>NC_090941.1:1110730526-1111355526 GCF_040938575.1 Ambystoma mexicanum
CAGTGGGATTTTAGACCCAGTTATGAGAGGACACTTCCCTTGCCAACAATCTTTGGCAGCTGCCGCGTTCGCGATCGAGAAGTCTACAAGTATTGTCATGGGCTGCTCTATGACCCTGTGCGTGGAGCATGCTCTATTTGCCATTTTAGAGAAACCCAAGGGCACATTGACATCCCAAAGAGCTTCAGTTTATGAGATAATGATTTCTAACACATTGATTAAAATTGTGAGATGTAAAATAGTGAACCCTGCCACGTTGGTAGCTGAGCTAGTAGAAGAGGGTGATCATGTACATGACTGTGCTAATTATGTTGAATTTTATAATGATATACCCTCCTTAGCAGGAGGGGAAATTCTCTTTATTGAGGGTTCTTACAAAACTGATCAGACTAGTGGGGAAAGGCATTCAGGCGCTGCAGTGATGAGACACAAGTTAAATGGAGAATTTGAAGTAGTGGCGAGTGCAAGGCTACCGTTTTATTTTTCAGCACAAGCAGCAGAATTGGAAGTGCTCATTGTCGCACTTGGTAAACATGAAGGGCAGGAAGTGACGGTGTACAGTGACTCTGCCTACGTGACGTCAACCGTACACGCAGGGTTAGCACATTGGAAAAGGAGAGGCTATTTGCGTGCAGATTGCTCATTAGTGCAGCATGCATCCTTATTGGATAGGCTCATTACATCACTGCAACTCCCAGTGACCATAGTTGTCATTAAATGCAAAGTGCACAATAAGTGAACAGATTTCATCTCTTGCGGGAACGAAGACACAGACAAAGAGGCCAAAAGGGTTGCATATTACTCAGACATTTTGAGTTTTTACAAAGAGACTATTAAAACAAATTTAGTTACAACAATGCTAATGCAAGATGGGTTTAATAAGTTATCAATAAACCAATTAATATAGATTCAAAGAAGTGCGCCACAGGAAGAGCAAGAAATATGGAAATGAAGGGGGTGTGCTTCATCTCCCACGGAAGCATTATGGTGACAGGACAGCACTGGAAAGCCAGTGATACCAGTAACTTTATTTAAAGTCACGCTCAAACAGCTGCATTACCCCACGCATGTAACTAGAGATAGTCTTGCTGCTACGATTGCAGAAGACTGGTTCATTCCTAATTTGTTGGAACACGTTGCACTATTTATGGTGAACTGCATTGTGTGTCAAAGGTTTACTGCTGGGCATACACTGAGAAGGATTAGAGGGGTAATATCTCAACCAAATGGTCCATTTCAGCATTTACATATCGACTATGTCGATATGCAGCAGACATGGAATGGATATAGGTATCTATTAGTGGTGGTGTGTCCCTTCTCTAATTGGATCGAGGTGGGTCTGTGTACAAGCCCTGATGCCACTTGTGCAGCAAGGTTTTTAGTGTACGAGGTATGGTGGGGTGTGTGTGTGAGGTGCTAAGATACGATAATGTACCGCATTTTATCAATGAGCTATTTGAACAGATAGGGCTTCTATTGAATATAAAGCACACATTTCTTCTGCTTATACCCTGACACCCTGCAAGTGAACGGGCTTTGTGCCACCTCAAGGAAAGGGTTGCCAAGATCAAATTGATCTTTGAAAAAGCGATGGCTGTATTGCCCAGCCCTAGCCTTATATGCCCTTCATAATCAGCCAGGATCAGACCACCACCTCACCGTGCATGAACTAGCTACAGGGTGTTTAATGAGAACGCCCCTTATACCTGCGTCTAGGAGTAAGAGTGATGCCCAGAGCGTAGCAAAAACTTTAGGTGATGAGCTGCATGATTATTTGACATGTATGACCTCTAGTATTTCTTTCATTTCAGATCAACTCAAGCGCCAGGGGGGTCGGTCTGACAACACAGAAGAAGATAATTCGGCAATCAATCCAAGCGAACAATTACCACCACTTAAATTATATTGTGGGGACTTTGTGCTCATTAAACGTTTTACCAGAAATTGGCATGAGCCACATTTTTATGGCCCTTTTATCATTGAAGAAGTGTGCCCTTCAGCTGCCAAGATACAAGGAAGAAGAGTTTGACTGCACCTGGGTGATGTGAAGATTTATAAAGGTGAGACTTGCCCTCCCACCGTTGCTGATCCAGAAGCAAGACAAGAAGAAGAATTTCAGCATGTGCAGACCCGATCGATGACCAAGAAGAAGGACGATAAAACAACAAGTGACTAATACATACTTTATTTGAACTGGAATTCAATAGGCACTCCTTATAGATATTTTAGCAGAGACTTGAAAAGACTTGCAGAGAATTCCAGGAATTTTGAAATAAACTTTTAGAAATGCATATTGTAGCAAAAGCTAATGCATCTGAGATATGCCATATCATATATCAAATCATGCCTAAACGTCAGTTATTGATCAGAAATTGGAAACAAGAACAATGTATGTTGAGAAAGATTTCCAGCTATGTGTAATTTTCCCTCCAGATGTGTACCCCCCAACTTTTTGCTGCTGTTTAACACCATAGTCTGACTTTGCCAGGGGAGCCCAGCCTTCTGCTGCACTCCTCTGGGTTTTCGCTCACTTCTTATGGGGAAACAGACATGCCCTTAAGACAAGTCAGCACTGGGAGACTTTGTTTCCCTTAGTCATTTTCCAATATTGCAACTTTTCTGCAAAATGTAACAAGTGTACAATGTACCTTCCAGTACAGTACACTTGGGTCTCTTAGTCATTTCCAAAGGCCATAGATATTCTCGAAGGATTTTTTAGGAGATGTGCAGATGTGTTATGACAGAAGGGCCACTCCGGGGACTCTCTATGATGGATTCATGCCCAAATGGCCTTGATACAGGCACATTGTTTTATCTTTATAAGTGCATGTATTGACAGCCTTCCTATGACATGAATTAATGTACATAGGGGTCACATTAGGGGGCTGTGTACATAGATCCACCCCTTACAGATGACGATCTAGCCTTGACACCGCTCCTCTGCATTTACTATGTGCTAGAAGAACTACACAGTTCCACTGGACCTCCCCCTTGTGTGCATTTCGATGTGACACACAGCTCTTTATATCCAGCCCCCACTGCAGCCATGAGCCAGTGTGGAGATCCATATGACAATACTAACAACATGTGTTTACCCGGCTAGCTTCAGGTACGTCTTTCACATATACACTTTTCAGTGTATACACTCTTATTATGAAGGGGGTTTGACCATTCTAGACCTCCTTCTGCACGCACACCATTGCGTGGCGCACAGTTCTTATTCACATTCATCTCCCCACTGCAGCCTTATGCGAGTGAGGGGGTCCATACGGTAATATCCATCACATCATCCAATTTTTGGGTTAGATTTGACGTGCCTTTTAACTCTGTGCACACCACATACATTGCGTTGCACGAACAGTGCAGTCTGTGTGCAGACTTACCTGTTTGATGCAAACTTCGATGACTGGGACCATAGGAGGGTTTCTTTTCAGTTGTAATACGCATACGGCACATTGCCGTCTCTGAGTTTCCTCGGCTTCTCTCTCTTCTCCCTCTCAGGTAGGTTTTTCCTACCGCTCGCGTACACCACGCCCGTGATTGACTGTATCACGGATATGGGGAAGAAAATGGAAATATTTTTTTTCCCCCGCTACATGGAGAGACATGTTTCGCTGACTGCTCTCCTGTGCTTGCTTTTTTCTTTCTTTCTTTCTTTCTTTCTTTCTTTCTTTCTTTCTTTCTTTCTTTCTTTCTTTCTTTCTTTCTTTCTTTCTTTCTTTCTTTCTTTCTTTCTTTCTTTCTTTCTTTCTTTCTTTCTTTCTTTCTTCCTTCCTTCCTTCCTTCCTTCCTTCCTTTCTTTCTTTCTTTCTTTCTTTCTTTCTTTCTTTCTTTCTTTCTTTCTTTCTTTCTTTCTTTCTTTCTTTCTTTCTTTCTTTCTTTCTTTCTTTCTTTCTTTCTTCCTTCCTTCCTTCCTTTCTTCCTTCCTTTCTTTCTTTCTTTCTTTCTTTCTTTCTTTCTTTCTTTCTTTCTTTCTTTCTTTCTTGCTTTCCCCAGATGCAACACGCCCAGTAGCAAGCGGGCTCTGCACGCTTCTTGGACCGTTTTCCACAGTGGAGTCTGGACTTTACAGCATGCTGCCTCAGCCCTGCCCATCTGGGAACTCATTCCTCCAAGAGGCAATGCAGCCACATGCCTCACTACTCTTCTAAACAGTTGCAGATACCTTCCTTATCAACACAGGTACTCTTCATATGCACTGCACTCATTTTTTAATAGAGTAGTTTTCTATGTTAGCATACATTATGTATGGGAGTGCAAATAAGTATGACTGCACCTGCAGGTTCATACACTGAAACTGAACATTTCTCTCCTTTCTTTCTCACTCCCCTTTTCCCGAAACCCCCCGCTCCCCTTTCCTCAACCCCCCCCTTTTTTTAATTTTCTCCCTGAAGGCACTCTGCACTATCTATGGGTGCCATACATTGATGGCCTTTCCGATCCACAGCTCTCACAGATAGCAACTGGAATCGGAGCCATATGTCCAACACTTTGTGCTGTGACTTTTGACTTCATTTAGGTGAGACATTTCTTCTCTCCATCTTTTTACAGGGCACACTGGTACCATCAAGATGAGGGTATAACCCAGGTCGTGAGGTGTGGTATCCATGTGGGGTTCACAGGAAAGGGGGTTTGCAACTATGATTTTGTTTCCCCCAGTGATACTACTTCCCTGCATTTTGAATATCACTAGGCATGGGAACCAACACATAGTTTCGAGTTGTCATAGTAATGAAATTTTAGTTGTATAATGAATTTCTTTTGAACTTTAGTATTTCTACGTTCTCTACACGTGGAACATTCCACCTTTATATTTGGGGTCCACTGAACCTATTTTTATATTTCTTCTTATCACTGTCTTTCTTTTTTTCCTTTTCCTTGAATCACAGGGTCCTGTTACCCACTGCCCTGACGAAGGCGGATCTATCTTTCTGAAAAATTGAACTCATATGTTCACACCGCTGAAACGCATGGTTATAAGAGGGGATCAAAATGTCCTTTACAGACCGAGTACAAATTTTGGACCGTGAACCTCAACAAGTCCAATAACTGAAGGAATTACCTTTGGCTCTCTTCTAGTTCCCCCTTCTGCGTTGGCAGACCTGAACCGAGATAAAGATTTAACTTTTTTTGGACTCTGGGACATTAATAAGGATCTACTTGCTTCCTTAATTCATAATAACTGCTCTCTTTGAACCAACAACAGTGACAGAGTTTAAGACAGCTCTCTTATTAAATAGGAGTCTAATAGCCTCAGTATACATATATCACGAGCTATGTTTATTTATTTTTGTTTGTTTGTTTATTTATTTTATTTATATCGCGCACCTGACCCGGAGGTAATTGGGCGCTAAGGATAGTAATGGGTACAAGGCATAGGTTGACAATTATATGCATTAAAAAAGTTTGAACACACATAGTAAGGTTACAGTGGTAAATATATACAAATTGCACATTATACATACATGTTATAGATTTGGTCAGAGCAGTCGTATGAGCCGATCACCTAATAGTTAGTGGTATCAGGAACTGCTATTTTATGTTTTATTTAGTATCCAGGTAATAGCCTGACTTCTGAAATTGTTGAAGGTCTGAATGGTGTGAATATTCTGTGGGAGAGAGTTCCAGAGCTGGGCAGCTAATACTGGGAAGCTGGAACCTACGGCTCTTTTTAGATTAAATCTGGGCACCACCAGACATGGTGTGTTGGAAGATCTGGTGGTTCTATTAGATACCTGCCATGTGAATTTATCTGTGAGGTAGGGGGGGGCTTGGTGGTTAAGAGCTTTATGAGTGAGGCACATAGTTTTTAAGGCAATCTTGTCCTGTATAGAGAGCCACCTGTGGTACTTTCTCGTTTCTGATATATGCTCTCTTTTAGGAATATTCAGTGCGGCTCCGAGCGCGTTATTTTGCATAATCTGTAGTTTGTTTAAGATATTTTTGTTCGCTCCTAGATAAAGACTGTTGCAATAATCAAGTTTGGATTGTATGAGCGCTCTCGCCAGCGTAAGGCAGCTAGTTGGGGATAGTAGAGGTCTACAGGCTCTGATCAACCTGCCAGTGTAAGCTGTGGCCGATGATGTCATGTTGATGTGCTTAGTTAGGTTAGACTGGGCATCGAAGTAGAAACCTGAAGTTTTTACATGTTTGGCAATAGGTATAGTGTTCCCATCGATGACTATATTTGTGTAGTGAGGACTTAGTTTAAGGATGTTATTAGGTGATCCGACTAGGAGTAATTCGGTCTTATCATCATTCAGGCAGAGGCCGTGTGTGGCCATCCATGCCTGAATGATGATGAAGACTTCGTTAATCCGCGCGACGTCTATGTCATAGGTTCCTGAGGGGGTAGGAATATCTGGTTGTCATCTGCATAATTTGTGTAGGTGACACCCAGACGGTCCAATTTGTCAAATAATGGCTTTGTAAAAATGTTGTACAAAGTTGGTGAAACGCAGGATCCTTGAGGGACTCTGCAGGTTATGGGGATAGGATCAGCAGCTGCTGAAGGTGAAAACACGCGCATGGTTCTATTTGCGAGGAAAGATTGGATCCAGGCAACAGCAGAACTGGAGAAATGGGCCGCTGAGGAAAGGTGGTTACAAAGTATGGAGTGATCCACCAGATCGAAAGCTGCAGAGAGGTCGAGTAGAAGTAGGATGGCCATCTTTCCTTTGCCTTTTAATTCATCAATCTGGCTTTTGAGGTCGACAAGTGCAGTTTCTGTTCCATGCAGTTTGACAGTTTTAGAGACGCAATGATTTTGTGGACTTCAGGAATGGTGACCTTTTTGAATGAGAAACCTGAGTTGGTGTAAGAGGTAGGTGTAGGAGCTGGAGTAGTGACTGTTAGTTGGGATCTTTTGTCTGCTATTTTAGTCTGCAGTCCTTTGATTTTGTTGGATAGGGCATTTTGAATGCCGGTACACCATGCTTTATCCTTGGTGCATGTGTCTGGCGGTGGATTAGGGTTCTCTAGTTCTCTTAGAATGTTGAATAGTTCTTTGGTGCTGGAGCTGGCTTGGGCTATTCTGTCATTATAGGTTTCTTTTTTGGCCTGGATTATCTTGTTTTTGTAAGTAGCAGTGATAGTGGCCAGGTTAGTTTTGTTTTCAGGTGTGGGGGATGATTTCCAACGAGATTCCCATTTTCTTTTTTCAGTGCGGAGTGTTTTCAGCTCTGGAGTGAACCATGAGTTAAGATGGGCTATAGGTTTACTTTTACGTAATTGTAGCGGGGCAATAGCATCAATGGCTTATGTGTGTGTTTTATATACAACGGCTAATTTGAGCCGGTTATTTCACTGTGTCTGATGCTAATGATGTTTCAGTATTTTATGTAATTATGCTCTTTTTTCAATCAATTATTTTTGTCACCTATTCCTCCTAAAATTTCTGTATGAATTATATTTGTTTTTCTCTATTTCTCTATTTTTTCATTGATTATTGTATTGAATACTCCAACACTATTTGTGGTTTCGAAAAATAATACATTATATTTTTGTCACATTGGGGGGTGATACGGTGCTCTCTTGTTTTCTTTTCTCGTGTGAGTGAATGTACAGATGATTTTTTTTCTCAAAACAGGCGGGACTAGGAAACTTTGTTTAAATAATTGTACCTAGTAACCAATCATCTACATAACAGCACTTTTTCTTGACTGGATATAATATATACATGCCCCAGACTGTTACGTTTCCCAAAGGGCTGACCGACGCCATCATTGGATGGCCTCTTTTTGTGAATTACGGACAGGCCTGGTGGCAGCTTATCTTTTCCTGTAATTTTAATCCTTTCCTGCCAAGTAAACCGCGATTACCATGTTTGGCGCAAATAGGTGGCCTGGATCCTAAATCGCCATGCCACGAGGTTCTTGGACTGTCCTTTGGCTTTCTTTCCCCTTTGCCTTCCCCAAGTCGAGCGGACCCAGGTCAGTCCTTATTTGGGCATGCATTTTCCCACAAAATGCCAAGCTTTTGCAGGCTTCAGCATGCCTTGTGTGTGTGCCTTCAGGATGTGGGCTGGGGTGTCTGTCTCCAATACACATCCTGGGTGCCGGAGAGTCTGGAGTGCTGTGAATGACTGGGGCACTACTATGGTCTGTAATTGGTCCATGTATGGTATGCCCGTATGTGAGCAGATATCCCATTGGGTCCTCTTCATTTTGGCGCGAAGGAGATTCTCGATAAGAGAAGCCCCTAAACACCCATACCATGTTGATCTCTGGAGTTCTCACTGAACGAAGGATAGGATCCAAGTATCCTGAAGCTAAGAATCCAAGTCGAGGAACCGCTGGTGACCCGCTGGAAGGTTTGGCACACTGAGCCTGCTGTCGTCTCGTGGGACACCACTGCATCTGGTCTTCCTAGAAGGTCTGCGAAGACGTTTCGACCCATTGGAATAGTGGGGCCAACTATTCTCGGAACCTTCATCAAACCGTGCAAGTAAGCTTTCTCTGAAGTGTCCCTGGGCCAACCAGTGGGCTAACCAGTTTACGCAAGACCTTTGCTCTGTCTCTGCTGCCGTTTTGAGGAGGACTTCAAAAATTGGTATATCGCTAGCTCTCTGTTCACTGCACCCCTACACCAGATTTTGTACACTTGGCATTCCCAGCTCTGAAATGAGATGAGTGCTCCCGAACCAGAGCATACGTAGTTACCGTGTCGCCCAGCCATGGTGGCGACCTTTGCAGGTGCACTGCATTTGTGCCCCTCTTGCACCTGAAGATTGCTGCAGTGAAACTGGCCTGATCCTTCCACCAGGAGCAGAGAAATCGCCAATGTCACATTTGGGAATCATCGCTGTATCTTCTTCGCTGAAAGCCGCAGAGCTGCCAAATTGCCACACTTGAACCTGCAACCGAAGTGGACTCGACTGCCGAAGTTTGGTCTGGAGTGCTCTGGGGGTCACTGAGTAATCGCAACCCTAACCAGTGGCCCCTAGCGCCTTCATCCATTTTTACACACAAGTGGCCCCTGGGGCCCCTCTCCTTTCCACTGCTAGTGCAAACTATTCCCAACTCTTGGAATCAACTCTGTCCTCAAGTGGAGACCCTCCTCGAATAGTGGGAACCTATTCTTCATCGCCTCACCCACCTTCCTTAGAGGCTACAGTCCCCCTGAAGAGACCCCGTTTTGCCCATTGGAACTACCGCGTGCGCTTGCATTGCCTTTACTATTGAGTATTAGACTCCCCTCTTCTTAGGGATCAGACTGCCTCTTAGTTAGGAGTGTGTTGGATGTAGAAGGGGCTAAAGACTATTTGCACGGCCTGTTTCCTTCCCCTTTTATGTTGTGGACCCATTTCGTGCATTAACCCTTTAGACCCCATTGGTCTTGTATATATGTATTTAGATAGTATTGTGTTGGCTTCATAAGTATTACTGTGGTTTGATGTGTGTGTTTGAAACTCAAAGGCCTTGAAATAAATGTATATGTATTTTTAATATATCTACACCTGACTGGGAGTGATTTGTAAGTGTCCTTTACTCTGCGTGCTCATTGAGGTCTTTCAGTCACCCTCACCCCTCCTGAGACCTAGTCTTGACTGCCACCAAACTACCCTGATTGGTCTGGCTTGTCCAGAACGTTACTCTGTTCTAAGAAACTAGGCTGGCCTCCTGAACCTCTGCACACCAGGTCAGGGTTCAGAAATCCATCTTAACAATGTGCAGATTTATTTTGCGGTGAATATTTGTTTTAAGTGATCAAACATATGATACCTGCCGATAGTGACGTCCATCGGCTTATGCTTGCTGTCTTTAAATATATACTTCTTCTTACCCTACTCTTGTTAGAAGAGATGTTAATATTCACACTTTCTTGCAGGATCCTAAAAACGGCCGAGTGATAAGAAGACTCCTTGCTATAATTGAACAGATTTTACAGTCGTAAACATAAAGAAACTTGAGGATTGTAATAGAAATTATTAATGAAGAGAGTGGCACGGTTCTAGAAAATGAACAAGTGCAACAAACAGTAGGGTGGCGCGTGAGATGGATTCCTATGTGCTTATGCATTATATACGCTTGCATGAGTGTTCTCTTTGTCTTTTTGTTCCTCATCTTTCATGTCTCTATCATCTTAATACTCCCACTGAAGGAGAAGTTCCTATGGTTCTCCCTACTGTGAAAACTACTTTTGATTTGCTCTTTGATTACTATACAGATTTTGGGAGACACAAAAGAGATGCAGCGGAAGATAGTGAAGGGATAAATACCTACCTAGATAATACAGCTCACCTGGGGAATAACATGTGGTACTAACACATGAGAAAATTGGGGGAGAAAGCATCTAAGGAGGGTTGCTACGTCTGCTCTCTCATCCCCTATACCATGAATACAGTATGCACTTTCATTTCCAGAGAGGTTCCAGAGCACGATGCAAAGTGCCTCAGTCATCTTGCAACATCAACATCAACAACTTGAGGACAGTTCCAAGGAAGCAGGGTGACCTTGCATTGGAGACCTTGAAATGGCCGTTTCTACACCAGGATGACTATATCAAAACACTGCAAATGGAAAAGGAGCCTGGATGGAAGAGCAAGATGTTTGTGTATCCTGCTGCAGGACAGAACATTATGATCATTGAAGAGATGAAGAGACTGAATTGCCCTGATATGACAGAAATAGCCGGATGCCATGGATGTTGGGGACAAACACAACTATTGATCTATGGATGAGTGAATTCCAAGAAAGGATGGGAAAAAGGAATGATGTGCTTTTCAGTGCACTTGCTGAAAACAGATTACATACAAGAGGGGCACAAAGTGAATGACGAGTGTTTAAAGTCATGGGCCAAACACTCCAAACTACTGACATGGGTAGAAGATGAATCAGGCCCAGTAGTTGTAATCCCATTGGTTAATAGGACACTGTGCTTCTGAAGACACGGAAAGAATCACGTGAGATCTAACAAAGAATACAAAACCACAACTGACATTCCTAGGATGGGAGCAGGGACAACCATCCTTATGGACCGATATTGGGCTTGTGGATCTAGGGCTTACATAAAGTTGCCCAAGGATTGGGGCAGAGTATGTTCTTTGGTGCTCATCCATGTCCAGCATTAGTGATTCCTCAAAGTGATCTGAACATTGCTGAATTTCCTAAAATGGAAGATCACTTGAACTTCTCCTTCAGATACAAAGAGAGAATTATTTCTCAGTTAAATCAATAACAGCATAAAACTCCATTGCTGAGGAACACAGGTTGTTCAGCAAGACTGCCACAATATTTATGACTATATTCATGCCTGGGATCCAGAAAGCAGCAAATGCCAAGTGGCTACAGACCACCAGATGGGAGCTTCTGCAGACAATCAATGCTACCATGAAGGGATTCAACGCAATCAAGAAAGAGCTAAGGCCCATACGACTGATGACCCTCCAGAACAGGTATGTCCTTGATATGATCACAGTGTTGGAAGCAGGAGTTTGTGCCAAAATCAGGCCATCATGTTGCACATTCATACCTTCTCATGATGAGCAAGATGGGACTTTGACAGAGGTCATAACATTGCTGAGAGACCTGCATACCAAGATGGAAGATGAGACAGATGACAATGAAGATGACAGTTGGTTTACCTTCATATTCTCATGGATTCCACAGTGGTTGGCAAATATATTCAAGATTCGTGGAGTAATATTAGTGATGGTGATGTTCGGATTCTGTGTAATCAGGATAGTGATTTCCCAATGCAAGAAAACGGCAAAGAAGGTGGTAGGAACGAAGATCATGATCGATATCGAACCTGAACATAACACCAAGGAGCTGACTGATGAAGCTGTCAGAAAATATATAGAGGCCAGCATCATACCACCTGAAAGAATGAAGTTCCTGTATCCAAAGAATCATAAGAAGTACTTGGGACGATTGGTCTATTGTACCCCGAATGGACAATGTAACTACATGACCTGGAGTGAAGATGAACATGTCAAATCTGCTGGCACCCTGAGGAGGGTGATGAAGATATGGATGCCAAAGAAGCACTTCTTTAAGAGAAAGAATCAGAACGTGGAATCAATTGAGGAGGTGTTTGAGGACTCGACCAGAGGGGGAAATGTAGAGGAGCAGCTACATGCCTCTGCAAGAAATCCCACCCCCCCTACCTCCTATATGTCGGAAGCCTGAGATCGTGCCGTGTTTGACACCAGCAGTTGTGCCAATACTGCAGCGAACATGCAAAAGAAGATACCCATTGAGACAGCCCGATCAAATGTATCCCTGAAGAGACGATAATCTGAGGGAGGAACTCCCTGAAGGAATATGAAAAAGAGCAAAGAAAGATGTCTGTGACATCATAAGAGAGTATGAACGTCTCGGAATATTGACTAAAAAGGATGTATGAATCCTACAGTAACTAATGACGAAGTAAAGAATCGAGTGAACTCTTGAATATGAAAAAGAAGATTACACGCAGAGAAAGTGTTGCAGAGAATCAATCGTTCAATAATTGTACAGATGCTGAAATGCAAGGTAGTCTAAGTCAAAGTAGAAGCTTGCTATATGTAGTGAATAGAAAGCAGTCGAAGCCGCATTATATGTAGTGAATAGAATGCAGGAGAAGCCGCCATTGTATAGAAGCTGAACATCGGTATAATGAATTTTAGTAAGCCAGGAACCATGAAGAGGGAAGAGAAAAAACTATGTTGCAGCTATCTATTCTGGAAAGGAGTGAGCATACAAAGGTTGAATCATCCCTTGTTAAGGTGCAAAGAAAGAAGCCAAGAGTGGCAAGTTGTATTAATTCAAGACATTTAAAAGCTGCAAAATTGACCAAATCGTGGTCTCCTGTCACCTGAACCAAGGATGAAAACAGAGTTGAACTTGGAGTCCTAGAACAACGTTAGTGAGTGCCTGCACTCCCATTTACTCCCAGAGACAAGGATACGTTGCAAGACCAAGTTCAAAGACAATCTTCATGGCAGAAGACATCGGCGTTGAGAGATCTTGGACTAATTGGGGGGGAGGTAGAGTCAGGCCCACCTCCATGCACCTGGGTCTGGTCTTACGTGCTGCTACGTGAATCGAATGTTCCAGACATGGAATAAGCATGCCAACCAATTGTAGCGGTCCATGTAACAAAGGACCTTATAGTTTGAAGACCAATTAGAAACCATATACTTAATGGTTTTGAAGATTACATATTTTAGAGGTAGGCATGCATTGTCCACCTGACAGTGGGCAGCCAATCACAATCCTAGTTCCTATACAATGTATATATGGATGATTCCCTTAAGCCTATCCCGATCCCCAGTGGGTTTTTCATTATTTGCCACACAGTATGACATCACCTCTGATGTATTTTGAGTATATAATCTTGTTTTTATGAAAAGATCATTGAGCGAAATCAAGCGTACGTTCGTTATAACTCCCTGGTTTAGATAATTGTTCATAAAACAGTACTTTGCCATTTTCCTGACTTGGTGCTGTTATTTGGACTCAGAGTCAATCTGTGAACCCATCCATTGCATGCACGTTCCTGAAGAGCCCTAAGCTCAAGCCTCTACCCCTTGAGAGTTCAGCTGAGCTACCAGTGCTCCAATACCAAAATCCCAGGCTAATGAACTGGGTAATGATTAATGAACTCCTGATCATGGTCTGGCACTTTCAGAACTGGGACCCTGCACAATCCATCCTTTAAAACCTGAAAGGAGGTTTGACAGGTGGGGGTCGAAATTACCTTCTTTGGCATTTTCCTGGAAGTTACAGTATTGAGGGGCATGGCAATGGTCACATACCCCTTGATGAATGATCGGTTATACCCGGTGAGACATAGAAAATCTCTCATCTACGTCTGTGTGGTGGGGATCTACCAATCCTTCACAGCCTGTACCTTCACTTTGAGAGGATGTTTCTTACCTCCACCGACCGGGTTGCATAGATAAGTCACTGTAGCCTGCGCTATGTGGCACTTTGTGGCCTTGGTAGTCAGACCTGCATTCTGGAGTGCCTCAATCACTTCCCTCAGGTGGAATAAGTGATCCTCCCAGGTGTTTCTGAAATGTGTAACGTCATCTAAATAGGCTACACTGAAGTTTTCCAGACCAGAAAAAACCTGGTTAACCATCCGCTGAAAAGTGGCAGGGACATTCTTCAATCCGAAGGGCATCACAGTGAACTGATAATGTCCTTCTCATGTTGAGAATGCTGACCTCTCTCTCTCTGCATCGGTTAAGCCGACCTGCCCAGGTCAATGGTACTCATGTACTTCGCAGTGCCGAGCTTGTCAATGAGCTCATTTACCCGAGGAATGGGGTGAGCATCTGTCTTGATAACAGAATTGAGTCCCCTGTAGTCCACAAAGAAACAGACTTCAGTCTTCCGACCACTGATCTTTTTAGGGACCAGTGCTAGGGGCTGTGGGATGGCTCCATCACGCCTAGGGACATCATCTTGGAAACCTCCTCCTTGATGATGTCCCTGAGCTTATGGAACATCCGGTGAATCCTACTCTTCACTGGCCTTCTGTCTATAGTGTCTGCATCATGGGTGCACCAATCTGCGCAACTTGGAGTCAGCAAAAACAGACCGGCAAACTAAACAGCAACAGTCTGTTAGTTGCTGTTCTGGCAGGTCCGTTGCAAGGTTGACACCTTCAACTGACCCATCTCTGGCTTCAGAGTGCAGGAAGTCTGGGAGGGGATCGGTCTCCTCCTCAGTCTCTCCGTTAGTCACTAACACCATGACCAAGTCATTCCGGCTATGATGGGGTTTTAGCCGGTTGACGTGAAAGACCCTGCACATCTGTTTAGGTCCTTTCATGTCAATGAAGTAATTCACCTTGCTGACTTTTTCAAGCACACAGTAAGGCCCAGTCTACTTGTCATGAAGGGCACTGGGTTTGACAGGCTCCATAATTCACACCCACTTGCCTGGAGAACAGACTGTCACTGAGGGCTTCTGGTCATGCTAGAGCTTCATCAGCTCCTGACTGGCCTTTTGGTTTTTCGTCTATTCCATGTACTTTGCCATTCTAGACCGAAGCCCAAGTACATAGTCCACCACATCACGCGTAGGGGATGATGGATTTCCCTCCCATCCTCCTTTCACTAGACTGAGAGGACCTTGTACAGGGTGTCCAAACAGAAGCCCAAAGAGGCTAAACTCTACATTGTTCTGTGACAGCTCCCTGTAGGCGAACAGATGGCATGGCAGGAGAATATCCCATTTTCTCCTCAGATGCTCTTCAAAGCCACCTATCATGCCTTTCAGGGTCTTGTTGAGCGATCAACAAGCCCATTTGTCTGTCGATGGAAGGATGTAGAGAACTGGTAGGTGACTTCACACTCTTCCCACATTGCCTTCATACATGAGAATAAGACGTTTGATCCCCTGTCAGAAACAACTCCCTTGGGGAATCCAACACGTGAGAATTTCCCAATCAGAGCCTTCACAAACGAGGGACTTTGATGCTCCTCAGAGGGACAGCTTCAGGGTACCTTGTGGCATGGTCTACCACCACCAAGATGTATGTGCTCCCTGCGCCGGTTTGAGGATCCAAAGGACCCACAATGTCCAGTACCTATTCTCTTGAAAGGCCGCCCAACCAGAGGTAGTGGAATTAAAGTGGCCTTGATGTCACCACTTGACTTTCCAGAAGTTTGACAAGTCGGGCAGGACTGGAAAAATTCCTTAACTTTTACCCTGAACAGTCCCATGTGTTAGACACTCCAAAGTGACCCGCTAAAGGAATTTGGTGAGCCACATCCAAAAGGTACTTTCTGTGGCATTGGCGAATCACCACCTTCTGGTGCTTTCACCCGCAGAGTCTTTTGGCTCACTATACAGGAGTCCATCCTCTCAGCACACTCTGAACAGTGCAGGGGCCTCACCTTTAGCCTGCTCCTCTGCCTGCTTCTACATACCAGCCACAATGGGACACTCTTTCTGGGGTTTGAAGAAGTCTGTCTGATCTGGGCCCCCAGCTGATGAAAACTCATCCAGCTTGGGCAGGCTCTTCAGATCTGCATTACCTGTTCTTCAGCCTCTGGTTCCTGTGCTGAGCCAGGCAACTCTGAAGTCACTGAGTCCCCTGTTAACAAGGTACGGTCCTCTGTAGCTAATTCAATTCTGATTAGTAAGGGAATGCTGCCACCAGCTACAGAGCTAAACAAAAGGGTGGTTCCATGGAGCCTTTGTTAGTTAATTAGGCTGGTCTGGTCGTGGCAGGTTGATGGTTTGGCCCTTCCCCTTCTGAGATGATATAGTGTACTCCTAGCTGTCATGTCGCCTGTAGGCTGTGTTCACTCAGACTACATGGGTCTATGCATATGTTGTGCAGTGAGCATTGGAAAATGTGTGCGGATTAGCCCCACACAATTCCTGGAGGTTGATCTACCATCATTCAATTTCATATAAATTGTATAAATATATAACATTTCAAAAACGGCCAGGTGAGCACACATCCACCAAGCGTTTGGTCAAATTCCTCAGAGGGCCAAATGGCATCTGCATACCTCGCCTCTGCCTGCCACTTTTCCCGGTATTCCAGGCATATTGGCAAACAAAATGCTCTGTACTCTGTAGCCACAAGAAGGTGATACATTTCAGAACCAATTGCAGCCGCTGAATATAATCTTCACTTGCCTACCAAGGATTTCGAGACTTTTATTTTGCAACTACCATTAACTAGTATTTGGTCAGGTCACTGAAAGCTGCCACACTGATTCATAGTCACTAAATTTAGCCTACTCCTGCCTACCAAAAAAAATACAAGCTTGTTTTTTCCCTGTGACTAGTATTTGCTTTGAAAACTTAAAGACAACACATTGAGTTACAGCCACTGAATATAATCTCCTGCCTACCAGGACACGACTATTTCTCTGCCACTAAAACACAACACGCTCAGTCACAGCCATGCAATGCAGCCTTTTACTGCATTCCAAAAAATGCAAAAGATTTCCTCGACAACCAGTATTGTGTATGGAATCTGAAAGACAGTACACTCAGCCACTGAAGAGAATCTCCTCCTGCCCAGTGGTCGAAGTGTACGAAAAGAAGTAGTGGAGCTATGTTCCCTACTGGGCTGCACCACTCCCCGCAAACCACATCGCCACACACCCTCCCATGCACAATATAAACCCCCAAATGCATGCACCTGCAGTTTAAGGGAATGTTCAGCGCACTGCACTGAAAGTGCAAGTTTCAACTGCTTCCTACACTTTTATTTTAAAATGAAACCGTTCCAGAACGGTTTCTTTTCAAAATAAAAGTATAGGAATGGTAAAACTTCATTAAAAGAAGTATAGGAGCACCGTTCCCGACCGCTCCCGCCCACTTCGACCACTGCTCCTGCCTGCCAAGGAATATAACACTTTTCACTCCAACTAGTATTTGGTATGGAAACTAAAAGAGAACCCATACAGTTACACCTACTGTATACAATATGTTCCTGCCTGTAAGGGTATGTAAGACTTTTTTTCTGCCACTAATATTTGATATGGCAACTAAACCATGATACACCAATTCACAGCCACTGCATACAATCTCCTACAACGAAATGTGAAACGTTTCATCTGCAACTAGTATTTTGTATAGAAGCTCAAAGACAACATATACTGTTTTTTATTGTTGCATTTATGGTTTACAGAAAACTTTACACAACATAGTAAAAAACGAGATCATATATTATAAAAGATAAAAGCATTAACGCATCCACATATTCAAAGGAAAAGAAATTAAAAAGAAAACATAACTTTAACATTTCCCATTGCTCTATGGGTAGGAGTAACTCAAACATTATTTGTTCCATTCTTTGTATCCAGTTCATTTGATAGAACATTTTAAAAAAAATATTCAAGCACAAAAATGAGATACATTGGTGCCCAACATTAGTCGACACCAAATCATGTTC
Source organism: Ambystoma mexicanum (assembly GCF_040938575.1). Lineage (NCBI taxonomy): Eukaryota > Metazoa > Chordata > Amphibia > Caudata > Ambystomatidae > Ambystoma > Ambystoma mexicanum. Next base: position 1,110,748,383 of record NC_090941.1, read on the forward strand.
CAAAACACCTCCGTGGAGCCACCACCTAACCCTTTGAAGTATAGCCTCCACTTGTTTTCAAAATATGTACACACAGTCACCAGATGTTTCAATGTTTCACACGTTTCATTCCCACCACAGAATCTACAATTCATATTAAGCCCAGGGTGTATACTATGCTCTTTCCAGTGCTTTATTCTCTCAGAAGTATGGAACTGAATGAGTCTAAAACGCATATAAGTTATGCGTATTGTCTCTGATGGAAAGTGTTGTAATTAAAGGGGCAACATTATTTAGAGTGTGTAAATCTCGAATATTCCACATACGTAGTATAGGATGATACCCCTTCCAAAGTTCCGACCCAGTCAGCTCGAAAAAGAAGAGTCTTCACCCTACCAGGCCCATGAATAAATCAAGCATAGAAAGCCCCATATAGTCCAATACCCCAATCAGCCCAGTCCTGAACTGTTTAGGGGAGATAACAGTCTCAGCCTCCATCGCTGCATAAATGCCTCATATGAAGAATTAACAGGAGGGACAAGGATTTTCCTAAAGATGGATAATTGTCTCCACCTTAACCGCACCTTCAAGGAAGTGAGGCATAGTTCATGTCTAATTACACAATTAAGCACTGCCATAGACAGTCCCAATACCTCCTTCCAAGTTTTCCTTGGATACAGTTGACAAATTTACCCAGGTCATGCAGTGAAATATCAAGACCATAAAGGATTGTAGGTTCAAATTTGGTTAAATAATAACTCCAAAGTGGGCAAGGACAATTTATACAGTCTATTTCGTAGAAATTTAAATTGGTAGTTCAGCTTCGTCGCCTTCTCCAGCAGACTGATTTTCCAAAATTCGATAGAGACCTTGTTATAAAGCTTATAACTCAGATAAGTCACCTCTACAACTTGCTCTACTTTTTCCTCACCCATAACCCAAGCTCCGATTTTAGGCGTATTTCCCCTAGCGAAAACCAAGACTTTAGATTTGGTGGCATTGACTAGTAAATTATTGGCCAAAGCGTAGTCATAGAATAGATTCAATTTGCATTTCAAACCTCTAGGGTTCTATCAAAAATAATAAAATCATTGGCAAAGGCCATCCAATCCAGCTTGATATTACCTTACCTTGCTGATGCGATCAAAGGACCATGCCAGATGGTAGCTACATCACACACATACAAATTGAAAGGAATAGGAGCTAGGATACAACCCTGTTTCAACCCTACAAAGGTTCCTATAGCTCTGGACAGCTAACCTTCCTTAGTCAAGTGAATGCAAATTGACATATTGGTGTGAAGAAGGGCAAGGAGTTGAACCACATTTCTGGGCACCTTCATTTCCAGAAGTTTCTGTCATAGCCTAGATATGATGACTCCATCAAAGGTGATGGTCAAATCAAGGGATGCCATGAATACATTCAAAACCTGAGTGTGGTGGACTTAATGTCTAACATGGGCCAGGATTGTAGCATTAAGTAGAGTACCCAAATCATGCCTAAACCCAACCTGGAATTGACTTAATACGTTGTACTTTTTTTACTACTGAGCTTAGATCTCTCAAGAGAAGCATTGCCAAGGCGATCAACCAATAGTTATTGGGATAAAATACATCCCCTTTCTTCAGGATGTGAAGGATAATAGATTGGGTCCACAAATCACGAATAAGGTGAGTCAGAAAGATCTGATCAAATGGTGGTTTCAGTATGGCTGCCCAGGTCTGTGGGCATTCTTTCAAAACAAAGGGTGGTATGCCGTCAGGACTCGGGGCACGGGAGGGTTGACGTTTATTGATGGCCCACAAAATATCCTCCCCATCCCACGGACAGTTACCCTCCACCACATGACCCAGATCATCACCCCCGCTGCCACTGAACTTATGAGGCAAAGAATATTTCTGCTCATAAAATTTGACCCATGTTTGTCCCGATATTGGACCATTCAAATCCTTCTCTCCTGTGGACAAAGTCTTGTTAATAATACACCAGATATTAGTATCCCTGCCCTTATAAAGGGGCTCCAGGGTGTATTGATGTCTCTGGAGGTTGAAATCAATTTTAAGAGATTTAACAAGATTCTTATGGGATTGACAGATTTTAATTTTCTTAGCCTGATAAACAGAATCATCAAGCGATAGTCTTCGCAGAGCCACAAATTGCCTCCGTTTGGCGATCTTAGACGTGTGAATTCTGACATTAGCCAAATAAGTTTTGGGAGTATTCTGTGAGAATTCACTTATAACTTTGTTGATACAAGCCACAATTGTATTACAATGGAAGCTATTGTAACCCTCAGCCAGGCCTAAGTCATCAGAACCCAACGGCTGAGAAGACAAAGATGTAGTCAACAATCCATTCAACTTGGCCACCAACTTTCGATTTCCCTCCCATCCACTGAAAGTCTGACCAAGTCAGGTCTAACAGAAAAAGTGGGAAAAGGAAGAACCAAAGTAAAAGACAGAAGTAGATGATCACCAAACCGTAATTGCTATGGGTCAAATAAGTTCAATGGGACCCGAGACTGTTAGAAATATAGAAAAATTCAATTCTTGATGACAAAGGGCCTCTTTTCCATGTAAAGCAGGGAGAGGGGGAAGATGGACAACAATCCAGCAGGAACACGTCCCATTCTGTAAGGACGAGATCCCACCTCATACCCCATAGAACATTGTGATGCAAGTGACTAGGAGTAACACTTGCTTCATTCCACTGCGCTCCCTCAGCGCAATAGGAGTTAAAGTCTCCTCCAACAATTATTCTTTCCCCCCAGCCCCTCATAAACCATAACCATAACCAAAATGTTTCACTTAAACACTAATGGACGTTTTTTAACTCAACATTCACAGTGTCCCAGTAAAGGTTTACTGATAAAATGGATCCATCTTAATAGCCAAAACACATTAATTGCTGTAGACCATTTCCCAACTGATCCCTAAATTACAATCAATGGCAATAGCGAGGCCCCCTCTGGGATGCCCCGCAATTCCTCTAACAGCTGGACTAGAAATGACATGAAAACCCTTGAGTAGGATGTGTGATTGAATTGTGGTCTCCTGAAACAAATAGATGCGTGGACATTTCCTTCCACTATGATAATCCATACATTTTGTTAGATTTACACCTCCACACATGAAGAGACCACTTCTACTTTTCCAGTGTCATGATTGTCCCAGCCCCTATGAAATGTTTTCAAGTATTTTCAGGGCTGGTTGTAGCCATGACCAGTCCTGGCCGTTACCAAAAAGACTAGAGATCACAGACAGCACGTCCGCATGCTCCCTTGAAGTCTGGTCTATAGCTTCATGTTGAAGCACTTAAGATGTTAAATCAACTAATGTATGGGCCAGAAAAGTCTTCACCTCCATAATACCTTTCAATCCCACCAAGTCATACCCCAAAAACGTCAAATTTTCCCCTTGACCCCATACCATATTGGCCACAATTTCAGAGTGGAAATAACTGGTCATATGTGGTTACCCAAAATTGGCAATGAGATGCCATTTATATCCTCTGATGTAATTAATCTCAGGAGGGGGATTTTTTTGAAAATAGACAAAAGAATAGATCTATTAAGTCTAGACTGTTTCCCAGCCGGATTTCTAATAACCCATCCTACAATTCTCCCACCACATTGAGTAGACTTCTCCACCGTTGTTTGAAGAGGGAGATACGTGGACCCTATAGTAACACCCTGACCTACCGTTTCAACAGCAGGCTGAAACTTGCTGCCCAACAGTTCATGCAATCTACATAACTTATTTTCCTTAGTTGATATCCCCCTTAAAGGGTCATTATAATCAACCTCTTGATTACCCTGGGAGCCGCTGGCACCCATATTACCCAGCAGATTCACCAAAGTATTGGAACCTGTGGAAACACGGGCATGCTTAGTGCTGATAATTTTTCCAAAAGCAGTGATTTTGGTCTATTTGGTCTGCACATGCTCGGGTAATAATACCCCAGATTCAGCCACTACCAGCCCTAGAGGAGCACTAGGAGAAATTTCAGCTCGTTCTTCCTTACCCACCAACAATAATGATTGATTACAGTTGTTGTTGGCTCCTTAGAGCATCCTGGCCTGTTGTCAACATCGCTCTCTTGCCCTGGTTTTTGACGGATACCTTTAAGATTTGAATTCTGTCCTTTAAGCTTAATTGAATGCAGATATCTAGTTTTCTTCAGATGATTCTGTTTGTTCGCACATTTCCTAGCCCTTGGTGGAGATCTCCTAACCAAGTCTATAGGATTGTCTATATTAATAGCATTTAATGATGTTTCACCCATTACACTCTGATTGCTAAGATAGTCCTGTATAGCAGCCAAGCTCACAGCAGCCTCCACCAAGGCCGACGGGCTATCTGGGGAAACACGAGCCTGCTCAAGCTGTAGATTGTCAACAGATGTAGACCCCACAAATGGTGCCTGGGCATCACCCACCCTAGCTTCCTTGTCCTTTAAGATGTTTAGCTGCATAGCCTCAATTGTAGAGAGTTTTCCTAGAACAAGAGAATCCTTGATGTCTAACCCAGCAAGCCTCTGCATGTAATCACGAAATGCAGACCCTACATGCCCTGTGGGTGCTCTCCTAGCATCCACACCTCTCACAAGACCTTCTAAGAATGTTATACGTGACATCATTCCATTAAAAGCTTTCCGTTGTCCCATTAGTACACCACCCAGACTGTCATGGGTTTCTGCCAGAGTTTAGGGCTAAATTGAGACTAATGAGCAAATTGGCACGTAGAGGTGTCACCAGATCTTGAGCCCCAACAGACTGATAATGCACACTTTGGTCAGTCAAAAGATGAGGCTTGAGACCCATCCCGGGCCCTGTTGTCATAGGTTTAGGAGATAAGCGCAAAGCTCTCGGCTCAATAATGGGATCGAGCTTGGCTTGACACAAATTTGGACAACTCCCTCTCTCCTCAGGAGGACCAATTGTATCTGTAATCGTTCCTGATCTAGGCAAAGTACAATCTGCATGTTTATGGTCATCAGCCTTGGCTTTCTTGAGTAGAGGTGAGTGTAACACTTGTCCAGCCCTTTGGTTAGTGACCCACCAAAGAGACACGCCCCATGGGGATTAGGGGATTGATCCCCTTGCACCCCACCTCCCGAACATAAACCAAAATATGATCCTTCCAGAATACCAGCGCTAGACAACCTCCTGTGATACCTTATAGTGGGTGACTCTTCCAAAATAGAAGCCATATCCAGAGCAAGAATATCCTTCAATAGCTCCTGTGTTGCCGTCGCTGCTACTTGGAATCAATCCTCCATACAAAAATGCTCCCATTCTCCCATTCCATAGCACATATTTCAATATTCGCCCCACTCCCAACCACCGAACCTTAACTGTAGATCCTTCAACCAAAAACAATCTTTGAGGTCTCAACAAGGAATCACCACAGGTTTTACCAAACACATACACATTCGGTACAGAAGATTTAGAGGCGGGGTAAGAAACCACAGGGACCCTTGCTTATAGACACGTGCAGGAGATAGTTACCGCTAAGGCCTGTGGCTTTTTTGATTTGGCCTGTGTGTTGAGGGGTCGAGGCATGAATTCTCACCACCTTCCTAGAGACTAATATGGGTGGGTGCTGAAACACATCGACTTAATTCTGCCAATTCCATCATGGCCCCATCCACCGGGGCAGTTTCCACAGTATGATGTAATAGTCCCTGCCCCCCCCCCCCATATCCATTAATTGTTTGCAAATCGGATGAGAGAGGAACACCATCCGCCTTCTGCAATCACCACCCTGACCAAAGCCACTCCTTAGAATCGGCATTTCCAAAATTGCGTATTAATACTCCATATTTAGAGATAGAAGCTGTGCCTTATTTGCAAGCGTCCTTCGCTGGCTACTATAGACAAAAAAAAAGAAGAAAACAAGAAAAAAAGAAAAAAAGAAAAAACTCCACTGGTAAAGATGGCAAAAGGGCCGGAACGACTCAAAGGCAACATGGCCACAGTCATCGTCCAGCACCCCAATAAGAATTACTCTCTTAAAAAAATAACAATTAACTTAAAACAGTAAGGCAGTAGCACAAGAAACCATAATGTATTCCCAGGACTAGGGCCTATAGTAACACAATACACAAGGCCAGCGCAGACCAAATTACCAAAAGAGTCAGCGCTTGTGTTCAAATATTATAATAAACAGGAACGGCTCAAAAGCAAAGAAAAAGCCCGCAGTGGCCGTACCGTTTAGAACACAGCAATTGAACTGCCTATAAGAACAAAGCCTGCAACCCCAGCTGCTAGTTGTACAAAGAATACACCCAACGCGGGTCAAAGAACCAAGGCCCGCAGTCTCCGCTTAATAAGGAGGTGTTCAGTAATTAATGAATAGAGCAAACTGTAGCCTAGTGCTACGGCTTACACAGTTCCAGTTCGAACATCTGCTGAGTAGAAGCAGTAGAGGACCTGGCAGGGGTCAAGGGCCCTGGCCCCACAGTCCCCAGCCGGTTAGAAAGGGTTCAATTGAGTGTTTCAGAAAGCACACTATGGCCCTCGTTCCGAGAATACCGGTACCGCCTCTGGTGTTGTCCAGTGGGGACTTACCGGTCCATTCCGACCCTGGAGGAACCGGTAAATCCCCATCGGACAAACCATTCCCCATTCGAGCCCCCATAGGGCTCAATGGGAATGGGAAAGATGCAAATAACGGGCTCGCAAATGCAAGCTGACCAAACATACCTTCCGGGTCCCGTTAGGGGACCTCGGAATCGGGCGGTAGGGGATTACTGGCACCGGTCTCCTTACCGGTGCCCGGTATCCCCTACTGCCCGACTCGGAATGAGGCCCTATATCCCAGATCTCAAACAAAACAAGTCCGTGAAACAATCACGATGCCGCCCCGAAGCAGAAACTTGACTTGTAAGCATATACAACAAGGCACTCCCACAGAGGCACAATAAGTGAAAAAGAAAAAAAAATAGGAATCTTCTCAGAATTCAATTCAAGTAATGTACAGGTAATAGCCAAAGTCTGGTAGGCTCGCTAAGTAGCAGGGGCACGTGCATAACAGCAGAGCCAGCTACAAGCTCAGCAACTAACACACCGCCGACCTGCGGAGCCAGTTAAAAACTCAGCAACTAACTTGCCTCTGACCTGTGGAGTCAGTTACAAACTCAGCAACAAACAAGCCGCCGACCTGCTGAGCCAGTTACAAACTCAGCAACTAACACGCTGCCGACCTGCGGAGCCAGTTACAAACTCAGCAACTAACAAGCCACCGACCTGCGGAGACAGTTACAAACTCAGCAACTAACAAGCCGCCGACCTGCGGAGACAGTTACAAACTCAGCAACTAACACGCTGCCGACCTGCGGAGCCAGTTACAAACTCAGCAACTAACACGCTGCAGACCTGCGGAGCCAGTTACAAACTCAGCAACTAACACGCTGCCGACCTGCGGAGCCAGTTACAAACTCAGCAACTAACAAGCCGCCGACCTGCGGAGACAGTTACAAACTCAGCAACTAACAAGCCGCCGACCTGCGGAGACAGTTACAAACTCAGCAACTAACAAGCCGTCGACCTGCGGAGCCAGTTACAAACTCAGCAACTAACAAGCCGCCAACCTGTGGAGCCAGTTACAAACGCAACAACTAACAAGCTGCCAACCCTGCACAGTAAAGAGATATGATATGCTATTTATAACGCGCTTAATACCCAGAGGTTTCTAAACACGGACCCGGGGATCGAACCTGTGCTCAGTATCGTCTTGCTTCTAAGGCGAGCAAGTTGCCCCTGAGCGATCCTCCAGAGACCCAATGCAGTAGTTACAGTATTTGGGTTCCAAGCGGGGAACGTAGAAACAGCAGCCACTGTTTCCAATCATCAAAGGACGTGATGTACCACTGCAGTACTATGGTAATCCACTGGGCCAGGCTGTGAGAGTCATAAATTAGAAAACGTTTGTGTGTAATACATGAGAAAGCAGGGCTAAAGTTAATCCAAACCCACGTTGAGAAAAAGCAGAAGTCTAAAGTTCCCTTAGCCGTGAGTTAAAGCAGTCCTACAACCTACTCCCTTCACGGATCCCGCGGCCCGCTCCGCGGTGTGAATGCTATTAAATATCAATGTTGCAATGTTGGCTCCTCCTCCAAAATTGAAGGCACTGACAGAAAGACTTGTAGCAAGATGCAGACTGCAAGACACTTTGCAACCACACTCTGCGGCCCGATCCGCGTGTGAATGCTATTAAATATCGATGTTGCAATGTTGGATCCTCCTCCATAATCGAAGGCAATCACAGAAAGACTTGTAGCAAGATGCAGACTGCAAGACACTCTGCAACAACACTCCGCGGCCTTCTACGCGGTGTGAATGCTATTTAATATCAATGTTGCAATGTTGGATCCTCCTCCAAAATCGAAGGCAATGACAGAAAGACTTGTAGCAAGATGTAGTTGCAAGACACTTTGCAACCACACTCCACGGCCCGATCAGCGGTGTGAATGCTATTAAATATCGATGTTCCAATGTTGGATACTCCTCCATTACCAAAGGCAATGAAAGAAAGACTTGTAGCAAGATGCAGACTGCAAGACACTTTGCAACCACACTCTGCGGCCCGATCCGCGTGTGAATGCTATTAAATATCGATGTTGCAATGTTGGATCCTCCTCCATAATCGAAGGCAATCACAGAAAGACTTGTAGCAAGATGCAGACTGCAAGACACTCTGCAACAACACTCCGCGGCCTTCTACGCGGTGTGAATGCTATTTAATATCAATGTTGCAATGTTGGATCCTCCTCCAAAATCGAAGGCAATGACAGAAAGACTTGTAGCAAGATGTAGTTGCAAGACACTTTGCAACCACACTCCACGGCCCGATCAGCGGTGTGAATGCTATTAAATATCGATGTTGCAATGTTGGATACTCCTCCATTACCAAAGGCAATGACAGAAAGACTTGTAGCAAGATGCAGACCACAAGACACTTTGCAACCACACTCTGCGGCCCGATCCGCGTGTGAATGCTATTAAATATCGATGTTGCAATGTTGGATCCTCCTCCATAATCGAAGGCAATGACAGAAAGACTTGTAGCAAGATGTAGTTGCAAGACACTTTGCAACCACACTCCACGGCCCGATCAGCGGTGTGAATGCTATTAAATATCGATGTTGCAATGTTGGCTCCTCCTCCATTACCGAAGGCAATGACAGAAAGACTTGTAGCAAGATGCAGACTGCAAGACACTTTGCAACCACACTCCGCAGCCCGATCCGCGGTGTGAATGCTATTAAATATCGATGTTGCAATGTTGGCTCCTCCTCCATAATCGAAGGCAATGACAGAAAGACTTGTAGCAAGATGCAGACTGCAAGACACTCTGCAACCACACTCCGCGGCCCGCTCCGCGGTGCGAATGCTATTTAATATCGATGTTGCAATGTTGGCTCCTCCTCCATAATCGAAGGCAATGACAGAAAGACTTGTAGCAAGATGCAGACTGCAAGACACTCTCCAACCACACTCCGCGGCCCGCTCCGCGGTGTGAATGCTATTTAATATCGATGTTGCAATGTTGGCTCCTACTCCAAAATCGAAGGCAATGACAGAAAGACTTTTCGCAAGATGCAGACTGCAAGACACTCTGCAACCACACTCCGCGGCCCGCTCCGCGGTATGAATGCTATTTAATATCGATGTTGCAATGTTGGCTCCTCCTCCAAAATCGAAGGCAATGACAGAAAGACTTGTCGCAAGATGCAGACTGCAAGACCCTCTGCAACCACAATCATACACAGCCACAGCCACTGAGTATAATCTCGTCACGACTACCAATAAATATAAAACCTTTTCTCTGAAACTACTAATAACTAGTACTTTTGATCACTTAGACTAGTACCCTGATGTACGGCCACTGAATACAATCTCTTCCTGACTGCCTGAGTTTGTCTCTTCTCTTGTCTTTGTTCTTCCATCAGTCGCTTCCTCTGTTACCATTGCTTGCCCCACTGAGTTCCAAGCCTCCACCTCCTCTCTCATTACTTCACCTTCTCCCTGATTTGCTCTTTCACTGGCTCTGCCACACACTACCTCCTCGTCATCCAGCTTTGACTCGATTCACTTCATTCCTCTGCCATCTCCTGCTTGCTCCCTGCTACTCCCCCCATGATCTTCCTCTTGCCCCCCCCCCTGTTCTCCTTCTGCACTATCTTCACTGCCCTCTATTGCACCTGCTCAGTCTTCCCCCTTATCACACTGGAATCTTGCATCATGGTGCCCATCATTTGGCCTAAGGCTTCCACCACTTTGGCCATCTTTCCCCTGCGCTACCACTGTTTGCCTTTACACGGCATGCCTCAGTGTGTCCGGCTATCATACAGACCGCAGTATGGTGTGAGCAGTGGCATCCTCCTCTCCTGACCACCTCATGGAGAGGTGAAAAAACTCCTCACTTTGCCACTTCAATGATGTGTGACAAACTCCTCATGTCCCCAACCTAAAACACAACCTCAAACCAATTGAGCAACACAAAATTCTCAGGGCATGTAAACAAATATAGTGAGGGACGGTCCTAATACCCCGTAACCTGGGCTCCTGGAAATGCAGACACAATCCCTACAGTCTGCATTAAGTGCTCGACACACTGTATTTCAATGTTTAGTATAAAGAAACACTTTCTTTAGTGTAAATGCCCCCTATGTGGTGGGGTAGAGGGGCAACACAAACCACTTCACAAATCCGCCTAATGCCCTTTGGCCTAATCCTTGTCTTGCTATCCCTCCAAACTCCTTGGTGGTCCAGTGGTACTCTTCCAATTTACAGCCCGTTTCCGGTTCCTGGTCGTCCAGTGTCACCCTACCCTTGTATACTACTTCTCCTAGTGGTCCAGTGGCACTAATTTTCCTTTCCCTGCTGTCCAGCAGCATTCTATCCCTTTTCGCTCCTTTTCCTTTCTCTGGTGGTCCAGTTCCGCTCTACCTTTTCACACTATTTTCTTTTTCCTGGAGGTGCAGTGTCACCCTACCCTTTTACACGCCTTTTAATTTCCCGGATGGTTCAATGCCAATTTACCTTTTTACGCTCCTTTTCCTTTCCCTGGTGCTACAATGGCACTTTGCCAGTGTAAACTTCCTTTCCTATCCTCGCGTGGTCCATTGCCATGGACAGATTTTACACTCCTTTCCCTGGTGGCCGAGATGGCCCAATTTTTCCTTTATTTGTCCCACTTCCCTGATGTTCCAATATACCTTTCCTCCTTTAGTTATCAAGTGTTCTGGTGATCCAGTTGTCCCGTTTCCCTTTTGATCCCCCTTTATTTTCAGTTAGCCCCCTTTCCCCTTTGTTCTGATAACGAAGGTGGTTCAGTGGGCCTACCCTCTTCCGTATGCCCCTATGCAGCACACATCTCTCAGTGGTTGATTATACCTACCCTCTTCCTTGTGTGCCACGGATCTCTGAGGGGTTCAGTGGACCTCCCCTATTCCTTATGCACCATGCATCTCTGAGTGGTTCAGTGGACCTACCCTCTTCCTTATGTGCCACGCATCTCTGAGTGGTTCAGTGGACCTACCCTCTTCCTTATGTGCCACGCATCTCTGCGTGGTTCAGTGGACCTACCCTCTTCCTTATGTGCCACGCATCTATGAGTGGAACAGTGGACCTACCCTCATCCTTATGTGCCACGCATCTCTGAGTGGTTCAGTGGACCTACCCTCTTCCTTATGCACCACACATCTATGAGGGGATCAGTGGAGCTACCCTCATCCTTATGTGCCACGCATCTCTGAGTGGCTCAGTGGACCTACCATCTTCCTTATGTGCTACGCATCTCGGAGTGGTTCAATGCTTCTTACTTATGTGCCACGGATCTCTGAGTGGTTCAGTGGGCCTACCCTCTTCCTTATACGCCACGCATCTCTGAGTGGTTAAGTGGGCCTACCCTCTTCCTTATGTGCCACGCATCTCTGAGTGGTTCAGTGGACCTACCCTCTTCCTTATGCACCACACATCTATGAGTGGTTCAGTGGACCTACCCTCTTCCTTATGTGCCACGCATCTATGAGTGGAACAGTGGACCTACCCTCATCCTTATGTGCCACGCATCTCTGAGTGGTTCAGTGGACCTACCCTCTTCCTTATGCACCACACATCTATGAGGGGATCAGTGGAGCTACCCCCATCCTTATGTGCCACGCATCTCTGAGTGGCTCAGTGGACCTACCATCTTCCTTATGTGCTACGCATCTCGGAGTGGTTCAATGCTTCTTACTTATGTGCCACGGATCTCTGAGTGGTTCAGTGGGCCTACCCTCTTCCTTATACGCCACGCATCTCTGAGTGGTTAAGTGGGCCTACCCTCTTCCTTATGCGCCACGCAGCTCTGATTGGTTAAGTGGGCCTACCCTCTTACTTATGCAACATGCATCTCTCAGTGGGTCAGTGGACCTACCCTCTTCCTTGTGTACCACGGATCTCTGAGGGGTTCAGTGGACCTCCCCTCTTCCTTATGCACCATGCATCTCTGAGTGGTTCAGTGGACCTACCCTCTTCCTTATGCACCATGCATCTCTGAGTGGTTCTGTGGACCTACCCTCTTCCTTATGTGCCAACCATCTCTGAGTGGTTTGGTGCACCAACTCTCTTCTTTAGGTGCCACGGATCTCTGAGTGGTGCAGTAGGCCTACCCTCTTTCTTATGCACCACACATCCCTAAGTGGTTCGTTGGACATACCCTCTTCCTTATGTGCTATGCATCTCTGAGTGGTTCGGTGGACCTACCCTCTTCCTTATGTGCCATGGATCTCTGAGTGGTTCAGTGGGCCTACCCTCTTCCTTATGTGCCACCCATCTCTGAGTGGTTTGGTGGACCTACCCTCTTCTTTAGGTGCCACGGATCTCTGAGTGGTGCAGTGGGCCTACCCTCTTTCTTATGCACCACACATCCCTAAATGGTTCATTGGACATACCCTCTTCCTTATGTGCTATGCATCTCTGAGTGGTTCGGTGGACCTACCCTCTTCCTTATGTGCCATGGATCTCTGAGTGGTTCAGTGGGCCTACCCTCTTCCTTATGTGCCACACATCTCTGAGTGTCTCAGTGGGCCTACCCTCTTCCTTATGCGCCACACATCTCTGAGTGTCTCAGTGGGCCTACCCTCTTCCTTATGTGTCCCGCATCTCTGAGTGGTTCAGTGGACACTCCCTCTTCTCTATGCGCCCTTCATCTCTGAGCGGTTCAGTGTGCCCTCCCCCTTCTCTATGCGCCACTCATCTCTGAGTGGTTCAGTGGACCCTCCCTCTTCTCTATGCACCATGCATCTATGAGTGGTTCAGTGGGCCCTCCCTCTTCCTTATGTGCCATGGATCTCTGAGTGGTTCAGTGGGCCTACCCTCTTCTTTATGTGCCACGCATCTCTGAGGGGTTCTGTGGGCCTACCCTCTTCCTTGTGTGCCATGCATCTCTGAGGGGTTCTGTGGACCTACTCTCTTCCTTATGTGTCCCGCATCTCTGAGTGGTTCAGTGGACACTCCCTCTTCTCTATGCGCCCTTCATCTCTGAGTGGTTCAGTGTGCCCGCCCCCTTCTCTATGCGCCACTCATCTCTGAGTGGTTCAGTGGACCCTCCCTCTTCTCTATGCACCATGCATCTTTGAGTGGTTCAGTGGGCCCTCCCTCTTCCTTATGCGCCACGCATCTCTGAGTGGTTCATTGGGCCTTGCTCTACCGAATGTTCCACAAATATCTGTTTTTAGTGCTTCTTGGTGAATTTTACCCATGAAAAGGGCATGCTGAGCCGGCAGGTCGCGCCTATTTGGAGCCTCACTGTGGGACCGGACAAGGCCTTTTCTACTACTGTGATGATTTCTCATCCCATTCCACTCCGCTGGGAGCTGCGATCCATTCCTCCACTTTCTGTCCTTGGCTGCCCCTTCTGGCGTCCTCTTTGCCTTGGGTTGTCGGCTCTTCTCTGTAGCACCCTGCGCCTGCACCTGCCGGCCCCCACGCTTGTTCTCCATTGCCTGCTCCTGCACCTGCCGGCCCCCACGCTTGTTCTCCATTGCCTGCTCCTGCACCTGCCGGCCCCCACGCTTGTTCTCCATTGCCTGCTCCTGCACCTGCCGGCCCCCACGCTTGTTCTCCATTGCCTGCTCCTGCACCTGCCTGCCCCCACGCTTGTTCTCCATTGCCTGCTCCTGCACCTGCCGGCCCCCACGCTTGCTCTCCATTGCCTGCTCCTGCACCTGCCGGCCCCCATGCTTGTTCTCCATTGCCTGCTCCTGCACCTGCCGGCCCCCACGCTTGTTCTCCATTGCCTGCTCCTGCACCTGCCGGCCCCCACGCTTGTTCTCCATTGCCTGCTCCTGCTCCTGCCGGCCCCCACGCTTGTTCTCCATTGCCTGCTCCTGCACCTGCCGGCCCCCACGCTTGTTCTCCATTGCCTGCTCCTGCACCTGCCGGCCCCCACGCTTGTTCTCCTCAAGCTTGTTCTCCATTGCCTGCTCCTGCACCTGCCGGCCCCCACGCTTGTTCTCCATTGCCTGCTCCTGCACCTGCCGGCCCCCACGCTTGTTCTCCTCACGCTTGTTCTCCATTGCCTGCTCCTGCACCTGCCGGCCCCCACGCTTGTTCTCCATTGCCGGCCCCCACGCTTGTTCTCCATTGCCTGCTCCTGCACCTGCCGGCCCCCACGCTTGTTCTCCATTGCCTGCTCCTGCACCTGCCGGCCCCCACGCTTGTTCTCCATTGCCTGCTCCTGCACCTTCCGGCCCCCACGCTTGTTCTCCATTGCCTGCTCCTGCACCTGCCGGCCCCCACGCTTGTTCTCCATTGCCTGCTCCTGCACCTGCCGGCCCCCACGCTTGCTCTCCATTGCCTGCTCCTGCACCTGCCGGCCCCCACGCTTGTTCTCCATTGCCTGCTCCTGCACCTGCTGGCCCCCACGCTTGTTCTCCATTGCCTGCTCCTGCACCTGCCGGCCCCCACGCTTGTTCTCCATTGCCTGCTCCTGCTCCTGCCGGCCCCCACGCTTGTTCTCCATTGCCTGCTCCTGCACCTGCCGGCCCCCACGCTTGTTCTCCATTGCCTGCTCCTGCACCTGCCGGCCCCCACGCTTGTTCTCCTCAAGCTTGTTCTCCATTGCCTGCTCCTGCACCTGCCGGCCCCCACGCTTGTTCTCCATTGCCTGCTCCTGCACCTGCCGGCCCCCACGCTTGTTCTCCTCACGCTTGTTCTCCATTGCCTGCTCCTGCACCTGCCGGCCCCCACGCTTGTTCTCCATTGCCGGCCCCCACGCTTGTTCTCCATTGCCTGCTCCTGCACCTGCCGGCCCCCACGCTTGTTCTCCATTGCCTGCTCCTGCACCTGCCGGCCCCCACGCTTGTTCTTCATTGCCTGCTCCTGCACCTGCCGGCCC
The DNA here is from genome assembly GCF_040938575.1 of Ambystoma mexicanum. NCBI lineage: Eukaryota > Metazoa > Chordata > Amphibia > Caudata > Ambystomatidae > Ambystoma > Ambystoma mexicanum. Next base: position 1,110,763,751 of record NC_090941.1, read on the forward strand.
CCACGCTTGTTCTCCATTGCCTGCTCCTGCACCTGCCGGCCCCCACGCTTGTTCTCCATTGCCTGCTCCTGCACCTGCCGGCCCCCACGCTTGTTCTCCATTGCCTGCTCCTGCACCTGCCGGCCCCCACGCTTGTTCTCCATTGCCTGCTCCTGCCGGCCCCCACGCTTGTTCTCCATTGCCTGCTCCGCACCTGCCGGCCCCCACGCTTGTTCTCCATTGCCTGCTCCTGCACCTGCCGGCCCCCACGCTTGTTCTCCATTGCCTGCTCCTGCACCTGCCGGCCCCCACGCTTGTTCTCCATTGCCTGCTCCTGCTCCTGCCGGCCCCCACGCTTGTTGTCCATCGCCTGCTCCTGCTCCTGCCGGCCCCCACGCTTGTTCTCCATCGCCTGCTCCTGCACCTGCCAGCCCCCACGCTTGTTCTCCATCGCCTGCTCCTGCACCTGCCGGCCCCCACGCTTGTTCTCCATCGCCTGCTCCTGCTCCTGCCGGCCCCCACGCTTGTTCTCCATCGCCTGCTCCTGCACCTGCCGGCCCCCACGCTTGTTCTCCATTGCCTGCGCCTGCCGGCCCCCACGCTTGTTCTCCATTGCCTGCTCCGCACCTGCCGGCCCCCACGCTTGTTCTCCATTGCCTGCTCCTGCACCTGCCGGCCCCCACGCTTGTTCTCCATTGCCTGCTCCTGCACCTGCCGGCCCCCACGCTTGTTCTCCATTGCCTGCTCCGCACCTGCCGGCCCCCACGCTTGTTCTCCATTGCCTGCTCCGCACCTGCAGGGGAGTGCAAAAGAAATAATCACGCTCTTCACTGTGTGCTGCCACCAACAGCACCCCTAATACTACCCCTCACCAGCTGAAGGTAATGACGGCATTGCACCAGGCCACCTATGCACCACTTTGCTATCTCCTGGGGGAGACCTAGGTGGAAGGCTGCTTGGTACCCTCTCACCACCCCCCCCCCCCCCTCCATGGCCCAGAACCCCACGTCCAGGGTCATATCCTGGGGATGGTGTCACCCTAAGTGGGATGATGGTCCTCTGGAGACTTGAGCGGTGCCCTGTGTGCTCACTGGCGCAGGGGCAGTGGGGGAGCCTGCAGCCCTCGAGGCAATCCCACAGTGGAGTTCTGCAGGTTCCCTTCCCATGGGTGAGTGCCTGATGCCTGAGCTGCTTCCTCTTAGCCTCCCTCGGATCTTCACATAGGCAGGCATAACCCCAGCTCTTTCGCCATGAAGCAAACCCTTGTGGGGGTGATCATGTTGTCAAGGCCTTGGGAGGACGCCAAGATGTCTGATCTGATCTTGTGGGATTCCTTTCCCCTGGGCATCTCGCTCTGGCTTCCACTGTCCACTCTTTGGAAGGACACAGGTGCAGCACAGCCCTGATATAAACAGAAGCCACCGGCACCGAAGATTAGGATAAACTCATGGGGTGACATGTAACGACTACATCAGAGACAGCTGGCTTCTTTTGAGTTCTAGGGGAAGGTCTGAACTGCTTAGTCTGGGTTTGATTCACTCACATGCATATAAAAGAGACAGCTAGACCAGACGGACCCAGACACATCATGCCACTCAGCTGAATGCCAGTCCCCGGCAGCTGGCACAGAAGCTGGTGTTAATGGGGAGGGCTGAGGAAGGGACTGCAGTGGGCTCAGCCTTTAATGGTTTTCTTTGGGATGCTGCCCAGGTTCTCTCATCATGTGGGTCATGGCATTTCATGAGCGGAACGCACAACACATACTTTGCCAACAGATGCCAATGGAAATGAAGTGCTTGCCGTTGATACTCTGCTGACCCAGACTGGGCTTTGGCACAAGCCCGGCTTGTTGAAAGTTAAGATTACCCAGTGACAGGGGGGAAGCAGTCGGTTGTTGCCGACTCCACGACCTTTCCTTATGGCCACTAATGGGATTTCTGCACAACTCTTAGACTTTAAGTGGTGCCCAAAGCCTTTGAAAAAGATTGGTTGTCAATACTAACTGGCACCAGACTACTATTTCTGCTGCCACAGTAGCCGCCAGACCCTACCTGATGCTAGTCGCTGTACCCTCCCACTATCACTGTTGCCAGAACAGCCCTACCATATAATAGTCGCACCACACTACTGTTGATTATCCCTAATCAAAATCGTACAATGTACCTAGGCAAGAGCCAAACAGCCACCCCACTGTACCTCGTCATACCTTTATTACACCTTGCCATTTATACTGCTGTCACAACTACGTATCCTGCTGAAAATGCACCTTGTCCGACCACAGAAAGGAACATCAGGCTACGAGCCAGACTACCCCGCCTCTACGAGCCCATCTACCATAACAAGAGACCCACCTAGCAACACCCTAACCAAACCCCACCCTGCCATAACAGCACCCAACCCAAACATATACCTATAACAACCCACAACACCCCCAACACTGCCACTATATCCGCAGCCTTAATCAACGCTAGATCGCTAGTGGGCCATGCCACAGAAATAGAAGACACCTTATCCACAAACAACCTCGACCTCCTGGCAATCACCAAATCATGGCTGCACGAAGCAGCAGGCCCAGCACTTTCAATAGCCATCCCAGAAAATGACCAAATAATCAGAATGGACAGGCCCAACAACAGAGGAGGTGGCCTAGCCATCATAGCTAAAACAAACCTCGAGCTAAGACTACTGCCTCAAGCACCACTCAAATCCTGCGAGCTCCTCATAGCCAAATTGCCCATCTCTAAATGGGGCACCCTAACCATTTATCTAATATACAGGCCACCTGGCCCCACTGGCTCATTCGAAGCAGACCTATCCAGCATCCTAGCCAACAACACAAAAGACACCTCCGAAATATTATTGCTAGGCGACCTGAACCTTGGGTTAAATGACCCGGATGACAAATCAGCACAAGCTATAGCCAATATGCTAGATGAACACGGCCTAATCCAAAAAGTGCTTACCCCTACCCACAACAAAGGTAGGACCTTGGATTGGATTGCCACCCTGAACTGCGACACCCTCATCACCAAAACCTCCCCCCAATACTGGACAGACCATCACCTCATTAATTTCACACTATCACTCAACAAAGAAGTCATCAAAGAAAAAATCATGGCACCTCCACTGCCCACTAGAGCCAAAAAAAACATAACCCCTGACAACCTCCTACCACTACTACTGCCTACCCTCAATGCTCTTCCCGACAACCTAAATCCAGAATGTCTAGTAGAAAACTACAACAATGCCATCAAGAAAGGACTAGACATCATTGCCCCTTTTAAACTGCAAAAGAGCAAACAGCAAGCCCACCTGAACGCCTGGTTCACCCCATCTAAAAGAACTTAGATTGCGCAAAAGGAAACTAGTAACACAATGGCGCAACTCCCCCACAGAAGAGAACACATCACTACTTAAACTCTTTGCGACCAAATACAAAAAAGAAATCCTACTCACTAAAAAGAATCTCTTCAATGAAAGAATCGAAAAATCTAGCTCCAACACCAGGGAACTATTTGCTATACTAAGGGAACTAGAATCCCCCGTACCCCCACCAAACAACATAATCAAGGACAAAGTATGGTGCACCAGTGTCCAAAACGCCCTAACTAATGAAATCAAAACTCTCCAAACCAAAATTGCACAAAAAAAGACTCCCTCACTACTAACAAAGCACCTCGCAGCCACCAAGCTAAAGCAACCAACCCACTAGGCCCGAATCCCTTCAGGTTCACCAAAATATCTATCCCAGAGACAGAAAGAGTTATAGCCTCACTTAAACCATCAAACTGCAAAGGCGACAACTGCCCTCCCCAAGTAATCAAGGATGCGGCCAGGGACCTAGCCCTTTTTATAACCAAACTGATCAATGCATCCTTCTCCTCCAACACCATACCAAGTAACCTCAAAGAACCTTGGGTCCTGCCTCTCCTCAAGAAGCAAACCCTGGACCCTGCCATTCCCACCAATTACAGGCCCATCACCACGGTGCCGTTCCTGTTAAAGATAATAGACAGAGTAGCATACCTGCAAATTCAGCAATAGCTTGAAACTTACAAACTACTAGGCGCTCGTCAATTGGGCTTCAGACCACAGCACGGTACTGAGACAGCCCTAATCGATCTTAAAACCCAGATCAATGAGATTAACTACAAAGGGAACACCGCCATGCTACTCTTCCTCGACCTGTCGGCAGCGTTCGACCTGGTGGATGACGCAGTCCTGTGCGAACACCTGGCCTCAGCTGCTCACTTCTCAAAAGAGGCCATAGCCTGGATCCAATCATTTTTGGACAATCGAACTATGAGGGTCTTCTCCACTCTAGCCTCAGCAGACCCCATCAAAATAACCTGCGGGGTACCCCAGGGCTCCTGCGTCTCCCCCACCCTCTACAACATCTTTACCAAGCCCCTATTTGACAAGTTGGACAGACTGGGTGTCTCTTACACAAATTATGCAGATGACACCCAGATCCTCATGCCCCTTTCGGGCAACTTCGACTCAGATGCGGCCCTGGTAAACAAAATATATCTCATCATTCAGGCATGGATGGCCACACACGGCTTATGCCTGAATGATGAGAAAACCGAAATCCTGCTCCTCGGATCCAACACCAATATGAAAAAACTCAGCCACAAATATAAGGCCTTCAACATTGATGGCAACACCATCACAGTGGCCAAAACAGTGAAAACGTTAGGCTTCCACCTTGATACAACCATGTCACTAAAAAATACAAGTCAACTCACTAGCATCCTCTACCGCCTACACGTGTAAGCTAATCAGGGCAAGTAGAGCCTTCCTCACCCAAGCTAGCTGCATCATCATCGCCAATGCCCTAATACTATCCAGACTCGACTATTGTAATGCCATGTACCTAGGAGCCAACAAATACATAATCAACAAACTACAGACATTACAAAACAACGCACTCAGAACAGCCCTTAACCTACCATCCAAGGAACACATCTCCAACAAAAGGAGAGAAAGCAAATGGCTCAAAATCTCCGACCGCATCTCTCTCAAAACAGCATCACTGACTTTCAAATGTGTAAACAATGCAGCCCCCACCTATCTCGCAGCCAGAATAGCTAAAAAAACCTCCACCCGCCCCACCAGATCGATTAACTCCCACTGCCTGCAGGTACCCAAATTCAGACAAAAGAAAACTGGTGGCAGTAGTTTCCCTGTCTTGGCAGCCCAACACTGGAATGCCCTCCCACTCAACATTAGGACAGACCAATCCTACTACTGCTTCAGGAGAAACACCCTCACCTGGTTACGGTCCAATGATCCCCATGACTAAGCACTCCCACATGCCTATGCCCTCAATCAAACCTGACTGCCTCTAAGCACAGCATCAAATATGTAAATATGTAAGCAATTTATTTTCTATATGTATATATGTACAGTCCACACAATGTAATGTTATGCCTCTTATTCATGTATGCCTTATCCTGTAACCAAGTTTTTATGTAATCTTACCTTCCTGTTCTCTGTCTGCGCCCTGTTACCTCTGGGTTTTGTGCGCCATACTAAATAAATAAACAAACAAACAAACAAACAATGCTGTAATAAAGAACTTGATTGCTAGGTTGTAGCTCTTCTATGGGAACATTTCTGCATTAACTCATTCATTTGTGCTGAGTCTCCTGTTGTGAAATGCCTCCCTGTGCCCAACACTCGCCCTTAAGTCTGTCTTCCCTTTCTATTTCAGCGGCGGCTCTGAAATTGACTACTCTGGCCTGATCCCTAACTGGTCAATTGTGTTTCTACACAGCTCTTCCTTGCATGCTGGACCTCAGGCTAGATGCCAGGCAGCATGCAGGCACTCCATTTATCATGCACCCATCAACAAGCTGGTCTTCTTGCCCACCCTAGCAAGTGATAGTGTCTTCCTAAGGTGCCATATCAGTCTCTGCACGGCGCCTTGAATCCCATAAGCTCTCGCCCCCTGCGTCAGAAGACATGTGTGGCACAAATTGAATCCAAAAGGCCCTTGGTCTACCTCTGGAACCCCCGGACGGCCTCCAAAGCAGGACTGTGCAACTCATATACATTTTTCCTCATTCATACACAATCCCTGATATCTACATTGAACCCTTAAGGCACTTTAACGCAGCAAAGGGGCAGACCAACTTCAGATGCAAAGCCATGAACTTTGGGCCCACACAGTGAGGTTTCTTCCATGTAGCAACCACATGCTAATCACTGCCGCAGGGTTTTGAAGGTCTGCTTGTCTCTTCCCTTAAAAGTAATAACATTGTAAGAAATAAGAAACATTTTACTGTCAATTTACATAGGAGATTTTAGCAAACAGATAACTTTGTAAACTTTGTAAACATATGGCTTTCAGACAGGATGTGTTGTTAGGAGTGAGAATGTCATCCACTGGGTCAGTTAGGAGGGGGATTTTCCTCCTTCTTTCCCATTGAAGGATTTCAGCCATGGAGCTGGACTTGCTTTTTCTTGCAACTATGGCCTCAAGACAAACATTGGGAAATATGCTCCTAGTGACAGGGGAGGTAAAGTGCATATCACTAATGCCTTTGCTCCCTCTGTGACCTGTGTGATGAGGTCCCTTGCCGTGGGGATCAGAGGGGGCCACTGCAGGCTGATAATGGACCTGGAAGTCTGGCAGCAGCAGCCAGAGTAATATCACACCCCATACTGGCTCTTCATTAAGACCAAATGTTAGCAAATGCGAGCACGGCCCTAGTAATGCCATCAATATGGATGCTGTAATCAGGGTGCTGTGGGCGAGAGAACAGATGCAAAACAACTCCTGTGATCACACAGACTGCAGAGTTGGCAACACGCTTCATGCGGGCACCATGGTTACATGAGAAGACACACCCACCAGTAAACAGTGCACAGCTCTCGTGCTAGACTTTATGCAAAGATAGTGGAAGTTCCTTCTGTAGGGTCAGTCCAGAAAACGTGCTTACTCACTGCTGCTAAATAAGACACACCAAAGTTACAGCACCAATTCCCTGACAGCCTGTCACACTCTGGGAAGCAGAAAAGATACTGAGGCGCAGGCCCTAATGCGATCCTGGCCCCGGGGCGGGATATCAAGAGCACATGAGCCTTAGAGGAGAAAGGATTACAGTGGGTGTTTTGAGATGGTAGTGGTTGGAGTTTGGAAAAAGTTTGTGAGCAGTTTTGCCAGCAGGGGGAGGTGGAGCGAGAGCTTTGGGGGCAGGAAGTGGAGAAAGGAGATTGGAGAGAACTTGGTAGACAGCATTGGTATGAAGTTGGAAGTAGTTAATGACGGGGTTGCTGAGATTTAGAGGCTGAGGAAGTGGAGCAAAGGGTTAGAAGGCAGAGGAGGAGTTTACCAACAGGAGGAGTTTGTAAGTAGTTAAGGAGAAGGTTGGAGAGTTTTTGAGGTAGAGGAGGAGGCTACCGTCAGGAGGAGTTTGGAAGTAGTTAAGGAGGAGGTAGGAGAGTTTTGGAGGTAGAGGAGGAGACTACCAATAGGAGGAGTTTGCAAGTAGTTAAGGAGAAGGATGGAGAGCTTTGAAGGCAGTGGAGGAGACTACCATCATGAGGAGTTTGGAAGTAGTTAAGTAGGAGGATGGATTGTTTTGGAGGCAGAGGAGGAAGAGGTCACCATCAGGAGGAGTTTGCAAGTAGTTAAGGAGAATGATGGAGAGTTTAAAGGCAGTGGAGGAGACTACCATCAGGAGGAGTTTGGAAGTAGTTAAGGAGGAGGTTGGATTGTTTTGGAGGCAGAGGAGGAAGAGGTTACCATCAGGAGGAGTTTGCAAGTAGTTAAGGAGGAGGATGGAGAGTTTTGAAGGGAGAGGAGGAGGCTACCAGCCGGAGGATATTGGAAGTAGTTAAGGAGGATGTTGGAGAGTTTGGAGGCAGAGGAGGAGGCTACCATCAGGAGGAGTTTGGAAGTAGGTAAGGAGGCTGTTGGAGAGTTTTGGAGGCAGAGGAGGCTACCATAAGGAGGAGTTTGGAAGTAGTTATGGAGGAGGTTGGAGAGTTTTGGAGATAGAGGAGGAGGCTACCATCGGGAGGAGTTTGCAAGTAGTTAAGGAGAATGATGGAGAGTTTGAAGGCAGTGGAGGAGACTACCATCAGGAGGAGTTTGGAAGTAGTTAAGGAGGAGGTTGGATTGTTTTGGAGGCAGAGGAGGAAGAGGTTACCATCAGGAGGAGTTTGGAAGTAGTTAAGGAGTAGGATGGAGAGGTTTGGAGGCAGAAGCGGAGGCTACCATCAGTAGGAGTTTGGAAGTAGTTAAGGAGGAGGTTGGAGAGTTTTGGTGGCAGAGGAGGAGGCTACCATTAGGGGGAGTTTGGAATTAGTTAAGGAGGAGGTTGGAGAGTTTTGGAGGCAGAGGAGGCTACCATAAGGAGGAGTTTGGAAGTAGTTAAGGAGGAGGTTGGAGAGTTTTGGAGATAGAGGAGGAGGCTACCATCGGGAGGAGTTTGCAAGTACTTAAGGAGGAGGTTGGAGAGTTTTGGAGGCAGAGGAAGAGGCTACCATCAGGTGGATTTTGGAAGTAGTTAAGGAGGAGGTTGGAGAGTTTTTGAGGCAGAGAAGGGGGTTATCATCAGAAGGAGGAGCGGTTACGGAGGAATAGGATTACCAACAGAAGAACCTTGTATGGGTTATTGAAAAGAAAGAAGGTCACCATCTGGTGGAGATTGGTCTTGTTAAGTGGAGAGTGGGTTAGTTTAGAAGGAGTATATATGTATAGCCAGCAGAGGGTTGCAACTGCTCAGGAGGAGGGCGGAAAGTTCAGAAGTAGAAGGTGGTCAGAGCTGTTCATGAGGAGGACAGAATAGTTTACAGGATCAGGAGGTTTGCCATGTGGAGAAGATTAGTGTAGTCTAGCATCAGGTAGTTGGAGAAGTCATAGGTAAGGAGGAGTAGAGCAGAAATACCCAAGCAAGTAAACACAGGAATGTGTGACAAGTCATGTCTGGCTCAGGGCAAGGGGGAGGCTGAGACCCTCATTTGAAGGGGGTGAACTGAAAGAGGAAGGTGAAATGAGCATGTTGCCAATGAGGAGCAGGAAAATCATGTAAATAGTGAGACTGTTGGGAGGGGGTGGAGCTAGGATCCTAGGCCAGGGAGGTTGTGCTACCTCTAAAATCCTGCGTGTGGATACCAGATAAGGAGATCCTGGCTGGCTCCTATGGAGAGTGGTGGAAAATACTCTGACTGTATCTGACACTGGAGAAAGAGATGCAATACCTTCGAAAAGGTCTGACTGGGACAAGAGATGGTCGGATCCCTCCTAGCAGAGAGCCAATGAGAGCCGAGAAAACTCGAAGGAATGCTCCCGGGGACTGTGAGTGGCAGGTGGTGCCTCTTGGAACCTATTGACTGACTGATTGAACTCTTGGGAATGGATGGCCAACTTGTGGGGACTCATCTTGGCATTTTATGTTATTGTTCTTTTGTTTTGTTTATTAGTTCACCCAGAAACACAAGGGTGGTGTAGAAATTGAAGACACAGATATAGAGAGGTACAGAGAGGGTGTGTGTGTGAGAGAGAGAGAGAGAGAGAGAGAGAGAGAGATAGACGGGGGGCGGGGCTTTTCAGCCTTCCACAGTCAACCATACTTGCCCTCTTGAAACCTCTGCATCCCGTTTTGTTTTACTTCAAACCCATTTGTATCTGTTCCCTAATAAACCTGAGTTGCTCAGAGCATTGAGAGTCAGGCTTACCTGTTGATTCTTGTTGACATTGTGACATGCACTGAAGTTATAGTCTCATATTCAGTGGTGAGGGAATGATACATCGGTGTGGAGAGTCTGGCAGCCGCCCTGCCCACTGCGCCCCAACATCCCTTCAGCTGGGAAACACGCTGATTGGTTGCCACACTAAAGGGTGACAAGGGCATAGTGGAGTACCCTGGAATTGCCAAGGAGCACCCTATCCACGTGCCCCTTGTTTCATTCCTTTCCGATTAAAGGATCTACTGAGTGCAGCTTTTCCCAGAAATGACCAACAACACATCTCTCCCTAAAAAACATATATTTACTTACAAAGAAAATGAACATCTCAAACTGCAGGTCCAGAACGTGTATTAACATTTCAATTGTTCAAAATGTCAAACTTTGAACTTAAATGAAAAACATTTAAAGCAATGGAAGCGCCGCTCTTAACTGCCTGAGCCCAATCTCTACACAAAGGAACTAATTTATGCCTAAAAATAGACCCAACAGATTAGGTTAGCAGCCGTCTATCCAAAGAGTTATCCGTTCTCTGTCTTTTCCACCCAAAATGGCAACTTAGATTCTGTCACCTGGCCCATAGTACCGCCGTAGATTGCATAGTAGTGTGCTGCCCGCAAGGTTACAACTCTGCAATCCAGCCTCTTCAGACAGGATCCCGACACCAGGAGACATCAACCTCTCTGCTGGATGTGCCCGAGGACAACAAGCCTGACATTTTATGAAGATTAAGGACACTCTAGTGTTAACCTTGTAGTTCAGAGCCTCCACCTATAGGGCCTGCCATACATTGGACCTCATTGTGTCCGTCAACATACAGCTAGAGTTGGGGGCTCGCTTCTCAGTCCCCTTGTCAGACCGCCAAGCGATTCCCAAATTACTGGCATCGCCAACCTACGTCACCCCCAAGATCTACCACAGCTAACCATGCCTCCATCAGATCTCTTTGCCAGACCACGCAGAGCAACAAAGGCTAGAATCCCGGATCCACACTTTGCAACCAAACTCAGGTATTAAGGGTGTTATTAAAATAATAAAAAAGTTAACACAGTACTAATAGTAACTGAGTTTGGTGGTATTATTAAGGGTAATATCACCAAACCCGTGATTATGCCCTTAGATTTACCTCCTGCAGATCCAAACCCTGCCCAGCCCGAACCCCCTCCGCCAAGCCTGTCACTCAACGTCATTTCCCCTTCCTGGAGACCTCTAGACACATACTATGTTGCTATGATAAAATCCCGATATTTTATTCATGTTCCCGTCTTATCCATATACTTTGCTGTTCAATGGGACTGACCCAGCTCCCGGAGGTATCTGGATTGCTTGTAAGCACTAGCCTCTTCCTTATTTCCGGTTTCATTCACATGTGTGCTGTGAAAAAATGGGTGTTGCAGGTTGGCGCTATGCGAAACACCAATGAAATACAATTTAAAATAATGAGACACATAAGGCATCATTTAATCGAAGAAGTGTGCACACTATTTCAATATCGTTAACATCAATAGTTTTCTAAAAATGAAAGTTTAATATATTACAAAGAGGTTGCCACCCCAAGGAAATTTAACTCCCACCCTTTAATTGTCGGGTTGCGGTCTACTTGGTCAGTCATTTAAGAATCCTCCATGGCTCTCTACACCCTCAGATCTGCCATGCCACCATATGCAGATAAACTCCTGGAAGCTCCATGCTAAGCCTCATCGATAAAAAATGAAACAAGCTGAAGTAAGAAACAGAACATTTGAAAGATCAACGTTATAAATCCTCAAATGCAGATATAAGGCATTTCTAGCGGACTAGCCCCAAAGTGCAACCCTCGAAGAGCGCCAAGGAAATGCACACAATCGCATTGTTGAATCACCAATATCTGACGCTGAACTGCTTCCATGTTCTTCTCAAGGCGGCCCTTTGGATAATCCAGTTTCTGAAATCACATGCAAGAACCTACTATCCAACAAGCCCTCACTACCTCCAGTAACAATTGTAGCGGACGTCCGCGTTATGGACAATGCAGACATACTTGCTCTATATTCTCAGTATATTCTCAGATCCTCAAAAACTCTGCGAATGATACGCATGGATCTGATAATCCTCAAGAATGAGGGACTATATGGGAGAGTCCCGAAAAAAAAAAAATTCCCCCACCGAAACATCGAATAAAGATGACCGTCGAGATCTCTCTGTTGTGGATACCATATTAGAAACCCAGTTAGATCCTCTGAATATACCCACTAGGAATCTGTCACACTCTCCTATCTTGTACCCAGATTCACCCAACTTCACTATCAACTCTTCTGAGTCCTCTGTAATGTAATTCGCAAAGCCTACCCCACGCCCCTCATTTGGGATAAAGCGAGCTCCAATTCCCACATATGAAATCACCTTATCAGCCATGAATAATGGCCTACACGCCCTAACAAAAATGTATGAAATATTAGGGAAAAAAACAGACTCCCATACTATTCAGCTAAACAATATCTGCCAAAATCGACTCGTTAGCAGCCGAACTACACCAGCAAAATCAGTCCCTTTTGATGATTCGAACTATCCCTACAACTGTCAAAATCTCAGAAGACAACACACACATGGTCTTGCAACCTATGGCGAAACAGGCAGAAGGTTCTGTGAACACTGAGAAACCTGCTGACTCAATTGAAATAATGTATTGCACCCTACCAGAACCCATTACAGAAACCACAGTACTAGAAATTGAAGATACGCAAGAGCCAGTGTTTGAAGTATTCCAACTTCAAAAACGTAGATAGAAAACATACCAAACTAACACTATGAATACAAAAAAAAACAAGAGCCAATTGCGAGATAAAAAGTCAACCAATTTGAAATCGAAAAAGTTCATCAATACCTTGACAACACCCCGGGGACAATCCCTATCCACTACCGAGCCAAGGTCGATTCAATAATTCCCAATGTAGACCTTGAATGTGAAAACCAAGAACAGGACAAAATAATCACAAGTACGATCCCAACTCCTACCACCAGGGAGCCGGATAGGGAATATGTGGAAAATGATGAAGACATAATGAATTATTCAACATACTCTATCACATCCCTGCCACAACATGAAGGCAGACAAGATCTCCTACCTCCTTCACACTCGATCTTCACGGGGAGCGCCCGGCAGCGGGACTGGAGTGAGGAGGATGGCAACTTCTTAACCTTGAAAAAAAAAAGAATGCTTATCTATAAAAGCACTCAAAGACCATGCACAGCCTCCACAACAACAAGCAATGTACCACAGCGATGTGCCAGCAAATTCCCTTATCCGCAGCGTGACGGGGGCTTAAATTCGACTCATGCTGAACGACAAATAACACCAATTTCTCCTTCTAATCAAGTGCTATCAAAAGACACATAAACACACCTAAAACGGTCAGACATAGTAATGATAACAATGAAGGATAGACAAAAAAGAGACCCATTTCCAAATAGAAAGACTCTATTCACTGCCTTCCAAACAATTCCTAAACTTAGCCTCATTGAGACTAAAGCCATCGAAGCGCTCCGCATCAGTAATATTCAAAAGATGGACAAAGTAATCCTAACTATGCCGTCACAGATTTTAAAAGAAACCATATGGAGGGCTTTGGACATACTATATCAACAGGGATTCATATGAGCTATTAACAAATCACAAAGCTCCTCAATAGAAAGACGTCATCTCATGGCACCTATTGACAGGACATCCCCTTCTAAATCTGAAAAGGCACAACAACTATTCATAAATTGTGAGGGCAGTCAAGAACATCTAAAACGCAAAGTTTATTTTGAAAACCTCCACCCATCTCTGTGAGAAACAAAATGGTCATGACTCAAGAAAGCGATCAAGGATACCAAACACAGAGAAAGCCACTAACGGCAAATTAACCTCTCTACTCATTCAGTGAAAATCGCAGTGCGGAATACAGGGGGTTTCAATCTTCTCAGGAGAACCAACAGCAAACATCCATTGGACACTTACAATATAATAGTCTTACAGGAAACCTGGATAATAACTCAGCCTATTTGGCTCAACTACGAAATATGCTGGAGACCAGCGATCTGCCATCACCTGCCATCAAATAACCCACAGGTAGACCCATGGCTGTTCTCTTGAGGGCCCTCAAATTAGGTACGAATGGCATATTAGCATATTGGATGTCCCCCCCATCCCTGCATCCAGCTATAGAAACTTACATGCTCAATCTCTGGGCACCCTCTGCCCCGCCACACTGCCATCCTCAATCTCTACTGGAACCCAGCGATCCTGTCTGACGATGAATTCATCGCCCAGGTTGATTGCATGCTAGATCTCATTGCAAATGAAACAGATGATTTCACCACACTAATTGTAGGAGATTTGAACATAGGATGTATCCCCTAGAATGATCTCTTGCTCACCCCTAGAGCAACTAGGTGGATGAACATAATGGCTGAAAGGAACCTCATCCTTCTTAATGGAACCATTGAAAGTGATACCCTGCTTTGTCCCACATGGAAGAGAAACAAATCTGTTGCAGTTTTGGCAATGTCTTCATTTCAACCCAAGCAATCAATTGCGTTGAAAGGTTTTCCATCATTCCTACCACAGACAGTGATTGTAACATATTAGAAACAGTATGTGCACAAATGCCTTGCCATGAACGACAACATTACACACCTGCCTTACAACTGTCTGAAGGGAGGAACAGAATAAAAGAGACCATACCAAAATTACATTTCTTTTTGCCTGAACTGCATCATGACTCCAGAGATACAGACAGGAAGTGTGACTTATCCATGCGCTTGTCAAACACACAAACATTAACGTTATTTGTTGAGAAACCTCGCTCTGGACTGCTCACAGACGAAAGCATGCATGATAAACTCATCAGGAATAAAAAAAAACTAGAATGAGGAGGGGATTAAGAAACATCAAATCAAGCGACAATTCTAATTATAAAAAAAAAGCTGCTAACATTCGCACCATATACAAAAATGTCATAAAGCAGCACAACTCATCCAAAATCCAAGAAGCTAACAAAAACATGCTCGAAGCTGTATCATCCAAATCCAGTGCTGTAATATGGAGCCTGCTCAAAAATGGGACCACCATTGGAACATCTCGCTTCTCTTGAATGCAGCAGGTGAACAAACATGGATCGACTACTTTACCACTCTCTTTGTTGACTCCTCCTCGGCTATTAAAGGGATGGTCTAGTAAAAAATGTTATTTAAAAAAAAGATAGGCAACATAAAAAAAGAAATACTAGCATTCTCTGTTTTAAAACTTCCTATGTAAAATTTTGAGCTATTCAAGCTCAAAATTCGCAAAAGCAAGCACATGGGCGCATCCATTTTGTGAAATGGAGGCCCTCCTGTGCTCGCTTTTGCTTTTGAGGCACTAATGAAGGAAAAGCCGGCAAGCTGTAGTAAAGAAAAGCTACCGCTGGGTGGCTTTCCCTTCATTAGTGCTGTAGGCGGAGGTCGGGGACCGGAGACCAGAGCAGGAAAGCTGCAGCTGAATCTCGATAAGTGCTATTTATTTATTTTTTTAAATAAGCACTAGCTGCGTTTTTTTTTCTAAGTTTTCCGGGCTGGAGGAGCCCGGAAAACTTAGAAATAAAACTGCAGCTTTAAAAACGTTGTATTTATGTTTGCGGTCGCTTTTGAAGCGACCGCAAACATAAATACAATGTTATTGTGTTGGAACACGCTGCGGTTTTTCTTTCCAAGTTTCTCAGGCTCCTCCGGCTCGGAGGAGCCTGAGAAACTTGGAAAGAAAAACTGCAGCATTTTCCAACACAACCGCGTGTGTTTCTGCCTGCTGTGGCTATCACTTTGGGTCTCCGGTGCTCCCACCGGAGACCCAAAGTGATAGCCACAGCAGGCAGAAACACAACGCGGTTATGTTTACATGCCGCGTAGTGTTTCTACCTACAGCTGATTTCCCATTTGGGGCTCTCGGGCTCCCCACGGGGAGCCCGAGAGCCCCAAATGGGGAAGCAGATTCAGGCAGAAACAACGCGGTTGTTTTCCGCAATGCCGCGTTGTTTCTGCCTGAATCTGCTTTCCCATTTGGGGCTCTCGGGCTCCCCGGGAGCCCGAGAACCCCAAATGGGAAAGCAGATTCAGGCGAAACAACGCGGTTGTGTTGGAAAACGCTGCGGTTTTTCTTTCCGAGTTTCTCAGGCTCCTCCGAGCCGGTGGAGCCTGAGAAACTTGTAAAGAAAAACCACAGTGTTTTCCAACACAATAACGTTGTATTTATGTTTGTGGTCGCTTCAAAAGCAACCGCAAACATAAATACAACGTTTTTAAAGCTGCAGTTTTATTTCTAAGTTTTCCAGGCTCCTCCAGCCCGGAAAACTTAGAAAAAAAAACGCAGCTAGTGCTTATTTTTTTTTTTTTAAAAAATAGCACTTACCGAGATTCAGCTGCAGCTTTCCTGCTCTGGTCTCCGGTCCCCGTCCTCCGCCTACAGCACCAATGAAGGGAAAGCCACCCAGCGGTAGCTTTTGTTTACTACAGCTGGCTGGCTTTTCCTTCATTAGTGCCGCAAAAGCAAAAGCCAGCACAGGAGGGCCTCCATTTCACAAAATGGATGCGCCCATGTGCTTGCTTTTGCGAATTTTGAGCTTGAATAGCTCAAAATTTTACATAGGAAGTTTTAAAACAGAGAATGCTAGTATTTTTTTTTGTATGTTGCCTATCTATTTCTTAAATAAAAATGTTTACCAGACCATCCCTTTAACATTGCGAGCCCATTGAAAATTGACGCAACAACGTAATCATGATTGACCACACAGACATCGTCATGCAAATTAAAAAAATTGAGCTCCTCTAAAGCGCCGTGCCCTGATGGTCTCTCAAATGCTGTATTAAAACTCACCCCAAGCAGTGGACCTATATCATGCGGGCCATATTTCAAACTGTAACAAGGACAGGCACCATTCCTGGCTCATGGAAGCAATCGATTCTTATTCAAATATTTAAAAAGGGAGACCGGACCTTACCATCTAATTGCAGACCACTTGCTCTGTTCGATACTCATGGGAAAATATATGCACGGTTGGTCCTTAGATACCTGAGTAAATGGATCAAATCAGCGAAATTAAGGGATGCTTATCAATCCGGATTCAGATCTGTTGCTTGGGTACATACAGCAATTCATTTACTTGTTATTTCTGCCCAAAAGAAGCAAGTAATCAGAACAAAACAACCGATATGTCTCGCATTAATAGATTTCAAACAAGCGTTTGACTCTATCTTGTGAAACCTCCTTAGGCTGCAACTAATAGAAGCAGGTTGCCCACCCTACATTCTAAATCTATTGCAAGTATTCTACTCTAATACATCTATTCAAGTGAAACTAAACCAAGAAGGTCTTTATCGCGATCCATCAGCACATACCGTGGCCTCAAACAGGGATGCATTCTTGCATCCACGCTTTTTAATGTTTACATGAGAGACATGCATACCTATCTGGACACCACGAGAGCTTTTCCACCCAGACTGGGTTATCACCCTATAACATGGCACTGGTATGCGGATTACCTTGTGTTGGCAGATCAAACCCTCATATGTCTTCAAAGGCAACTTCAGGAGCTGCAAAGATATGCCACTGAAAACATGCTCATGATGCCCTTTTACTTACGAGTCTGGTGCGCTTAACAAATGAATAAACAAACAAACAATATTGGCAAATTTAACATCATGAAAATGCTGTGCACTAAAGGAAGAACCAAAACATCAACATTCACCTTGTCGATAGGAACACATTCACTTGATGTTATTCATGAGTACAAATATTTAGGCCAAAATATCAATGACAACCGATCTGATACACCATATACATTTCGAAATGAAACATAAAATGGAATCATTGTGATCGAAAGCCAAATGAGTGCATAGAAAATATGGCAAATTCTCCTGTCTTCCCTTAATAATCTTCTGCAAGCAAAAAGTTGAATCTGCAATAAAAGATAGATCAAAATGCAAACTACCTGATCATCAACCAGATTGGGACTACTTAGAAGGCATATTTTGGAAGACTGGGCTATCTATACCTAAAGGTTTCCCGATTCCAGTCATTCGATATGAGCTAGGACTCATATCACTCAGGGCTGTCATTTCTTGGAATTCGTCATTGCTTTACAGAAAATGCTTAATGAAAGCGAAATTCCATGCCACCCTAATTCCTGTTCTAGCACTTGTCCTAGAAACTAGCCATGACACATTGCTAAATAACTGGAAAGAAGATTGTATTCTAACCATGGAAAAAGCTGATATACACAACATGACCCTTGCGACCAACCATGAACGTGCAAAGCGGACAATGGTATTTTGACTGGACAAGGACCGGCGATAAATGCACCCAATACAAGGTATTTAAGTCTGGACACTTTCTCCCAAAAAGGCTTAATCAAATCCCCAATTATTTACAAAAATTCCCTGATCAAAACTAACGCGCCCATCTGATGAGATTGCGATTCAATCTATGGCCCATAAAAGCGCTATTGGTGGCACGATCAAAGGACTGGAATTTCAAACCAACTTGCAAATGTTGTAATATTGATACATATCCTGAAACTTCAGAACCTTTCATTGTATGGATAATTGTTTTATATCATGTATTGTATGAATGTTTTCGTATTTATTATTTTTTCTTTTTACAATTAATTAATCTTTAGATATTATTTATGGATGTAATAGTTGTAAAGTTTTATGGATGCAATAGTTGTAAAGTTTTATGAACTGAAAAACAACTTAATAAATAATAATGATAATAATAATTGTAAATTGCACCAGCTTAACTTGTTTGAGAAAAGAATACTTTTATAAATTATTTTCTGATTTTCTCATGCTATTCCGCCATCATATGGGGACTATGAATTGATTTTTAATGCGCAACCCATCCCGCTAAATTTGTCTACCATTAACTTTTTATTAAGATTACATTCGTAAATGTATTTATTGAACCTGTTAATTGAAAAAACACTATCTGATATTGAAACACGGCATTTTATCTCTCTGCATTCTTGCCAGTCTTTAGATATTAATTAGTCGCACAGGAACAGAGCGATCAGACCATGATCAAAGCCAACAAAAACACCTGCAGTGATTGCTATGATTGACTCTCTTAATATTTATCATGCGACAATTTGCTGAACCTGAATAACTCAAATCATGAATGTATCAAATAACAGCCACATTTTGATCCTCGATTTTATTCATCATAACTTTGTAACCACACTCTCATGCAATGTTAGTTTGTGAATATGTTAAATGTGATTGCATTCATGTGTTTTTTTGTTCATTATCATGACCCTATTGTTTCTGCTCTATAATATATTTGAAAAGTTGTGATTTGCAACTAAAACAAATACAATTGTATATATGTATAAATGTTGAGTGGATTGTGGATTGTGGTGGAGGTTTGTAGGTGGGTGGGAGGCAGTCATGGGGGGCTTGCCTCCATAAAAAAAAAACTCAGTGAAAAATGTGGTGAACCCGCCACCACAATCGAATAACCCTGAGCATCAACGAGTTACCAGACCTTGCAGTGATTGGATAGTACACTCTCTGAAATATTCTATATTCTGGCCACTGTGAGTGCATTCAGATTGTTTCCTCAATCGTGCCCTCTCACTCTGTTTTCATTGGTTAGGGGGTCATGGGGTGACAGGCTAATGCCCCCTGTCCGAATATGCCATGTTCTGTTCCCTGGCAGATGAGGCCAGAGTGGAATGGCTGTCAGCATCAGCCTCCTCCTTCCATGAGTCCATGAGTCCATGCTATGTCTTGGAACTGGTGCAGGAGGTATGGGGGTCCAGGCCTCATAACCTTGTGTCGCTCTCTGTGCACCACCCCCCTGTACCCACTGCTCCCTCCAGCTCTGCCCTTTGGGCTTCTGTGCTCTCTTCTTGTGCCCCCTTTGGCCCCTCTTTGGAAACTTGGCCACTCCACTGGGATGGGGCGTTTTCATTGGGGCGCTACAATTACCAAGGAAGGCTTCCAGTCCCATCAAATGCACAAGTCGACCCCATGAGCAGGCAAAGAGTCACTTTTCTGTCCAGTGTCTCACCTTGGACCAGTCCATTTTTCCTAGCCACATTCGATTGGGTCTCTCCCAACCCGGTGGGGTCATAAGGGACAAATCAATTCCACTTCATTGGCCCGTGGCGTAAGGGCGCTGGTGACCTTCTTGCAGAAGACCAGCAGGGGCCAGATTACAGAAGCTTTGCAGTGGTGCAAGAGAAACGTTTGCACGGTATTAGCACTAGGGCAAAGTTTGCCCTAGTTTTAAAAACACTGGGACACATTAAAAAACCAATGCACCTCGACAAGTGCAGTTTGACACATCAAAAGCACCAGGGCTAAAATTGTTATAGTGCAAAATAATGCATTTTCACTAAATCACAAGGGCAAAGTTTGCTCTAGTGATGATACGGAATGGTGCAAAAATGCATCAACAATGTATCTTTGCACTAAGACAATATTAGCCATGTTGCTTTTAATATGCCAAACTGCACTTGTTGAGGTGCAATGGTTTTTTAATGTGTCCCAGTGTTTTTAAAAATAGGGCAAACTTTGCACTAGTGCTAATACCGTGCAAATATTGCACTTACACCAGAGCAAAGTTTCAGTAATCTGGCCCCAGGAGGGCCTTCCAATCACTTCCCCATACTTGCCCCACCAGGCACCATAGGGAATGCTGTGCTCTGAAATCCAGCCTTTCCAGAGTAGGGGAATGCGTCCAGAAAACTGGAGGCAGAGGCTTCGTACAGGAAGGTGGGCGCTACGCAAAGATGCCGCAAGTAAATATGCCGGGCTAGCACGCCGGTATATTCTTTTTTTAAAGTGGGTACACCCTTGTTCCCTTTTTACAACTCCTTCCGCCCGACCGCTTCTAATCCCCTCCCTCTAGTATTTGGGTAAACGGTAATGTCGCCGCCAGTGTTTTTCTAATGCTGGCATAAAGACCCGCCATGGCAAAGAGTGGCATGTAATTAGGACATGTATGTGGTACAATGTCGAAGTGTCCCAGGCTCTGGGAGCCTCCATCATTTGCTGAGTATCTGTGAGTATACATGTTTTCCGCTCCCTAGCTCTTACGTTTCCAAAGTATCAGAGACTCAGAGAGTGGACATTGGTCACTGAGGATCTGTGAGTATGCATGTTTTTCACTCCTTCACTCTCAGGTTTCTCAAAGATCAGACTCAGAGAGTGGACATCGGTCACTGAGAAACCGCGAGTATACATGTTTACCACTCTGTAGCTCTCAGGTTTCTCAAGGATCAGATACTCAGCTAGTGGATATCGCTCACTGAGAATCTGTGAGTAAACATGTTTTTCACTCCTTAGCTCTTAGGTTTTGATCAGAGACTTGGAGAGTATAATTCGGTCACAGAGAATATCCATGTTTTTCACTCACTAGCTCTCAAAGTTCTCAAGGATCAGAGACTCAGAGAGTGGACATCGGTCACTGAGAATCCGTGAGTATACATGTTTTTCACTCCTTAGCTCTTCAGTTTCCCAAGGATCAGAGACTTGGAGAGTGGACACCGGTTACTGAGAATCAGTTAGCATACATTTTTTCCAGTCCCTAGCGCTTAGGTTTCACAAGGGTCGGATACTTTGATATTGGATATCCCTCACAGAGTATCTGTCAGTACACATGTTTTCCACTCCCTAACTCTCAGGTCTCCTGACATTACTTGAGTGTTCATGTTTTGTAATACTTAGTGCTTAGGTTTGTCAAGGATGTGTGACTCTGAGAGTGGAAACCAGTCATTAAGATTCCATGAGTGCACATGTTTTTCACTGCCCAGCACCCAGGTTTCTCAAGGATCGGAGACTCTGAGAATGGACATCAGTCACTGAGAATCCGTGAGTAGACATGTTTCCACTCCCTAGCTCTCTGGTCTTTTTCAATCATCTCACACCCATCACTGACATAACTTGAGTATACATGTCTTCCGACACTTGGCGCCTAGGTTTGTCAAGGATCTGTGATTCTGAGGGTGTAAATCGGCCACTGTTATTCAATAAATATACATGTTTTACATTATCGAGCAGCCAGGTTTGTCAAGGATGTGAGATTCTGTGAGTGGGTTCAGTCCACTGATGTTCCACGTTTTATGCTAACGAGCCCCCAGGTTTCTCAAGGATGTGAGACTCTGTGAGGGTGCAGTGGTCGCTGATATTCCATGAGTATACTTGTATCCCACTATCTAATTCCTAGGTTTCTCAAAGAGCTCAGACTCTGTGAGTGGGCACTGGTTGCTGATATTCCATGAGCATATATGTTTCTCACTGCCTAACTCCCAGCTTTCTCAAGGATATGAGACTCTGAGAGTGGACGCCAATCACTGAGATTCCATGAGTGCACATGTTTTCCACAAACTACTTCCTGGTTTCTAAAGGATCTGAGGCTCTGACGAAGGACACAAGACACTGAGATTTCATGAGTGCATATGTTCTCAACTGACTACTCCCTGGGATCTCAGGGATCTGTGACTCTGGGAGTGGACACCAGTCACAGGGAATCCGTTAGGATACACGTTTTCCACTCCTCAGCTCCCACGTTTCCCAAGGATCTGAGACTCTGAGAGTGGACACCGCGCACTGAGAATCTGTTAATATGCATTTTTCACACTCCCCAGCTCCCTTTGTTTCTCAAGGATCTGAGACCCTGAGAGTGGACACCAGTCACTGGGAATCAGGGCTGGACTGGGAACCAAAGGTGGCCCTGGAAATATTTTTCAAAGTGGCCCCATATTTCTCTGAATGAGTGAGTGCAGCGCGTGAGCCCAACCCTTCTATGATAGGAATTGGGAGTATCCCTCATGAAAATGGTGAATACAATTAGTCAAAGGTTACTTAAAAACAGAAACATGGCTATATTTCTTATACAGTGCTTAGCACTGACACCAAGGCATTTCAAAGCGCTATGGGGGAGAAAAGGAATGATAGGTGAGGAGAAGTGGGATGTACAAAGATCCATTTGTGCTGGAATATTGTGGGTAGCAGTGCAGCATGCGCAGTGGACCTCTGTGATATAGACATCATCATGGCCCGCCTCTCAGAGGGCCCCATCCCTTTACAGGGTCCCACTTTCCACAACCCAGATGCTCCAGATGGAGGGGTGTGTATGCATTCAACCGTACACACAGCACATCCCTTCCAAACCACACCACAAAGATCCCCAGAATGACTCGTGCAGCACAAGCATCATCATTGCCCATTCCACACACTAACACGATACACAGAAACAAAGCACAGCTCACAGAAACACAGCGATACTCATAGGAACAAAGCACAACTCACAGAAACACAGCGATACTCATAGGAACAAAGCACAGCTCACAGAAACACAGCGATACTCATAGGAACAAAGCACAGCTCACAGAAACACAGCGATACTCATAGGAACAAAGCACAGCTCACAGAAACACAGCGATACTCATTGAAACACTTCACACCTTACGGGAACACATCACGTCTCACAGAAAGACAGAACAGCTCACAGAAACACATCACACTTTACAGACACGCAGCACACCCCACGGAAATAAGTGGTCACTTACAGAAACAAATCACAGCTCACAGAAACACATTGATGCTATAGAAACAATGCACACCTTACAGGAATGCATCACATTTCAAAGAAAGTCAGCATATCTCACAGAAACACAGCAGTACTCATAGATAAAGCACAGATAAAGAAACGCACCAGGCATCACATCTTACAGAAAGACAGCACAACTCACAGAAACATATCAAACCACACAAAAGTAAGTGGCAACTCGGTAACAAATCACAGCTCACAGACACACATTGATGCTATAGAAACAATGCATGCTTTAGAGAAATACGTCACATTTCATAGACAGAGAAAACCCACAGAGCCAGCCTCACCAGACTGCGTATCCGTCACAAGCTGAGACTTAAATGCTAGCACTGCAACTTCGTCTGCGTTATTCTACTAGTACAGGGACGCGGGTTCCAATGTATGCAGGCTGCCAGGGGCATCCCCGCCCACCCATACCCACATGCGGACATGTGAGAGACTACTCACAGCTTCTTGAATATCAAGCCCTGCACCCCACCCCCCAACCCCCACGGGCCTGATGGTTAAAAGTGGCTCCTGCTCCACAGTGCTGCATGTGTGCACAGATCACTCTGAAGCACCTCACTGCGTGGCTAAACAGATCACTATTTACATCTCTATTCATGTTGAACATTGGCTCGGTCACAGTACACTGGCGGTGAACAATACTGCCTGCTTGCACAACTGCCTGTCCCTGCTGCACAGCACTGTCTAGGTCCTGGTAGCTCTGGATTAGTACAGCACTGCTCTGGTGCAGTGTACAGTCTCCTCTGTACAGCACTGACTGGGAGAACTATATAGTCTCCCAATAGCTTCACACTGAATATCAGTTTGCACAGTATCCATACCATGCACAGCACTATCTGGGTGCACGCGCACCCGTTCGCACTGAATATTAACCCATCCACGAACATTAACCTCACAGCAGGAATCAGAATAAAGATCTGATGAGCAGGACCTGAGAGCAAGGTCTGATGTGGGCTCGTGCACAGTGAGCCCAAACCTGGCCTCCACCTGAGATGCAAACTATAACTCTGCATCGTTTATATATGACCCATTATGCATTGGATGTTTTCTAGGTGGGATTTTCAAATGTTCCTTTATTCACATTTACTCACAGTGTGAATGCTAAATGTATGTGTCGGTATGGCACCAGTTGTCCAGGGGTTTCAAAAGTAGTGCTTGGCAGCTGTTGGTGTCAGGCTAACCAGGATATAGTGTGCTTTAGACAGGGGCTAAATAACTGTTAAGTGCCTTCAATTCAGCAATCCCACTAAGTCAGTGCCTCGTCTGGGACGCCCAAGAGAAGCCCTTATTTATATATTTTTATGACAAGTTATACTCTGGATGATAAACCCTTATGTAACGCCCCTCTCTTTGAATCCCCCTGACCTCACTGAGCCAAGAAGTAGGTTTGTTTTGCAAATTAAAAGGTTTATTGAGAAAGTAAACAATATATATATATATATATATATATATATATATATATATATATATATATATATATATATCACTTTTATGAATAAATTAATATTTGATAGCACACTTAGGCATATGACAGTGATCAACAATGGATGATGTTACACCAGCACACTGATTTAATTACTTAGGAGTTAGTATAGGGAGGATAAAGTAGCTGAGAATACTTTTATGATTTCAAGGAAATGCAATGATGAATAAAATGCAATACAGAAATAAACTGATAGGGTTTCACAAGAGATAATATGTTCACTTTTCCCCTTGTGGCGATTCACTCCCCCCCATGCAATATAAGGAGATGGAAGTTAAGCACACAGTTTTCAGGATTACAATCACAATACCATACGAATTTCAGTTCCCCCCTAGCAAGCTTAGAGAAACAGGGATGGTTTAAACACAGGCAAAAGTACTTTTAAATGCAAAGAAGGGTAAAATATGCTAAAAATGATTTTAATTGCCTGTAGGTGGTTCAGGGTAGGTGATAGCTATTTAAGATTAGTTCAAGTCACACTGGCAATGCTCAATGAGGGATTAGTAGGTTGAAAATTAATTTTAGCAGTTCAAGCAAAAGACGGCTATCTTTGACAGGAGCTAATTTTTCAATTTGCGGCAATTTATCCGAATGCGTCGAGCGCGATTACGGAATAACTATAAGGAATAGAAAGTCGCTTTTAGGCTTGTTGGAAAGCTTACAATATTAGCTTTCAAATGAAAGTTAAATCTTGTTCCAAAGATACGGATGATTTTGTGAAGGTGGTTTTTCAGAAATGAAATAATGATTCAAAATGGCAAAATGACAATTTTACAGATTTAAAATCGGAGAAGAGACACATGATTCTATGATGCAGTTCTGGACAGGTTCAAATGTTTTGAATCAGATCATTTTAGACTAAGCGATTGGTTCTGGCACAGTTCTAGCTGAGTACTCACACTATAAATTTGAAATAGGCCGTCAAGGTCTGGTCAGGTTTGATGCGGTTCTCTCGCCACAGACGGTCTTTAGTACCAGTTCTGCTCACAGCGATCTGGTCTGCGTCTGCTAGCGGCACTGCGGTCTGGTCTGGGTCTTTGGTTCGGCTGGTCTGGATTAAGTGGATTCTGGATACACACTGCTTTCTGGGAAATGGGACAGGGTTCTAGGCCAGAATCAAACAGCTTGCCCGGCTGTTGAATAGTTTGGTTAGGTTTTCTGGATGCTGAGGCCCGCTGAGAAGAGTTCAGCTGTTTGGGTTAGGCCTAGCTGCTTTAAGTTCTGGCTTGGTTCTGGATCTATCTGGAGTTGAGTTCTGGATCTTGAAGTCGTCCGAAAATGCTTTGCAAGAAAATGGAAAGTGAGTCTATTGCCTGTCCAAAGCAGTCTCTTTTTATGTGTTTTGAAAATGGGTGTGTGCGTGGGCATAACTAAGCCTGCCCCTCACAACTTATCATTGGCCAAGCTCTCCTCTCTCCCTTGATTGGGGGAAGGAATGGAGCATAATCAGGCATCAATTTTATGGCATACAGAAAGAACACTCCCCTTGTCAATTTGCACACAAATCTATTTTTGATCCAAATACATATTTATCTATGTACCGTTTTTCTAATATTATATGCCCAGTTAACATATTTTCTGTAGCACCAAACCATCTGATCCCTGTCTTTGTAAGATGTCGTGTACACTTATGACAGAATTCTGCCCTTTTCATCAAGAACACAACCTCTAAACTTTTCAGAATGTACACAAACATACACAAGGAATATGGGCATCAGATGATAAAGTGTCAGATTTTTAACATACAGACATTCGGAGTAATACCTTATTTTCCGCTACTACCCCCCAGAACATACCACAGAATCCTAACACCTCTTAAAATGTGCACAGAAAAATCACCAGAATAATGATATTAATGATATAATTTTGACAAGTCCGTACTATGAATTATCCATCTTTTTAAAATTATGCTCTGGCCCAGAGGGGTGTGGTTTCCCAAAGCACATGGTGGAATTTCTGGTTTGTCCACTTCCTACAACTCAGGTTGCTCACAGAGGCACTGCTCCGCCCAGTTTCTTCCAAGAGGATGCCATTTATGACCCCCCCTAATTTAACATTTGCCTGAGCCAAGGAAAGCTCATTGTTCTGTTTCCCTGCTCCCAGGTACTCCTCTCCTGATTCAATCAGAGAGGTGTAATCTCCTTTTGGTGGGAACAGCAGAAGGCAGCTATGCCTGCGAATGCAATGGCTGGGCAAGTATGAACTCCTGTCGGGGTTAGTTGCCTGGCAGAATTCAATCTCTTCAAGCCAGGCTTCAGCCAAATGTCACTTTTGTTCCCAGTTTTCTTCATTCAAATCAAACTTACAATTTTTACACATGCAGCTAGAATGCTGATTCTAAGTTCAAAACTATGACATTTAAACAGTTGCAACCTATGTGACACTCAAAGTAGGTCACTCATTTATTTTAAACATTTCGATTTTAGTGGTTTTAAATCCAATTTCAGTTAAGCTGCTGACATCCACAGCTCAGCCAGTTTTGTTATAAACATTGTTTTGGGTTCTTCATCTTTCCAGATTTTGTATGCACACAAGACTACATTCTGCCAAATGTCTGCTGGTGTTCAGTGAGATTTTTGAATATCTTGCAATGTTTACAATAGGCATTTTTAGCTTGCATTTCAGAGAAACAAAGGTGATTTCAAAGCGCTTTTTTGTGTTGAGCTAACAGGCACTGCTGTTTTTTTCTTTGGCACCACGTTTCACTCATGGCACTTCTGGCCCATCACGCTCGCACTGGTGGGTGGCAGGTCAGGCGACCATTTTGGTGTGCACAAAACTGCGCGGTTTTCCTGGATTCTGGCGCAAATGTGGGCTTTTCGGCCATCTTGGAGTTTCTAAGCCCACAGCAGCAAATGTTGCAGCATAATATTTCAAACGTGTGGCAAGACACCCAACAAGCCCCCCCGCTCGACTGCACTTTGATTTTGAGTCAAGGGGGAGTCGGGTGCAAAGGATGTTTTGATCCACGCGCTGGTATGTCCACATCATCTTCTTCCGATTCCGCAGGTTGCACAGTTCATCATCTTTTCCGATTCCGCAGATGGCACACACAGTTCAGCATTTTTTCTTCATCAGGGTCGATCGATCAGTTCTCCTTGCTGGTCCTGATGGGAGTTACGAGCGGTACCCCGGGCCCCTCGGATCTTTTCTCTCGGTCCCTGGGTCGTCCTCCTTGGTCAGTCTCCATGGTTTCATCTCTCCTAGGATGACAAAGCAAAGCGGCAATACCTATTCTTAGACATTTCTCCCCCACTATTGATATAGTGGGGCGGCATATACATTTTATAAATCAATAGACATTTACATTCTTATTTTAAAAAAACAAGATATAATCAGGAGACATTTTCATTCAAGAATCATAATATTTTAAAGACTATATGTGGGATATTTTAGGGTTGGAACTGAATTAATCTGGAGCGGCCCCCTCTGATATTGCAGAGGACTCCTCCAGTTGCTGCAGAGTGTGCCGGGGATGGAACCACTTTAGCTGATTGATATGGACCCACTTGCCTTCACCTTCCGCCAAACTGCCTTTGGGGATGCAGATCTTGTAAGCGACTGGGGAGATCTTGTCTACAATTTCAAAAAGTCCCATGCATGGAGGCAAACATTTTCGCTGTTTGGCCTGGTTCCTTTGGAAATTGTATAGATAGAACCGGTCTCCCACATTGTATTCTTTCCTGGTAGTTTTCAAATCGTAATGGGTCTTCATGCTATCAGCTGATCTTTCTAGATTCCGCTGAGCATAGGCAAAAGCATGTTGAAGGTGTTTCCTTAAATTTTCTACATACTCATGAGTTGTGGAGGCATGTATCAATATCTGCTCTTGGGTCCTGTAGAGCAAATGCTGGGGAAGCACCATCTTGCATCCAGTCATCAGCTCAAATGGTGACATTTTAGTTGCAGATGAAGGGGTAGATCTGATGGCCATTAGGACCAGAGGTAATCGGATATCCCAACTTGGCCCAGAATCTGCCACAAACTTTTTTAAGATGCTCACAATGGTTCTGTTGTATCTCTTCACTGCACCAGAAGAGGCTGGCCGGTAAGCAATATGTATCTTCCTTTTAACCCCCAGTATCTCCCACATCTTAGTCATTACTTCGCTGGTGAAGTGGCTACCTCTGTCTGACTCAATCCTTTGGGGTAGACCAAAACGTGAAAAGATGTGGTTGATCATCAGGGCAGCTGCTGTTTCTGCCATGCAGTTTGGGCCGGCAGAAATTCCACCCATTTAGTAAATAAGCATGTCACCGTCAACATGTACTTATTTCCCCTAGAGGAGCGAATCACGGGGCCTATGAAGTCGATTTGCAAATCTGACCATGGCAGTGTCATCCCCCTCTTTTGGAGAGGCACACTGTGTGTGAGGGATGTTGGCTGAAATTGTGCACACACAAGACACCCCTTCAAGTATTGGTCGAGGTACTGCCCCTTGTGTGGCCAGTATGCAACCTCTCTTAAGATTTTAAGTGTTGTATGAAACCCCCTATGACCGGCGGTGGCCGCATCATGGGCGTGACTTAAAATCAGG
This sequence comes from Ambystoma mexicanum, assembly GCF_040938575.1. NCBI lineage: Eukaryota > Metazoa > Chordata > Amphibia > Caudata > Ambystomatidae > Ambystoma > Ambystoma mexicanum. The sequence goes on from NC_090941.1 coordinate 1,110,793,067, forward strand.
CTTCGGAATGAGGTAGGGACCACCCACTGATCATGGCCAGCTTGGGATTTCCTTACCAACGAACCGTCTTGGATTCGGAACATTTTTGGACATTTCATCAACACTCTAAGGTTTTCTTTCCCAATGTAATCGGTATCCGTCAGGGGAAATTTCTCAGGGTCCTCAATGTGTTGGTAAAACTTACCAATTATTGGATCCCCCTTCTGAGCCATGATCAAATCAGCATCTGGGGTCCCCTTACGCCATTGTGCAGTTGAAAGATCATTGTGAGCATTTGTCTGGGACCAAGTGATAGCAGTGACCTGGATTTCCCCTAACAGGGACTCAATCTCTATTAGATCCCCTTGGATGGCCCCAGTTTTGGCCAGCTGATCAGCTAAGTCATTTCCAGTTTTGTCTGGTCCCTCTACTTTGGAATGACCCTTGATCTTTTTCCAGTAGACGGTCATCCCATTCGAGTTGACCAGATCATCAATATTTTGGATTAACTTCCCATATTTCAAGGGTTTGTTATTAGCACATAACATGCCTCTGGTTTTCTAATGAACCAGGTGCTCCACAAACCCGTTCCGTACATAATCTGAATCTGTGATTATGACCAGTTTGTGGAGTTGATGTTGGACAGCAGTGAGGATGGCTTGATACACAGCCATCAATTCTGCCACCTGACTACTTCGGGGACCAATTTTGTATCCAGCGGAGGGTTCTGGTGACTCATTCACCCATGCATTCCCTATGCCGGCCACAAGTTCTTTTTCCCCGTTGTTGTCAACATGGTAAGAGCATCCATCCATATAGACAGTGGGCATTCCCTCACACTTGTCTTCTTCAAAGACTTTGTGTGGGGAATTAAGGTACGCCTCCATGTTGTCCTTGATTTTTAGACTTTCGTCCTCGAGACAGTTTTCTCTGGCACAATCATGCAATTCAGCCAGACCTTGCACGAGGGGACTCTTTTTGTTTTGGCCATATCTGTCCTCCACAGGAAAGCCTTGCATTGACAGAATCCAGGAAGTAATTCGGGAATTACTCACATTTCCGGCCCGGATTCCGTCACTTTGGAGATATTGCAGAGGCTGGTGTGGAGTCGCCACTATGATGTGTTCCCCCTGGATAAACGGGCGGTAATTCTTCAATGCCCACACCGTTGCCAGGAGTGCCTTCTCACAATTGTTGAATTTTTTCTCCACAGAGGATAAAGTTTTACTCGCATAGGAGATTACTTTATTGACCTTGTCATACTTTTGATATAATACTGCAGTCAAGCATGTATTAGAGAACCGTGTCTCCAAGAAAAACTCCTTGTTTCTGACAGGGTAAGCTAGGCAGGGCGCATGTGAGAGGATTCTTTTGTGCTGTCTTACTGCCTCGGATTGTTCTGGATGCCATTTCCACCTTCAAGAGATGAATCAGGGGTCTGGTGATCTCTGCGTAGCACTCAAAGAACTTTCTGCTGTAATAAGTCAGTCCAAGGAGGCTCCTTAGTTCCCGCAGAGTTGTGGAGTCTTTCAGTTTCTGAAGTGCTTCCACTTTCTTTGCCTGGGGACAGAGACCCTGAGGAGTAATCTCATGCCCCAAGAAATTAACACGGGTTCTACACCACTGTGCTTTCTGAAAGGAAAGTTTTGCTCCGGCGGCCCTCAACTGTGTCAGAACATAATGGATCTCCGCTATGTGTTCCTCCACAGATGAACTTTTGATGAGGACATCATCTACATAAGCCAGGTTACCCCTTGCACCCAGGTCGGGCATGGCCTTGTGTAGGAAAATGTTGAACTCATTGCCGGAGTTAAGGTATCCGAAGGGAGTCCGGGTCCATGTGTACTGCTGGCCTCCAAAGGTAAAAGCCAGTTTGGATTGGCCCTCCTTACTGACAGGCACGGTCCAGTATCCATTGGTCAGGTCTATTGCAGTGAATACCTGTGACCCCTGAATCTGGGACCGCCTTTGGTCAATGTAGGGCAGAGGCCATCGGGAAGTATGGACCCGTTTGTTGAGCTCCCTAAGGTCGGCGCAGAGTCTCTACTGGCCGTTTGGCTTCAATATTCCCAGCACCGGATTATTGAAGGTGCTGTGTACAGGACGGATTATCCCCCGGGACTCAAGGTTCTTAATTATTTCAGTAAGGGACTCCATGGATGCGAGAGGCAAGCGATATTGCTTCACTGGAGTCATGCCAAGGTCCGTGGGAATTGTTGTTGTGTGGATGTCGGTGCGACCACAGTCATATGAGTCTACCGAAAAGAGATCTTGGAAATCCAAGAAAACTTGTTTCAACTTTTGCTTCTGTTCCAGAGTCACACAGGCATCAGCTAGGTTGACTCTCTCTTCCACCATCTGCCTGAAGCCTGGAAAGACTTCTGGTTTTGCTATCTCCAGCTGGGTGGAGAAGTCCCTTGTCAGCGTGCTGATTTGGACTGGAGGCTTCAGATGGGAAAGGCAGCCCTCATGGACCTGGAAAATCACCTCATCCCTCCTGAAGTCACAAGTCACATTTTCCTTACCATAAGGGCAGGAAGTGTACACCAGTAAGTTATCCCCATGCCGGGTAAAGATCCTGTCTGGTGTTGTATTGTCATCACTGTCACTGTCAAGACAGTCCTTGGGGATTGGTCCTAACAGTTCATTTCCTAAATCAATGGAGAAATGTCGGTCATCAACCACCATTCCAACAATGGTGCCGGCGGCTGGAGTAATACTGTTTAAGTCGCTGTTATCCACCTCTATTGGAATGGTGTCATGTTCTATGTTGACTAATGGTGTTGGGTTTACCCCCAACCCTTGCTGTTGGAGAGAAGCATTTAGATGCATATAAGCATCAGGGTTTTTCAATTTTTGTCCTCTTTTAACTTTCACTTCCAGGGAGAATTGTCGGGTCCTTTCTGGGATGGTGACTTCCTCTTTAACCTGAATTTCAACTGCATAAGGTAGCAATTGAGCTGACCTAAATGCTTTTTCTGGATCATCAAAGCCAATGGGATTATCTGCTAATCGGGACAACGCTTTGAAGTTCATTAGGTCCAAACTAATGGCAAAGCGATTGAGAATGTCACTGCCTAAGTAAAAGGCGGCAGTGACGTCTCACACGACCCAACAAATATGGACTATGCTCTTGCTGCCAATGGAGATTTTGAGCATACACCTGCTTGGCAGGATAGGTTTGGAATTGGGTGCTTCCAGGTCCATTTCCCATTTGTCTATCAGTTTGAATGTGGGAATGGCTGGATCTTTTGGGAGTTGGCGGAACATGGCTTCGCTGATGAAGCTCTTACCGTTGTTCACACACACTCGAGCGAGAACAGAGTCCTTCCCATCATTTAACTGAACAGAGATAAAAACTGCTCTCCAATTTGCTGAATATCAGCCAGGCTCTGAGCTGATTTCACATCTTTCTGGACTATCAGAGTGGGAATGTCTGATTGTGGATTAGTAAAGGATTTCAGAGTGTTTCCTTCCAGTGTGGAATACCACCTTAAACTGGAAGGAAGGTTGATTTTCAGAAATAGAGAGGACCCCCCATCACCAGTCTGTTGTCCTAGTGCTATTACTGTCACGTCTGGAATTTGGTTGTTCTGGAAGTGAAATTCTACTTGGTCAGATTTTTGTTCAACCATGTGGCAGGTGCTGTTTAAACTAACATGATTGACACTCTGTTTTAATTTTATAGGTCGGCTAGTCTGGGTCCAGAGGACTGTGTTTACGCAATCTATTAGTGGTGACAACCTTCTCAGGAGGTCATTCCCTAGTAAACAAGGGGTATCCTCTGGAGTCACTAATATGACCGGGTGTTTCACCTTGTGTCGCCCAATTTTGATGTCCAAATCCGCAGTCCCCTCGATGGGAATTTCCTTCCTGTCAATGTTCTGAAGTTGTCCAGGAAGCGAGGTGAGAGGAATTTGGTAATTCTCCCCCTTCCTAAATTTAGCTCATCAAAGGCCTTTTGGACAGAAGGGTAGCTTGGGATCCAGTGTCCACCAGTGCCAAAATTGTACCCTGCCCCTGTACTTGTACCGGGGCATAGTATCTTCCCTCCTTCTCCTCAAGGGGGCACAGATGATGCACATTTTTGGACAACTGGTGGGCTAATTTTCTGGTTTTGGACATTGAGAGAGAAGAGATCTGGGCAGAGTTCGGCAGGGAGTTTTGGGAATCTGAAAGAAAAAGTTGGCAATCGGATAAGGATGCGGTTTTGTGTTCCCCTGGTTCCGGTTCTGGGCCACCCCCCCCCCTTCTGGAGGCAGTCACCAGGATGGGTTTGAACCAGGGGTTTTTGGTATTGTTGGTTCTGGGATAGAATGATGGGCGGCGACAGCTCAATCCCCACATCTACCCAGTCTATGGATGCGGTGTTGGGTTCCCCCGGTTCCGGTTCTGGGCTGCCCCCCTTTTTGGATGCAGTCAACAGGATGGGTTTGAACCAGGGGTTTTCGGTCTTGTTGGTTCTGGGATAGAATGATGGGCGACGACAGCTCAATCCCCACGTCTACCCTTTCTGGGTTGGAATCCCTTGGGACCCATTTTTCCTTGGGAGGAGTTCCCCCATCTCAGAAGGAGAAGATTATTTTCCCAGGATCCTCTGAGGATCCCTCTCCCTCAAATTGGAAGACCTGTACCTCCTCCACAAAATGGGTCTGTTTGGGTCCTTTGTTTCTCCTACCTCCTCTCTGCTCCTTGGGTGGCAGACTTTCAGGGGTAGGAGATTTTGTTTGCGGTTCCTGGGTTTCCAGGGGCTGTTTACAAGTGGGCAAGGAAGCTTCCTCCAAGGCTTTACACCCCCCTTCCCCTTGTGCCTCCTCCCAGGAAACCGGTGGGTTATCGGGGTGCTGCCCCCGTCATTGTTCTGGAGCACCAGGCCCAGAGTTTGGTGCATTCTGTGCCGGCATGCCCATCTGAGGGTTCTGCTGAGCCCTTAGCACGCGACCCAGCTCCTGTGCCATATTCTGGATCTTGCGCTCAAGTTGGGAAACCCGCTCACGCTGATACGGGGTTCTATTTTCTCCCCTGGGCTGATCCCGGGAAGGGTAGCTATCCCTTCTCTGATAGTACCCCGGGTTGGGAATATTTGGGTACCCCTCCACCCTTGGCCTCCCCTCTCCCGGATTAGGTTGTCTGGGCTCAGGGAATTGGGGAAAGAAGGATGGATGATTTTCGGGCTGGAAGTGGGGTGGATACCTGGGGAACAAGTTCTGGCCAGGATTTGGGGAATTTCTGCCCTCCTGTGGGAAGTTAGGAGGGAAGTTCCCTGGGTCGGGTGCCTGTTGGATCCCCCCCACCTTGGGCTGGAGGAGTCCATACATACCCCAGGATGGGTCTGTTTCCCTTGTAGTGGGGACTTACATAGTCAGGGGAGCGAGGGACCCCATTTGTGGGATTACCTCCTTAACTCCCTGTCTGCGACTGGCCCGAGGGCCTTCTGGGCTGTGAATTATTCGGTGCAGGCAGGTTTTTAGGCCCCCCCATCTCCAAATCTAAAACGCGGGCAACCTTTACCTCTGCCACCTTGGCAGCAGCAGGGGTGCTGTTGGTTTTGGGGTTTTTGGGCTAATTCTTATTTTCCACCGGTTTCTGCATCTCATAGATGCGGGTGGCCTGCTCAATGACCCAGTCTAAAGATCTTTTCTCGTGAAAATCTCTCACGAACTGGGTCATTATGTATTTGGGTAAGGCATGGAAAAACATATTTACAAACTCTTTACTGTCCGTGCGTACCCTTTTTGTATTCTGCGCAAAAGCACTCCTGCACAAATTCTTGTGGGGCCTGATCCTCCCCACATTGCAAATTGTAGGCTCCCTTGCAAGCCTCTTGGGGATTTGTGTGAACAGAAAAATGTTTCAAGATGGCCGCCCTGTAGGTGGACCATCTTGAATGATTTTGGTCCTCCAGCCCCGTAAAGAAACTGGAGTATTCTGGGGAGAATGTCCATTTTACATACTGAATGCAGCTACAGCTGTCTTTCAAATGGAAAGTCTCCATCATTTGCTCTTAAAGCTCCAAGTGTTCCCAAACAGAATACTTGGCGTTCTTGTGATAAGGGGTGATGACACTCCTTATTGCCTTAATCTGTTTTAAGGGGTCCTTAAGCAAGGCCCTTTTTGCCTTATTGGCCTTTTTGGTTTGGGTAACCCTGGTCCATTCATCCTCTGACTCAGAAGCACTGCTCCCAGAGGTGCCCGCCTGATCTTCCAGGTTTTCCCGGATTCTGCGAGCCTGGGAATGGCTGGCAGAATGTGGGGACCTAGTCTCCTGTGTCCTGGGCCGTTCAGAAGAGTCATCAGATCCCTCCTTGCTGCCAGGATTTGATGGGTACCCCCCCACTGACCTAACTGGGCAGAGGTTTGTAGGATGCCCTTAGTGGGCCTACTCTCCTGGGGTTCCCCACTAAATTGCGCTGTGCTTGGGTGCCCATACCAGGATGCCCGCCCATCCATTCCTGGGAGGTACTGGTCTATGAACCCGATACTTTTGGCTGGATAGTAATCTGCCATCCCTGTGGCCCTGGGCTCATGTGCACCATGGGACATGGGGGTGGCAGAGTCCAAGGACTGGGAGAGATGAAGGCCTCTGGTACTAGGGCTCCTGAGGGTATGCTCAGGTGTTTCCCTTTCCCAGTGAACTTCATCTCTGTCAGCCCCTGCTCCCTGTTGCAATGCAAGAACCTGTGCTTTCAGTTCCTCACTTAAGGCCTTACTAGACTCTATCATTCTCTCTTGCATGGCTACATGTTGCTGGAGCCTATCATTGTGCTGACAGAGAGCCTCATTCTCTCTCTGTGCCTCCTGGTTGGTCCTGGAATACTGGGCCAGTCTTTGCTGCAGGAGGGTTACTCCTGGGTCCCATCCCTACTGGCCTGCTCCTTTCTTGCCAGAGCATCTTCCACCCTCATGGTGTGCTCTAGCAAGTCCTGATGCTCTTTTTGGAGGTCACCCAGCCCTTGGAGGGCCAGGTGATTTTCTTCAATGTTTTCTTTTAATTGGCAGACTTCCTGGCCTAAGGTGTCCCTTTCCTGACTAAGAGCCTGCATCTGTGCCGCCAGGTCGTCCCTCTGCCTTTTAAGGGCCCCAGCTTTCTGGCGCTGTTCCTCAAATTCTGTCTGGGTATCCTGGTCCTTCAGAATCAGTTTATTGCTCTCCTCTTTTTCTCTATCCAATTGGCTTTGCAGGGTGGCTACCTGCTTTGTGCCTGCCCTGTTGAAATCTATCTGTTTCTCCAGCTTTTTCTGGCTCTGCAGTAGGGAGTCCAAACCTTCTTGGTACTCCTTCTGCAAGGCCAGAAATCTGGTATCCTGGTTAGACTTTTCCTGTTGCAGGATACCCATATCCTCTTTATTTTAATAATATACTGCCTACTATCATTTTCTGACTCCTGGGTCCTCTGCAGCCTCTGCTCAGAAGAGACCAGGTCAGATTGGGCGTTCTCTAATGCCATCAGTTGCCTATTTGCCAGATCTTGGCCTTCAGCACATTTGCCTGTATGGCTCCCATATATAAATATAAATATGCCGCTATCCTAACCATCTTGTCGTGCTCATCTTTGGCTTTATGGGCCATATATATTTCACTCAGGGCCACATGTAATGGACCCTGATCTCTCCATATGTCTGACCCTGTTTCAGTGATCTGGGGTGCGATTGCCTGCAACCAGACTGCCTGGTCCTGATGAGCCCACTCACCTCTCACAAATAGCTTATGTAAGAGGTGTTCTCTGGCTATTTTGATATCTACCAAGGTCGTCATTCTGGAAATTGATTTCCTTCCTGACTTACAGAAGTTTGTGTTTTATTTTGCAAAACAGACCGTTTCCTTAGAGCGTTCCTTTGAGGGGTGTTTTTCAGTGTAACACGGCGTGGTGATCCAACAGGATTTATATATCCTGTCAGCACACTGTATTAATCTGCACAAGTGATAGATCTAATCCAGAATCCCTGGCTCGAGCCCCCAATCTGTTAAGTGCCTTCAATTCAGCAATCCCACTAAGTCAGTGCCTCTTCTGGGACGCCAAAGGGAAGCCTTTATTTATATATTTTTATGACAAGTTATACTCTGGATGATAAACCCTTATATAACGCCCCTCTCTTTGAATCCCCCTGACCTCACTGAGCCAAGAAGTAGGTTTGTTTTGCAATTTAAAAGGTTTATTGAGAAAGTAAACAATATATATATATATATATATATATATATATATATATATATATATATATATATATATATATATATATATATATATATATCACACTTTTATGAATACATTTATATTTGATAGCACACTTAGGCATATGACAGTGATCAACAATGGATGATGTTACACTAGCACACTGATTTAATTACTTAAGAGTTAGTATAGGGAGGATAAGGTAGCTGAGAATACTTTCATGATTTCAAGGAAATGCAATGATGAATAAAATGCAGTACAGAAATAAACTGATAGGGTTTCACAAGAGATAATATGTTCACTTTTCCCCTTGTGGCGATTCACTCTCCCATATGCAATATAAGGAGATGAAAGTGAAGCACACAGTTTTCAGGAATACAATCACAATACCATACGAATTTCAGTTCCCCCCTAGCAAGTTTATAGAAACAGGGATGGTTTAAACACAGGCAAAAGTACTTTTAAATGTGATATGCAAAGAAAGGAAAAATATGCTAAAAATGATTTTAATTCCCTGTAGGAGGTTCAGGGTAAATGATAGCTATTTAAGATTAGTTCAAGTCACACTGGCAATGCCCAATGAGGGATTTGTAGGTTGAAAACGAATTTTAGCAGTTCAAGCAAAAGACGGCTATCTTTGACAGGAGCTAATTTTGCAATTCGCAGCAATTTTTCCGAATACGTCGAGCGCGATTAGGGAATAACTAAAAGGAATAGAAAGTCGCTTTTAGGCTTGTTGGAAAGCTTAGAATCTTAGCTTTCAAATGAAAGTTAAATCTCGTTCCAAAGATACGGATGATTTTGTGAAGGTGGTTTTTCAGAAATGAAATAATGATTCAAAATGGCAAAATGACACTTTTACAGGTTTAAAATCGGAGAACGGACACACGATTCTATGATGCAGTTCTGGACAGGTTCAAGTGTTTTGAATCAGATTATTTCAGACTAAGAGATTGGTTCTGGCACAGTTCTAGCTGAGTACTCACACTATAAATTTGAAATAGGCTGTCAAGGTCTGGTCAGGTTTGCTGCGGTTCTCTCGCAACAGACGGTCTTTAGTACAGGTTCTGCTCACAGCGATCTGGTCTGGGTCTGCTAGCGGCACTGCGGTCTGGTCTGGGTCTCTGGTTCTGCTGGTCTGGATCAAGTGGATTCTGGATACACACTGCTTTCTGGGTACTGGCACAGGGTTCTAGGCCAGAATCAAACAGCTTGCCCGGCTGTTGAATAGTTTGGTTAGGTTTGCTGGATGCTGAGGCCCGCTGAGAAGAGTTCAGCTGTTTGGGGCAGGTCTCTCTGCTTTAAGTTTTGGCTTGGTTCTGGATCTATCTGGAGTTGAGTTCTGGATCTTGAAGTCGTCCAGCAAAATGCTTTGCAAGAAAATGGAAAGTGAGTCTATTGCCTGTCCAAAGCAGTCTCTTTTTATGTGTTTTGAAAATGGGTGTGTGTGTGGGCATAACTAAGCCTGCCCTTCACAACTTATCATTGGCCAAGCTCTCCTCTCTCCCTTGATTGGGGGAAGGAATGGAGCGTAATCAGGCATCAATTTTATGGCATACAGAAAGAACACTCCCCTTGTCAATTTGCACACAAATCTATTTTTGATCCAAATACATATTTATCTATGTACCATTTTTCTAATATTATATGTCCAGTTAACATATTTTCAGTAGCACCAAACCATCCGATCCCTGTCTTTGTAAGATGTCGTGTCCACTTATGACAGAATTCTGCCCTTTACATCAAGAACACAACCTCTAAACTTTTCCAGAATGTACACAAACATGCACAAGGAATATGGGCATCAGATGATAAAGTGTCAGATTTTTAACATACAGACATTCAGAGTAATACCTTATTTTCCGCTACTACCCCCCAGAACATACCACAGAATCCTAACACCTCTTAAAATGTGCACAGAAAAATCACCAGAATAATGATATTAATTATATAATTTTGACAAGTCCGTACTATGAATTATCCATCTTTTTAAAATTATGCTCTGACCCAGAAGAGTGTGGTTTCCCAAAGCACATGGTGGAATTTCTGGTTTGTTCACTTCCTCCAACTCAGGTTGCTCACAGAGGCACTGCTCCTCCCAGTTTCTTCCAAGAGGAAGCCATTTACGACTCCCCACTAATTTAACATTTGCCTGAGCCAAGGAAAGCTCATTGTTCTGTTTCCCTGCTCCCAGGTACTCCTCCCCTGATTCAATCAGAGAGGTGTAATCTCCTTTTGGTGGGAACAGCAGAAGGCAGCCAGGCCTGTGAATGCAATGGATGGGCAAGTTTCAACTCCTGTCGGGGGTAGTTGCCGGGCAGAATTCAATCTCTTCAAGCCAGGCTTCAGCCAAATGTCACTTTTGTTCCCAGTTTTCTTCATTAAAATCAAACTTACAATTTTTACACATGCAGCTAAAACGCTGATTCTAAGTTCAAAACTATGACATTTAAACAGTTGCAACCTATGTGACACTCAAAGTAGGTCACTCATTTATTTTAAACATTTCGATTTTAGTGGTTTTAAATCCAATTTCAGTTAAGCTGCTGACATCCACAGCTCAGCCAGTTTTGTTATAAACATTGTTTTGGGCTCTTCATCTTTGCAGATTTTGTATGCACACAAGACTACATTCTGCCAAATGTCTGCTGGTGTTCAGTGAGATTTTTGAATATCTTGCAATGTTTAAAATAGGCATTTTTGGCTTCCATTTCAGAAAAACAAAGGTGATTTCAAAGCGCTTTTTTTTTTGTTGAGCTAACAGGCACTGCTGTTTTTTTCTTTGGCACCACGTTTCACTCATGGCACTTCTGGCCCATCATGCTCGCACTGGTGGGTGGCAGGTCAGGTGACCATTTTGGTGTGCGCAAAACTGTGCGGTTTTCCTGGATTCTGGTGCAAATGTGGGATTTTCGGCCATCTTGGATTTTCTAAGCCCACAACACCAAATGTTGCAGCATAATAGTTTAAACATTGGTCAAGACACCCAACATAACGCCCCTCGTGTCCCCCCAGCAATGTTGATTCCTGCTGTCTTGCAGCACCTTTTCCCTGCAATGCACTGCAAATAGGGCACCATGACTCTCCCTAGGGATCACTGTCTTGGATGGGTATGCCGTAATTTCTCCCTGGACCATGCTGCATGGACGCACGACACACCACCTGTGTGCCAAGATCACCCTGCACAACACTGCATGGGTACACTATCCACACACAGCACTAGCTGCGTCCGGAACCGTCCTGGTTCAGAGCAATGCATGGGTACTCTACCCTCAAGCACTACTGGCTGGGTCCTTGGTATGTTTTTGGTGTACATCATGGGTGCACAACATACGGCCCACGGGCCAGCTGCGGCCCGCCATGCTGTTTTGTCCGCCCCGCAAGGCACAAACACTTTCCTTATGGAGGGCGGCCCACAAGCAGATTCGGCCGCCCTCCATTAGCAAAGTCTTTGTTGTCTTCCGGGCCGGACAAAACACTGGCCGTCATTGGCTCAGCACACACGCACCACGTCGCTCCTATGAGCCACGTAGTGCGTGTGTGCTGCACCAATGGAGGGCCAGCACGTCCGGTAAGTGGTCTGTTTGTTTGTGTTTGTGTGTCGGGTCTGTTCTGCTGTATGCTTGTGTTGTGTATGTTGAAATGGGGGGTTGGGGGGTGTCGGATGTGTATGAATGTTTGTTTTTGAGTGTTTGTGTTGTGCATGTTGAGATGGGGGTGGGGGTTAGTCGGATGTGCATGAATGTTTGTTTTTGAATGTTTGTGTTGTGTATGTTGAGATGGGGGCTGGGGGGTGTCGGATGTGTATGAATGTCTGTTTTTGAGTGTTTGTGTTGTGTATGTTGAGATGGGGGTGGGGAGTGTTGGATGTGTTTGAATGTTTGTTTTTGAGTGTTTGTGTTTTGTATGTTGAGATGGGGGCGGGGGGGTGTCGGATGTGTATGAATGTTTGTTTTTGAGTGTTTGTGTTGTGTATGTTGAGATGGGGGTGGGGGTTTGGGTCTGTATGGGTGCATGCTTGAGAATGTGTGTGCTGAGTTGGTGTGTGTGCTGAGTTGTGGGGGTGGGGGGTTTGGGTCTGTATGGGTGCATGCTTGAGAGTGTGTGTGCTGAGTTGGGGGTGGGGGGTTTGGGTCTGTATGGGTGCATGCTTGAGAGTGTGTGTGCTGAGTTGGGGGGTGGGGGGGTTTGGGTCTGTATGGGTGCATGCTTGAGAGTGTGTGTGCTGAGTTGAGGGTGGGGGGGTTTGGGATTGTATGGGTGCATGCTTGAGATTGTGTGTGCTGAGTTGCGGGGTGGGGGGTTCGGGTCTGTATGGGTGCATGCTTGAGAGTGTGTGTGCTGAGATGGGGGGTGGGGGTTCAGGTCTGTATGGATGCATGCTTGAGAGTGTTTGTGCTGAGTTGGGGGATGGGGGGCTTGGGTCTGTATGGGTGCATGCTTGAGAGTGTGTGTGCTGATTTGGGGGGTGGGGGGTTTGGGTCTGTATGGGTGCATGCTTGAGAGTGTGTGTGCTGAGTTAGGGGGTGGGGGGCTCGGGTCTGTATGGGTGCATGCTTGAGAGTGTGTGTGCTGAGTTGGGGGGTGGGGGGTTCGGGTCTGTATGGGTGCATGCTTGAGAGTGTGTGTGCTGAGTTGGGGGGTGGGGGTTTGGGTCTGTATGGGTGCATGCTTGAGAGTGTGTGTGTTGAGTTGGGGGGTGGGGGGTTTGGGTCTGTATGGGTGCATGCTTGAGAGTGTCGGTGCTGAGTTGGGGGGTGGAGGATTCGGGTCTGTATGGGTGCCTGCTTGAGAGTGTGTGTGCTGAGTTGAGGGGTGGGGATTTGGGTCTGTATGGGTGCATGCTTGAGAGTGTGTGTGCTGAGTTTGGGGGTGGGGGGGTTCGGGTCTGTATGGGTGCATGCTTGCGAGTGTGTTTGGGGCATAGTGTTTGGTTGGGGGTGAGGGACATGGGGTATAGTGTTTGGTTGGGGGTGGGAGCCATGGGGCATAGTGTTTGGTTGGGGGTGAGGGACATGGGGCATAGTGTTTGGTTGGGGTGAGGGACATGGGGCATAGTGTTTGGTTGGGGGTGAGGGGCCATGGGGCATAGTGTTTGGTTGGGGGTGGGGGACATGGGCATGGGTCATAGTGTTTGGTTGGATGTGAGGGGGACATGGGGCATAGTGTTTGGTTGGGGGTGGGAGCCATGGGGCATAGTGTTTGGTTGGGGGTGGGGGACATTCGGCATAGTGTTTGGTTGGGGGTGAGGGACATGGGGCATAGTGTTTGGTTGGGGGTGAGGGACATGGGGCATAGTGTTTGGTTGTGGGTGAGGGGGCCATGGGGCATAGTGTTTGGTTGGGGGTGGGGGACATGGGCATGGGTCATAGTGTTTGGTTGGGGGTGAGGGACATGGGGCATAGTGTCTGGTTGGGGGTGAGAGGGCCATGGGGCATAGTGTTTGGTTGGGGGTGAGGGGGCCATGGGGCATAGTGTTTGGTTGGGGGTGGGAGCCATGGGGCATAGTGTTTGGTTGGGGGTGGGGGCCATGGGCATGGGGCATAGTGTTTGGTTGGGGTGAGGGGGCCATGGGGCATAGTGTTTGGTTGGGGGTGAGGGGGCCATGGGGCATAGTGTTTGGTTGGGGTGAGGGGGCCATGGGGCATAGTGTTGGGTTGGGGGTGGGAGCCATGGGGCATAGTGTTTGGTTGGGGGTGGGGGACATGGGCATGGGGCATAGTGTTTGGTTGGGGGAGAGGGACATGGGGCATAGTGTTTGGTTGGGGTGAGGGGGCCATGGGGCATAGTGTTTGGTTGGGGGTGAGGGAGCCATGGGGCATAGTGTTTGGTTGGGGGTGAGGAGGCCATGGGGCATAGTGTTTGGTTGGGGGTGGGTGTCATGGGGCATAGCGTTTGGTTGGGGGTGGAGGAAATGGGCATGAGGCATAGTGTTTGGTTGGGGGTGAGGGGGCCATGGGGCATAGTGTTTGGTTGAGGGTGGGGGCCATGGGGCATAGTGTTTGGTTGGGGGTGGGGGACATGGGGCATAGTGTTTGGTTGGGGGTCAGGGGGCCATGGGGTATAGTGTTTGGTTGGGGGTGAGGGGGCCATGGGGCATAGTGTTTGGTTTTGGGTGGGAGCCATGGGGAATAGTGTTTGGTTGGGGGTGGGGGACATGGGCATGGGGCATAGTGTTTGGTTGGGGGTGAGGGACATGGGGCATAGTGTTTGGTTAGGGGTGAGGGGGCCATGGGGCATAGTGTTTGGTTGGGGGTGGGAGACATGGGGCATAGTGTTTTATTTGGGGGTGGGGGACATGGGCATGGGGCATAGTGTTTGGTTGGGGGTGAGGGGGCCATGGGGCATAGTGTTTGGTTGGGGGTGAGAGGGCCATGGGGCATAGTGTTTGGTTGGGGGTGGGAGCCATGGGGCATAGTGTTTGGTTGGGGGTGGGGGACATGGGCATGGGACATCGTGTTTGGTTGGGGGTGAGGGGGCCATGGGGCATAGTGTTTGGTTAGGGGTGAGGGGGCCATGGGGCATAGTGTTTGTTTGGGGGTGGGAGCCATGGGGCATAGTTTTTGGTTGGGAGTGGGGGACATGGGCATGGGGCATGGTGTTTGGTTGGGGGTGAGGGACATGTGGCATAGTGTTTGGTTGTGGGTGAGGGGGCCATGGGGTATAGTGTTTGGTTGGGGGTGGGAGCCATGGGGCATAGTGTTTGGTTGGTGGTGGGGGACATGGACATGGGCATGGTCATAGTGTTTGGTTGGGGGTGAGGGGGCCATGGGGCATTGTGTTTGGTTGGGGGTGGGAGCCATGGGGCATAGTGTTTGGTTGGGGGTGGGTGACATGGGCATGGGGAATAGTGTTTGGTTGGGGGTGAGGGGCCCATGGGGCATAGTGTTTGGTTGGGGTGAGGGGGCCATGGGGCATAGTGTTTGGTTGGGGGTGGGAGTCATGGGGCATAGCGTTTGGTTGGGGGTGGAGGAAATGGGCATGGGGCATAGTGTTTGGTTGGGGGTGAGGGGGCCATGGGGCATAGTGTTTGGTTGGGGGTGGGAGTCATGGGGCATAGTGTTTGGTTGGGGGTGGGGGACATGGGCATGGGGCATAGTGTATGGTTGGGGGTGAGGGACATGGGGCATAGTGTTTGGTTGGGGGTTAGGGGGCCATGGGGCATAGTGTTTGGTTGGGGTGAGGGGGCCATGGGGGATGTTGTTTGGTTGGGGATGGGAGCCATGGGGCATAGTGTTTGGTTGGGGGTGGGGGACATGGGCATGGGGCATAGTGTTTGGTTGGGGTGAGGGACATGGGGCATAGTGTTTGGTTGGGGGTGAGGGAGCCATGGGGCATAGTGTTTGGTTGGGGGTGAGGGGGCCATGGGGCATAGTGTTTGGTTGGGGGTGGGAGCCATGGGGCATAGTGTTTGGTTGGGGGTGGGGCCCATGGGCATGGGACATAGTATTTGGTTGGGGTTGAGGGGGCCATGGGGCATAGTGTTTGGTTGGGGGTGGGAGCCAATGGGCATAGTGTTTGGTTGGGAGTGGTGGACATGGGCATGGGGCATGGTGTTTGGTTGGGGGTGAGGGACATGGGGCATAGTGTTTGGTTGAGGGCGAGGGGGCCATGGGGCATAGTGTTTGGTTAGGGGTGAGGGGGCCATGGGGCATAGTGTTTGGTTGGTGGTGGGAGCCATGGGGCATAGTGTTTGGTTGGGGTGGGGGACATGGGCATGGGACATAGTGTTTGGTTGGGGGTGAGGGGGCCACGGGGCATAGTGTTTGGTTGGGAGTGAGGGGGCCATGGGGCATAGTGTTTGGTTGGGGGTGGGAGCCATGGGGCATAGTGTTTGGTTGGGGGTGGGGGACATGGACATGGGGCATAGTGTTTGGTTGGGGGTGAGGGGCCCATGGGGCATAGTGTTTGGTTGGGGGTGATGGGGCCATGGGGCATAGTGTTTGGTTGGGGGTGGAGCCATGGAGCATAGTGTTTGGTTGGGGGTGGGGGACATGGGCATGGGGCATAGTGTTTGGTTGGGGGTGAGGGGGCCATGGGGTATAGTCTTTAGTTGGGGGTGGGCGCCATGGGGCATAGTGTTTGGTTGGGGGTGGGAGCCATGGGCATAGTGTTTGGTTGGGGGTGGCGGACATGGGCATGGGGCATAGAGTTTGGTTGGGGGTGAGGGACATGGGGCATAGTGTTTGGTTGGGGGTGAGGGGGCCATGGGGCATAGAGTTTGGTTGGGGGTGGGAGCCATGGGGCATAGTGTTTGGTTGGGGGTGGGGGACATGGGCATGTTGCATAGTGTTTGATTGGGGGTGAGGGACATGGGGCATAGTGTTTGGTTGGGGGTGAGGGGCCATGGGGCATAGTGTTTGGTTGGGGGTGGGAGCCATGGGGCATAGTGTTTGGTTGGGGGTGAGGGGGCCATGGGGCATAGTGTTTGGTGGGAGTGGGCGCCATGGGGCATAGTGTTGCACTCCAAGAGTGAACACAATAATAAAGCTAAAACAGGCACAGTTAGGAGATGTACAACCTTTGGTTTTATGAGGAAATCTGACTCAACAAAGGCCATACTCCTCTTGGGCAACCCAAACAGCAAACTATAGCAGTCCAAAATAACGGAATGTCCAATCATAGGTCAGTAAAATATATATAATTTAATTAAACAGACGATATACAATAACTAAATCGAAATAAATTATAACAATGGAAACTGTGTAGTACAAAATGTATGTTTGAAATGCAATAAAAATCGTTACCCCTCAAAAACATATTCTTTTTCTATGTGTTTAATACAAATTGGGGGTTGAAAAAGCTTCCTGCCACGCCCCACCTACCGCCCGCCCACATTTACTTTTCGGCCCACTATAGCCCTCATGTAAGGTACTTTCGGCCCTCGGTCAAAATTAGTTGTGCACCCCTGGTGTACATCATTGCATGGGTGCACTGCTCACACACAGCACTGTCTGAGTACTCAGTACTTTCTTGGTGTACAGCACTGCATGAGTACACTGCTCTGATGCAACAATGTCTAAGTCCTCAGTGTTTGCTAGCTGTAAAGCACTGCACAAGTAAACTACATGCACTCAGGGCTGCCTGGGTCCTCTGTACTTTCTTGGTTTACTGCATCACTGCATTGGTACTCTACCTGCACACAGCATTGCATAGGCCTTCATCACTATCTTGGGGTACAACACTGCATGGGTACACTACTCACACACAGCACTGCTGCATGAGTCCTCAGTACTTTCTTGGTTCACAACACTGTTTTGATGCACTGATCTTAAGCAGCACCGCCTGGGTCCTCTTTCTTTGCTTGGCATACAACACTGCACATGCACTCTACAAGCTGTCAGGACTGCCTGAGTCTTCTGCACTTTATGGGTTTATAGCACTTCGAGGGTACACTACCAGCACACAGTAAAGCATGGGTCCCAAGCACTATTTCGGGGTACAGCAGTGCATGGGTAGACAACCTGCACAAAGCACTGCCTGTGTTCTCAGTAATGTATTGGTGTGCAGCACTGCATGAGTACACTACCATATGCAGCATTGCCTTAGTCCATGGCACCTTATTGGTGTACATCACTGCATGGGTACACTACCTGTGCACAACACTTCCTGAAACCCTCTGTTCTTTCTAGATGCACAGCACTGCATGGGCACACTACCTGCAAACAGCTTTGACTGGTACTCTTTATTTTCCTGGTGTACAACACTGAATGGGTAAACAATACGCAAAAAGCACTGCCTGGGTCCTCGCCACTTTCTTGGTACACAGAATGATCCAAATGGCAGTACAGATAGAAAAGATGCCCAGCCCAGGCTATCTGCAAAACCACTCACCTTCCAGCAGCAAACCAGGTCACCTGAGAAAACGCTCCTAATAGCAACCCAAAGCCCAGACCATACAGTGAGAAGACATGGGAGGGATGGGGCTGGGGTGGGGATCATCCCCTGTCGTTCACCACCTCCATATTTTCACACTGACTGTCACACTGATATCCGCCCGTCATTCCTTTGAAGCAGCAAGAGGAGGCACCAGGACACCTTCCATACAACTGGAAAGATTGAAACACTTGCAGCAATGTATCTTGCAGCTCACTGCTTTGTGCCTATATGGAGGGACGCCAATCCGGCACTGCAGTGGGAATCCGTTAGGATACACGTTTTCCACTCCCCAGCTCCCTTGTTTCTCAAGGATCTGAGACTCTGAGAGTGGACACCAGTCACTGAGAATCCGTTAGGATACATGTTTTCCAATCCCCACTCCCTTGTTTCCCAAGATCTCAGACTCTGAGAGTGGACACCAGTCACTGGGAATCCATGAGGATACATGTTTTCCACTCCCCAGCTTCCTTGTTTCTCAAGGATCTGAGACTCTGAGAGTGGATACCAGTCATTGGAAATCTGTTAGGATACCTGTTTTCCACTCCCCAGCTTCCTTGTTTCTCAAGGATCTGAGACTCTGAGAGTGGATACCAGTCATTGGAAATCCGTTAGGATACCTGTTTTCGACTCCCCAGCTCCCTTCTTTCTCAAGGATCTCAGACTCTGAGAGTGGACACCAGTCATTGGGAATCCGTTAGGATACATGTTTTCCACTCCCCAGCTCCCTTGTTTCTCAAGGATCTGAGACCCTGAGAGTGGACACCAGTCACTGAGAATCAGTTAGGATACACGTTTTCCACTCCCCAGCTCCCTTGTTTCTCAAGGATCTGAGACCCTGAGAGTGCACACCAGTCACTGAGAATCAGTTAGGATACACGTTTTCCACTCCCCAGCTCCCTTGTTTCTCAAGGATCTGAGACCCTGAGAGTGCACACCAGTCACTGAGGATCAGTTAGGATACACGTTTTCCACTCCCCAGCTCCCTTGTTTCTCAAGGATCTGAGACCCTGAGAGTGCACACCAGTCACTGGGAATCAGTTAGGATACACGTTTTCCACTCCCCAGCTCCCTTGTTTCCCAGGATCTGAGACTCTGAGAGTGGACACCAGCCACTGGGAATCAGTTAGGATACACGTTTTCCACTCCCCAGCTCCCTTGTTTGTCAAGGATCTGAGACCCTGAGAGTGGACATCACACACTGAGATTCCATGAGGAGACCTGCTTTCTATTTCCTAGCTCCCACGTTTCCAAGAATCTGAGACTCTGAGAGTGGACACCAGTCACTGGGAATCCGTTAGGATACATGTTTTCCACTCCCCAGCTCCCTTGTTTCTCAAGGATTGAGACCCTGAGAGTGGACATCACACACTGAGATTCCATGAGGAGACCTGCTTTCTATTTCCTAGCTCCCACGTTTCCAAGAATCTGAAACTCTGTGAGTGGAAACCAGTCACTGGGAATCCATTAGGATACATGTTTTCCACTCCCCAGCTCCCTTGTTTCTCACGGATCTGAGACTCTGAGAGTGGACACTGCGCACTGGGAATCTGTTAGGATACATGTTTTCCACTCCCCAGCTCCCTTTGTTTCTCAAGGATCTGAGACCCTGAGAGTGGACACCTGTCACTGGGAATCAGTTAGGATACACGTTTTCCACTCCCCAGCTCCCTTTGTTTCTCAAGGATCTGAGACCCTCAGAGTGGACACCGGTCACTGGGAATCAGTTAGGATACACGTTTTCCACTCCCCAGCTCCCTTGTTTCTCAAGGATCTGAGACCCTGAGAGTGGACACCAGTCACTGGGGATCAGTTAGGATACACGTTTTCCACTCCCCAGCACCCTTGTTTCTCAAGGATCTGAGACCCTGAGAGTGGACACCAGTCACTGGGAATCAGTTAGGATACACGTTTTCCACTCCCCAGCTCCCTTTGTTTCTCAAGGATCTGAGAGTGGACTCCAGTCACTGGGAATCAGTTAGGATACACGTTTTCCACTCCCCAGCTCCCTTGTTTCCCAGGATCTGAGACTCTGAGAGTGGACACCAGTCACTGGGAATCAGTTAGGATACATGTTTTGCACTCCCTAGCACCCTTGTTTCTCAAGGATCTGAGACCCTGAGAGTGGACATCACACACTGAGATTCCATGAGGAGACCTGCTTTCTATTTCCTAGCTCCCACGTTTCCAAGAATCTGAGACTCTGAGTGTGGACACCAGTCACTGGGAATCCGTTAGGATACATGTTTTCCACTCCCCAGCTCCCTTGTTTCTCAAGGATCTGAGACCCTGAGAGTGGACATCACACACTGAGATTCCATGAGGAGACCTGCTTTCTATTTCCTAGCTCCCACGTTTCCAAGAATCTGAGACTCTGAGAGTGGACACCAGTTACTGGGAATCCGTTAGGATACATGTTTTCCACTCCCCAGCTCCCTTGTTTCTCACGGATCTGAGACTCTGAGAGTGGACACCGCGCACTGGGAATCTGTTAGGATACATGTTTTTCACTCCCCAGCTCCCTTTGTTTCTCAAGGATCTGAGACCCTGAGAGTGGACACCGGTCACTGGGAATCAGTTAGGATACACGTTTTCCACTCCCCAGCTCCCTTTGTTTCTCAAGGATCTGAGACCCTGAGAGTGGACACCGGTCACTGGGAATCAGTTAGGATACACGTTTTCCACTCCCCAGCTCTCTTGTTTCTCAAGGATCTGAGACCCTGAGAGTGGACACCAGTCACTGGGAATCAGTTAGGATACACGTTTTCCACTCCCCAGCTCCCTTTGTTTTTCAAGAATCTGAGACCCTGAGAGTGGACACCAGTCACTGGGAATCAGTTAGGATACACGTTTTCCACTCCCCAGCTCCCTTTGTTTCTCAAGGAACTGAGACCCTGAGAGTAGACACCAGTCACTGGGAATCAGTTAGGATACACGTTTTCCACTCCCCAGCTCCCTTGTTTCTCAAGGATCTGAGACCCTGAGAGTGGACACCAGTCACTGGGAATCAGTTAGGATACACGTTTTCCACTCCCCAGCTCCCTTTGTTTCTCAAGGATTATGAGACCCTAAGAGTGGACACCAGTCACTGGGAATCAGTTAGGATACACGTTTTCCACTCCCCAGCTCCCTTTGTTTCTCAAGGATCTGAGACCCTGAGAGTGGACACCAGTCACTGGGAATCAGTTAGGATACACGTTTTCCACTCCCCAGCTCCCTTTGTTTCTCAAGGAACTGAGACCCTGAGAGTAGACACCAGTCACTGGGAATCAGTTAGGATACACGTTTTCCACTCCCCATCTCCCTTGTTTCTCAAGGATCTGAGACCCTGAGAGTGGACACCAGTCACTGGGAAGCAGTTAGGATACACGTTTTCCACTCCCCAGCTCCCTTTGTTTCTCAAGGATATGAGACTCTGAGAGTGGACACCGGTCACTGGGAATCAGTTAGGATACACGTTTTCCACTCCCCAGCTCCCTTTGTTTCTCAAGGATCTAAGACCCTGAGAGTGCACACCGGTCACTGGGAATCAGTTAGGATACACGTTTTCCACTCCCCAGCTCCCTTGTGTGGGGCATAGTGTTTGGTTAGGGGTGAGGGGACCATGGGGCATAGTGTTTGTTTGGGGTTGGGAGCCATGGGGCATAGTTTTTGGTTGGGAGTGGGGGACATGGGCATGGGGCATGGTGTTTGGTTGGGGGTGAGGGACATGGGGCATAGTGTTTGGTTGTGGGTGAGGGGGCAATGGGGTATAGTGTTTGGTTGGGTGTGGGAGCCATGGGGCATAGTGTTTGTTTGGGGTTGGGAGCCATGGGGCATAGTTTTTGGTTGGGAGTGGGGGACATGGGCATGGGGCATGGTGTTTGGTTGGGGGTGAGGGGACCATGGGGCATAGTGTTTGTTTGGGGTTGGGAGCCATGGGGCATAGTTTTTGGTTGGGAGTGGGGGACATGGGCATGGGGCATGGTGTTTGGTTGGGGGTGAGGGACATGGGGCATAGTGTTTGGTTGTGGGTGAGGGGGCCATGGGGTATAGTGTTTGGTTGGGGGTGGGAGCCATGGGGCATAGTGTTTGGTTGGTGGTGGGGGACATGGACATGGGCATGGTCATAGTGTTTGGTTGGGGGTGAGGGGGCCATGGGGCATTGTGTTTGGTTGGGGGTGGGAGCCATGGGGCATAGTGTTTGGTTGGGGGTGAGGGGCCCATGGGGCATAGTGTTTGGTTGGGGTGAGGGGGCCATGGGGCATAGTGTTTGGTTGGGGGTGGGAGTCATGGGGCATAGCGTTTGGTTGGGGGTGGAGGAAATGGGCATGGGGCATTGTGTTTGGTTAGGGTTGAGGGGGCCATGGGGCATAGTGTTTGGTTGGGGGTGGGAGTCATGGGGCATAGTGTTTGGTTGGGGGTGGGGGACATGGGCATGGGGCATAGTGTATGGTTGGGGGTGAGGGACATGGGGCATAGTGTTTGGTTGGGGATTAGGGGGCCATGGGGCATAGTGGTTGGTTGGGGTGAGGGGGCCATGGGGCATAGTGTTTGGTTAGGGATGGGAGCCATGGGGCATAGTGTTTGGTTGGGGGACATGGGCATGGGGCATAGTGTTTGGTTGGGGTGAGGGACATGGGGCATAGTGTTCTAGGGGGTGAGGGAGCCATGGGGCATAGTGTTTGGTTGGGGGTGGGGGGGCCATGGGGCATAGTGTTTGGTTGGGGGTGGGAGCCATGGGGCATAGTGTTTGGTTGGGGGTGGGGCCCATGGGCATGGGACATAGTATTTGGTTGAGGTTGAGGGGGCCATGGGGCATAGTGTTTGGTTGGGGTTCAGGGGGCCATGGGGCATAGTGTTTGGTTGGGGGTGGGAGCCAATGGGCATAGTGTTTGGTTGGGGGTGGTGGACATGGGCATGGGGCATGGTGTTTGGTTGGGGGTGAGGGACATGGGGCATAGTGTTTGGTTGAGGGCGAGGGGGCCATGGGGCATAGTGTTTGGTTAGGGGTGAGGGGGCCATGGGGCATAGTGTTTGGTTGGTGGTGGGAGCCATGGGGCATAGTGTTTGGTTGGGGTGGGGGACATGGGCATGGGACATAGTGTTTGGTTGGGGGTGAGGGGGCCATGGGGCATAGTGTTTGGTTGGGAGTGAGGGGGCCATGGGGCATAGTGTTTGGTTGGGGGTGGGAGCCATGGGGCATAGTGTTTGGTTGGGGGTGGGGGACATGGACATGGGGCATAGTGTTTGGTTGGGGGTGAGGGGCCCATGGGGCATAGTGTTTGGTTGGGGGTGAGAGGGCCATGGGGCATAGTTTTTGGTTGGGGGTGGAGCCATGGAGCATAGTGTTTGGTTGGGGGTGGGGGACATGGGCATGGGACAGAGTGTTTGGTTGGGGGTGAGGGGGCCATGGGGTATAGTGTTTAGTTGGGGAAGGGCACCATGGGGCATAGTGTTTGGTTGGGGGTGGGAGCCATGGGGCATAGTGTTTGTTTGGGGTTGGGAGCCATGGGGCATAGTTTTTGGTTGGGAGTGGGGGACATGGGCATGGGGCATGGTGTTTGGTTGGGGGTGAGGGGACCATGGGGCATAGTGTTTGTTTGGGGTTGGGAGCCATGGGGCATAGTTTTTGGTTGGGAGTGGAGGACATGGGCATGGGGCATGGTGTTTGGTTGGGGGTGAGGGACATGGGGCATAGTGTTTGGTTGTGGGTGAGGGGGCCATGGGGTATAGTGTTTGGTTGGGGGTGGGAGCCATGGGGCATAGTGTTTGGTTGGTGGTGGGGGACATGGACATGGGCATGGTCATAGTGTTTGGTTGGGTGTGAGGGGGCCATGGGGCATTGTGTTTGGTTGGGGGTGGGGGGCCCATGGGGCATAGTGTTTGGTTGGGGTGAGGGGGCCATGGGGCATAGTGTTTGGTTGGGGGTGGGAGTCATGGGGCATAGCGTTTGGTTGGGGGTGGAGGAAATGGGCATGGGGCATTGTGTTTGGTTAGGGGTGAGGGGGCCATGGGGCATAGTGTTTGGTTGGGGGTGGGAGTCATGGGGCATAGTGTTTGGTTGGGGGTGGGGGACATGGGCATGGGGCATAGTGTATGGTTGGGGGTGAGGGACATGGGGCATAGTGTTTGGTTGGGGATTAGGGGGCCATGGGGCATAGTGTTGGTTGGGGTGAGGGGGCCATGGGGCATAGTGTTTGGTTAGGGATGGGAGCCATGGGGCATAGTGTTTGGTTGGGGGACATGGGCATGGGGCATAGTGTTTGGTTGGGGTGAGGGACATGGGGCATAGTGTTCTAGGGGGTGAGGGAGCCATGGGGCATAGTGTTTGGTTGGGGGTGAGGGGGCCATGGGGCATAGTGTTTGGTTGGGGGTGGGAGCCATGGGGCATAGTGTTTGGTTGGGGGTGGGGCCCATGGGCATGGGACATAGTATTTGGTTGAGGTTGAGGGGGCCATGGGGCATAGTGTTTGGTTGGGGTTCAGGGGGCCATGGGGCATAGTGTTTGGTTTGGGGTGGGAGCCAATGGGCATAGTGTTTGGTTGGGGGTGGTGGACATGGGCATGGGGCATGGTGTTTGGTTGGGGGTGAGGGACATGGGGCATAGTGTTTGGTTGAGGGCGAGGGGGCCATGGGGCATAGTGTTTGGTTAGGGGTGAGGGGGCCATGGGGCATAGTGTTTGGTTGGTGGTGGGAGCCATGGGGCATAGTGTTTGGTTGGGGTGGGGGACATGGGCATGGGACATAGTGTTTGGTTGGGGGTGAGGGGGCCATGGGGCATAGTGTTTGGTTGGGAGTGAGGGGGCCATGGGGCATAGTGTTTGGTTGGGGGTGGGAGCCATGGGGCATAGTGTTTGGTTGGGGGTGGGGGACATGGACATGGGGCATAGTGTTTGGTTGGGGGTGAGGGGCCCATGGGGCATAGTGTTTGGTTGGGGGTGAGAGGGCCATGGGGCATAGTTTTTGGTTGGGGGTGGAGCCATGGAGCATAGTGTTTGGTTGGGGGTGGGGGACATGGGCATGGGACAGAGTGTTTGGTTGGGGGTGAGGGGGCCATGGGGTATAGTGTTTAGTTGGGGAAGGGCACCATGGGGCATAGTGTTTGGTTGGGGGTGGGAGCCATGGGCATAGCGTTTGGTTGGGGGTGGCGGACATGGGCATGGGGCATAGTGTTTGGTTGGGGGTGAGGGACATGGGGCATAGTGTTTGGTTGGGGGTGAGGGGGCCATGGGGCATAGAGTTTGGTTGGGGGTGGGAGCCATGGGGCATAGTGTTTGGTTGGGGGTGGGGGACATGGGCATGTTGCATAGTGTTTGGTTGGGGGTGAGGGACATGGGGCATAGTGTTTGGTTGGGGGTGAGGGGCCATGGGGCATAGTGTTTGGTTGGGGGTGGGAGCCATGGGGCATAGTGTTTGGTTGGGGGTGAGGGGGCCATGGGGCATAGTGTTTGGTTGGAGTGGGTGCCATGGGGCATAGTGTTGCACTCCAAGAGTGAACCCAATAATAA
This sequence comes from Ambystoma mexicanum, assembly GCF_040938575.1. Taxonomy (NCBI): domain Eukaryota; kingdom Metazoa; phylum Chordata; class Amphibia; order Caudata; family Ambystomatidae; genus Ambystoma; species Ambystoma mexicanum. Next base: position 1,110,818,582 of record NC_090941.1, read on the forward strand.
AGCTAAAATAGCCACAGTTAGGAGATGTACATCCTTTGGTTTTATGAGGAAACCTGACTCAACAAAGGCCATACTCCTCTTGGGCAACCCAACCAGCAAACTATAGCAGTCCAAAATAACGGAATGTCCAATCATAGGTCAGTAAAATATATATAATTTAATTAAACAGACGATATACAATAACTAAATCGAAATAAATTATAACAATGGAAACTTTGTAGTACAAAATGTATGTTTGAAATGCAATAAAAATCGTTACCCCTCAAAAACATATTCTTTTTCCATGTGTTTAATACAAATTGGGGGTTCAAAAAGCTTCCTGCCACGCCCCACCTACCGCCCGTCCACATTTACTTTTCGGCCCACTATAGCCCTCATGTAAGGTACTTTCGGCCCTCGGTCAAAATTAGTTGTGCACCCCTGGTGTACATCATTGCATGGGTGCACTGCTCACACACAGCACTGTCTGAGTACTCAGTACTTTCTTGGTGTACAGCACTGCATGAGTACACTGCTCTGATGCAACAATGTCTAAGTCCTCACTGTTTGCTAGCTGTAAAGCACTGCACAAGTAAACTACATGCACTCAGGGCTGCCTGGGTCCTCTGTACTTTCTTGGTTTACTGCATCACTGCATTGGTACTCTACCTGCACGCAGCATTGCATAGGCCTTCATCACTATCTTGGGGTGCAACACTGCATGGGTACACTACTCACACACAGCACTGCTGCATGAGTCCTCAGTACTTTCTTGGTTCACAACACTGTTTTGATGCACTGATCTTAAGCAGCACCGCCTGGGTCCTCTTTCTTTGCTTGGCATACAACACTGCACATGCACTCTACAAGCTGTCAGGACTGCCTGAGTCTTCTGCACTTTATTGGTTTATAGCACTTCGAGGGTACACTACCAGCACACAGTAAAGCATGGGTCCCAAGCACTATTTCGGGGTACAGCAGTGCATGGGTAGACAACCTGCACAAAGCACTGCCTGCGTTCTCAGTAATGTATTGGTGTGCAGCACTGCATGAGTACACTACCATATGCAGCATTGCCTTAGTCCATGGCACCTTATTGGTGTACATCACTGCATGGGTACACTACCTGTGCACAACACTTCCTGAAACCCTCTGTTCTTTCTAGATGCACAGCACTGCATGGGCACACTACCTGCAAACAGCTTTGACTGGTACTCTTTATTTTCCTGGTGTACAACACTGAATGGGTAAACAATCCGCAAAAAGCACTGCCTGGGTCCTCGCCACTTTCTTGGTACACAGAATGATCCAAATGGCAGTACAGATAGAAAAGATGCCCAGCCCAGGCTATCTGCAAAACCACTCACCTTCCAGCAGCAAACCAGGTCACCTGAGAAAAACGCTCCTAATAGCAACCCACAGCCCAGACCATACAGTGAGAAGACATGGGAGGGATGGGGCTGGGGTGGGGATCACCCCCTGTCATTCACCACCTCCATATTTTCACACTGACTGTCACACTGACATCCGCCCGTCATTCCTTTGAAGCAGCAAGAGGAGGCACCAGGACACCTTCCATACAACTGGAAAGATTGAAACACTTGCAGCAATGTATCTTGCAGCTCACTGCTTTGTGCCTATTTGGAGGGACGCCAATCCGGCACTGCAGTGGGAATCCGTTAGGATACACGTTTTCCACTCCCCAGCTCCCTTGTTTCTCAAGGATCTGAGACTCTGAGAGTGGACACCAGTCACTGGGAATCCGTTAGGATACATGTTTTCCACTCCCCACTGTGATGCTGGAAATGCATCAGAGGGACAGGGCCTCTGAATCCTTGTCCTTTTCTGCCTTTTATCGTGTGTTCTGTTATGTTTTCTGCCCAGGAGTCCATTTGCGACTCCTGGCAGTGCAGCTCTCTCTTTTGGTTTGGTGAACAGACCCATGGGATACCCTTATGGCACCCCTGGGTAGGGGTACAACCCTGTGCCCCTAGTGTATGTTTTTGGGCACCTGTGGGTGGCCCACAGAGCAGGGTATGGGCTGGTGGCAGCTCCATGCTGAATTGGACAGGTGCTCTGGGTGTCCTCCATTTTGGGATACCCAGGCCCTGCCACTGGGATCAGTTGATTCCTGATAGAAAACAAGATGGCCCCTGTGGCCTCTTGCTTTCTATGGCCTGTTGTCTTGTTTTTCCCAAAGTCCTGGGAAGCCCTGACTCTGTACCTTCCCCCTGACTGGCTGTTGGGTGGAAGTTCCATATATGGTGTTGTTGTGAAGGCCCAGCTAGACTGACTGGAGCCTTCCCTTTGACTGTATGTTGTGGGTACCTCCTGTGGGTGGGACCTGGGTGAATGGAGTGTGTGACCAATATACACTTCTTGTTGTGGTTGTCTGGTTTCTGGCATGTGAGACAAAGACTGAGACAGCCCTGCCCGAAACGGGCCTGAATGCAGTGTGTAGTGTTGAATGGCTGGGTACTTGTCCCAATCCACATTCCTTGTTGTGAGTGTCTGAAAGGGAGGAGTGTGGCCTGAATGCACTGTGTGCCTGATTGGCTGACTGACTGCATGAATGCCCTTCTGTGTGATTGGCTGCTGTGTGTGTGCCAGCAGTGTGGATGAGAGACAGAATAGTATATCTGGGGACCTCTCACCACTGGAGATTGTTCAGGAACGTTCAGGAACGTTCAGAAGCATTCAGAAGCTGAGTCTCCACTCAAGAGTAACTGGATTTGCTGATCCTCGACGTCCAGCTGGAAGAAGAAGACTTGCTGTGGCATTTGCTTCGACCGAAACTGAAGGTTGTCGAAATCGTCGAGGACTGATCCGAGAGAGGACCTGGCTAGGCGCCCTCTTCCCGTGCTCCGAGGGACCATCGAGCACCGCTGAATCTTCGCCGAAGCGCCCTGGAAGTCAGACCCTCGAAAGGCTGCCGACCCGAGACGGGACCGCCGAGGAGATCGAAGTGAAGCACCCGGACATCGACGCTGTCGAAGTCCATTGCCGTCGACCAGGGTTCGCAGGTTTGTGTAACCCCTGGAGGCCCGTCGAAGTTGTGTTGCCCAGCCGTGGGAACCACTTGACGCCGTGCCGCCGACGACCGGAGCCGTCCGCTCCTTGCCTAAGAACATTTGCCTTGAAGGACTCCCTCGTCCGCATCGTCGACCGCTTTGTCCCGCCGGAGAAAGTCGAGGACGACCAACGCGCCGAGGAGAATCCGCCGGTGGGTTTCCCGCCACCTCACGACCCCAAAGACTCGAGCGACTCGACGCCCTTGCTGGGCTTCCGTCTCTACAATCTTTGCGGTCCAGAACTATTGTCATCGAGGTGCCCCGCACACCTCCGCCTTGCAGGACGCCGACGCCCCGACGCCGACGAGCACCGCTCGGACGAAGCTGCCGCCTCTCTGACATCGTTCTACCTCGTTTGTCGACGGACGTTCGACGCCCCGTGCCTCCCGCTTGAAAGGGAAGGCATTCAAGAAGGGCCGTCGATTCCCCGTCGCCGAACCCCGAGGTCTTCGACGTTTCTCGACGCCACTCGACGATCCGTGACTCCTGCCTTAAAGGGGGTCATTCAAGAAGGATCTGTCGACGCCTCTTCGAAGAACTCGACTCCACCAGGTACATTGGGGGGAGTAAAAACATTGCAGGAGAGAATAAGACTATTTGAACAATATATGGACTGGGCTTGTGTTATATCTCTTTATTTTACAGGTTGCCCAGGTGGGGGGATCTCCACACAGAACTGTGTCCAGTAGCGAGGGCCAGTATTCTGCCTATTGTTTCAACCATCTTTTATCTCTCCTCTCTCTATTGCTGGTTTCCTTCTTATTGATCTGTGTGCCATTTCTACAGTATTGTGAATGCACTTTAATGAGGTCTAATATTAGTGGTACCACTTTAGAATTGTAGATAATTACCATTGCTGATTTTCCTGAGCACAAAGTGCGTTATTGTGATAAGTGTACATAACCCTTGAATATTAATTATATAAAGACTGTGTTTTCAGTAATACAGTGTGTGGACATTCCTTTGTGGGGGCTTGGGGATACACTGTACTTAAGAACCAGCCTGCATCACCTCCTGAGAAGCTAGGCCTTGATTGCTCGCCCATAGCTACCGTATTAGAGAATCTTGGCTGGGGTCCTCTGTGCCTCTCCTCTACCATATAGAGAGCAGAAGTACAGACCCCCCCACCGGTCTTTACAAGCTGGTGGCCAGAGGTGGGATGCTTATGGTTTTAAGACTCAGTGTATAACCGTGCCACTTACAAAATATCCGCACTTTTGTTAGATTAAGGTTCGGGTGTGTTCCAAATAACTGCATTACAAGCAATGGAGTCCATTGCAAATGGTAAATTGACTCGGATGAGCTTAGAGGCTCTCCAGAGTGCTTGTGAAGCCAGGGAGTTAGACTTTGTGGATAAGTCTAGGGCTGAGCTGATAGCTGCCCTGGTGGACTACCAGACTGATAGTGAAACCCTTGATGAAGGGGGGGATGCAACCAGTGAGGACTCTGCCCCTGGGGTTGTCACTGAATCTGTTTCTGGGAATGCCACCATTCCTGCTGCCTCTGTCCCAAACCCCAGCAATTCCATGGAACTTGAGTTATTGAGGATGAAGTTAGCCTTTGAATATCGCAAGTTGGAAATAGAAGCTGAGCTTAAGAAGGAGGAGCTGGCACAGCAAGTGGAACTCAAGAATAGGGATCTTGAACTCAGAAATAAGGACCTTGAACTCAAAAGCCAGGACACTGAATGTCAGAGAATCCAGCTAGAGAAAGCTAGAGTGGAGACTTCAGCTAGATCCAGTGAGAGTGTCAGGTCCCCAGCCACCAAGTTTATGAAAGATTTGGTTGGTGTGTTTGTGGAGGGTTCAGATATCCTCCAATGGATTGAAGCGTTTGAAATGGCTTGTGCAATTCATGATGTAGATAAAAGAGATTGGGCTAAGTGTTTGTTAAGCAGAGTGCCTCAAACTGGATATGACTGTATTCTGAAGCTGGGTGTGGAAGAAAGGGGTCAGTATGAGTGTATGAAGTCTGCTTTGATTGCCAAGTTTGGCAAGACACCTACCCAATACCTTAAAAGGTTCAGGGAATTTAAGAAAAGAGAGAATGTGTCTTGGGTTGACTGGGTGAGTACTGCGCACATGAACATGATGGGGTGGATTGATGGATACAAAGTGAAAACTTTTGTTGAGTTGTCCCACCTCTTGTTTTTTGAGCATTTTTCTGAAGCCTGTTCACCAGAGCTGCGTCAGTATGTGGCTGACCAGAACATTTTGGACCCCTTTAAGCTGGCTAGGTTGGCTGACAAGTGGGTCTCCCACCGGGTGTCCCCTAAGGACTCCAGTGGGAAGGACAAGGACAAAGAAAAGGGGGCCTCTCAGAAAGCTGAGGAGTCCCAAAAGCAGTCACAGTCGGGTAAACCAAAACCTTCCTCTCCTAAGACCCAAAAATCTAGTGGGGATAAGTCCTCTGTGGGTGGGAATAAGAGTAGTGGTCCCCCTGCTGCAAAGCAGGTTCCCAGTGGTTCCAGTACCGTACCCCGCACTCCTGGCACTTGTTGGGATTGTGGGGCTCTGGATCACAAAAGGGGTGACCCCAAGTGTAAAGGTAAGGCACTTGGAGTACAGGCTGTCAGCCTGACCTACCCTTACCCCGTGTCTGAGGTGGAGGCCACTGTCCTCCCCTCCTCTACAGGAATCACATTTGGTGCTCCGGTAGAGATTTCCTTAGTGTCCCTTGGGGCCTGGGACCAGTACGCAGAAGTACTGGCGACTATCCCACAGAACACCCGTAGGTTTTTGAGAAGTGTCCTCTTGAATGGCCAGCCTTCTACTGGTTTGAGAGACACTGGGGCAAGCATGACAGTGGTGGACAGGACCCTGCTCAAGCCAGAGGACTATGAAGGTGCTCCTCTGCAAACCACCAGATTAGCTGGTGGGCCTCCCAAATTATCACCTGTAGCCTTAGTCACACTCATGATTGGAGACAAGACAGCAAAGCTTCCTGTCCTGGTTCAGGACAATGTCCCTGCTAACATTCTGTTAGGAAATGATCTAGTAGAGTTGGGGTTGATCTCGGATGGTCTTCCCATGACTGCTGCTGCAGTCACTAGGTCACAGGTGACACCGGGTCTGGCTGTGAGTCAGGTACCCGAGCCAAAGGCGAGGCCTAAGGCAAGAAGAAGGAAGACCAAGAAGGCCACCTCTGTGGAGGGAACACCTTCTCTTCCTGCTGTTCCGACAGCACCCATTGGGATCCATGCTCCGGACGGGCTGGGTCCAGTGGAAAACCCAAACTCAACTCCTGTGGGAGAAGAGACAGAAGACTCTCCTGTGGGAGAGGTTCTCAACCCGGAGGATCATCCCGACCTTCAATGCTTGTTAGCTGAAGGGGGACCCTCCCGGGCAGACTTCTGTAAGGGACAGAGAGAGTGCCACTCTCTCGAGGGACTGAGGAAACAGGCCCTGTCCCAGGCACAAGGAGAAGTGCCTAAGACATTCAAGATTTATTGGGAGGGTGAGCTCCTTGTTAGTGAGCCCACTAAGCCTGAACCTGGTGCCCGCAAGAGGTTGGTGGTACCCCAGGTTTACAGGCCCTTCCTACTGCAGTTGGCGCATGAGGTGCCCTTGGCTGGTCATCTTGGGACTAAGAAGACTAAGCAGAGGCTCTCTGCCCATTTCTACTGGCCACGGATGGGAGTAGAGGTGGAGTCCCACTGCAGGACCTGCCCCACTTGTCAGTTGTCTGGCAAGACTGGAGGCAGGGTCATTGCCCCACTGCAGCCATTACCAGTGGTTGGCACACCATTTGAGAGGGTGGGCATCGACATCGTCGGTCCCCTTGACCCTCCCACTTCAGGTGGACATCGGTTCATCCTGGTCTTGGTAGATCATGCCACCAGGTACCCTGAGGCAATACCCCTTCGGACTGTTACTGCCAAGGTGGTTGCCAGGGCTCTCCTGGGCATTTTCACCCGTGTTGGATTCCCCAAGGAGGTTGTCTCTGACAGAGGATCCAACTTCATGTCTAGTTACATGAAAACCATGTGGAAAGAGTGCGGGGTAACCTACAAGTTCTCCACCTCTTACCACCCCCAGACCAATGGTCTGGTTGAGAGATTTAATAAAACTCTCAAGGGCATGCTAGGGGCTTTGGAAGAACCCCTAAGGAGGAAATGGGATCTCCTCCTGCCATGCCTGCTGTTTGCTTACAGAGAGGTACCTCAAGAGGGTGTTGGTTTCAGCCCCTTTGAGTTACTCTTTGGACATCCCGTGAGGGGGCCCCTCGCCTTGATCCGAGAAGGCTTGGAAGCCACCCCTCCAGGTCCCGCCAAGCAAGTGGGGGACTATGTGTTAGGCCTCAGGCGGAGGATGACACAAATGATGGGTCAGGCAACAGCAAATCTCAAGGCCAGCCAGGAATTGAATAAGTACTGGCATGACCTGAAAGCTTCGCAAGTGGATTGGACTCCGGGACAGGAAATCCTTGTGATGGAGCCTACCAAGCCTAGAGCTTTGGCAGACAAGTGGACTGGACCCTTCAGGATCATCTCCAAGATGGGCGAAGTCAATTATCTGGTTGACATGGGAGCCTCTGGGGTAGCCCCCCAGGTATTCCATGTCAACAGGCTCAAGCCTTTCCACAGGCGAGCGGAGGTCTCATGTCTCTTGCTAGCTTCAGGGCAAGAAGAGGATGAGAGTGAGCCCCTTCCTGATTTGCTGCATAGCAACCCTCAGGATGGCTCAGTGGAGGGAGTACAACTCTCTCCAGATTTGACAACAGAGCAGCAGAGGGCCTGCAGGGCTTTGCTCCAGCAGTATGCCTCTCTGTTTTCACTGACACCGGGCCTTACACCGTGGTGTAAGCACGAAATTGACACTGGTGACAGTGTGCCTGTCAAAAGCAGGTGCTACCGTATGTCAGATACCGTCAAGAACCACATCCAGGCCGAGGTCGCCAAGATGTTGGATCTGGGTGTTATTGAACCCTCAACCAGTCCCTGGTCCAGTCCAGTGGTCCTTGTCCCCAAGGCAAGTTCCCAGGCGGGTACCAAAGATTGGAGGTTCTGTGTGGACTACCGAGGAGTCAATGCCGTCACCAAAACTGACGCGCACCCATTGCCCAGGGCTGATGAGCTCGTGGACACCATAGGTGCTGCCAAGTTTGTGAGCACCTTTGACCTTACCTCAGGCTATTGGCAAATAGCTCTGACGGACCATGCCAAGGAAAAGACGGCTTTCTCAACACCTGAGGGACTCTACCAGTTTAGGGTCATGCCTTTTGGGTTGAAGAATGCCCCTGCCACCTTCCAGAGATTGGTCAACCATGCGCTCAGTGGGCTGGAAGCCTTTTGTGTGGCTTACTTAGACGACATTGCCGTCTACAGTTCCACCTGGGAAGAGCATTTGACACATCTGGATAAGGTGTTGCAGGCCTTGAAAAGGGCTAACCTCACTATCAAGGCCACCAAGTGCCAGATAGCTCAGGGGAAAGTTACCTATCTTGGTCATGAGGTAGGAGGGGGTCAAATCCAACCTCTCTCCAGTAAAGTACAGGATGTACAGAACTGGGAGACTCCCACTACTCAAACCCAGGTGAGAGCCTTTTTGGGCCTCACTGGGTACTATCGCAATTTCATGGCAGACTATGGAACCATAGCTGCACCCCTGACAGCGCTAACTTCGCCCAAACAGCCTAGGAAGGTTAATTGGACCGAAGACTGTCAGAGGGCCTTTGATGGCTTGAAAGAAAGTCTGTGTAGGGCACCTGTGTTGTGTGCGCCTGACTACAGCCGACCCTTTATCGTCCAGACGGATGCCTGCGACACCGGAATTGGAGCTGTCTTGTCCCAGTTAGATGACAAAGGGAGAGAACATCCTATCATATTCATCAGTAGACAACTCAAGGGTGGAGAACTTAGGTGGGCTACTGTTGAAAAGGAGTGTTTTAGCATAGTTTGGAGCCTTAGGCGTTTTAGGCCCTACCTTACGGGGTCTACCTTCAAGGTCCAAACAGATCATAAGCCCCTGAAGTGGCTTATGCAGATGAAGGGTGAGAATCCGAAATTGCTCAGGTGGTCCATTAGCCTGCAAGGGCTAGACTTCACCATAGAGCACAGACCAGGGAAGAGTCACGATAATGCAGATGGCCTTTCCAGAAGGTATGCTGACCGTCTGGATGAGGGTGTCTATCCCGTGGGAGATTAGACACCCTCCACCTCAGTCTGGGGGGGGCGACTGTGATGCTGGAAATGCATCAGAGGGACAGGGCCTCTGAATCCTTGTCCTTTTCTGCCTTTTATCGTGTGTTCTGTTATGTTTTCTGCCCAGGAGTCCATTTGCGACTCCTGGCAGTGCAGCTCTCTCTTTTGGTTTGGTGAACAGACCCATGGGATACCCTTATGGCACCCCTGGGTAGGGGTACAACCCTGTGCCCCTAGTGTATGTTTTTGGGCACCTGTTGGTGGCCCACAGAGCAGGGTATGGGCTGGTGGCAGCTCCATGCTGAATTGGACAGGTGCTCTGGGTGTCCTCCATTTTGGGATACCCAGGCCCTGCCACTGGGATCAGTTGATTCCTGATAGAAAACAAGATGGCCCCTGTGGCCTCTTGCTTTCTATGGCCTGTTGTCTTGTTTTTCCCAAAGTCCTGGGAAGCCCTGACTCTGTACCTTCCCCCTGACTGGCTGTTGGGTGGAAGTTCCATATATGGTGTTGTTGTGAAGGCCCAGCTAGACTGACTGGAGCCTTCCCTTTGACTGTATGTTGTGGGTACCTCCTGTGGGTGGGACCTGGGTGAATGGAGTGTGTGACCAATATACACTTCTTGTTGTGGTTGTCTGGTTTCTGGCATGTGAGACAAAGACTGAGACAGCCCTGCCCGAAACTGGCCTGAATGCAGTGTGTAGTGTTGAATGGCTGGGTACTTGTCCCAATCCACATTCCTTGTTGTGAGTGTCTGAAAGGGAGGAGTGTGGCCTGAATGCACTGTGTGCCTGATTGGCTGACTGACTGCATGAATGCCCTTCTGTGTGATTGGCTGCTGTGTGTGTGCCAGCAGTGTGGATGAGAGACAGAATAGTATATCTGGGGACCTCTCACCACTGGAGATTGTTCAGGAACGTTCAGGAACGTTCAGAAGCATTCAGAAGCTGAGTCTCCACTCAAGAGTAACTGGATTTGCTGATCCTCGACGTCCAGCTGGAAGAAGAAGACTTGCTGTGGCATTTGCTTCGACCGAAACTGAAGGTTGTCGAAATCGTCGAGGACTGATCCGAGAGAGGACCTGGCTAGGCGCCCTCTTCCCGTGCTCCGAGGGACCATCGAGCACCGCTGAATCTTCGCCGAAGCGCCCTGGAAGTCAGACCCTCGAAAGGCTGCCGACCCGAGACGGGACCGCCGAGGAGATCGAAGTGAAGCACCCGGACATCGACGCTGTCGAAGTCCATTGCCGTCGACCAGGGTTCGCAGGTTTGTGTAACCGCTGGAGGCCCGTCGAAGTTGTGTTGCCCAGCCGTGGGAACCACTTGACGCCGTGCCGCCGACGACCGGAGCCGTCCGCTCCTTGCCTAAGAACATTTGCCTTGAAGGACTCCCTCGTCCGCATCGTCGACCGCTTTGTCCCGCCGGAGAAAGTCGAGGACGACCAACGCGCCGAGGAGAATCCGCCGGTGGGTTTCCCGCTACCTCACGACCCCAAAGACTCGAGCGACTCGACGCCCTTGCTGGGCTTCCGTCTCTACAATCTTTGCGGTCCAGAACTATTGTCATCGAGGTGCCCCGCACACCTCCGCCTTGCAGGACGCCGACGCCCCGACGCCGACGAGCACCGCTCGGACGAAGCTGCCGCCTCTCTGACATCGTTCTACCTCGTTTGTCGACGGACGTTCGACGCCCCGTGCCTCCCGCTTGAAAGGGAAGGCATTCAAGAAGGGCCGTCGATTCCCCGTCGCCGAACCCCGAGGTCTTCGACGTTTCTCGACGCCACTCGACGATCCGTGACTCCTGCCTTAAAGGGGGTCATTCAAGAAGGATCTGTCGACGCCTCTTCGAAGAACTCGACTCCACCAGGTACATTGGGGGGGGTAAAAACATTGCAGGAGAGAATAAGACTATTTGAACAATATATGGACTGGGCTTGTGTTATATCTCTTTATTTTACAGGTTGCCCAGGTGAGGGGATCTCCACACAGAACTGTGTCCAGTAGCGAGGGCCAGTATTCTGCCTATTGTTTCAACCATCTTTTATCTCTCCTCTCTCTATTGCTGGTTTCCTTCTTATTGATCTGTGTGCCATTTCTACAGTATTGTGAATGCACTTTAATGAGGTCTAATATTAGTGGTACCACTTTAGAATTGTAGATAATTACCATTGCTGATTTTCCTGAGCACAAAGTGCGTTATTGTGATAAGTGTACATAACCCTTGAATATTAATTATATAAAGACTGTGTTTTCAGTAATACAGTGTGTGGACATTCCTTTGTGGGGGCTTGGGGATACACTGTACTTAAGAACCAGCCTGCATCACCTCCTGAGAAGCTAGGCCTTGATTGCTCGCCCATAGCTACCGTATTAGAGAATCTTGGCTGGGGTCCTCTGTGCCTCTCCTCTACCATATAGAGAGCAGAAGTACAGACCCCCCCACCGGTCTTTACACCCACCCCCTTGTTTCCCAAGATCTCAGACTCTGAGAGTGGACACCAGTCACTGGGAATCCATGAGGATACATGTTTTCCACTCCCCAGCTCCCTTGTTTCTCATGGATCTGAGACTCTGAGAGTGGACACCAGTCATTGGAAATCCGTTAGGATACATGTTTTCCACTCCCCAGCTCCCTTGTTTCTCAAGGATCTGAGACTCTGAGAGTGGACACCAGTCGCTGGGAATCAGTTAGGATACATGTTTTCCACTCCCCAGCTCCTTTGTTTCTCAAGGATCTGAGACTCTGAGAGTGGACACCAGTCACTGGGAATCAGTTAGGATACACGTTTTCCACTCCCCAGCTCCCTTGTTTCTCAAGGATCTGAGACTCTGAGAGTGGACACCAGTCGCTGGGAATCAGTTAGGATACACGTTTTCCACTCCCCAGCTCCCTTGTTTCTCAAGGATCTGAGACTCTGAGAGTGGACACCAGTCGCTGAGAATCAGTTAGGATACACGTTTTCCACTCCCCAGATCCCTTGTTTCTCAAGGATCTGAGACCCTGAGAGTGGACACCAGTCACTGGGAATCAGTTAGGATACACGTTTTCCACTCCCCAGCTCCCTTGTTTCCCATGATCTGAGACTCTGAGAGTGGACACCAGTCGCTGGGAATCAGTTAGGATACACGTTTTCCACTCCCCAGCTCCCTTGTTTCTCAAGGATCTGAGACCCTGAGAGTGGACACCAGTCACTGAGAATCAGTTAGGATACACGTTTTCCACTCCCCAGCTCCCTTGTTTCTCAAGGATCTGAGACACTGAGAGTGCACACCAGTCACTGAGAATCAGTTAGGATACACGTTTTCCACTCCCCAGCTCCCTTGTTTCTCAAGGATCTGAGACCCTGAGAGTGCACACCAGTCACTGGGAATCAGTTAGGATACACGTTTTTCACTCCCCAGCTCCCTTGTTTCCCAGGATCTGAGACCCTTAGAGTGGACATCACACACTGAGATTCCATGAGGAGACCTGCTTTCTATTTCCTAGCTCCCACGTTTCCAAGAATCTGAGACTCTGAGAGTGGACACCAGTCACCGGGAATCCGTTAGGATACATGTTTTCCACTCCCCAGCTCCCTTGTTTCTCAAGGATCTGAGACCCTGAGAGTGGACATCACACACTGAAATTCCATGAGGAGAACTGCTTTCTATTTCCTAGCTCCCACGTTTCCAAGAATCTGAGACTCTGAGAGTGGACACCAGTCACTGGGAATCCGTTAGGATACCTGATTTCCACTCCCCAGCTCCCTTGTTTCTCACGGATCTAAGACTCTGAGAGTGGACACCGCGCACTGGGAATCTGTTAGGATACATGTTTTCTACTCCCCAGCTCCCTTTGTTTCTCAAGGATCTGAGACCCTGAGAGTGGACACCGGTCATTGGGAATCAGTTAGGATACACGTTTTCCACTCGCCAGCTCCCTTTGTTTCTCAAGGATCTGAGACTCTGAGAGTGGACACCGGTCACTGGGAATCAGTTAGGATACACGTTTTCCACTCCCCAGCTCCCTTGTTTCTCAAGGATCTGAGACCCTGAGAGTGGACACCAGTCACTGGGAATCAGTTAGGATACACGTTTTCCACTCCCCAGCTCCCTTGTTTCTCAAGGATCTGAGACCCTGAGAGTGGACACCAGTCACTGGGAATCAGTTAGGATACACGTTTTCCACTCCCCAGCTCCCTTTGTTTCTCAAGGATTATGAGACTCTGCGCGCGGACATGACACACTGAGATTCCAATAGGAGACCTGCTTTCTATTACCCAGCTCCCAGGTTTCCCAAGGATCTGAGGACATGAGGGTGGGCGCCAGTCACTGGGAATCAGTTAGGATACACGTTTTCCACTCTCCAGCTCCCTTTGTTTCTCAAGGATCTGAGAGTGGAAACCAGTCAGTGGGAATCAGTTAGGATACTGTCAAGAAACCAGCTTCTGCTCCCCGTCTCATCCAACGTTACGTCAAGACTACACGTTCTACAATTCCAAATTACACGGAACCGAAGCGTTTCCAGAGTATCCGACAACGCTGGGGGTTGCCATGGAAACGTTGGTTGCCTGAGCACGTTCGTGCACGGTTACGTCATGGCAACGTTCCCCGCTGGGTCACGTGAATAGTTAAATCTCCGCCCGGCTTTCGGAACGCTGCTTCTGAATTTACTATTTTGGAGCTCTATCTGTGTTCTTGTCTGGCCTGTTGTTCTTGGATCTTGGACCCTGTTTTTTGCCTCACGGATTGTTATTGAACTTCCCCTAAACCTTGTATTGGATCTACCTGTTTACCCGACCACGGAACGAACGACCCTTCTTCTGTCTGGCATTTTCTTGATTAGGCATCTCGGGTATTTGCTCTTCACGAAACTTTGTATTTGGACCTACCAAGTTCAGCGGAACTGATCACAAGAGACTCGGATTATTCACGGACATTGTTTTACTAGGCGTCCGCGTGCCGGCGGGTATAGGTTTAGGTTGGATTGTCCCTTTCTCTGGAACAGTCATCCTCGGACGAACTTCCTTCATCTTCTGTCCGAAGACTAGGATATCACCTGTCAAGCACCAAAACGTATGTCCTGGATATCCTGGCCCTCTGTCCTGTCTGATTTCCTATCCTTGCCCAGAGGTAATCACTCCGTGAGTACGTTGTTTGATCTACAACCGTTTTCCTTGTTTATGACTAATTTCATGAACCCAATTCCTGATATTGTGTTCTTTGTCTAGGTAGCTGTCTTCCGACTCACATAATCTTCTGGGCAATTCCCCTTCCAAAATAGTCCCTTTGTACCAATGGGAGTTGCATTGTCTGGAAGGTTTCTACGGCTACACTACGCGATCAACTGAACCCTGATATTACCAAGTTTGGCGTGGGTGGTTCTCACATATACACGTTTTCCACTCCCCAGCTCCCTTGTTTCCCAGGATCTGAGACTCTGAGAGTGGACACCAGTCACTGGGAATCAGTTAGGATAAATGTTTTCCACTCCCCAGCTCCCTTGTTTCTCAAGGATCTGAGACCCTGAGAGTGGACATCACACACTGAGATTCCATGAGGAGACCTGCTTTCTATTTCCTAGCACCCACGTTTCCAAGAATCTGAGACTCTGAGAGTGGACACCAGTCACTGGGAATCCGTTAGGATACATGTTTTCCACTACCCAGCTCCCTTGTTTCTCAAGGATCTGAGACCATGAGAGTGGACATCACACACTGAGATTCAATGAGGAGACCTGTTTTCTATTTCCTAGCTCCCACGTTTCCAAGAATCTGAGACTCTGAGAGTGGACACCAGTCACTGGGAATCCGTTAGGATAATTGTTTTCCACTCCCGAGCTCCCTTGTTTCTCACGGATCTAAGACTCTGAGAGTGGCCACCGCGCACTGGGAATCCGTTAGGATACATGTTTTCCACTCCCCAGCTCCCTTTGTTTCTCAAGGATCTGAGACCCTGAGAGTTGGCACCGGTCACTGGGAATCAGTTAGGATGCACGTTTTCCACTCCCCAGCTCCCTTTGTTTCTCAAGGATCTGATACCCTGAGAATGGACACCGGTCACTGGGAATCAGTTAGGATACACGTTTTCCACTCCCCAGCTCCATTTTTTCTCAAGGATCTGAGACCCTGAGAGTGGACACCAGTCACTGGGAATCAGTTAGGATACACGTTTTCCACTCCCCAGCTCCCTTGTTTCTCAAGGATCTGAGACCCTGAGAGTGGACACCAGTCACTGGGAATCAGTTAGGATACACGTTTTCCACTCACCAGCTCCCTTTGTTTCTCAAGGATCTGAGACCCTGAGAGTGGACACCAGTCACTGGGAATCAGTTAGGATACACGTTTTCCACTCCCCAGCTCCCTTGTTTCTCAAGGATCTGAGACCCTGAGAGTGGACACCAGTCACTGGGAATCAGTTAGGATACACGTTTTCCACTCCCCAGCTCCCTTTGTTTCTCAAGGATTATGAGACTCTGAGAGTGGACACCAGTCACTGGGAATCAGTTAGGATACACGTTTTCCACTCCCCAGCTCCCTTAGTTTCTCAAGGATCTGAGATCCTGAGAGTGCACACCGGTCACTGGGAATCAGTTAGGATACACGTTTTCCACTCCCCAGCTCCCTTGTTTGTCAAGGATCTGAGACCCTGAGAGTGGACACCGGTCACTGGGAATCAGTTAGGATACACGTTTTCCACTCCCCAGCTCCCTTTGTTTCTCAAGGATCTGAGACCCTGAGAGTGGACACCAGTCACTGGGAATCAGTTAGGATACACGTTTTCCACTCCCCAGCTCCCTTGTTTCTCAAGGATCTGAGACCCTGAGAGTGGACACCAGTCACTGGGAATCAGTTAGGATACACGTTTTCCACTCCCCAGCTCCCTTAGTTTCTCAAGGATCTGAGATCCTGAGAGTGCACACCGGTCACTGGGAATCAGTTAGGATACACGTTTTCCACTCCCCAGCTCCCTTGTTTATCAAGGATCTGAGATCCTGAGAGTGGACACCGGTCACTGGGAATCAGTTAGGATACACGTTTTCCACTCCCCAGCTCCCTTTGTTTCTCAAGGATCTGAGACCCTGAGAGTGGACACCAGTCACTGGGAATCAGTTAGGATACACGTTTTCCACTCCCCAGCTCCCTTGTTTCTCAAGGATCTGAGACCCTGAGAGTGGACACCAGTCACTGGGAATCAGTTAGGATACACGTTTTCCACTCCCCAGCTCCCTTAGTTTCTCAAGGATCTGAGATCCTGAGAGTGCACACCGGTCACTGGGAATCAGTTAGGATACACGTTTTCCACTCACCAGCTCCCTTTGTTTCTCAAGGATCTGAGACCCTGAGAGTGGACACCAGTCACTGGGAATCAGTTAGGATACACGTTTTCCACTCCCCAGCTCCCTTGTTTCTCAAGGATCTGAGACCCTGAGAGTGGACACCAGTCACTGGGAATCAGTTAGGATACACGTTTTCCACTCCCCAGCTCCCTTGTTTCTCAAGGATCTGAGATCCTGAGAGTGCACACCGGTCACTGGGAATCAGTTAGGATACACGTTTTCCACTCCCCAGCTCCCTTGTTTGTCAAGGATCTGAGACCCTGAGAGTGGACACCGGTCACTGGGAATCAGTTAGGATACACGTTTTCCACTCCCCAGCTCCCTTGTTTCTCAAGGATCTGAGACCCTGAGAGTGGACACCAGTCACTGGGAATCAGTTAGGATACACGTTTTCCACTCCCCAGCTCCCTTAGTTTCTCAAGGATCTGAGATCCTGAGAGTGCACACCGGTCACTGGGAATCAGTTAGGATACACGTTTTCCACTCCCCAGCTCCCTTTGTTTCTCAAGGATCTGAGACCCTGAGAGTGGACACCAGTCACTGGGAATCAGTTAGGATACACGTTTTCCACTCCCCAGCTCCCTTGTTTCTCAAGGATCTGAGACCCTGAGAGTGGACACCAGTCACTGGGAATCAGTTAGGATACACGTTTTCCACTCCCCAGCTCCCTTTGTTTCTCAAGGATCTGAGATCCTGAGAGTGCACACCGGTCACTGGGAATCAGTTAGGATACACGTTTTCCACTCCCCAGCTCCCTTGTTTGTCAAGGATCTGAGACCCTGAGAGTGGACACCGGTCACTGGGAATCAGTTAGGATACACGTTTTCCACTCCCCAGCTCCCTTGTTTCCCAGGATCTGAGACTCTGAGAGTGGACACCAGTCGCTGGGAATCCGTTAGGATACATGTTTTCCACTCCCCAGCTCCCTTGTTTCTCAAGGATCTGAGACCCTGAGAGTGGACACCAGTCACTGAGAATCAGTTAGGATACACGTTTTCCACTCCCCAGCTCCCTTGTTTCTCAAGGATCTGAGACCCTGAGAGTGGACACCAGTCACTGAGAATCAGTTAGGATACACGTTTTCCACTCCCCAGCTCCCTTGTTTGTCAAGGATCTGAGACCCTGAGAGTGGACACCGGTCACTGGGAATCAGTTAGGATACACGTTTTCCACTCCCCAGCTCCCTTTGTTTCTCAAGGATTATGAGACTCTGCGCGCGGACATGACACACTGAGATTCCATTAGGAGACCTGCTTTCTATTACCCAGCTCCCAGGTTTCCCAAGGATCTGAGGACATGAGGGTGGGCGCCGTTGGCTGCGATCCCATCCCAGGTTTCCCCCTTTTCGGCTTTAGTTTGTTTTTCAGGGTCAGGCCCACGGGTACAGTGTTCTGAAGAGGGTAGCTTGGGTATTCTCCAAAGAGTAGCTCTTGCGTCTTGGTGTTTACGCCACGTTCTGCGAAGCCGGTGATTATGTCTGCCAAAGCCTCATAAAAGATATTCATTATTGCGCCGTTTCTCATGATTTTGCTCTTTGTTTTGGCAATGGGCTCATCCTTCCAATAAGGGCGTCTCTCGCTGGGGCCAGCGGCTTCATGCATTAAGATCACATGTTACATTGGAAAAATGAAATCCTTTTTGTTACGCTTCAAAACAAACAGAGTTTTAGTTGTATATTGGTTTTACATTGGGTGGGCTGGCTGGGGTATGCGGGTCCACAGCTTCCTCCAGGACACGCCTGGCGTGGAAGCGGGAGAGTCTGGAAGCGGCAGATGCAGAGACCGTTCAGGGAAAGCACTCATCGATGACCTCAGTGGGATCCGTCAAGTGCACGGAGGATGGAAACTCACTACATATAATGGACCGGATCACAGAAGAAATGACATGTATGGTCTTCATCATGGGCCCCGTTGGGCTTCCTTTAACAAAGAGTAGAAGTTCATGATCATCCGGGGTTTGGGTGCCAAACGGTCCAATATCAAAACACTTTCTAGTGACGAGTCTGCATGTGACATCACAGTGCCTACATCTCCTCTCGCTTCCGCTCTTTCTCCCTACTCACCCCACTCCACTGGTAACCACTTCCCACCACAATCAAAGCCCACCCGACTGTGGATCTCTTCAAAGCTTGACTTAAACTTCACCTACCGGCCAAAGAGTGAGCTCCGCACATCTCCCTCCCCCACCCTTCGTACCTGACTCACCCACTCCCTCCAATGCAGGGATTTATTTTGATTTTGTATAGTTGTAGAGTACTCATCTTCAGTTTGCATGATTTGTCCTCGCAGGTTAGTGTTTCCTTTTTAAGTCACCTGTTCTTTTCTTGTCCCTGGGCTACGCCCCACTTTTGTACACCCTCACAAACTGGCCCACCACTTGTTCTCATCTTTATGCTAAAGTGTATGCTATATGAAACATGCTATTGTACAGGCACCCTTCAGGCTGAAGTGTCTGCCGTATGTAAATGTGTTACTGTCAGCATGCTATTGTACAGGCACCCTTCAGGCTGAAGTGTCTGCCTTATGTAAATGTGTTACTGTCAGAATGCTATTGTACAGGCACCCTTCAGGCGGAAGTGTCTGCCATATGTAAATGTGTTACTGTCAGAATGCTATTGTACAGGCACCGTTCAGGCGGAAGTGTCTGCCATATGTACATGTGTTACTGTCAGCATGCTATTGTACAGGCAACCTTCAGGTGGAAGTGTCTGCCGTATGTAAATGTGTTACTGTCAGCATGCTATTGTACAGGCACCCTTCAGGCTGAAGTGTCTGCCTTATGTAAATGTGTTACTGTCAGAATGCTATTGTACAGGCACCGTTCAGGCGGAAGTGTCTGCCATATGTAAATGTGTTACTGTCAGAATGCTATTGTACAGGCAACCTTCAGGCGGAAGTGTCTGCCATATGTAAATGTGTTACTGTCAGAATGCTATTGTACAGGCACCCTTCAGGCGGAAGTGTCTGCCATATGTAAATGTGTTACTGTCAGAATGCTATTGTACAGGCACCGTTCAGGCGGAAGTGTCTGCCATATGTACATGTGTTACTGTCAGCATGCTATTGTACAGGCAACCTTCAGGCGGAAGTGTCTGCCATATGTAAATGTGTTACTATCTTCAATTTCTGATTTTTTGAAATTGACATTCCTGTTCTTCAAATAAATAAGAAAATATCATTAAAGAACTCAGTTGTCACATGATAAAAAGCTGAGAGAGCAAAAGTGCGCAACCAGAAATGAACCACTGCTTCTCATGACACCTTCCGACCTGGCTCATAAATGCACCTTCTCCGGAGGACAGCGCGACACAAGAATCCCTCACATCACCAGACCGGAAACTAAGATCTGCAAAAAAAGAAAAAACAAGGAAAACCTTCACCCGTTCTGCAGCCAGATTATGTAGAACCACACCCCAACAACTGCCAGAACGGTCTCCCTCCATCTTACATTTCCGAAAGAAAAAGAGGACCCCACTTTTTCAAGACCACTTTGTCATTCACTAATCTTAGGCAACAGCCACACCCATTTACTCGCATAATTTTAGGTACAGCTTTTGATGGTCATTGTGTTTGAGAGATTGTGAAAGTCATTGTGTTTGGGAAAGTCTGCTAACCATTGTGTTTTTAAAGATTTTGCTAATCATTGTGTTTGGTAGATTTTGCTGACCATTGTATTATGAGAGATTTAGATAGCCATTGGGTCTGAGAGATTTTGATGGTGGTGTTTGAGAGATTTTGATGGTCTCTGTGTTCGAGAGATTGGGAAAGTCATTCTGTTTGGGAGATTTTGATCGTTCATTGTGTTTGGGAGATTTTATTAGTTATTGTGTTTGAGAAGTTTTGATGGCCTCCGTGTTCGATACATTGTGAAAGTCATTGGGGCTGATTCATGGAATTATTTGCGCCGAAAAACAGGGATTTGTGCGCCATTCTGCCGGCAAATCGCTGTTTAACAAATGGGGATTTGCGGGCAGAATGGCGCACAAATCCCCGTTTTTCGGCGCAAATAATTCCATGAATCAGCCCCATTGTGTTTGGGAGATTTTGACAGTTCATTGTTTTTAGGAGATTTTGTTAAATATTGTGTTTAAGAGATTGTGAAAGTCATTGGGCCTCATTAGGAGTTTGGAGGTAGCCATGCCGTTTTTAGCGGTACCGGGTCCGGGTTCCAGAAATAGGGAATTACCGGGCCATGCCTACTTTAGCGGGCCCGGTAATTACCATTCTCGGGACCCAGACCCGATACATCCCCATTCCCATTTGAGCCCCCATAGGGCTCAATGGGAATGGGGAGGTTGCTAACAACGGTCCCGTTAATGACGGGCCAGTTGTTAGCATCCTGGTCTGCTAGCGGGTCCTGCTCTGCACGTCTGGTCTGACCAGGCGTTCCAGAGCAAGATCCACTGCAGACCTCATAATAGGGCGGCCCGGAATTAAACGGTGTCGGTCCCTTACCTTCCTCGTAATGAGGCCCATTGTGTTTGAGAGATTTCGATATCGAAGCGTCGGCCGTCATCTGCCATCTGGATAGATACTCTCAATCAGACACGTTTTCAGCTGCATTTGAAGACTACTGATATGGCCAAATGTTGCATTATGGATTCATGGAACCGTAAATAAATCAAGAAAATGAACTAAAACCACTATTAGGGCTTCCACCCGTCCCCCCCCGCCACCTCCTCAAAGCGACACTGCAATAGCGCCCATGGCAATTAAACCAACGTCACCGGCCAACTTAAAAACACTCCAGACCAACCTTAACTTGCAGTGGCCGACTGGCTCCAAAAATATGCCCAACAGACCTGGGCTTAATCACGCACATCTGCGCGTCCATTATTTTGTTTCTTTTTTTTCTTTTTCTACACGACCGTAAACATAAATACTCTTTAAAACACCATTTATTTCATTCAAAAGCAAATAGTTTTAGGTCTCAAATATCACTTTTCTGACTATCATTAAAATTGCATCTACTGTCAACAAATCCTGTAAAACAGTACATTACTTTGACATTTAAGTAAGCCGAAATGAAGATAAAATCAAGCATTGTCAAAGCCAACAGCGTGTTTTTTCCATTGTGAACTCGTTTTTGGTGCTTTCAGGTACTCCCGTCGAATGACTAGGAACACACCTCACTTCTCAAATACTGACATCAAATAGCAGGTTTTCATGCTAGGCATTTCCTCTGCATGCCAGGTACTCACATGCCAACATGACAGGCGTTGATATTCAATGCCAGGTCAAACCAATGTAAGGTATTGCCATCAAAACCCGAGGTGCTTTCATCACATTGTAGGCAGTGCCATCAAATGCCAGGTTCTCTCGCCACATGTCTGATCATTCCCCCAGATTATATTTGTAAACATCCTATGTCAAACACTCCCATCCCATGCTACTGTAGTCAAATACCAGGTACCACCATGCAGCACCACGAATGTGTATGCTATGGCAGGTATCCCCACCAAATGGCCGGATACTCTTACCAAGCCAGGCACTCAGGTCATATGGCAAGCATTGCCATCAAATGCCATACAATAAAATCAGATGTCAGGTTTTTCCCTGAAAAGACACAAATCCCCATAAAATGTCCAGATTCTCACATTACATGGCAGGTATCGCCATGAAATGGTAGACACTGATTTTACTTATTATGTATTCCCATCACAGGCCTATTCTAGTTATCATATGCCATTTGATGCCACAAAACGCTGGATTCGCACATCACATGGCAGACTTTGTCACACAGTGCCAGGTTGTCACATGATACGAGACACTTGTCCCACCAACCAGGTACTCCTTCCAATGCTAGGTGTTCTATAATATCCAAAGTATTGCCATCAAATGTTAGGTTCTCACATGATAAGAGACGCTTGCCTCACCAGCCGGGTCGTGCCTCAAATGTTAGGTACTTCTATAATTTCCCAAGTATTACAATTGAATGCCAGGTTCTCACATGATACTAGACACGTGTCTCACCAGCCAGGGGCTCCCACAAATGCTAGGTGTTCTATCATATCCCAAGTATTGCCATAAAATGCCACGTTCTCACACAATAAGAGATACTTGTCTCAGAAGCTAGGTACTCCCTTATATGCGAGGTGTTGTATCATATCCCAAGTATTGCCATCAAATGGCAGGTTCTCACATGATAAGAGACACGTGTGTCACCAGCAGGGTACTCCCTCAAATGCCAGTTGTTTTATCATATCCCAAGTATTGCCATCAGATGCCAGGCTCTCACATCATATGTCAGGTATTGACACACATGGCAGGTTTCTCATTGAATACCTGGCACTAACATCACAGTTTGAGTATTCTGAAACGAGGAGAGTACAGTCCTGTACGGTACTGCCCAGACCTCACCCCAAAGGGAATGGGACTGGCAAGCCAGAGGGGCAGGGCTGAACGTGATGGCAATTGCCGGGGATCATTGCGCCCCACCTGTAACCTGGCTCGCTGAGACCCCTGCCCCCTTTCGGATGTACTGGCACTGTGCCAGCCCTTCAGAGGGCCTTGCTGTTTGGGACCCATACTGTTTCAAGTGTCTGGGGTGGTGGCTGCATTCTCGAGGGACCATATTGCGCAATCAGCTTCATCTATCAAAGTGTGCCCAGCTGTAAACATCGCGAGCACTTTAACTTTAAATGAGCTGAACAGCAACATGTGAATATAAGAAATAAATATTAATCAAATCTGAGCTCTTTCACGTGCTGCCTTCTAGGGGTGCAGGGGGCAGAGGGTTCTAGACAATATTCTTCACGTGGCCTTCACATTAAACATAATATACAAGTGGTGTGTGTATGAGTGTGCAGAGAGAGGAATGCTGCCGACCCTTGGCACCTGCGACAACACCTGCTGCAGGGTCTTTGCACCTGCTGAAAACATGCTGCTACAGCCTCTTGGTACCTGCTGCAAACATGCCGCTGCAGGGTCTTTGCACCTGCTGAAAACATGCTGCTACAGCCTCTTGGTACCTGCTGCAAACATGCTGCTGCAGGGTCTTTGCACCGGCTGAAAACATCTTAGCACTTGCAGAAAACATGCTACTGCAAGGTCTTTGGATCTGCTGCAACATGCTGCCACAGCCTCTTGACACCTGCTGAAAACATGCTGCTGCAGGGTCTTTGCATCTGCTGAAAACACGCTGCTTCAGCCTCTTGGCACCTGCTGAAAACATGCTGCTGCACGGTCTTTGCACCTGCTGTAACATGCTGCCACAGCCTCTTGGCACCTGCTGAAAACATGCTACTGCAGGGTCTTTGCATCTGCTGAAAACATGCTGCTACAGCCTCTTGGTACCTGCTGCAAACATGCTGCTGCAGAGTCTTTGCACCGGCTGAAAACATCTTAGCACTTGCAGAAAACATGCTACTGCAGGGTCTTTGCACCTGCTGCAAACATGCTGCTGCATGGTCTTTGCACCTGCTGCAACATGCTGCCTCAGCCTCTTGGCACCTGCTGCAACATGCTGCCACAGACTCTTGGCACCTGCTGAAAACATGCTACTGCACGGTCTTTGCACCTGCTGCAACATGCTGCCTCAGCCTCTTGGCACCTGCTGCAACATGCTGCCACAGCCTCTTGGCACCTGCTGAAAACATGCTACTGCACAGTCTTTGCATCTGCTGAAAACATGCTGCTACAGCCTCTTGGTACCTGCTGAAAACATGCTAATGTAGGGTCTTTGCACCTGCTGCAACATGCTACCACAGCCTCTTTGCACCTGCTGCAAACATGCTGCTGCAGGATCTTTGCACCGGCTGAAAACATCTTAGCACTTGCAGAAAACATGCTGCTGCAGGGTCTTTGCACCTGCTGCAACAGGCTGTCACAGCCTCTTGGCACCTGCAGAAAACATGCTGCTGCAGGGTCTTTGCATCTGATGAAAACACGCTGCCACAGCCTCTTGGCGCCTGCTGAAAACATGCTGCTGCAGGGTCTTTGCACCTGCTGAAAACACGCTGCTTCAGCCTCTTGGCACCTGCTGAAAACATGCTGCTGCAGGGTCTTTGCACCGGCTGAAAACATCTTAGCACTTGCAGAAAACATGCTACTGCAGGGTCTTTGCACCTGCTGAAAACACACTGCCTCAGCCTCTTGGTACCTGCTACAACATGCTGGTTCAGCCTCTTAGCACCTGCTGACAACATGCTGCTGCACGGTCTTTGCACCTGCTGCAACATTCTGCCACAGCCTCTTGGCACCTGAGGAAAATATGCTGCTGCCTCTTGGCACCTACTGAGAAGATGCTACAGCTGCCTCATGGCCAAAAATGAGATTTTGCATCCTAATTGCAACCTATGGCGAGTTCTGGATTACAGATGTATATGGTCTTCTTGTAGTTACTTGCGGCTGCAGAGATAGGTGCTTTCTCACTGAGGCTGCCCAGGGTAATGAGAAATAGCAGAATTGTATGAAGACACCTTTTCAATATCTGCTGCCTCTTGGTACCTGATGACAACATGTTGCTACAATCTCTTGAGAGCTGCTGGAACCCTGCTGCCACAGCCTCTTGGCACCTGCTGGAACACATGATGCAGCAGCCACTTGGCACCTGCTGAAAATAAGCTGCTGCTGTCTCTTGGCACCTGCTGACAACATGTTGCTACAGCCTCTTGGCACCTGCAAGAAACACACTGCTGCATACTCTTGGAAACTGCCGAAAACATGCTGCCACAGCCTCCTGGCACTTGCAGAAACCTGCTGCTGCTGCAGCCTCTTCCTACCTGCTGGAAACATGTTGCCACCTCCTCTTTGCCCCGGCTGACAACATGTTGCTACAGCCTCCTGGCACCTGCTAGAAATGCATTGCTGCAGCCACTGTGCAGCTTCTGAAAACATGCTTCTTCAGCCTCTTGGCACCTGCTGAGAACATGCCGAAACAGCCTCCTGGCACCTGCTGAAAACATGCCGAAACAGCTTCCTGGCACCTGCTGAAAACATGCCGAAACAGCCTCCTGGCACCTGCTGAAAACATGCCGAAACAGCCTCCTGGCACCTGCTGAAAACATGCCGAAACAGCCTCTTGGTACCTGTTGAAAACATGCTGAAACAGCCTCCTGGCACCTGCTGGAAACATGCCGAAACAGCCTCTTGGTACCTGTTGAAAACATGCTGAAACAGCCTCCTGGCACCTGCTGGAAACATGCTGAAACAGCCTCCTGGCACCTGCTGAAAACATGCCGAAACAGCCTCCTGGGACCTGCTGAAAACATGCCGAAACAGCCTCCTGGGACCTGCTGAAAACATGCTGAAACAGCCTCCTGGCACCTGCTGAAAACATGCCGAAACAGCCTCCTGGCACCTGCTGAAAACATGCCGAAACAGCCTCCTGGGACCTGCTGAAAACATGCCGAAACAGCCTCCTGGCACCTGCTGAAAACATGCCGAAACAGCCTCCTGGCACCTGCTGAACACATGCCGAGACAGCGTCCTGGCACCTGCTGAAAACATGCCGAAACAGCCTCCTGGTACCTGCTGAAAACATACCGAAACAGCCTCCTCGCACCTGCTGAAAACACGCTGAAGCAGCCTCCTTGCACCTGCTGAAAACATGCTGAAACAGCCTCCTGGCACCTGCTGATAACATGCCGAAACAGCCTCCTGGCACCTGCTGAAAACATGCCTCCTGGCACCTGCTGAAAACATGCTGAAACAGCCTCCTGGTACCTGCTGAAAACATGCTGAAACAGCTTCCTGGGACCTGATGAAAACATGCCGAAACAGCCTCCTGGCACCTGCTGAAAACATGCTGAAACAGCCTCCTGGTGCCTGCTGAAAACATGCCGAAACAACCTCCTGGCACCTGCTGAAAACATGCTGAAACAGCCTCCTGGCACCTGCTGAAAACATGCCGAAACAGCCTCCTGGCACCTGCTGAAAACATGCTGAAACAGCCTCCTGGGACCTGCTGAAAACATGCTGAAACAGCCTCCTGGCACCTGCTGGAAACATGCTGAAACAGCCTCCTGGGACCTGCTAAAAACATGCCGAAACAGCCTCCTGGTACCTGCTGAAAACATGCCGAAACAGCCTCCTGGGACCTGCTGAAAACATGCTGAAACAGCCTTCTGGTACCTGCTGAAAACATGCCGAAACAGCCTCCTGGTACCTGCTGAAAAAATGCCGAAACAGCCTCCTGGCACTTGCTGAAAACATGCCGAAACAGCCTCCTGGCACCTGCTGAAAACACACCGAAGCAGCCTCCTGGCACCTGCTGAAAACATGCCGAAACAGCCTCCTTGCACCTGCTGAAAACATGCCGAAACAGCCTCCTGGCACCTGCTGAAAACATGCCGAAACAGCCCCCTGGCACCTGCTGAAAACATGCTGAAACAGCCTCCTGGCACCTGCTGAAAACATGCCGAAACAGCCTCCTGGCACCTGCTGAAAACATGCTGAAACAGCCTCCTGGGACTGCTGATAACATGCTGAAACAGCCTCCTGGGACCTGCTGAAAACATGCCGAAAGAGCCTCCTGGTACCTGCTGAAAACATGCCGAAAGAGCCTCCTGGTACCTGCTGAAAACATGCTGAAACAGCCTCCTGGTACCTGCTGAAAACATACTGCTGCAGACTCTTCACACCTACTGAAAACATGCTGCTGCTGCTTCTTTGCGCCTGATGACAACATATTGATAGATTCTCTTGGCACCTGCGGGAATCAGGCTTCAAGCTTCTGTAGCCTCTTCTCACTTGATGGAAGCATGCTGCCACTTCCTCTTGGCACCTGCAGAAAACATGCTGCTACAGCCTTTCAGCACCTGCTGAGAATATTCTGTTACAGATCTTGGCACCTGCTGAAAACATGCTGCTGCAGCTTCTTGGCACCTGATGAGGATATTGCTAGACCCTTTTGGCACCTGCAGGAAACATGCTGCTGCTGCTACTGCCTTTTGGCACCTGACAAAAACGTATTGCTAGAGCTTTTTGTTATCTGCTGAAAGCAGGCTTCTGTAGCCACTTTTCACCTGATGGGAACATGCTGCTGCTTCCTCTTGGCACCTACTGAAAACATGCTACTGCTGCCTCTTGGCACTTGCCGAATCATGTTGATGCTGCCTCTTCGCACCTGCTGATAAATGCTGCTACAGCCTATTGGTACTTACTAATGATATGCTGCTGCATTATCTTGGTACTCGTTGAAAACATGCTACTGCAGCCTCTTGGCACCTGCTGAGAACATGCTACTGCAGCCTCTTGGCATCTGCTGAAACCATGCTGCCACAGCCCACTTGGCACCTGCTGAGAACATGCTACTGCAGCCTCTTGGCATCTGCTGAAAACCTGCTGATGCAACCTCTTTGTACTTGCTGAACACATGCTGCCACAGCCGATTCGTACTTGCTGAAAACATGCTGCTGCCGCCTCTTCGCACCTGCTGGAAAATGCTGCTACAGCCTCTTTGCACCTGCTGAAACATGCTGCCACTGCCTCTAGACTGACTCGAGTACCTGCTGAAACATGCTGCCACTGCCTCTAGCACCTGCTGAAAACCAGCTGATGCAACCTCTTTGTATTTGCTGAACACATGCTGCCACAGCCTATTCGAACTTGCTGATAAAATGCTGCCACAGCCTCTTAGCACCTGCTGAAAACATGCTGCCATAGCCTCTTGGCACCTGCTGATAACATGCTGCCACAGCCTCTTGGCACCTGCTGATAACATGCTGCCACAGCCTCTTGGCACCTGCTGAAAACATGATGCCATAGCCTCTTGGCACCTGCTGATAACATGCTGCCACAGCCTCTTAGCACCTGCTGAAAACATGCTGCCATAGCCTCTTGGCACCTGCTGATAACATGCTGCCACAGCCTCTTGGCACCTGCTGATAACATGCTGCCACGGCCTCTTGGCACCTGCTGATAACATGCTGCCACAGCCTCTTGGCACATGCTGACATGCTGTCATAGCCTCTTGGCACCTGCTGATAACATGCTGCCACAGCCTCTTGGCACCTGCTGACATGCTGTCATAGCCTCTTGGCACCTGCTGATAACATGCTGCCACAGGCTCTTGGCACCTGCTGAAAACATGCTGCCATAGCCTCTTAGCACCTGCTGATAACATGCTGCTACAGCCTCTTAGCACCTGCTGAAAACATGCTGCCATAGCCTCTTGGCACCTGCTGATAACATGTTGCCACAGCCTCTTGGCACCTGCTGACATGCTGCTACAGCCTCTTGGCACCTGCTGACATGCTGTCATAGCCTCTTGGCACCTGCTGATAACATGCTGCCACAGCCTCTTGGCACCTGCTGACATGCTGTCAGAGCCTACTCGTACTTGCTGAAAACATGCTGCTGCCGCCGCTTCGCACCTGCTGGAAAATGCTGCTACAGCCTCTTTGCACCTGCTGAAACATGCTGCCACTGCCTCTAGACTGCCTCTAGTACCTGCTGAAACATGCTGCCACTGCCTCTATCACCTGCTGAAAACCTGCTGATGCAACCTCTTTGTACTTGCTGAACACATGCTGCCACAGTCTATTCGTACTTGCTGAAAACTTGCTGCTACCGCCTCTTCGCACCTGCTGGAAAATGCTTCTACAGCCTCTTGGCACCTGCTGAGAAAATGCTGCCACCGCCTCTTAGCACCTGCTGAAAACATGCTGCCATAGCCTCTTGGCACCTGCTGATAACATGCTGCTACAGCCTCTTGGCACCTGCTGATAATATGCTGCCACAGCCTCTTGGCACCCGCTGAAAACATGCTGCCATAGCCTCTTGGCACCTGCTGATAACATGTTGCCACAGCCTCTTAGCACTTGCTTAAAACATGCTGCCATAGCCTCTTGGCACCTGCTGATAACATGCTGCCACAGCCTCTTGGCACCTGCTGATAACATGCTGCCACAGCCTCTTGACACCTGCTGACATGCTGTCATAGCCTCTTGGCACCTGCTGATAACATGCTGCCACCGCCGATTGGCACCTGCTGACATGCTGTCATAGCCTCTTGGCACCTGCTGATAACATGCTGCCACAGCCTCTTAGCACCTGCTGAAAACATGCTGCCATAGCCTCTTGGCACCTGCTGATAACATGCTGCCACAGCCTCTTGGCACCTGCTGACATGCTGTCATAGCCTCTTGGCACCTGCTGATAACATGCTGCCACAGCCTCTTGGCACCTGCTGACATGCTGTCATAGCCTCTTGGCACCTGCTGATAACGTGTTGCCACAGCCTCTTGGCACCTGCTGATAACATGCTGCCATAGCCTCTTGGCACCTGCTGATAACATGCTGCCACAGCCTCTTGGCACCTGCTGACATGCTGTCATAGCCTCTTGGCACCTGCTGATAACATGCTGCCACAGCCTCTTGGCAACTGCTGACATGCTGTCATAGCCTCTTGGCACCTGCTGAAAACATGCTGCCATAGCCTCTTGGCACCTGCTGATAACATGCTGCCACAGCCTCTTGGCACCTGCCAACATGCTGTCATAGCCTCTTGGCACCTGCTGAAAACATGCTGCCATAGCCTCTTGGCACCTGCTGATAACATGCTGCCACAGCCTCTTGGCACCTGTTGATAACATGCTGCCACAGCCTCTTAGCACCTGCTGAAGACATGCTGCCATAGCCTCTTGGCACCTGCTGATAACATGCTGCCACAGCCTCTTGGCACCTGCTGACATGCTGTCATAGCCTCTTGGCACCTGCTGATAACATGCTGCCACAGCCTCTTGGCACCTGCTGACATGCTGTCATAGCCTCTTGGCACTTGCTGATAACATGCTGCCACAGCCTCTTGGCACCTGCTGACATGCTGTCATAGCCTCTTGGCACCTGCTGATAACGTGCTGCCACAGCCTCTTGGCACCTGCTGATAACATGC
Organism: Ambystoma mexicanum; assembly: GCF_040938575.1. Classification (NCBI taxonomy): domain Eukaryota; kingdom Metazoa; phylum Chordata; class Amphibia; order Caudata; family Ambystomatidae; genus Ambystoma; species Ambystoma mexicanum. The sequence continues at coordinate 1,110,848,927 of NC_090941.1, forward strand.
TGCCATAGCCTCTTGGCACCTGCTGATAACATGCTGCCATAGCCTCTGGGCACCTGCTGAAAACATGCTGCCATAGCCTCTTGGCACCTGCTGATAACATGCTGCCACAGCCTCTTGGCACCTGCCGACATGCTGTCATAGCCTCTTGGCACCTGCTGAAAACATGCTGCCATAGCCTCTTGGCACCTGCTGATAACATGCTGCCACAGCCTCTTGGCACCTGCTGAAAACATGCTGCTGCAGTCTCTCCCCTTCATTCCTAGGCATGTTTCAGTCCCAAAACTACTCTCATAGGGGCACAAACACGGGTAACGCAGCTCCCCCCAATGCCCAGCCTCTAAATACTGGGGAAGAGGACACCAACGCTTTGCCATCCAAGTGCTGAGACTGTCAAACGACCTAGACACTGATTTGGGGCCGGGTAAGGCTGGCACCCAACCTGTGTTGCACGCCCCTTTTATTAGGACAGCCACACGGTGTGACACATGTCACCACACACAACAGGAGAGAGATGGGTAATATTTTACAACCACTGGAACCACCTGTGGATACAAAAATTAGTAAGTCCATGCACATGTTGTAGCAAGATGAATCCTGTAGAGCCCCAGAGTAGAAAAGGGAGATTAGGTGCGACTAGGCAGTGTTGCAAAATTTGTTTTCTTGTTAACAGATGTCAAATTCCAAGAAGAAGGGAAGGGCAGAGGGTGGTAAAGGCCAGGCACGACAGATACAAGATTGTCATGAACAGCAGAAGTGGATTCCCTGAAGAGGGCCCCTGAGATGCCGAGAAGGGTTTAATGACTGTGCAGTTTTAGGGTTATCAGCTCACCCCAGGAGTGTGTTTACGAGGAACTCTTCTGCACGAAGGAGGGATGGGGGAAGGAAGATTACGTGACTAACTGCTATGCTTTTGTAAACTCCTTTGTGCACGTGCTAGAGATTGGAACCAATGATATTTGAAAATGTATATAAACCCTGCAGACCTAATGCTTATCAGCTCACTTCCCCGTTCTCTCAAGGACGCTGAAGTCATGCCCTTCCGCGGAAGATTGACAAATAAACCTTTGTGACTTGACCAGCCGTCTGAGTCTTTTGGAGTGGGGTCCCCTTTGATGGAAGTGGGGTGAGCGAAAGTGTACCCCCATTTACTGGCGACCACGAAGGGACCCAAAGGTGTGGCAGCCCTTCACTGGGTGAGGCCTTCCAGGGTGAGGCTGGAGGGGTAAAAGGTATCGGGGCCCCAATGAATGAAGAAGCACCATTGACTGCACAAACACGTTACCCTTCCTCCGCCAGCCCCGCCGGACGACAGGACAGCAGGCTGCCGCCCTTTGGGTCCAGCAGACTTCGAGGCGAAGACCCCACAGGAGGTGAGTGATTTAGGGATACGGTTGGTAAGGCCGTTAAAGAAAGGAGTATCAGTTATCTGGTACGTATTAGTCTGAGATCTGTTATGTAGATCGTTAATGAAAAGGGTAATTAATGGATGAAATGAATATGTCTAAGTAAGGACCGGTCCGTTAAAAGGAATTAGTAGCATATATGTTGATTGTTTAAGGTTTAAGGATCATGGGAAACTTGACTTCCCGCGGGAGGGGAATAGCGAAGCCACAATATGCCCCTCTCGAGGGAACTCCGGCATTTGAAATGCTGATCAAATATGGGTTGAATTCGAATTTGTTCCTAAAACAATGGGTAGAATACACAAAAGGGTTGCTTGAACACAAGTGGATGGAACATGGAACATTTGACCTGGACGCTATAGCGACCGTAGAAATAGAACTGGCAAAACGAAGAGTCCGTCCGGCTCAGTATGAGGCTATAAGATTGTGGCGGGTAGAGGCAATTAGGAGGAAGAATGCACAGAATAAAAATGAGAGAAAGCAGCAGAAGCGGTCTGCAAATCAGAAGGCGAGGGAGTTAGAGAATAAGGAAATACAGGAGAAGTGTGAACAAATGGATAGACATATGTTGATAAAGGAAAGTGGAGGTATGTACCCATCCGTACCGGTGCCCCGCTATGAGGACATAGCCCGGGAAGCCGAAATAATTAATAATTACTTATTATTCCCGGGGGCCTCGGCCCCGGCTATAATAACTAGAGCCGTGGAAGAGGGTGAGTACCCCATGAAGTATGGTGCGGATGTCACTGATATAGGTTTAACAAGGACCACCCAGATAGGTGAGGAACGGCGAAAGGAGCTGAAGACCATAGCGAACGATATATATAAGTAAAGGATAGGAGACGATGTTAAGAACATGCTGGGAAGACTAAGGCCTGTGGAATTTAAACAAGTAGCTAGAACTCTAGTTGAAGATTATGATTATAACAGGAGACAATGTGGGGTAAGTGAAGATCTCCCCGGGAGTTACTGTGATGCTAAAAAGGGAATAGACGTAGCCCGTACTAATAAACAGTTGTGGGAGTACATGGAAGTTATCATGACAGAAATATACCTAGGGGAACGAAGGCAGGATCAACGAGTGAAAGAAAACATAGAGAAACGGGCTGACAGGAAGAAGAGGTTAGAGGAAGCCCAGCCGTTAAGCAGGGATTTGGCAGACAGAATAGAGAAATACGCAATTAATGAATCCATCACTAAAGCAGGGGGAGAAATAATGACCCATAACTGGGCAGAACAATTAGCATGCCTCCAGCATCTGTTTAACGACACTCAAGACTTGGTTGAACAGGAAGGGCAAGAGGAAAAATATGATTTGACAGGAACAGAAACTTTCTTAGGAGCTGAGGTAAGTTTGGATGTGGATCTGAACGCTAAGCCCCAGCAAAGCAAAAGAAAGGGGCAGTTCAACAAGGTCTTGAAAGCCTTTGTAGAACTGAAATCTAGAGCTACACAGGAAGAAGGAAATAGGCACGAGAAAAGTTTCCCACTACGAGAATGTCAGCTCACTCCAGGTAATAACCCCAATAATGAGCCAGTAAAGACCTATGTATATGTTCCCTTAACCCCTATGGAACTTATGCAAATAACTAAAAGTATACCTGACCCACGAATAGACCCTGCTGGGTTTTAGAAGGAGATGAGGAAACTATTTAGGCCAGGCCAGTATACAGTAGAAGATGTGGATAATATCATGATGCCGTTGGTCCCTGAAGAAATATGGGTAGCCTTTAGGCAGAGAAATGATTTAGGAATAATATGGAAAACCATAGAAGACGACGACAATGGCAGGAAACCCCAAGAACCCCTATCTCTCAATGTAAAAGGGCATGGGTTACGGGTATTAAAAGCTCCCGAGGAGATAGTAAAACCCCAAGATGTGAACGTGGAGAAATTAGCCGCAGTGACGCAAGGACCCGCTGAGGATGTTGCAGCTTATTTCCTGAGATTCGAGGCAGCATTCAAAGCTCCCAGCGGATTGGACTTAGCGACTGAAACAGGGCAGAGATATTTTGCTGAGAGTTTCGTGGAAGGATTACACGCCTCGATTCAGAAAGGTTTGAGGAGCGCTGAGTCTACTTGGCAGTCGAGGTCACCCAAAGATATACTAGAAATGGCGCGATATTACGAGCGTAGTGAACAAGTAAAAACCCAGACAAAGATGCGGGCAGAAAAGGAACTTAAAAATAGGGTATTAATGCAACAGTTACAGCAGGGCTCCCAAGGGTTTAGGGGTAACCAGCAGAATGGAAATCAACAATGGAACGCTCGAGGTATGGGCGGAGGGCAGGTAAGTACATATTGACGGCCGGATGGACTGGCCCAAAATGTTTGCGCCTTCTGTAAAAACCAGGTCACTGGAAAAACCAGTGTCCAGCAAGTGTAGGACGAGGAAGGGGCGTCCCACGAGGAGGACAAGGGCAGACCATGCAACAGCAAGGGATGGCACCAGGACCAAGAGCGAACTTCTCCCCACCAGGGCCAAACGTGTTTGATCAGGGGCTTAGGCAAATGGCACAGTTTGAACAGTTTGAACAGTGTGAAGGTGAGGACTGCATGCTATTTGGGGAGAGACCAGAGAAGTTTCAAGACCCATCTAGTGGGCTGTTGTGAAGGGGCCGAGGTGGAGCTGGGGGAGCGGTGTTTGTGCCAGTCGATCAGAGGGGTCCATATGTATCTGTGAGACTGGGACAGCATCCTGTAGTGAAATGTTTGGTGGATACTGGTGCTGCAAACAGCTCGGTAGATATTAAAACCGTCCCCTCACCGCCACTATCGGGAACAAGTAAAACATCCATTGGGTTTGGCGGGGAATCCATAGTGACCGCAGTAAGTAAGGAGATAGAGGCAGAGGTGGAAGGGGTGAAATGGAGCAATGGGTGGTTTCTGACAGATAAATGTCCAGAAAACCTATTGGGAATTGATGCATTCAAAGCATTGTACGCAACCATCTATTTTTCTCCAAGCGGAGTGCGTATGACCATAAATGACCCAGGTAACCACATTGTAATGGCACTCAGACAGCCTCTACCAGTGGAATTACAGGAACTTCCAGAGAATCTATGGGCGGCACATGGTAATGACGTAGGAACACTATTGGTGGACCCGATTGTGATAAAACTCAAAGAGGATGCTAGACTCCCCAGAGTAAAACAATATAAGATATCTGTAGAGGGAGAAGAAGCCTTGGTAAAGATTGTGAGTGATATGATAACCCTGGGAGTGGTGGAAGAGTGTAATGATAGTCCTTGCAACTCTCCGGTTCTTCCTGTTCACAAGAAAGGGGATGAGACACTGCCTTATCGGTTTATTATTGATTTAAGAGAGATTAACAAAATCGTGGACTCACGATTCCCAGTGGTACCTAGTATTGCCAGTATTTTGACCCTAATACCGAGCACGGCTGAATGGTTCAGTGTAATTGATTTGAAAAACGCGTTTTTTAGTTTGCTCATTGCCCCAGAGTCAAGATATCTGTTTAGTTTTACTTTGAGACAAAGGCAATACCGCTTTACAAGAGCCACGCAGGGTTACACGGAAAGCCCAGCTATCTTTAGCCAGGTATTAAAAGCCCAGTTAGATGAACTCATGCTACCAACAGGGACATCCTTAGTTCAGTATGTGGATGATATATTGATCAGTGCAGAGTCACAGGAAGGGTGCCGAGAAGCAACTGTTTTGGTGTTGTCCCATTTGGCTAAGCATAATCATAAAGTGTCCCTGGCAAAGATGCAGTTTGTACAACAAAAGGTTGACTACTTGGGCTATGTTTTGTCAAAAGAGGGAAGAGCATTGTCAATTGATCGCATATCATTAGTGCAATCTATACCATATCCCAAGACATAGAAAGAGTTGCGGAAAGTATTGGGAGTACTGTCATATTGTAGATATTGGATACCTGAGTTTTCAGTAACAGCAAAACCATTATTGACAGCACTCAAAACAGAAAAAGAGGGTGGAGCATTTTGTTGGACAGTGGAAATGGAGCAGGCCTTTTGCACACTGAAAAGTGCCCTATGTAACGCACCAGCTCTGGGAACACCTGATTATGGGAAATAGTTTTATTTATTTGTAGATGAGGTAGATGGGTGTTCTGTGTCGGTGTTGACCCAAGAGCAGGGTGGGAGGCAGAGGCCTTGTGCTTACTTCTCAACAGGGTTAAATGCAGTTGCTCGCTGACTACTACCATGTATGAGGGTGGTGGCAGCGGCAGCCCTGGCACTCAAGCAAAGCGCAGGAATAATTTTAGGGAATGATGTCATTGTTAAAGTACCACATGCAGTAGATGTATTATTAAATAGGACTCAGACCCAACACCTCACGGCTGCCAGATTGACACAGTATGAGATGTACCTATTCAGCAGGAATGTCAAGATCGAACGATGCAATGTGTTAAACCCAGCATCTCTTTTACCAGTGCAAGCAAATGGGGATGAAGTAATGCATGATTGTGTGATCAGGACAGAAGAAAGTACGAAAGGGAGGATTGATTTACAGGACAGGCCCCTGGAGGATGGAGAGGGTATATTGTTTTGTGATGGGTCTTGCTATAAATTAGATTCAGGAGACACGGTGGCAGGTTATGCAGTGACAACAGGTGAAACTATAGTAGACATGGGAAAGGTACCAGAGAAATCAGCACAGGCGGCAGAATTGCATGCGGTAATCAAAGCACTAAGAAATAGTGAGGGAAAATGTGTAACCATATACACTGATTCAGCTTATGCACATGGGGTGGTAACCAATTTTGGGAGGCTCTGGGCTGAAAGGGGATTTCTAACATCGCAAGGTACAAAGGTAAAACATGCAGCATTAATATGTGAACTCCTGGATGCTTTGACATTACCCACAAGGGTAGCAGTGGTAAAATGCGCAGCCCACCGGAAAGTACTTGATTATGTATCCCAGGGTAACAATTTAGCAGACATGACAGCAAAATATGCAGCAGAAAATTGTGTAAATAATGAGCTTGGACAATATATGTGTGAAACTGAAGGAGGGGAATTGGGTGTGGGGGAGCAGGTAGTAAGAATCCAGGAAGATGCAACAGAAGAAGAAAGGAAAACCTGGCACTCGGATGAAAATATAAGACAACTGGAGAGTGGGGCATGGGCAAATGTGAACACAAGGAGGTGGATGTTAACAGATGCATACCTCCCTGTTGTAGTAAGCGTGGTACATGGACCAACTCATGTAAACTCTAGAACAATGGAAAGTGTGCTAAAAACTGTCTGGGAAAACAAAAGAATTGGTCCCTATTGCAGGCAATGGGCAAAGCAGTGCGAGATCTGTTTAATGTACAATGTTGGAAAGGGTGTGCCGGCCCCAGCAGGACACTGTAAACTGCCCACACAACCCTTTGAAGTGGTGTATATGGATTTTATACATTTGGAACCTGTAAACAAGTTTGCTTATTGCCTGGTAATGAAATGTGGTTATTCAGGATGGGTGGAAGCCTTTCCCCTCTGAGGCAACAGTGCTACCTCAACTGCAAAATGCATATTGAAACATTGGGTACCCCTTTACACGGTCCCTACCTATTTATGGTCAGACAATGGGTCACATTTCACGGGGGAGGTGGTGGAGAAGGTATGCAGAGCACTGGGGATTGATCAAAGGTTCCATGCCGTATTCCATCCCCAGTCAGCAGGAATTATTGGGGGTACCAATAAGATATTGAAGAACAAATTGGCAAAGGCATGCGCAGAAACAGGTTTGAAGTGGCCCGATACCTTGCCATTGGCATTGCTGAGCATGAGAACTGCGCCCAAACGCACCCATGGACTATCCCCATTCGAAATAGTAATGGGCCGGCCACCTAGCATTGGTACTCCTGTAAACCCAAAAAGATTGTCTGAACAAACCTGGCCAGCGTTGCAACAATATTGTATTGCATTGACTAACAGGCTTCTTTCTATACATACGCAGGTGAAAAATGCGGCCCCAGTACCACCAATCAGGCCTGGCCATGATGTGAAACCCGGGGACTGGGTTGTAATTAAAGCCTTTGACAGAACTAGCGGCCTGCAGCCGCGCTGGAAAGGACCCTACCAGGTGTTGCTGACAACACAGACAGCACTGAAAGTTGACGGCAAGCAACACTGCTACCATGCAAGTCATGTGAAGAAAGCTGCTGCTATAGAACCATTGCAATCAACTGGGGTACAAACAAGCCTGTTGGAATCATCCCAGACCCCTCGTCCGACAGATGTCCTCAGGTACAACCTGAGATCACAGAAAGTATATGTGCCAGGCAACGAGTAAGGACTGTGAATTGAACTTTGATTGTTAGAGAGATACAAACTCTTTTGTCGGTCAGAGCAGTGCACAGCCTTGCCAAAGACAACGAGCAGTTGCTTGAAGGGCCTCCGGCGTCCCTCCTGGACAAGGCACAACGAGGGGTGGGACAGATCGGTGAAAGGGCTGCTGGTGCGCCCTGTACGTTTATGGTACAAAGACACTGGAGCTTTAAATAGGGTTGGGAACGTAAACTGTAAGAGTGAGAGGCTGCTCACTAGGGTAGAACGCTAGGCGCTAGGACCCAGCCAAGCCACGGAACTTAACCTGCAAGTGTCAGCATAAACTCAGGTAAGGTGGCAGAAGCAATGATAAGTGAGATTGAACTGCAGGATTTAGCTCTGTCTGCCCACCCAAGTGGACGGATGAAGGTGGACAAATACGGGTGTACAACGAAGGAAAAGACTGTTTTATGTATAGCAGATGTTTTGGTGGTGACAGGGCTTGGTGTATTTTTATGGTATCTGGAACACCCTTCAATGTATGAATTTAAGAATATATTTCCTGTGGCGAACTCCCCAAATTATACCAATATTACTTATGTATATAGTAAAGATAGGCATGAGCATGATGGTCATGTAGATGAAGAGTATAGTAGGAATGCATATATACGCTTAATGAATACAACACAGAAGGCGTTGAATTTGTCGAATTGTTGGATATGTAGTCATGTTCCCCGCCATGCAGGAGATGGAATACCTATGTATGCTTTTGCGGTACCAGAAGTTGATAGTTGTATTTTGCTTTGGATGAGGGTTCTCTCAGTAGACAAGTATATGCCAAATACTTCCAGATGCTTTACAATGAAATGGTCAGACATATCAGCAGGTATAGTTCATAAAATGAAACAGGAGGGAGTAACCTACTCTTCAAGAGACCTCGTAGGTCAGGCAAGGGTAGGGAAATTACCTACAGCCCCCTTGATGGTAACCAGAGAGTACTCAAGGAAGAATATTTGTTTCAAGGGAATGAAAGGAGAAACTATTTTGGGATGTAGTATATTATACGATCTTTCTAGGTATAGTAGGGGTATAGGTGAGATTGAAGGGTATGCTTATGTTTGTAATAAAAGGGCTTATCTATGGCTTCCCAGGAACTTTTCGGGAACATGTTATTTTGCAAGGATAATACCTGCTGCTATGACTTATACCCCTAAAGAAATGTATGCTAAACACAGGTATAAGAGAGAGACGAGGAAAGGGCTTGACCAATCAGACACTGATCTGGATATATTTATTGACATAGTAAAGGCAATGACACTCCCTGTAGGAATATTCCTGAACTCCCAAGAGGTACGCAGACTAAGTAGGGCAGTGGAGACCATGATTAGTGAAACAGCTGATATACTCACTAATATTACATATGAGATGAAGGCATTTCAGTTAGTTGCATTACAGAATAGGTACATGCTGGATGTGTTGACCGCAGAAAGGGGCGGAGTTTACACTATGGTGGGTTCCCAATGTTGCATGTATATTCCAGATGCAAGTGAGGGAGTGTTGTCCGGGATATCCAGGTTACATAAAATAGCCGAGACAATCCACTATGAGGAGGGGGTAGGAGATAGTTGGTGGATGAAGTTACTGAAAGATCTTGGCTGGAAGTTGCTAATCCCAATACTGGTAATGATAGGCTTAGTCCTGGTTTGCTGCTTATGCATACAATGTTCTCCAATGCTTATTGGAGGTTGTATGGATTGCTGTAGCAGGACAGCCCGCAAGGTACAGGATACCCCCTCTCATCAGGAAAAGGAGCATTTGCGGATAATGTGGTTAAAGGAAATGGAGGATTTGAATAAGATTGACATATAATCTTGCTTAACATGAGCAAAAGTGGCAAATTGTGGATACAAAAATTAGTAAGTCCATGCACATGTTGTAGCAAGATGAATCCTGTAGAGCCCCAGAGAAGAAAAGGGAGATTAGGTGCGACTAGGCAGTGTTGCACAATTTGTTTTCTTGTTAACAGATGTCAAATTCCAAGAAGAAGGGAAGGGCAGAGGGTGGTAAAGGCCTGGCACGACAGATACAAGATTGTCATGAACAGCAGAAGTGGATTCCCTGAAGAGGGCCCCTGAGATGCCGAGAAGGGTGTAATGACTGTGCAGTTTTAGGCTTATCAGCTCACCCCAGGAGTGTGTTTACGAGGAACTCTTCTGCACGAAGGAGGGATGGGGGAAGGAAGATTACGTGACTAACTGCTATGCTTTTGTAAACTCCTTTGTGCACGTGCTAGAGATTGGAACCAATGATATTTGAAAATGTATATAAACCCTGCAGACCTAATGCTTATCAGCTCACTTCCCCGTTCCCTCAAGGACGCTGAAGTCATGCCCTTCTGCGGAAGATTGACAAATAAACCTTTGTGACTTGACCAGCCGTCTGAGTCTTTTGGAGTGGGGTCCCCTTTAACGGAAGTGGGGTGAGCGAAAATGTACACCCACACCATCGGATAAACTTAAACACCACAGGGTTCCAATGGGTCTATGCCATTCCCAAAGACTAAGGGCACTCTCACAAACCTAAAGGGTATCACTTTTTGTCACAAAGATGCACAAACATTTTGCATAGAAATATACATATTTTATTTATGTAATACATCAAAATCAATCAACCACGAATTCTAAAAGAGAAGAATTGTGGCACTACTATAATTGCAGAAGGAGTGGTGACTTTCAAACACAAAACCTATAGAACACATAAAATATTAAAAGAACAGAGTATATCACACTAAATTCACTCCACTTATACAACATCCAAATTCATTCATTTATACCATTTGCACTCAATCACCCAACGTGTTTCATTCCATCCATTCAATGTTAAAAAAAAAAATCTGGAGATTCTTCAGAGGAGGTAGTGTATGAATACCACACAATCCTTTCTTATACCACAATCAAATCTTAATTTGACACAAAATGTACAAGAGGTTATTCCTAATTACTTCCACATAAACCACACTTCCTGGTTCGTCTTGATCCCACCAGCGTCGGTTCAACCGCGAGAATGACCAACAGGATGACCTAAAGAGGGGCTTAATACCTCAAATATCGATTTCATTTTTACTACAAAGCTGATTATCTGTATATAATCGCACATAGGCACTTTAATGTGTGCAGGAAACCCAATTTCCTAAGGAATTAAACTACAAACAGTTCCGGCCTACATACCCACCCTTCACAAGTTCTCTTTTCTGTTTACAAAAGGCACGCCGAAGATTACTTGTTCTCGTGTCATCCGAGCCAGACCACCTGCAGGGTAACTAACGTACACCACATGTTTCAGGAACCTGTCCTGAGAAAATGGTTAACAACCATATCAGTAATATAGTAGTCCTCCACCTTGTATAGGTAACTCACTAGGCAAACTAAGGCATTTCTTATCGTTCACCACATCTCCTTTAACTCCACGCTGCATGTGCCACATGCTATAACTCGGGGTACAAATTCCACATTACCCCTACATCAAGGACCTAGGGCAAACCATGCTCCTATAGCGCGTGCCCTATCTCACCAAATGCCCTGTTGTCTATTGCACAGCATATAGCCACATGTCCCATCAGCCAAGCGTGCAATAAGCAGAGAGAGACAGGTGGGACCGCCTCGTCACTTATTGGTGGTTCCGATTATACAATCCTGCCTACATCGAGGACCAGAACTCACACCCAGATGCAGTGAAGAGCTGCGCCTGGGCAACCCCTGTTCTTCTAGCGCGGTCCTGTTTTCAAAAGTACCCGGTTCTCTACGGCACCACACACTCCTATATACACAACAGGCAAAATTACAAATGAGAACGGCACTGCCGCCTCAGTACTTACTTTTGAGTCATAAGACGAACCTCACGCCCTTGTTGAGTAGCTACACTGTGCTACCGCGTATTCTCCAAGAACCAACTCTTTTGTAATATGCGTACTACACACTATACGTGGCTATACTGCCTGTACCTAGCGAGAAATGAAAAGCCCAAGTAGGTTAAGTCTGTCCGAGTTTACCCATGCCACATCCCTCTAACTCACGCCTCTGCACTGAAAAGCTTTACGTATCTTTAACGTTATATTTCCACTTCCTGGTCAGTTACCTCGTGACGGGAAGAATTGCATCTCATCACTATGGTGATATACCTGTGAGCTACTAGATTCTTTTTTTCTAACTCACTTAATTCTTAAGCCTAATTAACCCCGGAGCCATATACTACTACTAAGGCTGCCTTACAGTGCAAACACCACTCTAACATCGTAAGTGGGATGTTAATCAGGGCTAAATCGCTTCGTCCCACGTATTCCAATCCTGGCCATCAACGTTCCATTTCTTAACATGCTGCCGGGCGAAAGAACTTAATCCGTCGCAAGACGCTCATACGCCCCGATTCTACAGATTGTTCATTAACGTACATATATACTTGAGATTAACATGCACATTATGTGCCCATTTTAATATAGAGCATTAAGGGAATATTAATTAGTTTGGACTCCATCTCACGCTTCTTTTCAACATGGACCATCATCATTTTTCATCTTTTAAAGGAGCAGGATTGTAAAGCTCATCTAGTTTCTACCACTCTCCTGTTCATTCATTAGCACTTGTGGCCTACCATTCCGCATCCCTTTTATTTAAACCTCTGATTGCACTTTTAGTCAAATAGAAAGTTCATTTTCTTTTTCTGAGAGTTTCCTTTTGTCCAAGTTTCATTCACTGCCCGGCTTTACTTGGTATAGGATAGCCCATTTAATCTCCTCTGCCCTATGTATCATGTCTATTAAATGACTAACCATTGGAGCAGTATGTGTACCATTAGTTATACAACTTTTATGTTCGGTAATGCAAGTTTTTATTTTTCTCTCTGTCTTCCCTATTTATAACTTATTCCAGGGGTATCGAACAACATACACTGCCATAGTGGAGTTGCAATTTGTCAGGGTATTTTGAATCCACTGTCTAGTCAAACCTATATCCACTGTGGTACTCCTGTAACGCTCACCTGATTCCCGTAGAGGCGCCGGTCTTGACTGGGCGTATACCGTATCTTCAAAGGTGATGTGTAACACACGGCTGGCTCTTTGGGCTGGACCTCTGTGCACTGTATGTCTGCCTCGAAGGGTAAGATGTCTGCAGATAGAAAATATGGGATTAAGGAACTGGGTTATTGAATGTCTCTCTCTTCTTCCCTTTTTCTTCTCCTGTAGAACCCCAAAGGTTAACGCTCTCACCTTAGGTAAGTGAACGCCGTGCTCTCCATCTGCCTCGGGGCAGGGTGCTGTAACCAGTTCCTTCACTGGATAAGGGGAGCAGGCCTCTTGACTTCAGAGGACTGCTGTCCGTCGTTTACTGCACGAACGGTAAGTTTTGAGTAATTCTAATGTCTTTAAAGTCTTTAGTAATGATGTTTCTTGTTTTGCAGGGTTCCGGCGATGACGGATGACGGGCTGAAGTGAGTTGAAGATGGAGCCCGTGTGATGAATAGAAGCGCCTGGAAGCACGTAAGTAAGCGCTTGTTGCCTGCTTCACGATGCGCTCTAACTGTCTTTTTATTTTTGCAGGTACAAGTTCGGAGCGGCTGCAGGGTGCCGGAATACCCACTGGGTTAGATGATGAAAGGAGTAATGGCACGTGAGTATTAAAGTTCCCCAATGTCTTTAAACGCACCTTGTTTTGTCTTTCAGATGCGGGATGCAGCGCCGAAGGCCTCCGGAGCGTGCGAAGAGTTGGTAAGCTTTTGTCTTTCAGATGCCAGAATGCAGTGTGAAGACCTCCGGAGCGCACGAAGAGTAGGTAAGCCTTTGTCTTTCAGATGCCGGAGTGCAGCGCGAGGCGTTGGTGACAGCCGATGGACCAGGTAAGTGAAGAGCTGTCACTGAAGACCGTAATGCTAACCTGTTCTTTCTTGTCTTTATAGGTGTTGCTGAAGACTGGATTCAGGATGGTAAGCCTTTTTCCTTAGGCCCAGGATCAGATGCAGAAGACACGATGAGCGTTCTGCTGCAGAGGATGCAGAATAACGCAAAGCAAGATTCATCCATCGGGTGTGGTTTAAATAGCCTCCTGTAGTGCTTAGGTGTCTCCTTCCACAGCCACACCTAGGTAAGAAAAGAGTTCCTGCTTTCCAGAAGAGTTCCAGTGTTCTGAATCTAGGGAGTGGCTCCTGCCCCACCCAACAGGAAAAGTAGTTCCAAACAGAAGAGGATCAGAGGCTCAACTGGCAGGCAAGTAAGCAGCATGGTCTGCTCCAGGTAAGTCCACCCAAGCATTATGAGCCCGGCGCTTCCAGCGCTGGGACTGGGCATATTTATGAGCCTGGTGCCACTGGCGCCAGGACTGGGTCCAAAAGGTCCCAATTGGGACTGGTTGGCACTCGGAACCTGGGTTATGGATCTGCTTCCAAGGGAGTTGGGAAAACCCTGACCTTTTGGAAGCAGAGATCATGACACTCCTCTGAGTTTGTTGACAACATTCACAATTCCCATATGGTGTATGTCAAACTGGCTTGGGAAGACCCCAGGCCTCTGTAATTGTCTCTTGTTTAGGTTCCCGACCTACTACATTATGGTCCCGGATGTTTTTACTTCGCTTAAAGGCTATCAACAGTCTTTCTAACGGGCACTCACCCTGTTCCAACACATGCCAATTCTTATGAATAATTTTCTGAATTTCGTTAGACAAAGTACTAAATGTGTTCAAGATCACAAGTTTCTCTTTTTTCTCTTCCTCTCTTTGTTTCTGCTCTAATAGAATTTCCCGGTTGCATTGTTTTGCCTGTTTCATTGCTCTCCCTGTTAGTTTAGATGGGTATCCTCTTTTATTAAGTGTTTCCCTTAAAAGTTCAGATTCTTGCTTGTAAACTTTCCGATTGGTGCTATTTCTTTTTAATCAGTGAAACTGACCCAGGGGTATATTATCCTGTGTATGTTTCGGGGAAGCGCTGCTATAATGCAGTAACACATTTTTATCTGTTGGCTTGTGGAAGGGGTTTGACCCCCAAAGAGTTGTTTTCCATATCAACTACAATTGCCAAATCAAGATATTTGATCGTATTCCCATGTTTAGTATGCGTAAAATTCAGATAGACATCCTGCCGATGGATCCACTCCACAAATGTATCGGCTTCAGACTCATTCTCTGTCCAAACAATCAACACGTCATCGATGAAATGATGCCACAGACGTAAATGGGCTTTGTAAGGATTAGCATATCCATAAATAAACCTCACCTCAAAGTAATCCATATAAAGGTTAGTGACACTAGGGGCCAAGATTGCCCCCATCGCCGTCCCCTGTATTTGCTTATAGTATTGTCCATTGAAATGAAAGTAATTTTCTTTAAGTGCTACTTCCGCACATAAAACTACAAAGGAAACAGATGTATGTGTGTCTATTGTAGTGTGTCCCAGCTTCTCTTCTATGACTTTAAGTGACACATCCTGTGGGATGCTTTTTTACAGGGCCACAACGTCCAAACTTATCAGTAGTTCTTGGTTCGGATTGAACGCAAGCCCTTCGATATCCTTAATGATTTGCGTTGTATCTTTCACATACAATGCCATTGCTTTCACCATTGGTTGGAGGTAGAAGTTTTCCAGTTTTGACAATGGTTCTAATGCTGATTCAATACCTGACACGATAGGTCGACCTGGGGGCTTTGCCAGACCTTTGTGGATTTTGGGAAGGGTGTAAAACTGGGGCCTCCTAGGGTTAACCATCACTAGGAATTCTACCTCCTTCTCCGAAATCCAACCTCTTGATCATGCTTTTTCTACTTTCACAGCGATCATTTTACTGATCTCCTTAGTAGGATCACCCTAGGAGCGGCATGAAGTCACAACCTCCCTTGCCAAGGGTAAATGTTAAAGCAATGACATGATGCAACATGGGGTACAGTTCCAAACACCTACATTACAAATTATTTATTTGCTCACATACAATGTTAGATGCTTTCTAGTCAGGTAGTTGATCACAGGGCAGCAAAGACATCATATGGGCAACTTAATTCAGCTGGGCGGTGGGAATTCCCAAAAGCAACAAAGTTCCCAGACACTGGGTCCACTGCAAGCAAGCTGATAATGTGTGTCATTGCAGCTCAAGACACACAGAATTACGGGGACTTCTTTGAGCATATGAATCACATGTGGACTCCCATCATCAAATGTACATCATCACTGAGTCCACTTTAAGCAGTTAGGGCAATGCAGGACGTCAGCTTGACATCACACACAGCAATGTCTGTGGGGAGCATGGGGCATGACTGGCCCCTGACACACACTCTCCGTCAGAGTAGCCACAAGGAAAGGCACAGTCATGGGGTTGGGATACCACTCTCTTTTATTAGTCCAAAGAGTATAGGGGATCAGGTGATCCCTGATGCCAGGAGGCAAAGCCGCACCCAGCATCACCAGGGGCCACATCTGCTGCACGGATGTCAATCGGTCCAGGCAGGGAGGTATTTCATCAGAGACTGCTCCCTCTCTCTCTCAGGCAGATGCTCTTTTAGGAATTTGAGTGCAGCAGCGTGCTGCTCTAATGAGTGCGGTAGAGGCTGCGCTGCTTCTTCTCTCCCCCAGGGAGGAGTCACTTCTATGGATAGTATAGTGCTGGCAGAGTTCATGTTCTGCAGAGAGGCTACGGGCTCTCTGCCATCATCAGCCCATTTAAAATGGACCTCACCAGTATGGCAGACAGTCGTCGGGACAAGCCCGACCTTGCAGGAGCACCACTGTGAATCACAGCCTCTACGCTTTCTCAGCATGCCCTGGGGACTCCAGGGGTGTGAGCACGCATGACACAGGACTTCGTCGCTGTAAGCCAATGGTCATCGGACAAGATCCAACAGGAATTGTGAGCTCTGCATGGCGGCCGCTCACAGCAGCATGCTCCAGCACGGCTGGGCTGCACATGGGTTATCTCAACCCTCGTTGACAGTTGTTATGTGGCTGGATAAGGATAGTGCCCCTCCTGTATTGCGCATATGGCACATGCACTAGTGAGTTGCTGAGATAACTGGCACACAGGAAGCCGTGCGCTCCTTTTATTAGAACAGACACATGGTGTGCCACGTGTCACCAACTCGTGACTCTGCACAATCCCTTTGAGGGGTTAAAGTTCAACACACACCTGGCCCCACTACATACCTAACCAGATCTGCTTCAGAAATGTCTCCAGAGTGCCCCTATTACATAATGCCCTCTTCTGGTGAATGCATCACTGAATTAGACACACTTTGTATTGCGCATAACAGTACATAATGGACGTCTGTGCTGATTCGCAACCCCCTGCTTTATGCTTCCTTACACGTATGTAAAGGTGTCCCCCAAGGAGCGTCCACGTCACCGTTAATCTTAAATTTCTACATACAACCTATTCCCGCATTCATCCGCTCATACAACCTTACCTGCTACAACTATGCAGACGATACCCAGATCATCCTAAAAATCCCAAACTCCGAAGGCTCTGCCAGGCCAGACTTGTCATTGTGCCTCTCTGACATTGATCACTGGATGATGACCAACCACCTCATCCTCGACCCTTGGAAAACTGAAATCCTAGTCTGCGGGAAAACATCACTCATCCTCCAACCAATTCCATGGCCCAAAACACTAGGACAAGCACCAGCACCCTCTAATGTGTTTAAAAACCTTGGATGCGAACACACCACCAGCGTATCCAAAACCTGTTTCTTCCACCTACGTATCCTCAGGCAGATTTTCCCCTACCTCACTTATCCCCATCGTTTCCCTGCCATCAACTCCATCATCCTCTCCCGCCTAGACAACGCAAACTGCCTCTATCTAGGGGCCCCAGCATCCCAACTAAGGAAACTCCAAAGTATCCAAAATGCGGCAGAGCGCCTGCTCATTAACCTGCCCGCCAGAGAACACATCAGCCCTACCCTGAGAGTCCTCCACTGGCTCCGTATTGCGCGAAACATCACTTTTAAAGTCATGTGTATCACCCACCACGCAGTCCAAAACAACGGCCCTGAATTCCTCCGAGACAAAATTGTCCCCTACCAACCTTACAGGAACCTCAGATCTCGCACTGCATTTGTCTAATGATCCCACCACACAGCTCCTTTAGACTTGGCGGTTCCTCCCTCTCCGTCCAAGTGCCAATCATCTGGAATTCCATTCCATTACACATTCGCAACACGGAAAACCACCTGAAATTCAGGAAGGCCCTTAAAACCAGGCTCTTCCCAATACTCTTCTAATCCACTGCTCCCCGTGAATACACCACTAATAAACGCCGCCAGCATCAACCACAACTCAGGGGCAGGCAGCTCTCGCAGCGGTTTATCCTGACACACCACTGACTGGTACTCCAGGTAGGCCAGCAGCTTTCGTTGTGGCACACCATACCCACCATCAACCCACCCACAACAACACTTCCACCGGACAATCACTCCAGGTAAGCCAGCAGCTTACGTTGTGGCACACTCCCAACACTCGCAACATTCCCACCGGGCCCCGCCCACCAGCGCACATGAGAGATGACTAACAATGAAATAAGTAACCCAGGGTAGCGCACGCGCATCACTAAGTAATTCACTGCCACTCATAACCTGCCTCACTTACTCAGGGAAGCTCTCAACACCAGCAATCTCCCACTCCTAAGGTATTCACCAAACTAGGTCCAACAAACTATCCACTTCTCTTACGCTACGGAAACCTACTGTACCATAGGCTGAAACCTATGGCATTACGAAGCCTAGGCGCATCCCCCGCCCAGCCCACCATGCAAGATTCTTGAATGTAGATGTAGCCTCCACCCTTGTTTATTATATGTTGAGACCTACTGCATTTTTAGACCGGAGCTTGTTGTACATTTTACAGGATTCCCGAATACAGGTGCAGCCTCCATTTATGTTCACTGTATGATTAAACCTACTGCATTGTGATATCTGGGCCTCTCTCCCACTGTACAGGATTCTCAGATCTAGGTCCGTCTTTGTTTACCATATGCCTAAACCTACTGCACTTCGAAACATAGGCCTTTCTCCCATTATACAGGTTTCTCAAATATAGGTGTAGCCTCCATCTCTGCCTAATATATGTGGATACCTGCTTCATTATGAAAGCTAGGCCCATTGGTATAGTACTCTCAATTGTAGACCTGGAAAAAATATTGCCTGAGCCGAGCAATCTTGGAGCCTACGGTACGTATATGTTCACACCACTAGTGTGGACACAGGCCGCAGGCACAGCCAAGCATCCATGCATGATAGAATACGGCTACGGCCAAGCACATCAGGTCGAGTGCACACATAGCCGTCCAGATTGAAACACCTGACGTACCTCAACATCCATGCCACTAGCCTACAGCGACCACCGCCCGAAAGGAATCCGGTATAGCTGGCCTCACTCAAACAATAGCACTCTATCTCAAACCCTCAACAGCACCCAATCATGTGTCTGACCTCTCTCAGGCTGCTTAGTCGAGCCTGGCCAGCCACCCAAGTCCTAGAATGCCAAGATGCACACATGCATCTTCTAAGCTAAACTCCCTAGAATGTCCAACCACATCGACGACAGTAACCAAGGGCATTCAACTGAGGAAAAAGCGCATTGAGGCCACACAAGTGGGGAAAGAGCGCTATATAAATAACCAAATGCAATACAATACAATACAGTACAATACAATGACTTTGTACGTTGAGGAAATTTGCCAAAGCAAACTTTCATTGGCATAATGTTAAGCACTACGTAGAGTAAAGGACGTTCAGGAAGCTCTGTGCAAAGTCTCGCGAGACTTCAAAACAAGACGAGAAGTGCGTCTTCCCGTGAAGGACATTACGATCTTGGCTAGCCAAAGTAAGGACGGCAGCTCAGCACTCCTGATGGCAGACTCCTTACCGCAGACCTACCTCTTATCCTGCACAAAGGTGAAGCCAGCAGTGACTCTACATGTGATTAATGCAGCTATAGGCTGAGAATTGTACCTGGTAGAGAGAAGCCATTGCTGTGTATGCAGAGAGAGATTAAAACAGCTTAATTACAACCTCCTGTCTGAGTATGATCCTTAACCAGACCACAACTGTCAAGGAGTTCCCCCCCCCTTCTCACCTGGGTCCATTCTTTGATGGAGTCCTTGGTTGCTGCCTTCTTACGGACGGTCCTGGTTTTGACTAAGGCAGCTCGAGTCTCTTCCGACTCCAGGGCGCGTTCAGTTCCGAGAACGCGGAATCCAGGAATCCAAGAATCTAAGATGAGTGCAACTAGCACACCAGTCCAGGAAACAGGAAGAAAGCAAGGGGCAAGGAGCGGGTAGGTGCACAAGGACAAAGAAAGAATACCGCGAGCTACAGATCACACGTCTGATGGCTACTTGCAATAGCAGTGAGACGCGCGGAGCCGCGGAAGGCGTGGTCTATAAATAGAGTACGTTACGTCCAGCGCATGGAGCGAGAAAGGGTCTTAGTGCTGGGTGACCATGTTGGGAGTATTAGAGAATGCAAGCCCTGTTGAGACAAAGACCAGGAGGTCCAAAAGGGGCGTGTTCTGAAGTTCATGAAAACAACATAATTGGCGACGAGGATCCAAAGGTGACCCACGTACCCCACTATGCAAGGAGCAACGCCACCACGCTGTTCCTGTAAGTCCCAGGCAAGCCAGCCATTCCATGGCTCCAATGTGAGCCTTTTTTTCCGACTTACCTAGAAGTGATGGGGGGGGAACAGGCTACCCAGCTGCACGTAAGAAGGCCATGTTGCTGAATGAGTTTGGTGAGGAAGGTCTGAGAACGTTTGCAGGCCTAAACCCAGAAGCCCTGACAGAAGAAGGCGATGATGCATATCAAGAAGCAGAGCGGAGAATAGCCAGGAGGTTCTCATGTAAAGAAAACGTGGTACTACACAGAATCCGATTTTATGGCAGGAAGCAAGAACCTGCAGAACCCGTGGACGATTATGTGGTCAAGCTAAGGGAGTTGACGGCATTGTGTGCTTTTGTAGCCATGTCAGAAGAAAAGATCTGCGACATGCTCATAATGCCCATGATCAACAGAAAGGTACAAGATAAGTTTATCCTTGAGAAAGAAATAGTGTTAGACAAAGCAATTCAAATTGCGAGGGCGTGGAAGAGACATCCTGCAGGCGCAAGAGTGGGGAACCACCTTGCAATCACCAGAAGTACGTTGGGTACAATCCAGAGGCAGAAGAGATAAGGGGCAACGCAAGGCCAAAGATAATGCAGCAGGGAGACTTGTACCATTGAAGTGCCTCAGATGCGCCAGTACCAGCCACCTAGCCAACAACAGAGAATGTCCTGCAAGGAACAAAGAATGTTCGAAATGCAGAAGGTATGGACTTTTTGCTTCAGTGTGCACATGGAAAGGGAGAAAGACTGTGGCAGCAATCCAGAGTGAAGAGGGCATAGATGAGACCTACTCGGATGAAGAAGCATGTGCCAGAGTTCTCATGGTGAAGAGTCTCACGACCCGGAGGGAAAACCCCATTGTACCATTAAAGTTGACGGTCATGAAACAAGAGTAATGGCGGACTTGGGAACAGACCTCACTATACTACCATTGAACTTTAACAAAAGCATGGTGGGGAAAGAAAGGATAGAGGCGTACAATACAAACATTAGTCCCACGGTGTATGGAGGCGCCAGTGTGAATCTCCTAGGATACATCAGGGAGACAGTATAATTCAAAGGAAGAGACACGAAAACCAAAGTGTACTTAGCTGAAAACGGACCAGCAGGCCAAATTGCAAATTAAGCTTCACCCCAGAGTGGAGGGACAAGTTCTGTCCATAAATGAAAGTGGGACGTCTGTCACCAAAGAAGAATTTCCAAAATTATTTTCAGACACGCCTGGCCGTATCAAGAACTATGTACAGAAGATAAGGTTAAAGCAAGGAGCTGTACCAGTCAAGCACAGGGTGAGACCGGTGCCGGCGACGGCGATGGCGAGAGTCGCACTACAAGAATAACTCAACAAGACACTAAAAGAATGAACCATAGAGATGGTGGAGTCATCCGAATGGCTCATCGCTGTGGTAGTCATAAAGAAACAGAACACTAGTGATTTACGCATCTGCAACGATTTACGCAGTCTAAACTTGGAGGTGGTGGAGGACAGTTACCCATTACCGAGCATAAATTAGCTGATTTTGCAGATGAGGGAGGCAAAGGTTTTTTCGAAGCTAGATATGAGAGACGCCTACCACCAGATCAACCTGCATCAGGAGTCCAGAGCCCTCACTACATTTATAACCCCATTTGGAACGTATCAATTCACCAGAATGCCTTTCTTCAGCGGCCTCAGCGTTCCAACCCATGATGGGCACCCTGTTGAAAAACATTAGAAATGTCTCATACTTCCAAGATGACATATTAATTTACGCAGAGGACAAAGAGACACATGATACAGCTCTTTACAAAGTGTTGGTAAAATTGCAAGAAGCAGAAGTGCATCTACGCTATGATAAGTGTGTATTGCAAGCTGATGAAGTAGAGTATCTGGGATACACTGTATCCAAGGCAGGCATCAGCCTCAAGAAGGAGCTACCGCAAGCCATTGTGAAGGCGCCCCTTCCAAACAGTAATGAAGAGTTGAGATCATTCTTGGGACTATCCGAAAATTACTCAAAGTTTGTGCCAAATTCTTCAGAGACTACTGCTCCCATGAGAGAATTGCTTAAGAAAAATGCTGAATACCAATGGAAAGCAGAGCAAGCAAGGTCTTTTGAAGAAGTCAAAGAGGATATCATGCATGCGCTCTGTCTACAGCCATTCAACCCCCATTGGAAAACTATGATCATTACGGATGTCAGCGCATATAGAATAGGTGGAACCCTTCCCCAAAAGAAAGGCGATGATAAACACATTGTTGCTTTTGCATCCAAAGCACTCTCTAAAAAGAAATTACTCCACTATAGAAAAGGAGATGTTGGCATGTGCGTGGGCCGTGGATTACTTTCGCACATATGTCTGTGGCATGAACATTTTGCTGGTTACCGACCACAAACCCCTACTGCACTTTACTGAGCCTGGGAGGGACCCGAACATCGACATTCCGACTTGCTCGCATTGCAACAAAGCTGCAAGAATACACATATGAAATTCAACACATTGCGGGTGGACAAATGCCCAAGCGGACTGCATGTCCAGACTGCCAGTGCACAAAGACATAGAGACCGTCTTTCTACGAGATGCATGTGTGGTCGCATCACTCACTGACTTGAGGAGTCAGGAATTCCTCGAAATGAGCGAAGGTCACTGGAAAGAAGAAGCAGCAAAGGATGCTACCACAATAAAAATCACAGAATGGGTCAGGAAAGGGTGGCCGGACGAAAAGTCCATCCCGAAAGGTTTGCTTCCCTATTGGAAAGTGGCAGATGAAATCTTAAAATGCGAGGGGATGCTCATGAGAGATGACCAAATAATCCCACTCATAGCAATGAAAATAACCATCATATGCAGGGCTCACGGCAGACATCTTGGAAACAACACAACAAAACGGAAAGTGAGGGAATCATATTGGTGGCCAGGAATGGACTTATTAATGCAGACAATGACAGAGAGGTGTCATGAATGCGTGAACAGTGACAAGTGACCCATAGTAATACAAGCACTGCTACATCCCACAGAAGTGCCAGAATGAGTGTGGCAAAAATTGGGCATAGATTTCATAGGCCTGCTAGAACTAATGGAAAAGGAACACAAGTATGGCATAGTGTTGGTGGACTACTTATCCAAATGGGTGGAAGTTGACTTTGTATCCAACATAGCCACAACTACTGTGATTCGGTTCATCAAGAATATTTTTCAAAGAGAATGGTTCCCTAGAGAACTGGTCACTGACAATGGAGCTCAACTGTTTTCTAGAGAAATGGAAAAGTTTATGAAGGACAACAATACCCAGCAAATCAAAGCTGCCTTATATCACCCACAAGCAAATGGGTTGATGGAATGCACAAACAGGTTCATTAAGGGAGCCTTGCAGTTAGCCACCGCAGCGGGTCTCGATCCGCTAAGCACGGTCAAGGAAGAAGTAGTGGCCCTTTGCCTAACCCCCAATGGGGTCACAAACATATGGTCGTTACATCTTCTCAGAAGACGCAGGGCAGCGTCCATCCTGGTTCCGCCATGTTGGCAAATGTGAGAGAGGGTGAAAGTGACGAAAGACGGAAGTCACAGTTTGAGAAGGGGATTTGATAAAGATTAAAATGCCACATAGAGATCCTGTGACTGGGTCCAAGTTCAGGAGATCATTGAAGGTAGTGCAGCGAAGTCAAACCATGTATACACTCAAGACGGAAAGCGATGGAACTGGAGAGGGTGGCACTATACGAAAGGGGGACAGGAGAAGCACCCAGCTCCACAACACAAGAGCAGAGAAACCAGGAGGAGAGCTCAGCCAAGGAGAAACCGACAACGAGAGAACAACCTGAACATGAGGATTAGCAGGATGAAGGGACACGATCCCAAGAGGAAGCCAGTCCCAAGAGGAGTGCGCTGAGTCAAAGGTGACTTAGTGAAAAGAGGCAACACTGCAAGAAGAGAATGCAGAGAACAGTCGACCACAGAGAGAAAGAAAAGGGCCAGGAAAGTACACAGACTAAGTGATGGAGTGAGGCAAGTCGTCCAACAAAAGGAGGTATGTAGAGTAAATGACGTTCAGGAAGCTTCGTGCAAAGTCTTGCGAGACTTCAACGCGAGACGAGAAGCAAGGCTTCCCATGAAGGACATTACGAGCACGGCTGGCTAAAGTAAGGATGGCAGCTCAGCGCTCCTGAAAGGCCGACTCCTTACCACAGACCTACCTCTTATCCTGCACAAAGGTGAAGCCAGCAGTGACTCTACATGTGATTAATGCAGCTATCGGCTGAGAATTGTACCTGGTAGAGAGAAGCCATTGCTGTGTATGCAGAGAGAGATTAAAAAAGCTGAATTACAACCTCCTGCCTGAGCGTGATCCTTAACCAGACCACAACACATCACGAGATCGGTTCTGGGCCATCTGGCGAGGTCCACACGAGCGCTAGGGTGCCGTGGAGAGCGAGTGGACCTGTGAGGAGAGCGGCCACACCCGTGGTGCTCCTCCTGCTTATATTCATACAACCCTTTGGATTTGCAGAACTTTATACATTCATTAAAAGACTTGCTATACGAAGAGCCTAAACATCGTTCTACCGTTGAGTAGCAAAAGCTTCGTACTGCAGTGGTGCGAGAGGCTCATCCTTGCCAGGACGCAACACTTATCTGTAAGGTTTTTAATGCAAAGAAATGCCAGATTGAAGCGCTTCCATGCCACCTTAGGGGAAGACATAAGCATTTTGCACATTGCCCAGTAACAGAGAAATGTTATTTTGCACTAGCCTTTCCTCTGCACATTTCCTCTGAAGGCAACAGGCGACCCTAGGCCGAGTGTACATGCATGCATCTGTGTGTTGCATGCTCTGCTTCATGCCACCCCCTTCCCGCCTCAATGCTTTTGATCACCCTCTTCCTCCCCACCTCATTCGCAGTATTCCTAGCAGGTGTAAAGTACATATTTGATTTATTTGTATGCATTTTGTTTAGTTCGTTTAGACGTTTTAACAAGCATTACACATTTTAGTTCACATTCACCTACAGAAAAACAATCAGCTGTACTTGCACGTGCTGAATGCTCACAAGGTCTAGTAGCACCGCCTCTCTCTTTCATTGTTATGTTTGCTTTTCATTCCCATGTCTCCCCCCACCCCCCCCCCCCCCACTTGCCCTGTGGGCGCTTTGAAACGCAATTACTTGATGTACAAGCAGTGTTAGAAGTGTACCAGAAAAAGTAGTGGAACTGTGGCCCTGGGCGGTGAGCAGCACGTTTTTAAGGGTTGCAGCTAGGCTGATTGACAGCTAATTGATCTGAAACAGATGCCAGTTTATCTGTAACTGACATGGGGTGGTAAAGTGGGGCAGTGTGCTTTAACTTTACAAAGAACAGTTGCAGAATGTTGAAAAGGTTTGCAAAAAGTAGCGGAAATGTTACTGTAAAATATAATGGTAGTGGAACACCGCTCCCGACCGTTCCCACTCACTTCGACCACTATTAAAAGTGCCTTACAAATGCACAATAAATACATTTAAATTTCATTGCAATTTCAAAAGACCGTTAAAAACATTCAATCAACTATCCAAATTCAAGATTTTACAGTCAGAATATCAAAAGGTCTCAATACATATAAAATGTATATATATGAAAACGTAAAACGTTGTATTTCATTAACTTAAACCCCATCAGATCAATGTCCTTACTAGCATCTTCATCTTAGCGTCCTATTGTTTAATTCCAGTATCTCGCCACATGTGCCCATGCATGACAAAGTGCGCTCTGCATAGAGGTTGTGTCAGTGTTAGGCACTGATTCAAACATTCTTCAGATTTCATCGCTTGGTATAAACAAAGTATTCATGTAAAGTGGAGCAAGTTTCACACACTCTGTAAACCGGTGTTTGGATGTTTCTAGCCGGTTGGGCATCTTCGATATGCGAAAAACTCAAAACTCACGAGCCAATTTTAACCGGGGACCGCGTGCTTCCAAGACAGGGAACTGCTGTGTGCGGAGTAGGAGCCCCAGCCTGCGTGCTGCCGGGTCCGGGCACTGTATTAAGTATAACTGTGACTTCTTATAGTGGTGTTTTGATCCCCCCACCCCCTCCCGACCTCATTCGCAGTATTCCCAGTCAAGTGAATATTACAGAGGAGGCCGCAAACATGTGTGTCACGTTGACGTCTCCTAGGGAACGGGGGCGGGAGTGAGAAGGGAAGTGACGTTGGGAGGGAAGTGACACAGGAGGGGCGCGGGGGATGGGCAGTTCGTGTTGAAGGAGGAATAAAGTTGGATGTTCTATGCAGAGCTCCGTCTCCGCGTATTCTTTACTGCGCCACGCGCTCCATGACATATGCGCGACCCTTACAATGGCGAAGAGGAGGACGTCGAAGCTGTGAGTGGAGCCGCTCTCAGGAGAGAGCCTCCATCCCCCACACCCACCGCGAGACAGTGAGTGCACAGAGCGGAGCTCACGACGCAGGCCCGCTCATTAGAGGCCTGCACGTCGCATGGCCCGGGCTGCGGCGGTGATTGCCTGGTACACGTGGGGCCTGCCGTGCACCTGTAAGGACGGGCAGGGAGGGACTCCCTGGTGGTGCCCGACCCACAAAAGCAGTGGAAAGAAACACACACGCCCAGCTTTCAAAGGGGAAGCCCCCCCTCCCCGGGACACACACAGCTCAGCAGCAGGGAGCCCATACCCAGCTGGGGTTGTGAACACTCCCAGTGGTTGGACACAGTGATGGTGCTCGTGCCTCTTGGCAGCCATCCAACCCTCAGGCCAGGTGAGGCCACGCCCTGCAGAGGAGGGAGAAAGACAGAGGTCCCCCACCCAGGGGCTACAGTTGGATGGTGCTCGTGCCCCAACGGCAGCCATCGAGGAGAGGGAAAGCACGGCAAATAGCCAAGGAGGCCCAGAACCAGTAAGTGAACCATACTGTGCACAAAATGTCAGGCCAGGATGACGGGCAGGGAGCACAGGCTCAGGGCAATGGACCCCCAGCCCCAGCGGCACCGATGCCAGATCACGTGCCCTACCACCTGCCAGACACACTGGCAGCCCAGAAGCCAGACCCATTTGATGTGACTGATACCAGCAACATGGGTCCCAGGTGGACCAAGTGGATCAGAGATTTCGATCTATACATGGGAGCAACAGGACCTGTAGCCGACCCCAGGAAAGACTGTCTACTAAAATTGGCCGTCGGGTCCGCCACAAGGGATATCATTGACGAAATGCCCCCAGACTCCATACACTCGATTCAAGACCTCAAAAATGCGCTAGCAGCATATTTCGCTCTGCACACTGTAAGAGGATTCAATTCAGCACTACAGCTAAGTTAACACCTAGTCTAGAATACTGAATGAAAACCCTTATTGATATATCTTTAGGTCCAGTTCATGCGTTCTGGATGACTACCCCTATATAACACCCCTCTCTTGGAATCCCCCTGACCCCACTGAGCCAAGAAGTAGTTCTGTTTTGCAAGTTAAAAGGGTTTATTTGATACTTTAAACAATAGATATATATATGACACTTTATAATAAATTAATAATTGAATATCACACTTAATCTGATATGATACAGATTAACAACAGAGAATCTGGCACTAGCACACTTCTTTATAATTACTAAGGAGTTGAGATGAAATGGATAAGGTAGCACACTGGTGAATAGGAACAAAAGAGGAAGGTGGTACAAAATGCTTTATAGAGTTCAAATGGATGCAAGGTTGAATGAATGAAATGCAGTATAGAAATACTCAATATGATTTCAACAAAACAATGTAATCACTTTTCTCTGGCAATCCCCTCCCCCCCTTGATGCAAGGCAAGGAAATGGAAGGAAAACACACAGTTCTCAGAAATGCAATCAATGTAATTCAGTTCACCCCAGCAAGCTTAGACTACAGAAAACAGATAGGAGTTTTGAAAACACAGGCCCAAATTGCTTTGATATGTGCTGGCAATGAATTAGAAAATATGCTAAAATACTTTTAATTCCCTTTCAGAGGTTCAGGGTGAGTGGTATCTAGTTAATATTAGTCCAGGCTCACACTAGCAATGAGGCAGGGATAGTTAGCAGGTTAAACGAATTTCTGGCAAGGAAGGCAAGCAGCAGCAGTTTTTACATGTGATGAAATTTGCAAATCGCGGTAAAATTCGCGAATGCGTCTTCCGCGATTGCGGTAAAACTATAAGGGGTAGGAATGCGGTTCTAGGTGCGATTCAAAGCTAAGATTCTAAGCTTTCAAATAAAAGTTATTGCAAGTCTAGCACAAACGGTTGCGGAGATATGAGCGATTTTGTGAAGGTCGTTTTTCAGATTTGAAATTTTAAAGTTCAAAAAGACAAGTGCAGCTTGCGACTAGAAAATGACAAGTGACAGCTTTACAAATGACAGGTGACAGTTAGGAGGCAGTTCTACTTAGATTAAATAGATTGAATTATATTATTTTAACTAAGAGATGGGTTCTACACAGTTTTACTATGTACTCACACTATATTCTTGAATTAAATGGGCCTCGTCACGGATCTGGTCAGGGTTTTAAACTGGACTCTGGTCTGGTCTGGTCTGGCCTCTGCACTTCACAGTGATCTGGGTCAGCTCTCTCTGCTGGTCTGGGTCTCTCTGGTCTGGTCTCTTAGTACAGCACTGCTTTCTCTCTGGTCTGGTCTCTTAGTACAGCACTGCTTTCTCTCTGGTCTGGTCTCTTAGTTCTGGATAGATTGAAGTCTCTAGTTTGGCTCTCTGGAGGTTTGATGGAGGTAAAGTATGGATTTTTCCGGCAGAGCGTCCCGCTGCAGATGGAATTTGAAGGTCCCTATCTGTCCTGTCTGTCTGCTTTTATGTGTTTTTGAGAGTGGGTGTGTGTGTTGCATCACTAGACTTGCCCCTCTCACTTGTCATTGGTCCAGCTTTCATTCGTCCCCTGATTGGCGAACTAAGTTGTGTCAGAGTGATGTCAGCCATTTATGATCTCTTGAAGAACCTCCCTTATCATCTGTGCACCCAAATCTATATATGATCAAAATACATACTTCAGAGTTACACAGTTGTTTGAAATTACACATACATGGTGTGGCTGAATTTAGCCATGTCTCTGTCCAAATCTGCTGTTTCTAGGAGCTTGCATTCACAAATGGCAACTTCTAGCCCTTTTTAATGTGCTAAACAACATTGGATCTTCATTAAATTTTATACAACTGTTCCTCACATATCTACCCACATACCAATGCATTTTCGTTTGTCTAGCTGAAACAGGGAGTCTGTAATATTAATAAACAATGGGGTTTTGCCCCAGAACATCACACAAATTCGAGTTTAGTCTTGAATTAAAGGTACATTTTTTAAATTAAAGCTCTCAAAGTTATACATTTCTGTCATTTGATTACAAAGAGTTATCAGTGTTTTTGTAAAATATATATTTTCCTTTCAATTCAGTCCTCAGAGTGTTGAGGTCCGCCTCCAAGTCCGCCTCCAAGACTTGGGTGGGTCAGTCACAGATCTCTGCTGGCTGGCAGATCTTTGTTGACAGCAAACATTTCAGAATTAACATATTCCTTTCAGAGGAAAGGGTCCTTTGTGTGGTGTCCGGCAAGCTCACATCAGGAGGCCAGGGGGCCACTTTGCATTTAATTAACAGAACCCTGTTATTTCCTGGCTTCTTGTGTTGAGTTCTGAAGTGTCAATAGTTCCCAGACAGGCAACCCCTTTGAACCTTTGATGAAATAAGACCCCTTTTCTTTGCATTTAGACAATCTTGCAAAACAGCTCTCCTGTCAGAGTTTAGACCGCTAGCGCCACCATCGGGATTTTGTTGGCACTGCATGCAACTTTGGGATTTTCTTGGATTAATGCATTCTAAACAGGAATGGTTCTTACATGGTAGTAAATCCTTGCTTAACATTGTTTTGATGGGGCTCCTTATAGTAAGATGGTTATGTGGAACCCCACAAAAAGGGTTGAATCTTTAAAGTGGTCCAATGAGTCACGATTTCAGCAACTTTTTGACATCAGTAACAGTGGATTTTGTTAACAAAGACCTTTCTTTACACTGGTGGGTGGCAAGTTAGGTAACCATTTTGGTGTGCGCACAACTGCGCAGCTCTCCTGGATTCTGGGATGAAATGATGGGCGGCGACAGCGCATCCCCATCTTTACGCACTCCAATGATTTATTTTTGTTCTGGGGTAAAATGATGGGCAGCGACAGCTTAATCCCCATATTTACCCCGTCTAATGATTCCACATGGGTCAAAACCCTCCACAAACCCCCCCGCCCGACTGCGCTTTGACTTGAGTCGAGGGGGAGTCGGTTGCAAGGGAGGTTTTGAACCCTGGCGCTGGTATGTCCACATTATCTTCTTCCAATTCTGTAGATGGCACAGTTCAGCATCTTTTCCTCCATCTGGTACTGATCGATCGGTTCTCCTCGCCGGTCCTGATGGGAGTATTGGGCGGTCCACTGGGCCCATTGGATCTTCGTTCCCGGTCTCCGGATCGTCCTACTTGGTCATTCTTCATGGTTTCATCTCTCCTAGGATGATAAAGCAAAAGCGGCAATATCTACTCATAGACGATTTTTTTTTTTTCCACCACTGTTGAGATAGTGCGGCAGCATATGCATTTTATCATAATGAAACATTACATTCTTATTTTGATAAAAAACAGTATAACTAAGAGACAGTTTCATGCAAATCACAGTATTTTTAGAGACTAGATGTGGTATGTTTTATGATTGGAACTGAATTAGTCTGAGACAGTACCCGCTAGGATTCCAGAGGATTCCTCCAGTTGTTGCAGAGTGTGCCTGGGATGGCAACATTTCAATTGGTTTATGTGGACCCACTTGTCTTCCCCCTCTGCCGAACCGCCTTTGGGGATGAGGATCTTGTAGGCCACAGGGGAGATCTTATCGACGATCTCAAAGGGTCCCTTCCATGTAGGCAAAAATTTGCGCTGCTTGGCCTGGTTCCTTTGGAAGTTGTATAGATAGACCCGGTCTCCCACCTGATATTCCTTCCTGGAAGTTTTCAGGTCATAATGGGTCTTCATGCTATCAGCTGATCTTTCTAGATTCCGCTGAGCATAAGCAAAAGCATGTTGGAGGTGTTTCCTTAAATTCTCTACATACTCATGAGTAGTGGAGGCATTTATCAGTGTCTGCTCTTGGGTCCTGTAGAGCAAATGCTGAGGAAGCACCATCTTGCGTCCAGTCATCAACTCAAATGGTGACATTTTGGTTGCAGATGAAGGGGTAGATCTGATGGCCATTAGGACCAGAGGTAATCGGATATCCCAACTTGGCCCAGAATCTGCCACAAACTTCTTTAATATGCTCACAATTGTCCGGTTATATCTCTCTACTGCCCCAGAAGAAGCTGGTCTATAAGCAATATGCAGCTTTCTCTTGACCCCCAATATCTCCCACATCTTTGTCATTACTTCACTGGTGAAGTGGCTACCTCTGTCTGACTCAATCCTTTGAGGTAGACCAAAACGGGAAAAGATGTGGTTAATCATCAAGGCAGCTGCAGTTTCTGCCTTGCAATTTGGGGCTGGGAGACATTCCACCCACTTGGTAAACAAGCATGTCACAGTCAACATGTACTTATTCCCCCTAGCCGAGCGAATCATGGGGCCTACAAAGTCGATTTGTAAATCTGACCATGGCAGTGTCATTCCCCTCTTTTGTAAAGGCGCCCGGTGTGTGAGGGATGTCGGCTGAAATTGTGCACACACAAGACAACCCTTCAAATATTGGTTGAGGTCCTGGCCCATGTGTGGCCAGTATGCAACCTCTCTTAAGATTTCCAGTGTTGTGTGAAACCCCCTATGACCGGCGGTGGCCGCATCATGGGCGTGACTTAACATCAGGCTTCGGAATGAGGTAGGAACCACCCACTGATCGTGGCCAGCTTTGGATTTCCTTACCAGCAAACCGTCTTGGATTCGGAACATTTTTGGACATTTCATCAACACTCTTAGGTCCTCTTTCCCAATGTAATCGGTATCCGTCAGGGGAAAGTTCTCAGGGTCCTCAAGGTGCTGGTAAAATTTACCAATAATTGGATCCCCCTTCTGAGCAGTAATCAAATCATCATCAGGGGTCTCCTTACTCCATTGTGCAATTGAAAGGTCGTTGTGAGCATTTGTCTGGGACCTAGTGATGGCAGTGACCTGGATTTCCCCCAATAGCGACTCAATCTCAATTAGATCCCCTTGGATGGCCCCGGTTTTGGCCAGCTGATCAGCTAAGTCATTTCCAGTTTTGTCTGGTCCCTCTACTTTGGAATGACCCTTGATCTTTTTCCAGTAGATGGTCATCCCATTCGAGGTGACCAGATCATCAATGTTTTGGATCAACTTCCCATGTTTCAAGGGTTTGTTGTTAGCACATAACATGCCTCTGGTTTTCCAATTAACCAGGTGCTCCACGAACCGGTTCCGTACATAATCCGAATCTGTGATTATGACCAGTTCGCGGAGTTGATGCTGGACAGCAGTGAGGATGGCCTGATGCACAGCCATCAATTCTGCCACCTGACTACTTCGGGGACCAATTTTGTATCCAGCGGAGGGTTCTGGGGACTCATTCACCCATGCATTCCCTACGCCGGCCACCAGTTCTTTCTCCCCGTTGTTGTCAACATGGTAAGAGCATCCATCCACATACACAGTGGGCATTCCCTCACACTTGTCTTCTTCAAAGACTTTGTGTGGGGAATTAAGGTATGCCTCCATGTTGTCCTTGATTTTCAGACTTTCGTCCTCGAGACAGTTTTCTCCGGCACAATCATGCAAGTCAGCCAGACCTTGCGCGAGGGGACTCTTCTTGTTTTGGCCATATCTGACCTCCACAGGAAAGCCTTGCATTGACAGAATCCAGGAAGTAATTCGGGAATTACTCACATTTCCGGCCCGGATTCTGTCACTTTGGAGATATTGCAGAGGCTGGTGTGGAGTCTCCACTATGATGTGTTCCCCCTGGATAAACGGGCGGTAATTCTTCAATGCCCACACCGTTGCCAGGAGTGCCTTCTCACAATCGTTGAATTTTTCCTCCACAGAGGATAAAGTTTTGCTCGCATAGGAGATTACTTTATTGACCTTGTCATGCTTTTGGTATAATACTGCCGTCAAGCACGCATCAGAGAACCCCGTCTCCAGGAAGAACTCCTTGTTTCTGACAGGGTAAGCTAGGCAAGGCGCTTGTGAGAGGCTTCTTTTGAGTTGTCTTACTGCCTCGGATTGTTCTGGACCCCATTCCCACTTGACCCCCCCCTTCAGGAGATGAATCAGGGGTCTGGTGATCTCTGCGTAGCCCTCAATGAACTTTCTGCTGTAATTAGTCAGTCCAAGGAGGCTCCTTAGTTCTCGCAGAGTTGTGGGGTCTTTCAGTTTCTGAAGTGCTTCCACTTTCTTTTCCTGGGGACAGAGACCCTGAGGAGTAATCTCATGCCCCAAGAAATTAACACGGGTTCTACACCACTGTGCTTTCTGAAAGGAAAGTTTTGCTCCGGCGGCCCTCAACTGTGTCAGAACATAACGGATCTCCGCTATGTGTTCCTCCACAGTTGAGCTTTTGATGAGGACATCATCTACATAAGCCAGGTTACCCCTTGCACCCAAGTCGGGCATGGCCTTGTGTAGAAAAATGTTGAATTCATTGCCGGAGTTGAGGTATCCGAAGGGAGTCCGGGTCCATGTGTACTGCTGGCCCCCAAAGGTAAAAGCCAGCTTGTATTGGTCCTCCCTACTGACAGGCACAGTCCAGTATCCATTGGTCAGGTCTATTGCAGTGAATACCTGTGACCCCTGGATCTGGGCCAGCCCTTGGTCAATGTAGGGCAGAGGCCATCGGGAAGTATGGACCCGTTTGTTGAGCTCCCTGAGGTCGGCGCAGAGTCTCCACTGGCCGTTTGGCTTCAATATCCCCAGCACCGGATTATTGAAGGTGCTGTGGACTGGACGGATTATTCCCCGGGACTCAAGGTTCTTAATTATTTCAGTAAGGGACTCCATTGATGCGAGAGGCAAGCGATATTGCTTCACAAACACAGGAGTCATGCCAGGGTGCGTGGGGATTGTTGTTGTGTGGATGTCAGTGCGACCACAGTCATATGAGTCTACCGCAAAGAGATCTTGGAAATCCAAGAAAACTTGTTTCAACTTTTGCTTTTGTTCCAGAGTCACACAGGCATCAGCTAGGTTGACTCTCTCTTCCACCATCTGCCTGAAGCCTGGAAAGACTTCTGGTTTGGCTATCTCCGCGGCCTCCTCCAGCTGGGTGGAGAAGTCCCTGGTCAGAGTGCTGATTTGGACCGGAGGCTTCAGGTGGGCAAGGCAGCCTTCATGAACCTGGAAAATCACCTCATCCCTCCTGAATTCACAAGTCACATCTTCCTTACCATAAGGGCAGGAAGTGTACACCAGGAAGTTCCCCCCATGCCGGGTAAAAATCCTGTCTGGTGTTGTATTGTCCTCACTGTCACTGTCAAAACAGTCCTTGGGGATTGGTCCTAACAGTTCATTTCTAAGATCAATGGAGAAATGTCGGTCATCAACCGCCATTCCAATAATGGTGCCTGCGGCTAGAGTGATACTCTTTAAGTCGCTGTTATCCACCTCTATTGGAATGGTGTCATGTTCTATGTTGACTAATGGAGTGGGGTTTACCCCCAACCCTTGCTGTTGGAGAGAAGCATTTAGATGTATGTAAGCATCAGGGTTTTTCAACTCTTGTCCCCTTTTAACTTTCACTTCCAGGGAGAATTGTCGGGTCCTTTCTGGGATGGTGACTTCCTCTTTAACCTGAATTTCAACTGCATAAGGTAGCAATTGAGCTGACCTAAATGCTTTTTCTGGATCATCAAAGCCCATGGGATTATCCGCTAATCGGGACCAAGCTTTGAAGTTTATTAGGTCCAAACTAATGGCAAAGCGATTGAGAATGTCACTGCCTAAGTAAAAGGCGGCAGTGATGTCTCGCACGACCCAACAATTATGGACTATGCTCTTGTTGCCAATGGAGATTTTGAGCATACACCTGCTTGGCAGGAGATGTTTGGAATTAGGTGCTTCCAGGTCCATTTCCCATTTGTCTATCAGTTTGAAGGTGGGAATGGCTGGATCTTTTGGGAGTTGGCGAAACATGGCTTCGCTGATGAAGCTCTTACCGTTGTTCACACACACTCGAGCGAGAACAGAGTCCTTCCCCTCATTTAACTGAACAGGGATGAACAACTGCTCTCCAATTTGCTGAATATCAGCCAGGCTCTGAGCTGATTTCACATCTTTCTGGACTATAGGAGTGGGAGTTTCAGATTGTGGATGAGTATAGAATTTCAGGGTGTTTCCTTCCAGTGTGGAATACCACCTTAAACTGGAAGGAAGGTTGATTTTCAGAAATAGAGAGGACCCCCCATCACCAGTCTGTTGTCCTACTGCTATTACTGTCACGTCTGGAATTTGGCTATTCTGGAAGTGAAATTCTACTTGGTCAGATTTTTGTTCAACCATGTGGCAGGTGCCGTTTAAACTAACATGGTTGACACTCTGTTTTAATTTTATTGGTCGGCTAGTCTGGGTCCAGAGGACCTTGTTTACACAATCTATTAGGGGTGACAACCTTCTCAGGAGGTCATTCCCTAGTAAACAAGGGGTGCCCTCTGGGGTCACAACTATGACCGGGTGTTTCAACTTATGTCGCCCAATTTTAATGTCCAAATCTGCCGTCCCCTCGACGGGAATTTCCTTCCCGTCAAAGTTCTGCAGTTGTCCAGGAAGAGAGGTGAGAGGAATTTGGTAATTCTCTCCCCTTCCTGCATTCAGTTCGTCAAAGGCCCTTCTGGACAGAAGGGTAGCTTGAGATCCAGTGTCCACCAGCGCTGAGATTGTACCCTGCCCCTGTACTTGTACCGGGGCATAATATCTTCCCTCCTTCTCCTCAAGGGGGCACAGATAATGTACATTTTTGGACAACTGGTGGGCTAACTTTCTGGTCTTGGACATGGCGAGAGAAGAGATTTGGGCAGAATTCGGGGGAGAGCCTTGGGAATCTGAAAGAAAAATTTGGCAACTGGAGATCAGAGCCCTTGTGGGTTCCCCTGGCTCCGGTTCTGGGCCGCCCCCCCCCTTTTTGGAGGCAGTCACCAGGATGAATTTGAACCAGGGGATTTTCTTGCTGTTGGTTCTGGGATGAGATGGTGGGCGGCGGTAGCTCAGTCTCCACCTCTCCCCAGTCTGGATTGGCATCCCTAGGGACCCATTTTTCTTTGGGAGGAGTTCCCCCCTCTCTGAAGGAGAAGATCCTTTTCCCAGGATCCTCTGAGGATCCCTCTCCCTCAAATTGGAAGATCTGTACCTCCTCCTCAAACTGAGTCTGTTTGGGTCTTTTGTTTCTCCTACCCCCCCTCTGCTCCTTAGGAGGCAGACTTTCAGGGGCAAGAGATTTTGTTTCCGGTTCCTGGGTTTCCAGGGGCTGTTTACAAGTGAGGAAGGAAGCTTCCTCCAAGGCTTTACAGCCCCCTTCCCTTTGTGCCTCCTCCCTGGGAACCGGTGAGTTATCGGGGTGCTGCCCCCGTCATTGTTCTGGAGCACCAGGTCCAGAGTTGGGTGCGTTCTGCGTCGGCACGCCCATCTGAGGGTTCTGCTGAGCCCTCAGTATGTGACCCAGATCCCGCGCCATGTTTTGAACCTGGCGCTCTAACTGGGAAACCCGCTCAGGCTGATACGGGGCCCTGTTTTCTCCCCTGGGCTGATCCCGGGAAGGGTAGCTGTCCCTTCTTTGGTAGTACCCCTGGTTGGGAAGATTTGGGTACCCCTCCACCCTTGGCCTCCCCTCTCCCGGATTCAGTGGTCTGGGCTCGGGGAATTGGGGAAAGAAGGATGGATGATTTTGGGGTTGGAAGTCGGGAGGATATCTGGGGAAAAAGTTCTGCCCAGGGTTTGGTAAATTTCTGCCCTCCTGTGGGAAGTTTGGAGGGAAGTTCCCTGGGTTAGGTGCTTGGCTGGATCCCCCCCCTTGGGCTGGAGGAGTCCACACATAACCCAGGATGGGTCGATTTCCCTTGTAACGTGGACTTACATAATCAGGAGAGCGAGGGACCCCATTTGTGGGGCTGCCTCCCTGGCTCCCTGTCTGTGACTGGCCCGAGGACCTTCTGGGCCTAGCATTATTAGGTGCAGGTAGGTTTTTAGGCCCCCCCATCTCCAAATCCAAAACGGGGGTGACCTTTACCTCTGCCACCTTGGCAGCAGCAGGGGTGCTGTTGGCTTTGGGGTTTTTCTGGGCATTGCTTTTATTTTCTATGGGCTTCTGCACCTCATAGATCCGGGTAGCCTGTTCAATGACCCAGTCTAAAGATCTTTTCTCATGAAAATCCCTCACAAGCTGGGTCATGATATATTTGGGCAAGGCATGGAAAAAGTATTTATAAACTCTCTACTATCTGTGCGCACCCTTCTTGTGGTCTGTGCAAAAGCACGCTTTAACTCCTGCACAAATTCTTGTGGGGCCTGATCCTCCCCACATTGCAAATTGTAGGCTGCCTTGCGAGCCTCTTGAGGATTTCTGTGAACAGAAAAATGTTTCAGGATGGCCGCCTTATAGGTGGACCATCTTAAATGATTTTGGTCCTCCAGCCCCGCAAAGAAACTGGAGTATTCCGGGGAGAAGGTCCACTTTACATATTGAATGCAGCTTTGGCTGTCCTTCAAATGGAAAGTCTCCATCATTTGTTCAAACAACTCTAAGTGCTCCCAAACAGAATACTTAGCGTTCTTATGGTAAGGCGTGATGACGCTCCTGATCGCCTTAATCTGCTTTAAGGGGTCCTTAAGCAAGGCCCTTTTTGCCTTATTGGCCTTTTTGGTTCGGGTAACCCTTGTCCATTCTTCCTCGGACTCAGAGGCACTGCTCCCAGAGGTTCCCGTCTGTTCGTCCAGGTTTTCCCGGATTCTGCGAGCCTGGGAATGGCTGGCAGAATGTGGGGACCTGGTCTCCTGTGTCCTGCGCAGTTCAGAGGAGTCTTCAGATTCCTCCTTGCTGCCAGGATTTGATGGGTACCCCCTCCACTGACCTAACTGGGCAGAGGTTTTCAGGATGCCCTTAATGGGCCTACTCTCCTGGGGTTCCCCATTGAACTGTACTGTACTTGGGTGCCCATACCCGGATGCCCACCCCTCCATTCCTGAGTGGTACTGGCCTATGAGCCCCATACTCTTAGCTGCATAGTAATCTGCCATCCCTGCAGCCCTGTGCTCATGTGCGCCAGGGGACATGGGGGTGGCAGAGTCCAGGGACTGGGGGAGATGAAGGCCCCTGGTGTTAGGGCTCCTGCGGTTATGGTCAGGAGTCTCTCTTTCCCAGCGGACCTCATCTCTATCCGCCCCTGCTCCCTGTTGCAATGCAAGAGCCTGCATTTGTGCTTTCAGTTCCTCTGTTAAGGCCTTACTCGACTCTATCAGTCTCTCCTGCATCGCTACCTGTTGTTGGAGCCTATCATTGTGTTGACAGAGGGCCTCATTTTCCCTCTGTGCTTCCTGATTGGTCCTGGAGCACTGGGCCAGTCTTTGCTGCAGGAGGGTTACCTCCTGATTCCCATCCCTACTGGCCTGCTCCTTTCTTGCCAGAGCATCTTCCACCCTTCTGGTGTGCTCTAACAAGTTTGCATGCTCTTTTTGGAGATCACCCAGCCCCTGGA
This sequence comes from Ambystoma mexicanum, assembly GCF_040938575.1. Classification (NCBI taxonomy): domain Eukaryota; kingdom Metazoa; phylum Chordata; class Amphibia; order Caudata; family Ambystomatidae; genus Ambystoma; species Ambystoma mexicanum. The sequence continues at coordinate 1,110,887,856 of NC_090941.1, forward strand.
GGGCCAAGTGATTTTCTTCCGTTTTTCTTTTTAACTGGCAGACTTCCTGGCCTAAGGTGTCCCTTTCCTGAGTAAGAGCCTGCATCTGTGCCGCCAGGTCATCCCTCTGCCTTTGAAGGGCACCAGCTTTCCGGCGCTCTTCATCAAACTCTGCCTGGGTATCCAGGTCTTTCAGAATCAGTTTATTGCTTTCTGCCTTTTCCCTATCTAGGTGGCCTTGCAGGGTGACTACCTGCTCAGCACATGCCCTGTTAAAGTCCAGTTGTTGCTCCAGCTTTTTCTGGCTTTGCAGTAGGGAGTCCAAACCTTCTTGGTGTTCCTTCTGCAAGGCCAGAAATCTGGTATCCTGTTCTGACTTTTCCTTTTGCAGCACATCCATATCCTCCTTTATTTTAGTGATGTACAGTCTGCTGTCATTTTCTGACTCCTGGCTCCTCTGCAGCCTCTGCTCAGAAGAGACCAGGTCAGATTGGACCTTCTCTAACACCATCTGTTGCCTATTTGCCAGATTTTGGCTTTCAGCACATCTATCCTGCATGTCTCCCATATATAGGTACAGGTATGCTGCTATCCTGGCAATCTTATTGTGTTCCTCTTTGGCTTTAGGAGCCATATATAGTTCACTCAGGGCCACATGTAATGGACCCTGATCTCTCCATGAGTCTGACCCTGTTTCAGTGACCTGTCGCGTGATGGCCTGCAACCAGGCATCCTGGCCCTGTTCGGTCCATTCACCTCTCACAAATAGCTTATGCAAGAGGTGCTCTCTGGCTATTTTCATATCTACCAAGGTCGTCATTCTAGAGATTGGTCTCTGTCCTGACTTACAGAAGTTTGTATTTTATTTTTGCAGAACAGAACTTTTCTTGGAGTGTCCCTTTTGAGGAATGCTTCACAGCGTAATGCAGCGTGGTGATCCGACCGGATGTATGTATCCCGTCAGTTAGCACCCTGTATTAAGCTGCACAAGTGGTAAATCTAACCCAACGTCTCGGCTCGAGCCCCCAATTTGTAAGAGGATTCAATTCAGCACTACAGCTAAGTTAACGCCTAGTCTAGAATACTGAATGAAAACCCTTATTGATATATCTTTAGGTCCAGTTCATGCGTTCTGGATGACTACCCCTATATAACACCCCTCTCTTGGAATCCCCCTGACCCCACTGAGCCAAGAAGTAGTTCTGTTTTGCAAGTTAAAAGGGTTTATTTGATACTTTAAACAATAGATATATATATGACACTTTATAATAAATTAATAATTGAATATCACACTTAATCTGATATGATACAGATTAACAACAGAGAATCTGGCACTAGCACACTTCTTTATAATTACTAAGGAGTTGAGATGAAATGGATAAGGTAGCACACTGGTGAATAGGAACAAAAGAGGAAGGTGGTACAAAATGCTTTATAGAGTTCAAATGGATGCAAGGTTGAATGAATGAAATGCAGTATAGAAATACTCAATATGATTTCAACAAAACAATGTAATCACTTTTCTCTGGCAATCCCCTCCCCCCCTTGATGCAAGGCAAGGAAATGGAAGGAAAACACACAGTTCTCAGAAATGCAATCAATGTAATTCAGTTCACCCCAGCAAGCTTAGACTACAGAAAACAGATAGGAGTTTTGAAAACACAGGCCCAAATTGCTTTGATATGTGCTGGCAATGAATTAGAAAATATGCTAAAATACTTTTAATTCCCTTTCAGAGGTTCAGGGTGAGTGGTATCTAGTTAATATTAGTCCAGGCTCACACTAGTAATGAGGCAGGGATAGTTAGCAGGTTAAACGAATTTCTGGCAAGGAAGGCAAGCAGCAGCAGTTTTTACATGTGATGAAATTTGCAAATCGCGGTAAAATTCGCGAATGCGTCTTCCGCGATTGCGGTAAAACTATAAGGGGTAGGAATGCGGTTCTAGATGCGATTCAAAGCTAAGATTCTAAGCTTTCAAATAAAAGTTATTGCAAGTCTCTAGCACAAACGGTTGCGGAGATATGAGCGATTTTGTGAAGGTCGTTTTTCAGATTTGAAATTTTAAAGTTCAAAAAGACAAAGTGCAGCTTGCGACTAGAAAATGACAAGTGACAGCTTTACAAATGACAGGTGACAGTTAGGAGGCAGTTCTACTTAGATTAAATAGATTGAATTATATTATTTTAACTAAGAGATGGGTTCTACACAGTTTTACTATGTACTCACACTATATTCTTGAATTAAATGGGCCTCGTCACGGATCTGGTCAGGGTTTTAAACTGGACTCTGGTCTGGTCTGGTCTGGCCTCTGCACTTCACAGTGATCTGGGTCAGCTCTCTCTGCTGGTCTGGGTCTCTCTGGTCTGGTCTCTTAGTACAGCACTGCTTTCTCTCTGGTCTGGTCTCTTAGTACAGCACTGCTTTCTCTCTGGTCTGGTCTCTTAGTTCTGGATAGATTGAAGTCTCTAGTTTGGCTCTCTGGAGGTTTGATGGAGGTAAAGTATGGATTTTTCCGGCAGAGCGTCCCGCTGCAGATGGAATTTGAAGGTCCCTATCTGTCCTGTCTGTCTGCTTTTATGTGTTTTTGAGAGTGGGTGTGTGTGTTGCATCACTAGACTTGCCCCTCTCACTTGTCATTGGTCCAGCTTTCATTCGTCCCCTGATTGGCGAACTAAGTTGTGTCAGAGTGATGTCAGCCATTTATGATCTCTTGAAGAACCTCCCTTATCATCTGTGCACCCAAATCTATATATGATCAAAATACATACTTCAGAGTTACACAGTTGTTTGAAATTACACATACATGGTGTGGCTGAATTTAGCCATGTCTCTGTCCAAATCTGCTGTTTCTAGGAGCTTGCATTCACAAATGGCAACTTCTAGCACTTTTTAATGTGCTAAACAACATTGGATCTTCATTAAATTTTATACAACTGTTCCTCACATATCTACCCACATACCAATGCATTTTCGTTTGTCTAGCTGAAACAGGGAGTCTGTAATATTAATAAACAATGGGGTTTTGCCCCAGAACATCACACAAATTCGAGTTTAGTCTTCAATTAAAGGTACATTTTTTAAATTAAAGCTCTCAAAGTTATACATTTCTGTCATTTGATTACAAAGAGTTATCAGTGTTTTTGTAAAATATATATTTTCCTTTCAATTCAGTCCTCAGAGTGTTGAGGTCCGCCTCCAAGACTTGGGTGGGTCAGTCACAGATCTCTGCTGGCTGGCAGATCTTTGTTGACAGCAAACATTTCAGAATTAACATATTCCTTTCAGAGGAAAGGGTCCTTTGTGTGGTGTCTGGCAAGCTCACATCAGGAGGCCAGGGGGCCACTTTGCATTTAATTAACAGAACCCTGTTATTTCCTGGCTTCTTGTGTTGAGTTCTGAAGTGTCAATAGTTCCCAGACAGGCAACCCCTTTGAACCTTTGATGAAATAAGACCCCTTTTCTTTGCATTTAGACAATCTTGCAAAACAGCTCTCCTGTCAGAGTTTAGACCGCTAGCGCCACCATCGGGATTTTGTTGGCACTGCATGCAACTTTGGGATTTTCTTGGATTAATGCATTCTAAACAGGAATGGTTCTTACATGGTAGTAAATCCTTGCTTAACATTGTTTTGATGGGGCTCCTTATAGTAAGATGGTTATGTGGAACCCCACAAAAAGGGTTGAATCTTTAAAGTGGTCCAATGAGTCACGATTTCAGCAACTTTTTGACATCAGTAACAGTGGATTTTGTTAACAAAGACCTTTCTTTACACTGGTGGGTGGCAAGTTAGGTAACCATTTTGGTGTGCGCACAACTGCACAGCTCTCCTGGATTCTGGGATGAAATGATGGGCGGCGACAGCGCATCCCCATCTTTACGCACTCCAATGATTTATTTTTGTTCTGGGGTAAAATGATGGGCAGCGACAGCTTAATCCCCATATTTACCCCGTCTAATGATTCCACATGGGTCAAAACCCTCCACAACACCAACATGGATTATGAAAGACACTTGTTTCACAGCACCAAACAAGCAAAGGGGGAAACAATGGACGCCTATGTAATGCGACTACACACGAAGGTAAAGCACTGCGACTTTGCAAACTACGCAAACACAGAGGCGCTGAGGTCACAAATCATCTCTGGATGCAAGTCTCAAGCATTCCGCAGAAAGGTACTTAAAAAATTCCACCCCCTGGAGGAAATACTGGCGCTAGCAAAGGTTGAAAGGTCCATTGACTCCCAAGTAGAGAGCTTTGGCAACACCAACCCAGGAGAGAGTGTGAACAGACTGCAATTAGAGAGGAAAACCGAAGAGCTCTTCTGCTACAAATGCGGGTTTGAATACCCACATGAGGGGACATGCCCCGCGATTGGACAGCGCTGCACTTCCTGTGGCGAGGAAGGGCACTTTAAGGCTGTATGCAGACTATTCCGAGACAGAGAGAGAGATCGACCCAGAGATAATCCATCCCACTCAAAAGGCTGGAACATGGGGTCGTTAAACACCATCCCAGCCTCAAGCACTCCAGGCCCCTCGAGTCAACCCACTCTAGACCACAGGGACCGAGACTCGAGAGAGGACCGGCAGAAAAGAGAGAGGAAAGAAAGAAGGCGATTTGTGATGTGCGCAAGACCCGAGTGCAGATCAAAGCATCACGTACGATACCTGGTGGAACAATCCCACACTGACTCAGACCTCAGCTCGTCAGGGAGCGACAAGAAGAAAAAGGCCTATGTCTACACCCTAGGAAACCCCACAGCGACAGCCCACAGCCCAACACTCATTATCAAGCTTCAAGAAAGACCGACGGAGTTCCTCATAGACACAGGAGCCACGGTAAACATGGTAAGTGAGAAGGTCTACGCTGATCTACATCAAAATCCCAAGCTACACCCAGCAACCGTCGACATATATGCCTATGGTGCCAAGACCCCCTTAAAGTGTCTGGGACAATTCAGTGGGCTTTGTCGCTACAAAGGACACGAGATGAAGATACCGATACATGTCCTAGCCACAGAGACGGACAGTGGTTGCGTCTTAAGCTTCAAGGCAGCTGCAGACATGGGTTTGATCTATATCCTATACAACATAATGGTCCACAAATACATAGACCCGGTTGAAATTATCAACAATTTGTACCCCAGAATATTCAAGGGAAGTGGCAAGCTCAAAAACAGGCAAATCAAGCTCCACGTGGACAATTCCATACGCCCAGTGGCTCAACCATAGCGTGGTATTCCTTTTAACATCCAGAAGAAAGTCGAGGATGAGCTCCACAAGCTGCTGGAACAGGACATTATTGAACATGCCACAGGTCCCAACATGTGGGTGTCCCCAATCGTCCCGGTCCCCAAAAAGGGATCCAAAGCGATAAAATTGTGTGTAGACATGCGGTGCCCAAAGCAAGCAATCCGTTGGGAGAGACACCCAGCGCCCCGCATCACGGACATGATTCACCTACTCAATGGAATGGAGGTATTTTCCAAACTCGACCTGCAGAAAGGGTACAACCAATTGGTACTGAACCCCGAGAGTAGGAACATCACAACCTTTGTCACTCACATCGGCCTCTTTAGGTACAAAAGACTGAGCTTTGGGGTGTCCTCGGCCGCAGAAATCTTTCAGGCCAAGCTACATAACGTCATCAAACACATCCCAAATTGTCTTAACTACTGCGATAACATATTGGTGTTTGGAACGGATGTCAACAAGCATGATGAAACCCTGATGAAAGTATGCAAAGCCCTACATGATGCCAACCTCACCCTGAATAGGGACAAGTGTGAATTTCGCAAAAGTACATAAATGTTGTTTGGACATGTCTTCTCGGAATCAGGCATGACCCCAGGCCCCAAGAAGGTAGCGGCACTAAATGATACCTCCGCCCCAGCCAACGTGTCAGAACTTAGGTCCCTTCTGTGTCTGGCCAGTTATTGCAATCGATACATCCGGGACTTCGTGTCTGTCAGCGAGCCGCTGAGACAACTCACACATCAGGATGTGACATTCAAATGGACCGATGACTGTCAAAAGGCTTTTCAAATCATAAGGGAAAGGCTTCTGAAAGCGGAAAACATGGCATATTACAACCCCCAGCAGGACAACAGAGCTTACTGTGGATGCCAGCCTGGTAGGTCTGGGTGCCATTCTGACACAAATCGATCCAAAAGACCCTTCTCAGAAGCACATTGTGGCCTATGCCAGCAGGAGCCTGTCCACCACCGAACAGGCATATTCTCAAGCAGAGAAGGAAGGCCTCGCCGTAGTATGGGCATGCAAACATTTTCACCTGTTCCTGTACGGGAAGCCGTTCCGAGTTGTCACAGATCACCAGGCCCTGCTATTCCTGTACGGCAACCCCAAAATCAAGATGTCTCCTCGGATTGCCCGGTGGGGTTTGAGATTACAGGACTGTGCATTTGAAATCATACACAGACCGGGGAAAGGGGAAAACCCGGCAGACTTCCTGTCCAGGAGACCGAGGGAAGGATGTGCACCCGAACCCTCAGTAGCCGACAGGTACCTGAGATATCTCATTCATAAGACCATGCGCGAGGGAGTCAACATGGAGACACTCGCCAGAGAGACCAAAAGTGACTTAGCCTGTCACATCATATGTGAAGGACTAGAATCTGGACTGTGGCTGAGGGCCAAGGAAAGGTGGAGAGCGGCAGGGGACAAAGTGAGAGAGGATGTGGAACGACTGATACAAGTGAAAGATGAGCTAGCGCTATCTGAAGATCACTTGCTATTAAAAGACTGCAAACTGGTAATACCCGAAGCCATGAGAGCAAAAGTCATCGAACTAGCCCATGAAACCCATAGGGGCATGGTATCAACCAAACGCATGCTCCGCCCAAAGGTCTGGTTCCCCCACATGGACACCATGGTTGAAGCAGCATTGAAAACATGTCCCACGTGTTGCCTCATTATGCCGAACCGTCACCCCGAGCCATTGGTCAAGTCCGAACTCCCGCCGAGAATATGGGAGGCAGTCACAGCTGACATTGTTGGACCCATTGAGGGAGGAAGATACGTCTTAGCCATGATGGACGAATACTCAGGGTACCCTGACCTTGCAGCTGATATCATCGACGGCAGCCCATCATGTCACCCCTGCTTTGGATCACATTTTCACGGCATATGGAGTACCAAAGGTACTCAAGACTGACAATGGACCCCCATTTTGTGGGCATCAGTTTGCCCAATTCGCCGAGTATCTAGATTTCCACCATTGAAAGATCACCCCCTTATGGCCCCAAGCCAATGGGATGATTGAACGCCTCATGGCGAATCTCAAGAGGGCTTTACAGATTGCTCGGCTGACAGGACAGCCGTACGAGAAAGTGTTAAACCAACTGATGCAAGACTACCAGGGGACACCCCATAGCACCACAGGAAAGAGCCCGGCTGAGCTAATGTTCGGCCGAAATAATCAAACGTGAATTCCACAAGCGGATGTGATCAGCCCACCCCCTGCTCTAGACCCGGAGGTGCGAGATGAGGAAGCGAAGGCCCGAATGAAGTAATACGCAGACACCTGTTGGAGGGCGCAAGCGGCCCACATAGAAGTAGGAAATGTGGTGGCGGTCAGACAACCCATGACGCACAAACACACTTCTCCGTTTCGGGAGGAGCCTCTACTCGTCACTTAGAAGAAGGGTTCCATGGTCACCGTACAGGGGCCAGAGGGATCAGTCACAAGAAATTCCTCCCACTTTAAGGAACTCCCGCAGACAGGGACCAGGCGCCTGAGTGGGAGGGTGCAAGCCCCCCTGGACTATGAATCGGATGATCCCTATCAGGGAGATCAGTGGGACTCTGAAGAATTGGAGCAGGATGTGAGAAAGGAAAATGCAGGGACTGGACAATCTCGGCAAGGAGCATCACCCGTCTGCAGTGGGCCCGGAACAGACCTCGCCGATGGATTGAGGAAATGGACTTGTGGTCCACCAGACCGTCGCCTGTTGTGAAGAGTCTGGTAACTGTTTAAAAAGGGGGGAGATGTCACGTTGATGTCTCCTAGGGAACGGCGGCGGGAGTGAGAAGGGAAGTGACGTTGGGAGGGAAGTGACGTGGGAGTGGGCGGGGGATGGGCAGTTCGTGTTGAAGGAGGAATAAAGTTGGATGTTCTATGCAGACCTCTATCTCTGCGTATTCTTTACTGCGCCACGCGCTGCATGACATATGCGCGAACCTCACAATGTGCACATCTGTTCCATGTGCACGGGCCCGTTTACTCCATGTAATATAGAACTATTGCAGGGTGTGGAGTACTGGGGGTGGTAGACTAAAGACCCCCAGGGCCAACCTGGGTTTCCTGATTCAGGTTCAAACCAGATTACCCCATTCAACTTTTCTGCAACGACAACCAAGCTTAAATCCCTGCCAACATTACAGCCGATGCCAAGGACAAACAAGCAAAGCACTTGCTCTTTATCCGGCCCCAATAGGGGTGGCTCATGGATGTTAGACCTTGAACATTCCACCATTTCTGGTGATAAGGGCCAGGAGCCGGTGGAACCGAATCTAAATGTTGCACTGACAAAGTGGTTGACAGGGCGCTGGGCGATCTAACAACGATGGAAAAGGGCTTGGATGCACAAATCTGGGACACAGCCCTGGGCCCCAGACTAGTCCTGGGGGCCACTTGGGTGCCCTTGCCCCTAATCTGAAGAAGCCTGCGACAGTCTCAAGTGGTGCACCGTTGGGTCAGGACACGTTGCAGTCTGGAGAAGAGGGCTCGCCTCTTGGCCAAATTATGGGTGGTCGGTCTAGCCTGTCTACACCAACTCCAGACCAGACAACCGCCAACAAGCTCCCGGACGAACAGTCTATCATACAACAACAATCAAACCCCTCCAACAAGAGAGAAACATTTGACCTATTCTCCATCATGTCAACCATCACAATAGCCTTGGCACCTTTCACCAACTTGTACGAACAACTGAACGACACTCTTAAAGATCATACTACGCTTCTGGCTATGACACATTCCAGACTTATCTTTCTGGAAAGCTTTGTCACTGCAAATGAAAACCGGAGTTTAGGAAAGCTCTCTATTCGTGACAATAACACTCTGGTACACCAAAAAGAATGCACCCAACGCACTTTGTGCTCTAAATCCGTCCAGACTATAAACTTGTCTTTGCCAGTGGACCTTACAGGTGAATGTGTTGCCCAGATAGGAAACGCAAAGAAACTTCAGAGGAGAGCAACGGAAATCAATAGGCCGGAGAACGGGTCATGTATTTGCACCGATCAATCATTGCAAAATATCTCGATGGCAGCAGAGGGCGGAGGAGCCATTGACAACCCGGCCTTCTCTATTTTTAACCATCAAAACACACCAGGCCTCAGTAAAAAAGGATCAGTAAAGCCACTATAGATGGCCACCAACAGTGTCTAAGAGCAAGCCAGAGTAGTCTGGCGGGAGCCCCGAAACCTGCCCCAAGAAAGACATGTCTAAGCCTAGTAGCTCGGTGAACACAGGTTTTTGTGGGAAGTCTGCAGACGTGAGGGATTTCTTACCAACTTCTCATGCCCCTATGGACCCATCAAGTCCAACACTGAAAACACTGTTAGAGCTCTCTACCTACTCGCTTGATGAATCAATAAGTAGTCAGGTATACGAGAGGGTGGCAGTGGCACCGGTTACTAAACCTAAAGCCAGTAACGAGACACCAGGGTCTACTGTGGATTGACCGGTATCGTCTGCATTTTTTACTATGGCAGGAAACAACGAATAAATGCCGACAAACGGTTAACCACTGTAAAGGACCAAAAGAAGAGAGAACATTCGCCCCACCCGTCCAAACGTACAGACTGTTGAGGAGAATGCTCAGGAAGGGTTGAGAACTTCAGACATAAAGAGAGCAGATGGTACAACAGCAGTTATGCACCAGGGAGGACAGTGTATAAAAAATGTTCTCTCTCGCTCTCTCAAATTTGAGAGAGCTCCGGACCATGACGACAAGCTCATCCTTAATTGAGGAGCAGTTCTCGACCTATTCCATTCGGTCTCTAACTTGAGGCAGTTGCGTTCTGATGATTTGAAACTCATCGAATCCAGTGACGAAAGGCGAACCGATTCTGTGTTCTGTGTTATCTACCCTGTCGTCAAAAATATGCTGATTGACGCAACAGAAAACCTCCTAATGCTACGTTTTGATCTAATGGTTGGAAATTTCTAGGATGATGCTCCCCCATGTCAAACCAAACCAGTGATACAAACGGAAAAGTCCTCCAAGGACACTCAGGTAATCTCCAAGGAGACAGTGTATCGAATTGCCCGACATCAGCTAACAACTATTTGGACCCATTAGATCTAGGAAGGGACCCGGCTGGCCATGGGCTAAAGATCAATGTCACCTTCCATACAGAGTCTTCTTCCCGACAAGTGGGTTGTGCTAAAATGAAAGCAACTACCAAGACATCAAGTTCAATTCCAACAGACTGGATCCGGCTATCTCGTGCTCTAGTGGCTCAAAACAATCTTCAGCAACCAAGCCAAAATCTTCAAGTACAATGTAGAGAACTGAACACAGTCCAATCTATTTCAACATCTGTAATCCTAAAGCTGGCCTCATGGAACACCCAGGGTTTCACCCACCTGACTAATCCTAGCGAAATCAACCGCAGTTAAATCAGGCACTTCTTTAAATCTTTAAACTTCTGAAGTCTGTGTCTACAAACCTCCTCACGCAAGAACTTGTGATTGGCTGGGAGAGTGCAACACCTTTATCATGCACATAATCCCTAAGCAAACGAACAATTATTAACGTTTAATGGAACCCAATGTTGACCTCGAATGACGCATTTATTGGCCAGGTCACTGAGCAACTGGACGACGCCTTTATTAACCAACAGTCCAATTACGTCATTATTTGTGACGATCTTAACATCTCAGATCTGGCTGAAAAAGGGCAGGGCCGTGTCTGGAATCTGGAAGACCCACGGCACATCAGACGGGTCTTGTGGAATTCTAGTGGACTCCAGAGACATACACCTGCTCAATGGCAAATTCAAAGGGGGTATACCATCACAGTCTATGTGGGACAACATGGGGCGTGCTTCGGTACTGGACTACATCTACGTCTCCAACAACTTTCTACCCTTGATAAATAAGTTGCAAGTCGTTGAAACAACTCACAGCGACCACCATCTTCTCTTGTTAGAATTGAGGGCACTCAAACCCTTTGACCGGGAATGAAGACCTACACTGGTCGACACTTACAATGGGGGGGTTGCGCCTGAAATTATCACCCACTAAAATGTGTTCTCTAATGATGGCCCTTGTAAACATCAGCCCTTCGGTTGAATATTCTCCCTTGTTGGAAAAATTTGGGGTCCAAAGCTCTAATAAGGCCAACTCGGCTACCAGCCAGAAGCACACCTTTAACACTCAATTGGTGGCACAGAGAAAAAAGGTGAGAAAGCTAGTAAGGGCAGCATTGAAATCGGGCCTTCCCAAGGATCATCAAATTGCTCTGTCTGCAAAGTAAGGTTACAAAAACTGGCTTTGTTCAACCAAACGACAGAGATATCAGAACGATTCGGAGGCCATGCTTAAAGCTCTGGCTGGTAAAGACCCGAGAAAATTCTGGTCATTGATAAAATCTGGAAAGATGGTCATAAATGAAGATCCTTCCAATCCGATAAGTGAGGAAAGCTGGACTAATCATTTCAGCTGTATATATATCATGAGGGAGGTCACACTGTAAGTGACATTGACCTTGAGAGACCCGAACCATGGGCATTTTCAATCAGATAGCCATTTCTCATCAACTTCTGAGCTCATGGAGGAGAGCGATAGTGGTACTAATCCACAAAAAACGAGACCATGAAAATCCCACGAATTATCACCCTATCGCTCTATTGGACGTCATTGGCAAGCTATATAATACAATTATCCGGTACCACTTCCATAGCTGGTGTCGGTAAATCAACTTTACAGACCCATTTCAAAACGGGCGTTGTTACGGGCCTGGGTACTTCTGTAAGCATCTTCTTACTCCACACTTTAAAGGGTAACCCAGGGAGTCATAAACCGAGGATATTCATGGCTTTTGTGGATTTGGTCCAGGCTCGCAACCAAATTGACAGATGTAAACTCTGGTCGAAGCGTGAGAGGAAAAACTGCCCTAAACAATTAATTCATCCAATTATGCATATGAATTCCAACACTTCACTCTAATGAAATCAAAACCTCGAGAGGGGTAAAGCAGGGATTCCCAATGGCTCCGGCCTTCTTTAGCTTCTTTTTGGAGGATATGCCTGAAGCTTTCCTGTCAATAAGATCTTTTCCCCCCAAGGTTGGAACAGTCCAGTTACCTCGATTATTGTGCGCAGACGATGTTGTACTATTAGGCCAGACCCCGGTGGATCTACAAAGACAACTAGACGCCTTACAAAGTTATACTCTAAGAAATGGCCTTGAAATTTGCAAAGAAAAAACAAAAATCTTGAGCTTTGGTAACTCCAACAAGGGGAAAAACGGTTTCTTTTGGTATCTTGATGGAGAGAAAATTGAACAGGTGCAATCCTTAAAGTACCTGGGTGTATATGGCTGAGTGACACAAGACCTGAATCCCTGATGTCAGGCTACCTTCGAGCATAAATGAATGCTCTTATTGGCTGTTTCTCCGTTATACTAGACCTTATACCGTTATACCAGACGTTATACCAAAGTAACATTGGCAGTGACTTACGGGGCAGAAGCCACGTTTAACATCCCGGAGCCCATATTGTCACACCGTGAAGGCACCTTTTGGAAAAAGGTGCTGGGTGTCCCTCTGTCAACTCTTATAGCTATCATTCGGAGGGAACTGGGCCTCACATTTTTGAAGTGTATAGTCGAAGGGAACAGGCTTGCATTGTTCAGGAAATTCTGTATACCTTCATGTCTTACAATCCAAGAAATGGTACACAGAGAAATGATGTCCGCCCGTAATCGAATTCTGAACGAGCGGCGATTGAGAACAACAAACTATCTGGTAGAGATTGGAAGCTCCCTTGAGCAACTGGTGGCTAACCCGGAAAGAGTAAAAAAAACGTAAAAGATCATGATTGGATCCTAACTCTGGAGGCAGCTGCAAGCTTCCAATCTACTGCCCATTTACTACCAGAAAGTCGGATATTAAATACGGTTTGTGAATATCTGAAGCAGTCCCCTGACACGAAACTTAGGAATCAATTTCTGCGAGCTCGTTTGAACCTTCACCCAACGAACGAGATCTGAGCAATTCGGGGTCAATCACAAAGGAAACGCTTTCGGCATTGCAACGACGTCACCAAGGTCGAAACTGTGTTCCATCTTAATACAGCATGCCTGGCACTAAGAGACGTACGATCAAAACTCTTTCGATCTATTTTCTTTGACTTCTTCATCTCAGACTCAAAAGCATGGTGGTGGTCCTTAATGGAAGGTCGGAAAACAAAATACGTAATTACTGTGGTTACATTTTTGTCTGAAGTTCTTCAAGAGGTCGGAAGCGAAGCGATTAACCACACTGCTTATGCTTTTCATGGGCCCTCATTACGACCCTGGCGGATTTTTTCCGCCATCGACGGACTTTCCAGCCATGGCGTAAAGTCTGTTTACGCCATGGCGGATGGTGGACTTACCGCCCCATTCCGAGGTCGGCGGGGCGGTAAGTCCCCATTGACCCATTTACCCTTCCCCATTCCCATTTCGGCCCCATAGGGTACAATGGGAGTGGGGAAGGAGTTAATTACGCCACCGTAAATTACGGTGGCGTAATTAACACCAAGGTCCCATAGCGCCATGGATTTCTCCGCCCGCAAAAAGCGGGCGGAAAAATGACCATGGCGCTTTGGGAACTCGTAGTTGGCGGTAAGGGGTCGGCGCAGCTAACGCTGGCGTAGACCCCTTACCGCCAGGGTCCTAATGAGGCCCATGGACAAGTTGCTATGTGGTAGTCAATGTATGAATTTCTTCGTATTCTCTTACTTTGGTGGAGGACGACTGCTGTCGTCATTTAACTTAATGAAATTTCGTGCAGAGGATCTCTGTCTATCAAGTTGTGCTTTTTGATATTGCAAAAAAATGGTTGTTTCAATTTTAAGGCATATACATAAATTTTAAAAAAAATAGGGCGGTGAAAGATGAGGAGTGATGCTGGGTGGTCCAGTGAGATGGAGAGCAGAACAGAAAACACCTGAGAGGCAATTAACTCTCTTTGCCCAAAATCGGGACATTGTAGTTCTCTTACCAGAATGCATCATCGGGAAGTTCGTTTAAACAGAGGGCTTCTCCTGCAACCTCATTCTTAAAACCTGTTCATTTATGTTCGCCATGAGCGGCGTTTACTTTTACTCGGGCCACACCCAGCACAGCTGCTGCAGCTCTCCTCTGAAAGCAGTTGGGTGGCGCCCTTCTGCGTCACGGCCCACTTAAAGCCCTGGCAACAGGCCTCAGCCAGATACGTTTGAAGTGAATAACGTTAGGCAACCAGAGAGTGCAGGGTGTAAGAGACATTGCACGTCATGAGTGGTCACATAACAAAGGGCTATTCTTGCATAGTGCTAGGTACTCATTTCTGAAATGATACTCATTTATAACGCGCCTGTACACACATTGTTCTCTCGTATTTACTCTATAGCAAACACAGGATGTGGAGGGGACATGACAGCCATTTCTACCATCAAAGGCGCGATCAACGCCTTCCTAGTAAACAATATGCGGTCACACTACTTCTCTCCTCTTGTTGCTTGCCAAAGGAGAAAGCTATTGTCCTAGTTCTCGGAGACAATGCTCCGCTGTTCCCCTCCCCCGCGCTAACCCTTCACTGTGTGGCTGACACGTTTCCTGCAGTTATGACTGACAGAAGTGCCAGCCACTGCTGCAGTGTCACACAAACTGCAACTTCCTCTCGCAACCCCTCGCTGTGTGGCTGACACGTTTCCCGCAGCTGTGACTGACGGAAGTGCCAGCCACTGCTGCAGCGTCGCACAAACTGCAGCTTCCTCTTGCAACCCCTCACTGTGTGGCTGACACGTTTCCCGCAGCTGTGACTGACGGAAGTGCCAGCCACTGCCGCAGCGTCACACAAACTGCAACTTCCTCTTGCAACCCCTCACTGTGTGGCTGACACGTTTCCCGCAGCTGTGACTGACGGAAGTGCCAGCCACTGCCGCAGCGTCACACAAACTGCAACTTCCTCTCGCAACCCCTCGCTGTGTGGTTGACACGTTTCCCGCAGCTGTGACTGACGGAAGTGCCAGCCACTGCCTCAGCGTCGCACAAACTGCAACTTCCTCTCGCAACCCCTCGCTGTGTGGCTGACACGTTTCCCGCAGCTGTGACTGACAGAAATGAAAGCCACTACTGCACCATCGCACAAACTGCAACTTCCTCTTGCAACCCCTCGCTGTGTGGCTGACACGTTTCCCGCAGACAGAAATGCAAGCCACTACTGCACCATCGCACAAACTGCAACTTCCTCTTGCAACCCCTCACTGTGTGGCTGACACGTTTCCCTCAGCTGTGACTGACGGAAGTGCCAGCCACTGCCTCAGCGTCGCACAAACTGCAACTTCCTCTCGCAACCCCTCGCTGTGTGGCTGACACGTTTCCCGCAGCTGTGACTGACAGAAATGCAAGCCACTACTGCACCATCGCACAAACTGCAACTTCCTCTTGCAACCCCTCGCTGTGTGGCTGACACGTTTCCCGCAGACAGAAATGCAAGCCACTACTGCACCATCGCACAAACTGCAACTTCCTCTTGCAACCCCTCACTGTGTGGCTGACACGTTTCCCTCAGCTGTGACTGACGGAAGTGCCAGCCACTGCCGCAGCGTCACACAAACTGCAACTTCCTCTCGCAACCCCTCGCTGTGTGGCTGACACGTTTCCCGCAGCTGTGACTGACGGAAGTGCCAGCCACTGCCTCAGCGTCGCACAAACTGCAACTTCCTCTCGCAACCCCTCGCTGTGTGGCTGACACGTTTCCCGCAGCTGTGACTGACGGAAGTGCCAGCCACTGCCTCAGAGTCGCACAAACTGCAACTTCCTCTCGGGAGTCACAGCTGCCTGTCTTGATCATGGCGGCCGGCTAATGTCCCGTCATGGCTGCAGCTGTGGCGGGATAAGGCCCCTCTATGGCTCGGTGGGAACCGAGGCCACAGCTCAGCCCCACTTTCTGTTACAGGGTACCTTTAAATGCCTAGTTACCAATAGGAAACACAATAGGTCCGTTTGGATGTTTCCTGCCTAATCAACAACTCGATTGCAAAATCTTAAGTTATTTGAAGATATAATGTAATGTGTACAATATATTATACTTTTCCATTTTAGGTATAGCTTTGAGTTATTCGTGAGAAGTGCTACAAGATATAATGCTAAGTTGCTACAATTGTTGAAAAGTTTCCAGCAATTTTGAAACCAGCATCTTCTTGGACTGGCAATGAACTACTGTTGGGAGGTTGTAAACATTTGTTTAGGCTGTGCTCAGCACGATGAGCTCGTGGGCGGAACTGATAACAATGTCATTTTAGATCAAGCAGAAGTTGAGGTTGTAGGTTATGCAGTGTCTACAGAGGTTGAGGTTGTAGGTTAGCAGTGTCTGCAGAGGTTGCGGTCGAGGATCATACAGTGTCAGCAGAGGTCGAGGTTGAAGCTCATGCTGTGTCTGCAGAGGTTGAGGTTGAAAACCTTGTTGTGTCTGCAGAGGTTGAGGTTGAATACGATGCAATATCTGCAGAGGTTAAGATTGAAGATAATGCAATGTCTGCAGATGTTGAAGATCATGCCATGTCTGCAGAGGTTGAGGTTGGAGACCGTGCAGTGTCTGCAGATGTTGAAGATCATGCCATGTCTGCAGAGGTTGAGGTTGAGGTTGAAGACCTTGCAGCGTCTGCAGATGTTGAAGATCATGCCATGTCTGCAGAGGTTGAGGTTGGAGACCTTGCAGTGTCTGCAGATGTTGAAGATCATGCCATGTCTGCAGAGGTTGAGGTTGAGGTTGAAGACCTTGCAGTGTCTGCAGATGTTGAAGATCATGCCATGTCTGCAGAGGTTAAGCTTGAAGATCATGCAGTGTCTGCAGAGGTTGAGATTGAAGAGCATGTAATGTCTGCAGAGGTTGAGCTTGAGGGTCATGCACTCGCTGTAGGGGTTGAGGTTGAAGATTATGCCATGTCGGAAGAAGTTGAGGTTATGCAGTGACTGCAGAGGTTGAGGTTGAAGACAATGCAGTGTCTGTAGAGGTTGAGATTAAAGATAAAGTAGTGTCTTCAGAAGTTGAGGTGGAAGATCATGCAGTGTCTGCAGAGGTTGAGATTGAGGACCATGCAATGTCTTTGGAGTTTGAGAGTGAAGACTATGCAGTGTCTGCAGTTGCTGAGGGGGAAGACCATGCAGTGTTGGCAGAGGTTGAGGTTGAAGACCATGCATTGTCTGCAGAGGTTTAAGACTGTGCAGTGTCTGCAGAGGTTGAGATTATGCAGTGTCTGCAGAGGTTGAGGTTATGCACTGTCTGTAGAGGTTGAAGGTTATGCAGTGTCTGCAGAGGTTGAGGATATGCTGTGTCTGCAGAGCTTGAGGATATGCCATATCTGCAGAGGTTGAGATTGAAGACCATGCCGTGTCTTCAGATGTTGAGGTTGAAGAGCATGCAGTGTCTGCAGAGGTTGAAGACCTTGCAGTGCCTGCAGAGGTTGAAGACTATACAGTGTCTGTAGAGGTTTAAGACTATGCAGTGTAGGTTGAGGTGGAAGACTATGCATTGTCTGAGAGGTTGACAATGAAGACTATGCAGTGTCTGCAGTGGTTGAGGGGGAAGACCATGCAGTGCGGGACAGAGGTTGAGGGTGAAGAGCATACAGTGTCTGCAGAGGTTGCGGTTTTGCAGTGTCTGCAGCGGTTGAGGTTATGCACTGTCTGCAGAGGTTGATGGTTATGCAGTGTCTACAGAGATTTAGGTTGAAGACCTTGCAGTGTCTGCAGAGGTTAAGATGATTGAAGACTATGAGTGTCTGCAGAGATTGAAGGTTATGCACTGTCTGCAGAGATTGAAGGTTATGCAGTGTTGCAGAGGTTGAGGTTGAAGACCATGCATTGTCTGCAGAGGTTTAAGACTGTGCAGTGTCTGCAGAGGTTGAGGTTATGCAGTGTCTGCAGAGGTTGAGGTTATGCACTATCTGCAGAGGTTGAAGGTAATGCAGTGTCTGCAGAGGTTGAGGATATGCTGTGTCTGCAGAGTTTGAGGATATGCCATATCTGCAGAGGTTGAGATTGAAGACCATGCCGTGTCTTCAGATGTTGAGGTTGAAGAGCATGCAGTGTCTGCAGAGGTTGAGGTTGAAGACCTTGCAGTGTCTGCAGAGGTTGAAGACTATGCAGTGTCTGTAGAGGTTTAAGACTATGCAGTGTCGGTTGAGGTGGAAAACTATGCATTGTCTGAGAGGTTGACAATGAAGACTATGCAGTGTCTGCAGCGGTTGAGGGGGAAGACCATGCAGTGCGGGACAGAGGTTGAGGGTGAAGAGCATACAGTGTCTGCAGAGGTTGCGGTTTTGCAGTGTCTGCAGCGGTTGAGGTTATGCACTGTCTGCAGAGGTTGATGGTTATGCAGTGTCTACAGAGATTTAGGTTGAAGACCTTGCAGTGTCTGCAGAGGTTAAGATGATTGAAGACTATGAGTGTCTGCAGAGGTCGAGGTTATGCACTGTCTGCAGAGATTGAATGTTATGCAGTGTCTGCAGAGGTTGAGGTTGAAGACTATGCAGTGTCTGAAGAGGTTGAGGTTATGCAGTGTCTGAAGAGGTTGAGGTTGAAGACTATGTAGGGTCGGCAGAGGTTGAGGTTATGCAGTGTTTGCACAAGTGGAGGTTGAACATTATGCAGTGCATCCAGAGGTTGATGTTGAAGATCACACTGACGAGCAGAGTGAAAAAGGTGCACGTAGGTTGTATGACACTCAATGCTTTTTTTGGAAAAGGTCAATAATAAACATTGAAAAGGTTTCCTCCAGGAGCGAAGTTGATTGTGGCTCTGGGGCAGCAGAGGACACTAACATTGCCAATTAACATGGCATCATGACCAGGACACCCCATGCCTGCCGGGTCAACAGACCAAGATATGGGTGTGGCCACTGAGCAGTTAGGAGCACCCAGTTGTGTCTACACGTGATTGTGGGTAGTGGGGAGTAGGGTAGCCAACTCTTTGATAGTCTGTCGCGGGACTCTTGCCCACAAGTCAGTGATGACGTCACAATGCCATTCACGTTTGACCTGCCCCTTTTTTAAATTTACATTTTTTTAATGGCTCTTAATTCCTGGTTTAATTGAAATGCAAATGGTTTGTCCTTGGGAGGTTATGGTCACGTTTTTTAACTGCAAACATGACCATCACGACCCCAGGAACAAAGCATTAGCATTTCAATTAAGCCAGGTGTCGAGCGTTACAGCTCGACCTGTAGGCTCAAAAGGAGCCAGGGCTGCAGAGCCGCCGGGGAAAGAAAGCAGCAGGCGGCCGCGCCGTGCTGTGTAAATGACCACTTCAGTTTGCAGAGTGGCTCTGCTGGAGGCAGGTTGTTCCGACGCAAGTCGGGACAACCTACGTCCCGCACAGCCACTTTGCAAACTGCGGGACAATCCCGCGAAATCCGGACCAGTTGGCCACCCTAGTGGGGAGGACTGGAGTGGTGCAGGTGCATAGTTATTTGGTTGATGCAAGAACTCTGGTTGGGTGCTGTAAATGCCACAGGGCGCGCAGTGGTGAAAACGGTTTATAGTGATTTTTTTGAATGGCATATTTTCGAATGCCATTTTCTTGACACAATTTTGACTAAAATATTTTTCTTAGAATGTTTCTTTTTTTTATTTTATTTTTGAAATGGGGGGGTTCCCCCAAACCCTTTTTTTTAAACACTTTTTTTACTTACGAAACCAACAAAAAAAAACATATAAAATAAACAAATAATAGATTTAAAAAAAAAAAATTTGGGCAAAATGTTTTCGACAAAATGGTGTTTCGAAAATAAGTTTTCGAAACAATGACCGGATACTGGTGAAAACACATGTAGCGTAGCAGAGTTATGAGCCATTTGAGGGCTGAGAGCTCTGGGGGGGTCACTCAATGCCTCCCCGTCATCTGCCCGGGATGGTCCCAGGACCTCCAAGATGGCTGGCAAAGCCAGACACAGCAGTGCCTGCAGATGTTTGCAGTTCCGTGCGCCATATTGAAAAGGTGTCGACTGAGATGGTGGAGCAGTCTGCCATTTCCCTGTGTAAAGACAGGAAAGAAAGACGATAGGAGAGCAGTGTTAAAAGGCACGCAGCATACAGCGGCATGTGGACATCAACACTCAATGCAATTTTAAGACCCCAAATGATCTCGGATACACAGTCGAGCAAGGCGAGTTTTATTTCAGCACTGGGTGTCTCCTTGTCATTCAATAGGCGTTGAAGCGCCTGCACCTGTATCTGCATACCCTGTCCACAGCGCACACAGGCACCCCTTTCTCAGGCACTTATTTATTTTATTTATTTGAATTTATAATGCGCACATCAGCCCTGAGGCATCGTGGCGCTGTTACAGAGGATTCACTTACATACAGATTTACATAGGCATACGGAGTACAACAGAGACAGTCAAGTAATTCAGTGCAATGTTACAGTAGGTATGTTCCAAAGGTTACAGGGGAACACCCTCAAGTACTAGCTAGTTAAAGAGCTTGGTTTCCAGGGCTTTTCTGAACACACTTACACTTTCAGGCCAGTGTCATAACTAAAGCACGGAGTGATAAAAGGTTAGAATACTTTCCGTGGGGGGGGAGCAAGCAGCCGAAAGTCCCCTTTTTTGTTTCTGACATTTCAAAGAAGCGCCAGTTAAATGCTAGACTTGTTTTATGCTCCCAGAAGATATTACAATTACAGTTCAATACAAGAACATCTTTCCCCAAGTGAGCTCTACATCACAGAAGCTCTCCTTAATTGTGCTTCTTTTTAGTTTGGCCAGTCAATTGGTTCAGCCTGGCGTGTGGTCCTCATGCAATATTATGCTAAACTTAAGGTGCATGAGACCTGGTGCATGCACTCAAGCGGGGCCCTGCTGGGCCAGGGCGGCTGTGTGAGTCCTGAAAATGCCTTCATTAGGCAGCATACCATGATAATAATAATAATAATAATAATAATAATAATAATAGTACAAATGTCCCAGTTCGATCCCTCCCATATAATCAGAGCTGGTCTGGGACTAGTCCTGAATACGGGCGGCATATCACTGGCAAAATGTGTAGATCGCCACTGTTTGCCAACCATTCCTTGACTCCTTGTTTCTTCATGAAAACGTCCACTTCCCCTGCCACTTCTCCCCTTCCCTCTCCTCTGCACTTGTGCAATCTCAATGTCATTGGACCTAGTAAGATCGTTGTCTTGTCCCCTCTCTCGCCTCGTCGCGCCTTGAAACACTTGTGTATAGGCGCAATATAAATAAAATATCATATCATGGAAGGGATCGGCCAAAAAGAAAATATTTCAATGTGGACAGGTGAACCTGCCTAAGTACAATGCTTTATTTCTGCACAGACTTCTCCAGCAAATGGTGACTTTGTTTCATAGCTCACTCACTCCAGCAATTTTCTCAGATATCAGTACTGCCCCTAAATGTTTCACTACTCATGTGTCCCCTACTCATGCTATGTCACCTGCATGTTTATATCGGCGGGGGAGGGTTGTTGATCAGAAGCCTCAAAAGCCTCACTAAAAGCCATGCAATTCTCTTTGCCGTTGCAGGTGGGGCTACCGAATGTGGCAGTGGTGACCCAGCCATGGGGCAAAGGGGTTCTTCCAGCTTGAAGCCACGTCATCCATCATCCATAAACATGAACCAATGCATAGGTGTTTAAAACGCACCGCACATAGTTGAGCAGGGCATGGTATGGTGTGAGGAACTCATTGACATGTGAAAATGTCATCCTTAAAAAATTCAAATATATCACTAGTTTGGTCCCTCCCATATCACCAATGTTAGAAATTGGCTTGTACAGTAGAAAGGCAGAGTTAACGACAAACCTGGGAATATATATAGGTCGCCGTTGGTCGGCTTACGCTCTTTTACCGCATGCTTGTTTGGGGAAGTGATCTGCTGAATATAGTATTTCACTCTGGTCCATTTATTTATGTATTGTTCGCTTGTTAGGCACTTATACAGAAAGTAAATACTGTTTCAAAGCGCCCACAGGGCAACAGGCAGGGAACAAGGGGATGAGAAACATTTAAAATACATAAGAGGAAAAAAAAATATTAAATACAGTGGCTGTGGGGGTTGAACCTACTATGCCTTGTCAGTGATCAGTAGGTGCAAGTGCAGATTGAGTCCATAGACACAAATCCTTTGTCCCCACTCAGATTTCTCCGACATATAGTGATAGTTTTATTGATTAGGTCTATTCCTGCTATTTTCTCAAAGTTTCAACACTCTCATGAAATTTGCAACAAACCAATGCCTATCTGTCCTCTACCCCACTCTGCATCACCTGCATGTGCTTATCTAGGAGGAGTATTTGTTGACCAAGCAGCCTCAAAGATTCAGGGGAAGCCATGAACTCCTCTTTCCATTTGCAGGTGGGTGTTGGGGGGGAAAGGTTGGGTGGAAGGGTCTGCGATGGCCCTACCATGGGGAGAGGCAGCTGCCCAGATGAATTACTGCACCACCGAACTATGGTTTTTGAGGTAAAGTGGAGGAAAAACCTCCAGCAAAATGCGGAAGGTAATTTATCTACTTTACCACCAAAAAAACAGGCACATTGTTAGGATTACTGCCTGCCGTTATTCTGCCAAAATCCCCATGGAGTCCTATGGACTCCAACAAACGCTGTCTAACACCACCTAGGACCACTTGTAATCTAGCAGTAATTTCTCCAGACCATGTGGCGGTAACGATAAATCCATTTTGTGGTATTTATGTGGATTTACTGTCCAAATACCACCACACTTGTAATGAGGCAGATAGTATTTCATATCCCAGAAAAACGGTCCATCACATGTCTCACCGAATGTCAATGACAAGCTCTACAAGTATGCTCTTAGGATCGTCCACATAGGTTCAACACAACAGGACAATCTTTATGGTCAACCGGCAGCAATACGCATTGGACAGCAGATGTTTCAAGGGCAAGTCTGACAGAACACCGTAGATACGAAACTTAGGAGTGGACGCAACATCATGCAAAACTAGGGTTTGAGAGAGCTTGAAAGAAAGAAGGCAAGCCAACTGAGGGTTGAGACCTGGATCATTATCATCCACAGCCTCTGTAGCAGAATGCCATTATTATTTCTATGGTATTTATTGAGCGCGGACCTAGCTTTGAGAAGTAACTGAGTGCTTTACAGAGGTATACAACAATACGGATACACAATGGAGCACTTTACAGAGGTAACAACAGTACAGATGCATAACGGAGCACTTTACAGAGGTAACAACAGTATAGATGCATAACAGAGCGCTTTTCATAGGTAACAACATGACAGATATACAGCACAGGGATACAGAGGGGCACAGAGGAGGGGTACAGCTGCACCAGGTGGCAGGGTGAGGGCGGGTGGCAACTAGAGAGTCAGGTGGTGCAATTAGGGTCAGCCAGGTCTGAAATTGCTGGTGGCTATTTAGCTCCTGCTTCGAGCCTAGGAGAGCCTGCTTAGACTGAAAGCAACAACTACCAGGAGCTACTTTTGGCTCCCCAGGTCAACTGGTTCCTTACAATCGTACACATGTGACATTAACTTTGAGTATTTGACAATGTTAAGCAAGAATAGTTAGGACACATCTAGTACACTTGTAAACATAATGGATCATAAATAATGGCCAGAAAGTTCAAGTTTGCCTCTCTGTAGAAGTTAGACTTGCAGTGCGCTGTGCACTGTCTCCCGGTTCCTCATCGGTAGCTTCTGCCTATTGGGTGATGCCTGACACCCAGGAGCTGGTTTTAGATCCTGATCATTGAATCTTAATTTCAGACCCTCCAAAGTAAGCACTGAAACTGCCCTTGTCTGATGGCTCGTAATTTGCTGATGCTGTCAACTAGCATGACTAATGCCACTCTGCAATACTGCTTGATGTGGGTGACAATTGCACAATACTGCACGTGGACAATTGCAATGGTGTGATTCTTTTCATGACACTTGTGGAAGAGGGTTGTTAATGTGTTTGGGCTGATTGTTCCACAATAGCACTTGCCACCCAGTGCTTGCTGTTGTTTGATTGGCTTGCGCTTGGATTTAAATATTGGACAGTAATTCCTGTTCAGTTGATGAGTGCCTAATACTGCCTCTTGAGGTGCCTGCTGCCTACACAGCACTGCATCTTAGTTGGCTTTCCTGACAGAAAGAAGAAAGCTGCTGTCAGAGTTTGCTCTCTTTCAATGAGTGTAAAATCCCACCTATTTTTCACCAGTGTGCTGAGTAGCACAAGCATTAAAAACAATAAGTTATCATTAGCTTTTATGAAGATTTCTCGTTTGAGAATCACCATCACCCCACTTGGTACAGGCGTTTGTAAGGCTGGGCAGCAGTGTGGGTGACTTGTGATTTAAACATGCAACTTTTTCAGTATAATATTCTACTTGGACAACAAACCCAACTTCATATGAAGTCGTCAGAGTCTGATGATTTATGAACAATTTGCCAGGTGAAGAAATTTAAAAAAGCACCTTTTGACAGGAATCTTTTTCATAAGCTCTTAGGAGCATCAGTGTACCCTGATTTGAAGGTTCATGTGTAGCCTGTCCATTTTTGCCCGCCGTTCTGAACTAAGTCATAATGCCCACATTTACAGAAAATATTTTCTTAGAGGGATTTGTTTCTTTTGTTTGGTTTGAAAGATCAGGAACTGCATGTTTTGGTTGATTTCATGTTATGGGTAATTTAAAAGTTCCAATTTTGCTGGCTGGGTTGGTTTTGCATTCCAGTTATTGCCACTGGGAAGGTCTAAAGAATCAGGTATTGCTCGCTGGGTCGATTTAGAATATTAGGCAGTTTTGGTTAGATTGGTTTTGAGAACCAGGTTTTGCTTGCTGGGTCCATTTAGAGTATGAGGCAGTTTTGGTTAGATTGGTTTTGAGAACCAGGTATTGCTCGCTGGGTCGATTTAGAGTATGAGGCAGTTTTGGTTAGATTGGTTTTGAGAATCAGGTATTGCTTGCTGGATCGATTTAGAGTATGAGGCATTGTTGGTTAGATTGGTATTGAGAACCAGGTATTGCTTGCTGCGTTGATTTAGAGTATGAGGCAGTTTTGGTTAGATTGGTTTTGAGAATCAGGTATTGCTTGCTGGGTCGATTTAGAGTATTAGGCATTGTTGGTTAGATTAGTTTTCAGAACCAGGTATTGCTTGCTGGGTCCATATAGAGTATGAGACAGTTTTGGTTAGATTGGTTTTGAGAACCAGGTATTGCTCGCTGGGTCGATTTAGAGTATGAGGCAGTTTTGGTTAGATTGGTTTTGAGAATCAGGTATTGCTTGCTGGGTCGATTTAGAGTATGAGGCATTGTTGGTTAGATTGGTATTGAGAACCAGGTATTGCTTGCTGGGTTGATTTAGAGTATGAGGCAGATTTGGTTAGATTGGTTTTGACAATCAGGTATTGCTCGCTGGGTCGATTTAGAGTATTAGGTATTGTTGCTTAGATTAGTTTTCAGAACCAGGTATTGCTTGCTGGGTCCATCTAGAGTATGAGACAGTTTTGGTTAGATAGGCTTTGAGAACCAGGTATTGCTTGCTGGGTCGATTTAGAGTATGAGGCAGGTTTGGTTAGATTGGTTTGGAGAACCAGGTATTGCTCGCTGGGTCGATTTGGAGTATGGGGCAGTTTTGGTTAGATTGGTTTTGAGAACCAGGTATTGCTCGCTGGGCTAATTTAGAGTATGAGGCAGTTTTCGTTAGATTGGTTTTGAGAACCAGGTATTGCTTGCTGGGTTGATTTAGAGAAGGAGGTTTTGGTTTGATTGGTTTTGAGAATCAGGTATTGCTTGCTGGGTCGATTTAGAGTATGAGGCATTGTTGGTTAGATTGGTATTGAGAACCAGGTATTGCTCGCTGGGTCAATTTAGAGTATGAGGCAGTTTTGGTTAGATTGGTTTGGAGAACCAGGTATTGCTTGCTGGGTCGATTTGGAGTATGAGGCAGTTTTGGTTAGATTGGTTTGGAGAACCAGGTATTGCTCACTGGGCCGATTTAGAGAAAGAGGTACTTTTGGTTAGATTGGTTTTGAAATCAGGTATTGCTTGCTGGGTCGATTTAGAGTATGAGACATTGTTGGTTAGATTGGTATTGAAAACCAGGTATTGCTTACTGGGTCGATTTAGAGTATGAGGCAGTTTTGGTTAGATTGGTTTTGAGAACCAGGTATTGCTCGCTGGGTCGATTCAGAGTATTAGGCATTGTTGGTTAGATTGGTTTTGAGAACCAAGTATTGCTTGCTGGGTCCATTTAGAGTATGAAGCAGTTTTGGTTAGATTGGTTTGGAGAACCAGGTATTGCTCGCTTTGTCGATTTAGAGTATGAGGCAGTTTTGGTTAGATTGGTTTTGAGAATCAGGTATTGCTTGCTGGGTCGATTTAGAGTATGAGGCATTGTTGGTTGGATTGGTATTGAGAACCAGGTATTGCTTGCTGGGTTGATTTAGAGTATTAGGCATTGTTAGTTAGATTAGTTTTCAGAACCAAGTATTGCTTGCTGGGTCCATCTAGAGTATGAGACAGTTTTGGTTAGATTGGTATTGAGAACCAGGTATTGCTCGCTGGGTCGATTTAGAGTATGAGGCAGTTTTGGTTAAATTGGTTTTGAGAACCAGGTATTGCTTGCTGGGTCGATTTAGAGTATGGGGCATTTTTAGTTAGATTGGTTTGGAGAACCAGGTATTGCTTGCTGGGTCCATTTAGAGTATGAGGCAGTTTTGGTTAGATTGGTTTGGAGAACAAGGTATTGCTTGCTGGGTCGATTTGGAGTATGGGGCAGTTTTGGGTAGATTGGTTTTGAGAACCAATTATTGCTCACTGGGTTAATTTAGAGTATGAGGCAGTTTTGGTTAGATTGGTTTTGAGAACCAGGTATTGCTCGCTGGGTCGATTTAGAGAAGGAGGCAGTTTTGGTTAGATTGGTTTTGAAATCAGGTATTGCTTGCTGGGTCGATTTAGAGAAGGAGGCAGTTTTGGTTAGATTGGTTTTGAGAATCAGGTATTGCTTGCTGGGTCGATTTAGAGTATGAGGCATTGTTGGTTAGATTGGTTTTGAGAACCAGGTATTGCTCGCTGGGTCGATTTAGAGTATTAGGCATTGTTGGTTAGATTGGTTTTGAGAACCAGGTATTGCTTGCTGGGTCCATTTAGAGTATGAGGCAGTTTTGGTTTGATTGGTCTGGAGAACCAGGGATTGCTTGCTGGGTCAATTTGGAGTATGAGGCAGTTTTGGTTAGATTGGTTTTGAGAACCAGGTATTGCTCGCTGGGTTGATTAGTATGAGGCAGTTTTGGTTAGATTGGTTTTGAGAACTAGGTATTGCTCGCTGGGTCGATATAGAGTATGAGACAGTTTTGGTTAAATTGGTTTTGAGAACCAGGTATTGCTCACTGGGTCGATTTAGAGAAGGAGGCAGTTTTGGTTAGATTGGTTTTGAGAACCAGGTATTGCTCGCTGGGTTAATTAGTATGAGGCAGTTTTGGTTAGATTGGTTTTGAGAACTAGGTATTGCTCGCTGGGTCGATATAGAGTATGAGACAGTTTTGGTTAAATTGTTTTTGAAAACCAGGTATTGCTCACTGGGTCGATTTAGAGATGGAGGCAGTTTTGGTTAGATTGGTTTTGAGAACCAGGTATTGCTCACTGGGTCAATTTACAGTATGAGGTATGGTTATTTTGATTAGTTTAGAGAACCAGGTAGTGCTCGCCGGGTTGATTTAAGCATGCACAAATAGTTGATTTATATATCAATGTTTTGCATGTTTTATTTGCTGCTTGGGTTAGTTTGCAAGACTAGTAATTTCTCTTTGGGTTGGCTTAAGGGAACTGGCTTAGCAAATTAGCTTGAATCAGTGCAACAGGTATTGTGAATTGGAGTAGTTCCGCAAACCAGGCATTGCTGGTTTGGGTAAATATTTTTAGAGAACCATTCATTGCTTTCTGGTTCTGTTACGAGAAGTAGGCATTGCTGATTGGAGAGGTTAGTTTTGGTGACTAGGCAATGCTCAATGGTTTGCGTTGACAGATCATGCTTTGAAGGTTGAATTGGCGTTGCTGGTTCAGCTGCATGAAAGAATCAGGCCTTGCTGGTTCATTAGATTAGATTCAGGGTTGTCCAAATCCAGCCCTCGAGGGCCGGATCCATGCCGGGTTTTCAGGATACCCCTCCTTCATATTAAGGAGATACATTTTCATACAATGATTCCAAATGTGTGCACATTTGTCCTCATGAATATTAATGAGGGATATCCTGAAAACCAGTCAGGATCCTTATTTACTGGTTTGGTTGCTCTGGAGTAGCAGGCATTGCTGATAAGGCCGGGTTGAACAGCCAGACATAGCTGGTAGGTTTTCTTTAGACTAACAAACAGGTAGTGCTGATTGAGTTGTTTTAGAAGACCATGCATTGCTGACTGGGTTTTGTATGTATTTATGTGCAAGAATTTACATACATGTAAACACAAATCACTGAAGCGATTGTTTGGTTTAGAGCAAAGGTGGAGGAATTCTGTAAATCTCCATTCCCATGGAAACACTGGTTCCGTCTATGACAAAGCCGGTGTTTCCATGTCCGCCTGCAGGTGGGTAGTGTTACTTCCGCCAGGTCAGAACTGGCAGGAGTGACACCTCCTGCCTGCAGGACTCGGAATCAGCCGGTCCGGAAACAACAGTGTCAGCATTATTTCCAGACCGGCTGACTCATAATGAGGCCCTATGGCTTGATTACTAAGGACTTTGGACATTATTACTCTGCGTTGTCATAGGTGCTTGTTGTCCAATTGCCCTTATTTGAGGGTTATACTTTAATGTCACTTATCTGAGGTTTGGGCAATAATAATGATTACAGTGGACACTTTTTCTAAAATGCTGCATTTTATTTGACTACAGCACAAAATAAAACATGTTTGGTCAAAGGTTTTGATTTGCAAGAGCTGCCTTCTGAAGTCATTTCTGATTGAGTTTATTCTTTTTTACTTCTGGGGGTGTTTTTCCAGTGTTTAAAAAAAATATGAATCTGTGTTTATCTGTGTTTTCCCGTTTGGCCTTCTTCAGAAAATTGCAGAGAACTGTTTTTTCCAGTATAAACACACAAATACTCCTTTATTGTTTCATTGCGTGCATAAGAAGGGTAACATCTCTCCGAGCAAGATGTTATGAACACTTACCGGAGAATAAAGATGAATGTGCTAATCCAGTAAAATCTAACTCACTTTGGTGGAGCTGAGGATTATTTTGACTGTCAAAAGAAATAAATGTCAAGCAGATAATAACTGTTAATCAAGTGCTGCTCACTCCAAAATGAGAAGGGAGTCTCATTAATGTACCACCTGAAGATTGACTGGAGGGGGTGAGCAGGCAAAACGAGTGCCGGAATATCAGGGGATCCTATAGCAGAATGTTGAAAAGCCAACTCAGCTGGTTAGGTGATTGTTGCTGAGATGTTTTATGTTTATACCTTCCTGTAAATCATATGGATAGTTTCCTATTCTTGCTGCAACATGCGCTGTAAAATGTTTTGTTTTGACTGGGGATGAGCATGGTTCTCTCACTTCACACATAGCGAAACTCAAAAGCTGGCACCCATGAATATTTTCACAGCAGGTGAACATATCTTGAAGTGAAATATACAAATGTAGTTCCCCCTAGAAGAAAGTGTGCAAGAGCATTGGACTTTCAAAAATGGAAATTAAACCAGTAAAATAACCTCAGAGCGGAAATGTTCCAATACATGAAAAGTATTTATACCATAGTAAGTTATTCACACAAATATTTAAATCCTTATAGAGCTATGGTAGAGAAAAAGTGTACAATTGTGACATTATTCTGCCCATCTTGACTGGGAGACTACAAATACCAGAATGCAATTCAGCAAAAGGCAAAAAAATGGCCATTGGGTTTTGAAAGGCTTATCAAAAAATGTAACGTGTGAAAGGGTTACCTGTTCGTGTTTGACAAATGCAGGTTTCATCTATGATGTGATGGAAGTGTTATATTCTACGAGAAATAAACACTTTTTGGTGTTGAATGTGAACATCTGAAAATAATGTAGTTTAAAACTGTTCTGTGTGACATTGGCCTGGAGGACGGCGTAGATTAAG
The DNA here is from genome assembly GCF_040938575.1 of Ambystoma mexicanum. NCBI lineage: Eukaryota > Metazoa > Chordata > Amphibia > Caudata > Ambystomatidae > Ambystoma > Ambystoma mexicanum. Next base: position 1,110,918,141 of record NC_090941.1, read on the forward strand.
GAAACTAACTTGTGCTTTCTGTGTGCTTTCAGAATTAAATGCCCATTTTCATTTCTTTACATGAAAAGATTAGGAGAGTCTTGTCCAAAACAATGGTCCCTTAAATGAGCCACCATTTATAAATCGCTCCTACTTTTAAAACTCTCCCTGAAGAAAGAAAGTGCTATGTAGCAATTGATAGGCCTGGAGCTTCTGATTGGCTGCTGGGTGTGGGTGCTCTAGAGAGCAGCAGTAGGCTGGGAGGTGATCGTGACATGGTGGCCTCATGCGAGCCTCGTACATGGAAGCCTCACACAGCTTTGCTTTTAAAGATGACATGCAGCTGATACTTTTCAGCTCTCCTCCAGATACACATACACAGTGAATTTGTGTCCACAGACAGAAATACTGAAAGATCCATGTTAAGCCATTTTATGTAAATAGAAATATTTGTCAGTAGTCCTGGGTAATGTTGATGAATTTTAGCCACTTTTAAGACGTGAATCGTCAACCACATAAATGGCTCAAATTTGTCTACAATTGCCCAAAATAGCTCTGACCACATGATTACAAATATTGTTTTCTTTACAAAGAAAATGATGCAACATTGAATATGCAGTGTTTTTGAAAAAGGTCAGGGGACAGGTGGGGAAGCAATGGGAGAAAGCAAATAAGCATACATATGGGGGCAGTAGGGCCTTTTTACTATTGTCTGCCAAGCCCCTTCTCCAGCCACCCCTTTACCCTCAAACTTCCTCCCATCCCTGCTCACACTAAAGCACCACTGGGGTAGAGGAAAGAGTGTTTTTTAGTTCAACCCTAGGAGGCACCTTTTTTCTGGGGGTGTTTTCCGGTGTTTATCGGATTTCACAGAAAACATTGAAGCCTAGCTATTACATACTACACAAAGTACAGTCAAAGAGGGTTAACCAGCAGTTTCTGGATTGGTACACACATTTCTTTTTAAATGCGATTTTAAACAAATATATAAAGCACAAAAACTCTGGCCTGAAGACCGTGAGGGTACAGTAAAACCAGAACGGCTTATGTATACAGCAAAGGAAAACTATGAACACCATTAACACGGAAGCATTATTACATTAAAACAGGGGACTGGGTGGTCATAGTAAAGCAGACCTAGAAATAAGCAAGCTTTGATACATTTTTGGATCCTTCTTAAAGACTTAAATGGAGATCAAAAGACGAGAAGTAGCAGAAAGAGATTTCCGGGGGCATTAGAGGAAAATGCTTGAGTCAAATAGCCAGCATATTTGCGCCTCAATTCCTCCGGGTTGTATGCACGCTCTATAAATGAAATAAATAAATAAATAAATGTGTTTGCCAAATAATAAGTCTGGACTAGCACCTTTGCTTTGCCGGTAACAGAATACATCTTGAAAGATGACAACGCAGAGAGTTCAGGGTAGGAGTAACACGTTGGAACTTCAGCACAGTAGTAATTCATTGGCTAGCTCGCTGTAAAACTGCCTTCACTGGGGCAGGAAGGGGTGGGAAGAGAGAATGGCTGCCGGCAAGGTGGGAAAACATTAAAGCCTGAAAACATTAAAGCCTGAATAGCCCTGCAGAAGTCCGAGGGAGGCAGGAAGGAAAATGTTTAACTCTCTGTGAAGCAGAGACAACAGAAGAAAGCAATATTATGCAGCTCGAGAAACATGTGAAACCCAAGGATTTAGCAAAGGATGCCAGGGTAGGAAGTTACCCAAAGAATAGAATGGAACAAGCACCCCTGAACAGCAGCTGAAGATGAGGAGGAAGAGGAAACTCTCCCTTTCATCCAGCACTGACTCCTTCACACAGGTCAGTCCTCATTGGTAGGGATTTGTTTTAATGGCCTGCACAGGGTCTGCAATTTAGTAAAGTGGGCGCTGGAAGAGCTTATTAAGGAAATGAGTTGATCCTTTGCTGGCACTCAGATAACTGCACACTGTTGTGATGCTCTTAAGTTTATTGTCAGAAACATGTTACTTGTTCACCACGAGTGAAGTTTTCGCCCAATATTATGCTTTATTGTTACCCGACCAGATCATCAATGATTTTTCTCTAATAATTCAAAGATCCACCTTTTCCTTCGCGCTGCACCACCACCATGGGCTAAGATAGGCGGAGACTAGGGCTTGATGGTGCCAGATTTGTACTTTTGAATTTTGCTTGGAAAGCTGCAGTATTTGATCCGCTAAAACGGTGGCGGAGGTAGCGATGGGCCCGGCAAACCTGCACTGTGTGCATATTGTCCTCTGCATGTGCAGCATATGTACATTGTCTGCTGGCAGTGGACAATATACAAATGCTGCACCACCAGCGGACAATGCACAAATGCTGCACCACCAGCGGACAGTGCACAAGTGCTGCACCACCAGCAGACAATGCACAAATGCTGCACCACCAGCGGACAGTGCACAAGTGCTGCACCACCAGCGGACAATGCACAAATGCTGCACCACCAGCGGACCTGCACAAATGCTGCACCACCAGCGGACAGTGCACAAATGCTGCACCACTAGCGAACAGTGCACAAGTGCTGCACCACCAGCGGACAGTGCACAAGTGCTGCACCACCAGCGGACAATGAACAAATGCTTCACCACCAGGGGACAGTGCACAAATGCTGCACCACCAGCGGACAGTGCACAAATGCTGCACCACCAGCGGACAGTGCACAAATGCTGCACCACCAGCGGACAGTGCACAAGTGCTGCACCACCAGCAGACAATGCACAAATGCTGCACCACCAGCGGACAGTGCACAAGTGCTGCACCACCAGCGGACAATGCACAAATGCTGCACCACCAGCGGACCTGCACAAATGCTGCACCACCAGCGGACAGTGCACAAATGCTGCACCACTAGCGAGCAGTGCACAAGTGCTGCACCACCAGCGGACAATGCACAAATGCTGCACCACCAGCGGACAGTGCACAAATGCTGCACCACCAGCGGACAGTGCACAAATGCTGCACCACCAGCGGACAGTGCACAAGAGCTGCACCACCAGCGGACAGTGCACAAGTGCTGCACCACCAGCGGACAATGAACAAATGCTTCACCACCAGGGGACAGTGCACAAGTGCTGCACCACCAGCAGACAGTGCACAAATGCTGCACCACCAGCGGACAGTGCACAAATGCTGCACCACCAGCGGACAATGCACAAATGCTGCACCACCAGTGGACAGTGCACAAGTGCTGCACCACCAGCGGACAATGCACAAATGCTGCACCACCAGCGGACAATGCACAAATGCTGCACCACCAGCGGACAGTGCACAAGTGCTGCACCACCAGCGGACAATGCACAAATGCTGCACCACCAGCGGACAGTGCACAAATGCTGCACCACCAGCGGACAGTGCACAAATGCTGCACCACTAGCGGACAGTGCACAAGAGCTGCACCACCAGCGGACAGTGCACAAGTGCTGCACCACCAGCGGACAATGAACAAATGCTGCACCACCAGCGGACAGTGCACAAGTGCAGCACCACCAGCAGACAATGCACAAGTGCTGCACCACCAGCGGACAATGCACAAATGCTGCACCACCAGCGGACAATGCACAAATGCTGCACCACCAGCGGACAGTGCACAAGTGCTGCACCACCAGCGGACAATACACAAATGCTGCACCACCAGCGGACAGTGCACAAATGCTGCACCACTAGCGGACAGTGCACAAGAGCTGCACCACCAGCGGACAGTGCACAAGTGCTGCACCACCAGCGGACAATGAACAAATGCTGCACCACCAGCGGACAGTGCACAAGTGCAGCACCACCAGCAGACAATGCACAAGTGCTGCACCACCAGCGGACAATGCACAAATGCTGCACCACCAGCGGAAAAAGCACAAGTGCTGCACCACCAGCGGAAAGAGCACAAGTGCTGCACCACCAGCGGACAATGCACAAATGCTGCACCACCAGCGGACAATGTACACATGGTGCACCATGTGTACTTTGTCCGCTGCTGGTGCAGCATTTGTGCATTGTGCATTTATAAGTGGCCATTTTGTTAAACCCAGTGACTGCATGTGGAGGCTGCATTGGAGGGAAACACTATGACACAGTGCAATCATCAGGGGTACCAGGCCATCTCGGGGGGCCCCAGGCAGTGACCAGGAGTGTTCTGGGTCCAGAGCTGGAATTGTAGTGTAAGGGGTTCAGGAGGCAGGTGCAGCAGTGGAGCTCGCGGTGGCAGTTGGATCTAGTCTTGACTGTACTCCTACATGGTTACCTTTCCAACACGTGGGCATCACTTGATAGTATTGCTTCGTTTGTGGGTTGATACCGGAGAGGGGTCCACGCGTTCATGGCGAATACATGTTTCCTTCATGCAGAGCAAGTTACAAGGCGCGACCGGCAGGGTGGAAAACCTGTCAAACCTTCCCTGCGTGGCTGCCATGGTATGGGTCCTAGCTTAAGCTCTGCTCTAACAGTCCTTGATGTCAAATAAAAGACATGTTTGTTTGGAGAGCCATTGCTGGATTTCTTGCTCGTTTCTGATGACCGTTGATTACTGGTTGCTTTGGTTTCCCTTGCCATTCATTGCTTATTGGGCCAGTTTAGAAAAGTCCATAATTTGATTATTTAACAGATAAGAGCTTGTGCTGCTGGTACCTTTGAATGTGGCCATTCTACCACTTTAAAATACTGGATTAGCGACGGCTTGCTGCACTGAATAGGAGGGCATGTATTTCTATTAGTGGACCGTGAGCAGTAGCAGCAGACAACCAAACGCTGCGCCTTTATCCAGCGTACACAGCTGTCTGAAAACATGCACGTTACAGACCCAAGCCACCCTCCCACACACAAGGTTATTAAGTAAATCACTCCAAAACCGCGAGCAATTGATCTTGCGTTGCGGGCTTTCTGTGAAGTCATCCCGAGAGTGTGTTGCGCTTGGACTGGGGCGCCTTGGGCGCGCCGGCTCTACGGCAGCTGAGTCGGGGCGCGCCTGCGTCACTGCGCCTCTGCGGCGGCTCCAGGCTTCCGCGCCGTCCTGCTGCAGCGGAACAGATTCAAGCCGTGAGGATGCACGTGCTACAAGGACACTCCTTGGTGACTTGTAAAATTAAATTACATCAGTGCTTGCAATTAGGCCACAAGGCATACAGGCGCAGTATTTTTCAGGAGGTTTGAGAATGCCAAAAGACTCTTTGGTTCGTAACCACGCCTATTATTTTCATGCCCCTGCTTTAAACTGAACCAGGGCTGTAGATATCAAAATTAAGTTTCACCAGGGAATTTCTGTGTAGGTTACATGAAATGGGTTAGTGGGCTAGGTCTACTTCATAGTGGGTGGCTTTCTACGGCAAATGCAACCCATGGCATTGGCCCAATTAGGTCTCCATGTTGGGAGTCTCAGCGTAGGGGGCACAGATTCATAATGCGTTGAGTCTGAAATATACCCGCCACCTCAGGGCAGAGACCCATAAAGTGGATCGTGGGCATTAGTACACACCGCGGCAATGCTAATGCAAGAGACTGGCAGAGCTGCCAGAGTTGCGCTTGAAGACCTTTGTTAACTACTGGGCCTTCAGGTTGCCATCCCAAGGAGGTATGGGCATCTTACACAAAGAGGTGCCACTTCCTGTCCGGGCAGACCCGGGAGATGGTGGTGGCAATGGATGACAAAGTGTAGCTCAAACTAAATAAGAAACTTTGCATTGTGTTGTAAACTCAGGCTCAGGGGAACGAGGCATCATGAATGAAGAGGTTATACAACTGACCTTTCAATAAACATTTTTAAAATGTGTTTCGGGTGTGTTCAGTCAGTTAAGAATGCAGGGCATGTTGTGGTGGATAAAGGTACCAGGAGAGGTTGGTGTGAGTTTCACAAGGGTTATCACACTGGTGAGCGGGGAACATTTTCTCTGTGCCCTGGAGGATGATACATTTGCATTCCAAATGCGCTTTCTGTACAAAATCGGGACCATGAATTCAAGGTCTTCCGCTTCGGCCTCCAGGGTTCACCAAGGTCATTGCACTCACCGTAGGCCTACTTCACGGCCAGGCATCTTACAGCACTTTCGTTTGGACGATGATGCTCACTTCTTCCAGAAAATGTAAAGCCATCTCAGTACGATGGCCAACCCCATCGTCAAGCTCCTAAACTAGGAGACATCATCCCTCATTCCCTTACACAATCACCCGTTTATTGGGGCAAGATTCAGGACACACCTGTACTCACATCGAGAAGCAATGATATTCAAGCTCTACCAGTAGGATTGACCGGCGAGAACCTGAATATTAGCCAGATCCGGCCTCGGGTGCCAAGGGGACACAGTGGCCTGCCTAATTGTAGTTTCTCAAGTCCAAATACTCTCCGAACCTTGGTGTCCTACGCCCCGTATTCCTGAAATCCCCACCATCCAGCCATGAAGGACCAGTCCCTCTAGCCAGCAAGTCTGCTTTTGAGCCGTACATGAAGCTTGAGACCATCTTCTGTAAGTTGCGCTCTGACCCCCGATTCCTCTTCAGTCTAAATACCAGCAGTGGTAGGCTTGGATCCAATCAGTTATCCATCTGGCTCCAAGCCGAGGATTCCAGTGACTCATTGCTCCTCCCACTGGAGGGAGCTTTCTGCAGTATTCAAGACCCAATTCATCACTCAGCTAATGATGAGGCTGAGGGCTGTATTTTCATCAACAAACATTTTATGGTTGTAACAAACAGCGAGAAAAGCCTGTCAGTGTTCTGATAAGTGCATGCTCCGGAGAGACAATCCCTCCCCTTCCTTAAATGCCTATAAACATCAGGTAAGGTGATATGCAGCCTTTTATACTAAGATTTTATACTAAAGAGTAAACACCCATTGCAAGGGCTGGAACGGATGGTAACAGGTGGACAATTTATGCCTGCCCCTAGTGCAAGTCATCTTCATCAGTTACTAGATACACGGTACATCATTGGCTCTCAAACTATAAGGCCCTTAGTTATATGGCCTTCTACAATTGGTTGGCACGCTCGTGCCATGTCTGGAACATTTGGCTCACTAGCACCACATAAACTGGTACCCCAGTTGCCAGTGGGTAGACTTGACCATGTCTCCCCACCCAATTAGCCCAACATCTCTCATCGCTCATGCCGTCTGCCATTCAGATTGTCTTTGTACTTGGCCTTGCAAAGAATAATTTCTCCTGAGAATAAAAGGGAGTATAGTCAAACTCTTATAGCAATTCAGGTCTGTACGCCCAACTCCTATTTCCATCCTTGACTCACGTGACAAGAGACTGTATTTCAGCCAGTTTTGCAGCATTTAATTGTCTTGAATTAAAAAACTTGGCGCTCATGATGCACTTTCCTGCATCTTAACAAGAGCTGATTCAGCTTCTCACGTTCACTGATCCCTAAGGATAACCAGTTCTTGGCTGCTCCATCCTTTGGTACCAGGCCAGACAGCTATTTCAGGTCTTTCCTCGATCTTCAGTTGTTTTCTTACTATGACACAGCCTTCCCGATCCTTCTTTCTTCACAGGTCTGAGCTTACTAAATGTGTGACACTGATGTCCATATTCTATGTAATGGCGGCACTGCCTGCAGTCTATTCACTACGTATAGCTAGCCTTTAAGATTAGTCTACTTGCGTTGCTGCATCGGTACAGTTATAAAATGGCTTGCATTTTCTGCAGTGCTCTTCACACGTGCAATCTTCACTCCGCATATGAAAGCTCACTCGATTCTTTATTTCGTCATCAGATTCTACAAGGTCTATGTATCTTCTTATTCGACCATTCTTACCAGTGCGTCACACTTGCTTCTTGTGACATCACCAGCCTCTCTTTCTCTCATCCTCATATTCCTTTTCGGATCTCCTGCAAGAAATTATCATCTCTACAAGGGATACGTCATATAGGGTCTTCTCAATGGATACCTTTTCTCGAAGGTTCTCCGTGGAATAAGCACCATCACTGTTGTTGTGCATGTCGCGATCTCTGGCTTTCAACATATAGGCAAGATGGGGGCGGGACGTCCTGCGGAGGCATTTAGCTGCTCCTCTATACTCCCCCCTCTGGTTGATTCATTGACCACTACTTCACCACACTTCACATCTCGGGTCCTTCTCTTGAAGAAGTGCTTGTTCGGAGTCCAGATCTTCATTACTCCGTTACATGTTCATCAATGCTCCAGGTCACGTAGCTGCACTGTCCATTTGGATTACAGTAAACCCATTTTCCTACATACTTCCTGTGATTTCATGGATCCAGGAACTTTGTTCCCTCAGGTGCTAAGATGCTGGCCTCTACATATGTTCGGATCTCTTCATCTGTAAATTCCTTAGGTCCAAACCCTGATTCAACATCGATCATGATCTTCATTTCTACTGCCTTCTTTGCTGTCTTCTTGCACTGTGTGATTATTATCCTGATCACACAGAATCCAAACATCAGCATCACTAATATTGGTCCAAGGAACTTGATGAAGTTCGCCATCCATTGCAGAACCCATGAGAAGATGGACACGAAACAACCATCTGAAATATCTTCTGTCTCATCTTCCATCTGATCGTGCAGTTTCGTCAGCAACATTATGGTCTCTGTCAAAATCCCATTCTTGTCATCATAAGAAGGTTTGAACATGCAACATGATTCTCCGATTTTGGCACAAACCACTCCATCCATTGCTGTGATCATATCAAGGAGATATCTGTTCTGGAGAGTCATCTGTCTTATGGCCCTAATTTTTTCTTTGATTGCATTGAATCCCTTTATGGTAGTGTTGATCGTCTGCAGGAGCTCCCAGTGAGTGATCTGTAACCACTTTCTATTTGCTGTTGTCTGGATTCCTGGCATACAGATAGTTGCAAATATTGATGAAGTCTGGCTGAACAACCTGTGCTCATATGGAATAGAATCAAAGGCTTCTATCGATTAAGCTGAGAAATAATTCTCCCTCCTTGTTCAATTGAGAAATTCGAGTGAACTCCTCCTCAAATGGGCATCTGCTTTTGGAAACTCTCCAATGTTCAGGTCACTCTTTGGAATTACTAATGCTGGAACATGAATAAGCACTATAGAACAGATCCCTCCCCAGTCTTTGGGCAACTTCATGTAAGCTCTGGACCCAGAAGCCCAATTTATTTATTTATTTATTACATTTGGTGTACGCCCAGACCCGGAGGTATCACAGCGTAGTTACAGACAGTGGTTGAATACATCTTTATGAGAAGAAAACATAGGCATAATAATTGCAGAGTATATACAAGAGGATTACATTTCTTATGTTGGTCTAGTCGATGCAGGTGGGCGTCTCGGCTGGCCTGGTATTGGTTGAATAACCAAGTTTTCAGTGATTTTTTGAATTGTGGAATGTTGGATTCAGACTTGATGTTAGAGGGTAGCGAGTTCCAGTGTCTAGGTGCATGGACTTTGAAGCTGCTGCCTCCTGATTTCTTTCTTTTGTATCAAGGTGAGTGTTATTGTTGGATCTGAGGAGTCTGGTCTGGGCTTTCTTGTTGACTGTGTTGATGAGGTATTTGGGCGCTTTGTTGGCAATGCATTTATGCGTAATGCTTAGGGTTTTGAATAGTATCCTAGCTTGTATGGGGAACCAGTGATTATCTCTCCCGATATTGGAAATGTGTTCAGATATTTCTATGCCTAGGGCGGCTCAGAGGGCTTTGTTCTGCAAAAGCTGAAGTTTGGCTATATTAGTTTTGGAGGTGCCAAGGAAGAGAATGTTACAGTAGTCGAGCTTAGATAGTATAAGTGCTCTTACTTATGTAACACAGGTGTTAGGTGAGAGAAATTTGCAGCTTAGGGAGATGAGTTTGGATGTGTATGCGGTGGAGGAAGATAGTGTGTTTACTTGTTTTGTCATGGTTAAGGAGGAGTCTAGGTAGACACCCAGTGTCTTCACTTGTTCGAGAACTGGGATTGGGGTGCTATCAATGCTGAATGACTTGCAGCTCGGTTGTAGTGAGTCCATTTTAGAGGGTGAGCCTAGTATGAGTAGCTCCGTTTTGTCATCATTGAGGCAAAGGTTATTATTCGCCATCCAGTTTTGTATGAGTGAATAGATTTGATTGATGAGAAGAGAGTCTTGCTCTTGATTACCTGTTAGTGGAATGAGGATCTGGGTGTCATCTGCGAAATTGATGTAGATGACACCCATGGAGTCCAGAGCTGCAAAAAGTTATTTTGTATAGGCATTGTACAGCGTGGGGGATAGGCATGAGCCCTTGCGGGACTCCTAGGGGAACTGGTATGGGGTCGGCTGATTCTTTGCCGATGGACACACTTGAAGTCCTGTCTGCTAAGAATGATTTAATCCATTCGGTGGCATCCTTAGACATATTAAAGTTTATTAGCTAGGGTGTTGCAGAGTTGATCATGGTCGACCAAGTCGAAGGCTGCCGAGAGGTCCAACAACATTAGTAGACAGAGTTTGCCTGCTTCTCTGGTGGCATCCATTTGGCTTTTCAGATCAAGAAGGGCTGTCTCTGTGCTGTGGTTGGGGCGGAATCCTGACTGTCGGTCCCCCAGTAGTTGGTGTTTTTCTAGGTGGTTTTGCATTTTGGAGTATGCTATTTCATCTATTATTTTCAGTAGGAACGGTACCATTGTGATAGGTCAGTACTTTGTGTGTATTGATGAATCTAGTGTTGTTTTTTTTTTTTAAGAGTGGAGTTATCCAAGCTTTTTTGATACTCGTAGGGACGGTATTGGTCTGAAAGGATGTGTTAACAAATTCAGTGATAATGGGTGTTAGGGTTGGGGCACAGAGCTTGACCAGGTGTGAAGGGAATTGGTCTTCCTTGCAGTGGGAAACTTTAAGTTTTGCTGTGGTGTCTAGCACCTCTTTATCTGCTACTTCCCTGAAGTGGAAGGGGGTGCAAGATGCAGTGTAAAATGGGTTGGCAGTGATGGAGGGTGTTGTTTTTCCTGCTACGAGTGACATTTTGCTATCTATTTTTTTGTAGTAGTAGGATTTAAGATGATAGGGCGTTTTGTATGGTGGTACACCATTCTTTGCTGGCCGTGGTAGGTGCACTAGTGGGGCATGGATTTTCTAACTCTCTAAGGATAGAGACCAGTTCTTTACTGTCTGAGGAGGCATTGGTGATGCGTAGGTTAAAGGCATTGGCTTTTTTAGGTGATTATAGCTGATTTGAATTTTTTATTGGCTACATGAAAATCTTTCGCTGATTTGGGGGTGTTAGCTTTCCTATGGAGGTGTTCTAGCGATCTTTTTGTGCGTCTGTGGGTGACTAGTTCTTCATTGAACCAGAATCAGGATCGTTTGTCTGGCCTTCGAGTTTTGGTGATGATGCAAGCAAGTAGGTCAATAGTGTGGGTGAGGCTCTGTTGGTAATCGGGTTGTTTATTTTAGGCACCACATTGGCTAGGGCTTCAATCAGTACCGGGTACAAGTTATCTACTGTGAGTTTTTTGATGATTCTGGCTTCAAAGATGTCCGGTTTTTTGGAGATGGTGTGGCCTGAGTTATTGTAGTTCAGTGTACAATTGATGATTCAGTGGTCTGACCACTTAACAGGGAGGATGGAGTCAATGGTGACCTGAGAGTTAAGAGTGAGAAGCCAATCCAGTGTTCTACCTTTGGAGTGGGTGGATTTGTTGATCAGCTGCATAAAATTCATGTCTACATAGCTGAATGGAAGGCTAAAGCTTCAGGATCTGAAGCATTGTTGAAGCCTAAGTTCATATCTCCTAGAATGATGCATTTAGTGTTGGGTTTGATAAGGGGAGATAGTAGTAAAGGGATGTCCAGGTTGGGGTGAGTGTTTTTATTTGGTGCCCTATACATTACTAGAAAGTTGGTAGTTTTAGGGTTGGATGTGAATTTAACTAGTAGAAATCTGTTGCCTAGGATTTGTTCCATTGGGCAGGATCTGATTTCCAACGATGTTCTGGCCATTATTGCGACTCCGCCTCCTTGTGTGTTGGTCCTGTCTGTTCTAAGTATATTAAAGTCAGGGGGGATGGCGATGGCTAGGAGTGGGCCAGCGGCGGGGTGTAGCCAAGTTTCCATGACTACAAGAATATCAAGTTTTTGGTCAATTATGAGGTTGTGAATTTCTATGGCATGTGCGCCAAGGGAGCGTGCATTGATGAGTGCACCTTTGAGAATGGTTTTGGGGGTGGTACTCTGATGTTTTGCTTGCCGTAATGTCTTGATTGGTAGTACGAGTATTGATTTTGAGATTAGTGGTGGGTGTGGTTGTTTCTTTGGAGTTGTCTAAATACAGGCAATTGTAGGTGATGTTGTTAGGTTTGGTAGAATTATTGGTGGTGAGGATGGGAGTGGTGACTTGGTGGGTGGTTTTAGTTGTGTTTCTGAGTCTATTGAGTCAGTTATTACCCAGTATGGGTGTAGTTTTGGTGCTTGTCTCGTACGAGTGGTGGTGATTGGTAAAATTCTGACGAAGGTTCTGGATATTTGGGTTTACTTTATTTGTGGAATAGGAGTATGGCTTGTTTGGGTCTGTCGTTTGCGAGGGGAATGGCGTTAGTAAGGGTAGGAATGGGGTGGGACAGGGGATGGGGTGGTGGCGCTGACAACCCAGTTTAGCTAATCCTTTGTTTATACTGATGAAGTGTCCCCCTGTGCATGGAATAGAGGGGGGTAGTTACAAAAGGGGAACATGATGATGGTTGAGGTGACCAGCATTATGTGGAGAAACAAATGTCTGCAGCAGGTTTAGATGTTGTTTATAAGGCAGACTATGTTGGTAAGGTTACTATTTAAATTTTAGTGTGGGCTGTAGGCAGCTAACTACATTGAGGTCAAAAACAGCATTAGTGCAGACCTGGCTGGGCAGCTAAATACAGTGAAGTCAAGAACAACAGTGGTGCAGACCTGGCTGGGCAGCTAAATACAGTGAAGTCAAGAACAATAGTGGCGCAGACCTGGCTGGGCAGCTTAATACAGTGAGGTCAAGAACAACAGTGGCGCAGACCTGGCTGGGCAGCTAAATACAGTGAAGTCAAGAACAACAGTGGCACAGACCTGGCTGGGCAGCTAAATACAGTGAAGTCAAGAACAACAGTGGCGCAGACCTGGCTGGGCAGCTAAATACAGTGAAGTCAAGAACAACAGTGGCACAGACCTGGCTGGGCAGCTAAATACAGTGAGGTCAAAAACAACAGTGGCGCAGACCTGGCTGGGGAGCTAGCAGCATTAGCGCAGACCTGGCTGGGTGGCTAAATACAGTGAGGTCAAGAACAACAGTGGCGCAGACCTGGCTGGGCAGCTAAATACATTGAGGTCAAGAATAACAGTGGCACATACCTGGCTGGGCAGCTAAATACAGTGAGGTCAAAAACAACAGTGGCGCAGACCTGGCTGGGGAGCTAGCAGCATTAGCGCAGACCTGGCTGGGTGGCTAAATACAGTGAGGTCAAGAACAACAGTGGCGCAGACCTGGCTGGGCAGCTAAATACATTGAGGTCAAGAACAACAGTGGTGCAGACCTGGCTGGGCAGCTAGCAGCATTAGCGCAGACCTGGCTGGGTGGCTAAATACAGTGAGGTCAAGAACAACAGTGGCGCAGACTAGGCTGTGCAGCTAAATACAGTGAGGTCAAAAACAACAGTGGTGCAGACCTGGCTGGGCAGCTAAATGCACTGAGGTCAACAACAACAGTGGTGCAGACCTGGCTGGGCAGCTAAATACAGTGAGGTCAAGAACAGCAGTGGCGCAGACCTGGCTGGGCAGCTAGCAGCATTAGCGCAGACCAGGCTGGGAGGCTAAATACAGTGAGGTCAAGAACAACAGTGGAGCAGACCTGGCTGGGCAGCTAAATACAGTGAGGTCAAAAACAACAGAAGCAAAGACCTGGCTGGGCAGCTAAATACATTGAGGTTGCGAACAACAGTGACGCAGACCTGGCTGGGCAGCTAAATACATTGAGGTTGCGAACAACAGTGGCGCAGACCTGGCTGGGCAGCTAAATACATTGAGGTCAAGAACAACAGTGGCGCAGAACTGGCTGGGCAGCTAGCAGCATTAGCGCAGACCTGGCTGAGTGGCTAAATACAGTGAAGTAAGAACAACAGTGGCGCAGACCTGGCTGGGCAGCTAAATACAGTGAGGTCAAGAACAACAGTGGTGCAGACCTGGCTGGGCAGCTAAATACAGTGAGGTCAAAAACAACAGTGGCGCAGACCTGGCTGGGCAGCTAAATACATTGAGGTCAAGAACAACAGTGGCGCAGACCTGGCTGGGCAGCTAAATACATTGAGGTTGAAAACAACAGTGGTGCAGACCTGGCTGGGCAGCTAAATACATTGAGGTCAAGAACAACAGTGGCGCAGGCCTGGCTGGGCAGCTAGCAGCATTAGCACAGACCTTGCTGGGTGGCTAAATACATTGAGGCCAAGAACAACAGTGACGCAGACCTGGCTGGGCAGCTAAATACATTGAGGTCAAGAACAACAGTGGCGCAGACCTGGCTGGGCAGCTAAATACATTGAGGTCAAGAACAGCAGTGGCGCAGACCTAGCTGGGCAGCTAGCAGCATTAGTGCACACCAGGCTGGGAGGCTAAATACAGTGAGGTCAAAAACAACATTGGCGCAGACCTGGCTGGGCAGCTAAATACAGTGAGGTCAAAAACAACAGTGGCACAGACCTGGCTGGGCAGCTAAATACATTGAGGTCAAGAACAGCAGTGGTGCAGACCTGGCTGGGCAGCTAGCAGCATTATCGCAGACCAGGCTGGGAGGCTAAATACAGTGAGGTCAAGAACAACAGTGGAGCAGACCTGGCTGTGCAGCTAAATACAGTGAGGTCAAAAACAACAGAAGCAAAGACCTGGCTGGGCAGCTAAATACATTGAGGACAAGCACAACAGTGGTGCAGACCTGGCTGGGCAGCTAGCAGCATTAGCGCAGACCTGGCTGGGTGGCTAAATACATTGAGGTCAAGAACAACAGTGGCGCAGACCTGGCTGGGCAGCTAAATACAGTGAGGTCAAGAACAACAGTGGCGCAGACCTGGCTGGGCAGCAAAATACAGTGAGGTCAACAACAACAGTGGTGCAGACCTGGCTGGGCCGCTAAATACAGTGAGGTCAAAAACAACAGTGGCGCAGACCTGGCTGGGCAGCTAAATACATTGAGGTCAAGAACAACAGTGGCGCAGACCTGGCTGGGCAGCTAAATACATTGAGGTTGAAAACAACAGTGTGCAGACCTGGCTGGGCAGCTAAATACATTGAGGTCAAGAACAACAGTGGCGCAGGCCTGGCTGGGCAGCTAGCAGCATTAGCGCAGACCTTGCTGGGTGGCTAAATACATTGAGGTCAAGAACAACAGTGACGCAGACCTGGCTGGGAGGCTAAATACAGTGAGGTCAAGAACAACAGTGGAGCAGACCTGGCTGGGCAGCTAAATACAGTGAGGTCAAAAACAACAGAAGCAAAGACCTGGCTGGGCAGCTAAATACATTGAGGTTGCGAACAACAGTAGCGCAGACCTGGCTGGGCAGCTAAATACATTGAGGTTGCGAACAACAGTGGCGCAGACCTGGCTGGGCAGCTAAATACAGTGAGGTCAAGAACAACAGTGGCGCAGACCTGGCTGGGCAGCAAAATACAGTGAGGTCAAGAACAACAGTGGTGCAGACCTGACTGGGCAGCTAAATACAGTGAGGTCAAAAACAACAGTGGCGCAGACCTGGCTGGGCAGCTAAATACATTGAGGTCAAGAACAACAGTGGTGCAGACCTGGCTGGGCAGCTAAATACATTGAGGTTGAAAACAACAGTGGTGCAGACCTGGCTGGGCAGCTAAATACATTGAGGTCAAGAACAACAGTGGCGCAGGCCTGGCTGGGCAGCTAGCAGCATTAGCACAGACCTTGCTGGGTGTCTAAATGCATTGAGGCCAAGAACAACAGTGACGCAGACCTGGCTGGGCAGCTAAATACATTGAGGTCAAGAACAACAGTGGCGCAGACCTGGCTGGGCAGCTAAATACATTGAGGTCAAGAACAGCAGTGGCGCAGACCTGGCTGGGCAGCTAGCAGCATTAGTGCAGACCAGGCTGGGAGGCTAAATACAGTGAGGTCAAAAACAACATTGGCGCAGACCTGGCTGGGCAGCTAAATACAGTGAGGTCAAAAACAACAGTGGCACAGACCTGGCTGGGCAGCTAAATACATTGAGGTCAAGAACAGCAGTGGCGCAGACCTGGCTGGGCAGCTAGCAGCATTAGCGCAGACCAGACTGGGAGGCTAAATACAGTGAGGTCAAGAACAACAGTGGAGCAGACCTGGCTGTGCAGCTAAATACAGTGAGGTCAAAAACAACAGAAGCAAAGACCTGGCTGGGCAGCTAAATACATTGAGGACAAGCACAACAGTGGTGCAGACCTGGCTGGGCAGCTAAATACATTGAGGTCAAGAACAACAGTGGCGCAGAACTGGCTGGGCAGCTAGCAGCATTAGCACAGACCTGGCTGGGTGGCTAAATACAGTGAGGTCAAGAACAACAGTGGTGCAGACCTGGCTGGGCAGCTAAATACAGTGAGGTCAAGAACAACAGTGGCGCAGACCTGGCTGGGCAGCAAAATACAGTGAGGTCAACAACAACAGTGGTGCAGACCTGGCTGGGCAGCTAAATACAGTGAGGTCAAAAACAACAGTGGCGCAGACCTGGCTGGGCAGCTAAATACATTGAGGTCAAGAACAACAGTGGCGCAGGCCTGGCTGGGCAGCTAGCAGCATTAGCACAGACCTTGCTGGGTGGCTAAATACATTGAGGGCAAGAACAACAGTGACGCAGACCTGGCTGGGCAGCTAAATACATTGAGGTCAAGAACAACAGTGGCGCAGACCTGGCTGGGCAGCTAAATACATTGAGGTCAAGAACAGCAGTGGCGCAGACCTGGCTGGGCAGCTAGCAGCATTAGTGCACACCAGGCTGGGAGGCTAAATACAGTGAGGTCAAAAACAACATTGGCGCAGACCTGGCTGGGCAGCTAAATACAGTGAGGTCAAAAACAACAGTGGCACAGACCTGGCTGGGCAGCTAAATACATTGAGGTCAAGAACAGCAGTGGTGCAGACCTGGCTGGGCAGCTAGCAGCATTATCGCAGACCAGGCTGGGAGGCTAAATACAGTGAGGTCAAGAACAACAGTGGAGCAGACCTGGCTGTGCAGCTAAATACGGTGAGGTCAAAAACAACAGAAGCAAAGACCTGGCTGGGCAGCTAAATACATTGAGGACAAGCACAACAGTGGTGCAGACCTGGCTGGGCAGCTAGCAGCATTAGCGCAGACCTGGCTGGGTGGCTAAATACAGTGAGGTCAAGAACAACAGTGGCGCAGACCTGGCTGGGCAGCTAAATACAGTGAGGTCAAGAACAACAGTGGCGCAGACCTGGCTGGGCAGCAAAATACAGTGAGGTCAACAACAACAGTGGTGCAGACCTGGCTGGGCCGCTAAATACAGTGAGGTCAAAAACAACAGTGGCGCAGACCTGGCTGGGCAGCTAAATACATTGAGGTCAAGAACAACAGTGGCGCAGACCTGGCTGGGCAGCTAAATACATTGAGGTTGAAAACAACAGTGTGCAGACCTGGCTGGGCAGCTAAATACATTGAGGTCAAGAACAACAGTGGCGCAGGCCTGGCTGGGCAGCTAGCAGCATTAGCGCAGACCTTGCTGGGTGGCTAAATACATTGAGGTCAAGAACAACAGTGACGCAGACCTGGCTGGGAGGCTAAATACAGTGAGGTCAAAAACAACAGAAGCAAAGACCTGGCTGGGCAGCTAAATACATTGAGGTTGCGAACAACAGTAGCGCAGACCTGGCTGGGCAGCTAAATACATTGAGGTTGCGAACAACAGTGGCGCAGACCTGGCTGGGAAGCTAAATACATTGAGGTCAAGAACAACAGTGGAGCAGACCTGGCTGGGCAGCTAAATACAGTGAGGTCAAAAACAACAGAAGCAAAGACCTGGCTGGGCAGCTAAATACATTGAGGTTGCGAACAACAGTAGCGCAGACCTGGCTGGGCAGCTAAATACATTGAGGTTGCGAACAACAGTGGCGCAGACCTGGCTGGGCAGCTAAATACATTGAGGTCAAGAACAACAGTGACGCAGAACTGGCTGGGCAGCTAGCAGCATTAGCGCAGACCTGGCTGGGTGGCTAAATACAGTGAATTAAGAACAACAGTGGCGCAGACCTGGCTGGGCAGCTAAATACAGTGAGGTCAAGAACAACAGTGGCGCAGACCTGGCTGGGCAGCAAAATACAGTGAGGTCAACAACAACAGTGGTGCAGACCTGGCTGGGCCGCTAAATACAGTGAGGTCAAAAACAACAGTGGCGCAGACCTGGCTGGGCAGCTAAATACATTGAGGTCAAGAACAACAGTGGCGCAGACCTGGCTGGGCAGCTAAATACATTGAGGTTGAAAACAACAGTGTGCAGACCTGGCTGGGCAGCTAAATACATTGAGGTCAAGAACAACAGTGGCGCAGAACTGGCTGGGCAGCTAGCAGCATTAGCGCAGACCTGGCTGGGTGGCTAAATACAGTGAATTAAGAACAACAGTGGCGCAGACCTGGCTGGGCAGCTAAATACAGTGAGGTCAAGTACAACAGTGGCGCAGACCTGGCTGGGCAGCAAAATACAGTGAGGTCAACAACAACAGTGGTGCAGACCTGGCTGGGCCGCTAAATACAGTGAGGTCAAAAACAACAGTGGCGCAGACCTGGCTGGGCAGCTAAATACATTGAGGTCAAGAACAACAGTGGCGCAGACCTGGCTGGGCAGCTAAATACATTGAGGTTGAAAACAACAGTGTGCAGACCTGGCTGGGCAGCTAAATACATTGAGGTCAAGAACAACAGTGGCGCAGGCCTGGCTGGGCAGCTAGCAGCATTAGCGCAGACCTTGCTGGGTGGCTAAATACATTGAGGTCAAGAACAACAGTGACGCAGACCTGGCTGGGAGGCTAAATACAGTGAGGTCAAAAACAACAGAAGCAAAGACCTGGCTGGGCAGCTAAATACATTGAGGTTGCGAACAACAGTAGCGCAGACCTGGCTGGGCAGCTAAATACATTGAGGTTGCGAACAACAGTGGCGCAGACCTGGCTGGGCAGCTAAATACATTGAGGTCAAGAACAACAGTGGAGCAGACCTGGCTGGGCAGCTAAATACAGTGAGGTCAAAAACAACAGAAGCAAAGACCTGGCTGGGCAGCTAAATACATTGAGGTTGCGAACAACAGTAGCGCAGACCTGGCTGGGCAGCTAAATACATTGAGGTTGCGAACAACAGTGGCGCAGACCTGGCTGGGCAGCTAAATACATTGAGGTCAAGAACAACAGTGGCGCAGAACTGGCTGGGCAGCTAGCAGCATTAGCGCAGACCTGGCTGGGTGGCTAAATACAGTGAATTAAGAACAACAGTGGCGCAGACCTGGCTGGGCAGCTAAATACAGTGAGGTCAAGAACAACAGTGGCGCAGACCTGGCTGGGCAGCAAAATACAGTGAGGTCAAGAACAACAGTGGTGCAGACCTGGCTGGGCAGCTAAATACAGTGAGGTCAAAAACAACAGTGGCGCAGACCTGGCTGGGCAGCTAAATACATTGAGGTCAAGAACAACAGTGGCGCAGACCTGGCTGGGCAGCTAAATACATTGAGGTTGAAAACAACAGTGGTGCAGACCTGGCTGGGCAGCTAAATACATTGAGGTCAAGAACAACAGTGGCGCAGGCCTGGCTGGGCAGCTAGCAGCATTAGCACAGACCTTGCTGGGTGGCTAAATTCATTGAGGCCAAGAACAACAGTGACGCAGACCTGGCTGGGCAGCTAAATACATTGAGTTCAAGAACAACAGTGGCGCAGACCTGGCTGGGCAGCTAAATACATTGAGGTCAAGAACAGCAGTGGCGCAGACCTGGCTGGGCAGCTAGCAGCATTAGTGCAGACCAGGCTGGGAGGCTAAATATAGTGAGGTCAAAAACAACATTGGCGCAGACCTGGCTGGGCAGCTAAATACAGTGAGGTCAAAAACAACAGTGGCACAGACCTGGCTGGGCAGCTAAATACATTGAGGTCAAGAACAGCAGTGGCGCAGACCTGGCTGGGCAGCTAGCAGCATTAGCGCAGACCAGACTGGGAGGCTAAATACAGTGAGGTCAAGAACAACAGTGGAGCAGACCTGGCTGTGCAGCTAAATACAGTGAGGTCAAAAACAACAGAAGCAAAGACCTGGCTGGGCAGCTAAATACATTGAGGACAAGCACAACAGTGGTGCAGACCTGGCTGGGCAGCTAAATACATTGAGGTCAAGAACAACAGTGGCGCAGAACTGGCTGGGCAGCTAGCAGCATTAGCACAGACCTGGCTGGGTGGCTAAATACAGTGAGGTAAAGAACAACAGTGGCGCAGACCTGGCTGGGCAGCTAAATACAGTGAGGTCAAGAACAACAGTGGCACAGACCTGGCTGGGCAGCAAAATACAGTGAGGTCAACAACAACAGTGGTGCAGACCTGGCTGGGCAGCTAAATACAGTGAGGTCAAAAACAACAGTGGCGCAGACCTGGCTGGGCAGCTAAATACATTGAGGTCAAGAACAACAGTGGCGCAGTCCTGGCTGGGCAGCTAAATACATTGAGGTTGAAAACAACAGTGTGCAGACCTGGCTGGGCAGCTAAATACATTGAGGTCAAGAACAACAGTGGCGTAGGCCTGGCTGGGCAGCTAGCAGCATTAGCGCAGACCTTGCTGGGTGGCTAAATACATTGAGGTCAAGAACAACAGTGACGCAGACCTGGCTGGGCAGCTAAATACATTGAGGTCAAGAACAACAGTGGCGCAGACCTTGCTGGGCAGCTAGCAGCATTAGAGCTGACCTGGCTGGGTGGCTAAATACAGTGAGGTCAAAAACAACATTGGCGCAGACCTGGCTGGGCAGCTAAATACAGTGAGGTCAAAAACAACAGTGGCACATACCTGGCTGGGCAGCTAAATACATTGAGGTCAAGAACAACAGTGGCGCTGACCTGGCTGGGCAGCCAAATACATTGAGGTCGAGAACAACAGTGGCTCTGACCTGGCTGGGCAGCTAGCAGCATTAGCACAGACCTGGCTGGGAGGCTAAATACAGTGAGGTCAAGAACAACAGTGGCGCAGACATGGCTGGGCAGATAAATACATTGAGGTTGAGAACAACAGTGGCGCATACCTGGCTGGGCAGCTAGCAGTGTTAGCACAGACCTGGCTGGGAGGATAAATACAGTGAGGTCAAGAACAACAGTGGCGCAGACCTGGCTGGGCAGCTAAATACAGTGAGGTCAAGAACAACAGTGGCGCAGACCTGGCTGGGCATCAAAATACAGTGAGGTCAACAACAACAGTGGCACAGACCTGGCTGGGCAGCTAAATACATTGAGGTCAAGAACAGCAGTGGCGCAGACCTGGCTGGGCAGCTAGCAGCATTAGCGCAGACCAGACTGGGAGGCTAAATACAGTGAGGTCAAGAACAACAGTGGAGCAGACCTGGCTGTGCAGCTAAATATAGTGAGGTCAAAAACAACAGAAGCAAAGACCTGGCTGGGCAGCTAAATACATTGAGGACAAGCACAACAGTGGTGCAGACCTGGCTGGGCAGCTAAATACATTGAGGTCAAGAACAACAGTGGCGCAGAACTGGCTGGGCAGCTAGCAGCATTAGCACAGACCTGGCTGGGTGGCTAAATACAGTGAGGTCAAGAACAACAGTGGCGCAGACCTGGCTGGGCAGCTAAATACAGTGAGGTCAAGAACAACAGTTGCGCAGACCTGGCTGGGCAGCTAAATACATTGAGGTCAAGAACAACAGTGGCGCAGACCTGGCTGGGCAGCTAAATACATTGAGGTTGAAAACAACAGTGTGCAGACCTGGCTGGGCAGCTAAATACATTGAGGTCAAGAACAACAGTGGCGCAGGCCTGGCTGGGCAGCTAGCAGCATTAGTGCAGACCTTGCTGGGTGGCTAAATACATTGAGGTCAAGAACAACAGTGATGCAGACCTGGCTGGGCAGCTAAATACATTGAGGTCAAGAACAACAGTGGCGCAGACCTTGCTGGGCAGCTAGCAGCATTAGAGCTGACCTGGCTGGGTGGCTAAATACAGTGAGGTCAAAAACAACATTGGCGCAGACCTGGCTGGGCAGCTAAATACATTGAGGTCAAGAACAACAGTGGCGCTGACCTGGCTGGGCAGCCAAATACATTGAGGTCGAGAACAACAGTGGCTCTGACCTGGCTGGGCAGCTAGCAGCATTAGCACAGACCTGGCTGGGAGGCTAAATACAGTGAGGTCAAGAACAACAGTGGCGCAGACATGGCTGGGCAGATAAATACATTGAGGTTGAGAACAACAGTGGCGCTTACCTGGCTGGGCAGCTAGCAGCGTTAGCACAGACCAGGCTGGGAGGATAAATACAGTGAGGTCAAGAACAACAGTCGGGCAGACCTGGCTGGGCAGCTAAATACAGTGAGGTCAGAAACAACAGTGGGGCTGGGCAGCTAGCAGCATTAGCACAGACCTGGCTGGGTGGCTAAATACATTGAGGTCAAGAACAACAGTGGTGCAGACCTGGCTGGGCAGCTAAATACAGTGAGGTCAAGAACAACAGTGGCGCAGACTAGGCTGTGCAGCTAAATACAGTGAGGTCAAAAACAACAGTGGTGCAGACCTGGCTGGGCAGCTAAATGCACTGAGGTCAACAACAACAGTGGTGCAGACCTGGCTGGGCAGCTAAATACATTGAGGTCAAGAACAGCAGTGGCGCAGACCTGGCTGGGCAGCTAGCAGCATTAGCGCAGACCAGGCTGGGAGGCTAAATACAGTGAGGTCAAGAACAACAGTGGAGCAGACCTGGCTGGGCAGCTAAATACAGTGAGGTTGCGAACAACAGTGGCGCAGACCTCGCTGGCCAGCTAAATACATTGAGGTTGCGAACAACAGTGGCGCAGACCTGGCTGGGCAGCTAAATACATTGAGGTTGCGAACAACAGTGGCGCAGAACTGGCTGGGCAGCTAAATACATTGAGGTCAAGAACAACAGTGGCGCAGTCATGGCTGGGCAGCTAAATACATTGAGGTTGAAAACAACAGTGTGCAGACCTGGCTGGGCAGCTAAATACATTGAGGTCAAGAACATCAGTGGCGTAGGCCTGGCTGGGCAGCTAGCAGCATTAGCGCAGACCTTGCTGGGTGGCTAAATACATTGAGGTCAAGAACAACAGTGACGCAGACCTGGCTGGGCAGCTAAATACATTGAGGTCAAGAACAACAGTGGCGCAGACCTTGCTGGGCAGCTAGCAGCATTAGAGCTGACCTGGCTGGGTGGCTAAATACAGTGAGGTCAAAAACAACATTGGCGCAGACCTGGCTGGGCAGCTAAATACAGTGGGGTCAAAAACAACAGTGGCACAGACCTGGCTGGGCAGCTAAATACATTGAGGTCAAGAACAACAGTGGCGCTGACCTGGCTGGGCAGCCAAATACATTGAGGTCGAGAACAACAGTGGCTCTGACCTGGCTGGGCAGCTAGCAGCATTAGCACAGACCTGGCTGGGAGGCTAAATACAGTGAGGTCAAGAACAACAGTGGCGCAGACATGGCTGGGCAGATAAATACATTGAGGTTGAGAACAACAGTGGCGCATACCTGGCTGGGCAGCTAGCAGCGTTAGCACAGACCTGGCTGGGAGGATAAATACAGTGAGGTCAAGAACAACAGTGGCGCAGACCTGGCTGGGCAGCTAAATACAGTGAGGTCAAGAACAACAGTGGCGCAGACCTGGCTGGGCATCAAAATACAGTGAGGTCAACAACAACAGTGGCACAGACCTGGCTGGGCAGCTAAATACATTGAGGTCAAGAACAGCAGTGGCGCAGACCTGGCTGGGCAGCTAGCAGCATTAGCGCAGACCAGACTGGGAGGCTAAATACAGTGAGGTCAAGAACAACAGTGGAGCAGACCTGGCTGTGCAGCTAAATACAGTGAGGTCAAAAACAACAGAAGCAAAGACCTGGCTGGGCAGCTAAATACATTGAGGACAAGCACAACAGTGGTGCAGACCTGGCTGGGCAGCTAAATACATTGAGGTCAAGAACAACAGTGGCGCAGAACTGGCTGGGCAGCTAGCAGCATTAGCACAGACCTGGCTGGGAGGCTAAATACAGTGAGGTCAAGAACAACAGTGGCGCAGACATGGCTGGGCAGATAAATACATTGAGGTTGAGAACAACAGTGGCGCTTACCTGGCTGGGCAGCTAGCAGCGTTAGCACAGACCTGGCTGGGAGGATAAATACAGTGAGGTCAAGAACAACAGTCGGGCAGACCTGGCTGGGCAGCTAAATACAGTGAGGTCAGAAACAACAGTGGCGCTGGGCAGCTAGCAGCATTAGCACAGACCTGGCTGGGTGGCTAAATACATTGAGGTCAAGAACAACAGTGGCGCAGACCTGGCTGGGCAGCTAAATACATTGAGGTCAAGAACAACAGTGGTGCAGACCTGGCTGGGCAGCTAGCAGCATTAGCGCAGACCTGGCTGGGTGGCTAAATACAGTGAGGTCAAGAACAACAGTGGCGCAGACTAGGCTGTGCAGCTAAATACAGTGAGGTCAAAAACAACAGTGGTGCAGACCTGGCTGGGCAGCTAAATGCACTGAGGTCAACAACAACAGTGGTGCAGACCTGGCTGGGCAGCTAAATACAGTGAGGTAAAGAACAGCAGTGGCGCAGACCTGGCTGGGCAGCTAGCAGCATTAGCGCAGACCAGGCTGGGAGGCTAAATACAGTGAGGTCAAGAACAACAGTGGAGCAGACCTGGCTGGGCAGCTAAATACAGTGAGGTCAAAAACAACAGAAGCAAAGACCTGGCTGGGCAGCTAAATACATTGAGGTTGCGAACAACAGTGGCGCAGACCTCGCTGGCCAGCTAAATACATTGAGGTTGCGAACAACAGTGGCGCAGACCTGGCTGGGCAGCTAAATACATTGAGGTTGCGAACAACAGTGGCGCAGAACTGGCTGGGCAGCTAAATACATTGAGGTCAAGAACAACAGTGGCGCAGTCCTGGCTGGGCAGCTAAATACATTGAGGTTGAAAACAACAGTGTGCAGACCTGGCTGGGCAGCTAAATACATTGAGGTCAAGAACAACAGTGGCGTAGGCCTGGCTGGGCAGCTAGCAGCATTAGCGCAGACCTTGCTGGGTGGCTAAATACATTGAGGTCAAGAACAACAGTGACGCAGACCTGGCTGGGCAGCTAAATACATTGAGGTCAAGAACAACAGTGGCGCAGACCTTGCTGGGCAGCTAGCAGCATTAGAGCTGACCTGGCTGGGTGGCTAAATACAGTGAGGTCAAAAACAACATTGGCGCAGACCTGGCTGGGCAGCTAAATACAGTGAGGTCAAAAACAACAGTGGCACAGACCTGGCTGGGCAGCTAAATACATTGAGGTCAAGAACAACAGTGGCGCTGACCTGGCTGGGCAGCCAAATACATTGAGGTCGAGAACAACAGTGGCTCTGACCTGGCTGGGCAGCTAGCAGCATTAGCACAGACCTGGCTGGGAGGCTAAATACAGTGAGGTCAAGAACAACAGTGGAGCAGACCTGGCTGTGCAGCTAAATACAGTGAGGTCAAAAACAACAGAAGCAAAGACCTGGCTGGGCAGCTAAATACATTGAGGACAAGCACAACAGTGGTGCAGACCTGGCTGGGCAGCTAAATACATTGAGGTCAAGAACAACAGTGGCGCAGAACTGGCTGGGCAGCTAGCAGCATTAGCACAGACCTGGCTGGGAGGCTAAATACAGTGAGGTCAAGAACAACAGTGGCGCAGACATGGCTGGGCAGATAAATACATTGAGGTTGAGAACAACAGTGGCACTTACCTGGCTGGGCAGCTAGCAGCGTTAGCACAGACCTGGCTGGGAGGATAAATACAGTGAGGTCAAGAACAACAGTCGGGCAGACCTGGCTGGGCAGCTAAATACAGTGAGGTCAGAAACAACAGTGGCGCTGGGCAGCTAGCAGCATTAGCACAGACCTGGCTGGGTGGCTAAATACATTGAGGTCAAGAACAAGAGTGGCGCAGACCTGGCTGGGCAGCTAAATACATTGAGGTCAAGAACAACAGTGGCGCAGACCTTGCTGGGCAGCTAGCAGCATTAGAGCTGACCTGGCTGGGTGGCTAAATACAGTGAGGTCAAAAACAACATTGGCGCAGACCTGGCTGGGCAGCTAAATACAGTGAGGTCAAAAACAACAGTGGCACAGACCTGGCTGGGCAGCTAAATACATTGAGGTCAAGAACAACAGTGGCGCTGACCTGGCTGGGCAGCCAAATACATTGAGGTCGAGAACAACAGTGGCTCTGACCTGGCTGGGCAGCTAGCAGCATTAGCACAGACCTGGCTGGGAGGCTAAATACAGTGAGGTCAAGAACAACAGTGGAGCAGACCTGGCTGTGCAGCTAAATACAGTGAGGTCAAAAACAACAGAAGCAAAGACCTGGCTGGGCAGCTAAATACATTGAGGACAAGCACAACAGTGGTGCAGACCTGGCTGGGCAGCTAAATACATTGAGGTCAAGAACAACAGTGGCGCAGAACTGGCTGGGCAGCTAGCAGCATTAGCACAGACCTGGCTGGGAGGCTAAATACAGTGAGGTCAAGAACAACAGTGGCGCAGACATGGCTGGGCAGATAAATACATTGAGGTTGAGAACAACAGTGGCACTTACCTGGCTGGGCAGCTAGCAGCGTTAGCACAGACCTGGCTGGGAGGATAAATACAGTGAGGTCAAGAACAACAGTCGGGCAGACCTGGCTGGGCAGCTAAATACAGTGAGGTCAGAAACAACAGTGGCGCTGGGCAGCTAGCAGCATTAGCACAGACCTGGCTGGGTGGCTAAATACATTGAGGTCAAGAACAAGAGTGGCGCAGACCTGGCTGGGCAGCTAAATACATTGAGGTCAAGAACAACAGTGGTGCAGACCTGGCTGGGCAGCTAGCAGCATTAGCGCAGACCTGGCTGGGTGGCTAAATACAGTGAGGTCAAGAACAACAGTGGCGCAGACTAGGCTGTGCAGCTAAATACAGTGAGGTCAAAAACAACAGTGGTGCAGACCTGGCTGGGCAGCTAAATGCACTGAGGTCAACAACAACAGTGGTGCAGACCTGGCTGGGCAGCTAAATACAGTGAGGTCAAGAACAGCAGTGGCGCAGACCTGGCTGGGCAGCTAGCAGCATTAGCGCAGACCAGGCTGGGAGGCTAAATACAGTGAGGTCAAGAACAACAGTGGAGCAGACCTGGCTGGGCAGCTAAATACAGTGAGGTCAAAAACAACAGAAGCAAAGACCTGGCTGGGCAGCTAAATACATTGAGGTTGCGAACAACAGTGGCGCAGACCTCGCTGGCCAGCTAAATACATTGAGGTTGCGAACAACAGTGGCGCAGACCTGGCTGGGCAGCTAAATACATTGAGGTTGCGAACAACAGTGGCGCAGAACTGGCTGGGCAGCTAAATACATTGAGGTCAAGAACAACAGTGGCGCAGTCCTGGCTGGGCAGCTAAATACATTGAGGTTGAAAACAACAGTGTGCAGACCTGGCTGGGCAGCTAAATACATTGAGGTCAAGAACAACAGTGGCGTAGGCCTGGCTGGGCAGCTAGCAGCATTAGCGCAGACCTTGCTGGGTGGCTAAATACATTGAGGTCAAGAACAACAGTGACGCAGACCTGGCTGGGCAGCTAAATACATTGAGGTCAAGAACAACAGTGGCGCAGACCTTGCTGGGCAGCTAGCAGCATTAGAGCTGACCTGGCTGGGTGGCTAAATACAGTGAGGTCAAAAACAACATTGGCGCAGACCTGGCTGGGCAGCTAAATACAGTGAGGTCAAAAACAACAGTGGCACAGACCTGGCTGGGCAGCTAAATACATTGAGGTCAAGAACAACAGTGGTGCTGACCTGGCTGGGCAGCCAAATACATTGAGGTCGAGAACAACAGTGGCTCTGACCTGGCTGGGCAGCTAGCAGCATTAGCACAGACCTGGCTGGGAGGCTAAATACAGTGAGGTCAAGAACAACAGTGGCGCAGACATGGCTGGGCAGATAAATACATTGAGGTTGAGAACAACAGTGGCGCATACCTGGCTGGGCAGCTAGCAGCGTTAGCACAGACCTGGCTGGGAGGATAAATACAGTGAGGTCAAGAACAACAGTGGCGCAGACCTGGCTGGGCAGCTAAATACAGTGAGGTCAAGAACAACAGTGGCGCAGACCTGGCTGGGCATCAAAATACAGTGAGGTCAACAACAACAGTGGCACAGACCTGGCTGGGCAGCTAAATACATTGAGGTCAAGAACAGCAGTGGCGCAGACCTGGCTGGGCAGCTAGCAGCATTAGCGCAGACCAGACTGGGAGGCTAAATACAGTGAGGTCAAGAACAACAGTGGAGCAGACCTGGCTGTGCAGCTAAATACAGTGAGGTCAAAAACAACAGAAGCAAAGACCTGGCTGGGCAGCTAAATACATTGAGGACAAGCACAACAGTGGTGCAGACCTGGCTGGGCAGCTAAATACATTGAGGTCAAGAACAACAGTGGCGCAGAACTGGCTGGGCAGCTAGCAGCATTAGCACAGACCTGGCTGGGTGGCTAAATACAGTGAGGTCAAGAACAACAGTGGCGCAGACCTGGCTGGGCAGCTAAATACAGTGAGGTCAAGAACAACAGTGGCGCAGACCTGGCTGGGCAGCTAAATACATTGAGGTCAAGAACAACAGTGGCGCAGACCTGGCTGGGCAGCTAAATACATTGAGGTTGAAAACAACAGTGTGCAGACCTGGCTGGGCAGCTAAATACATTGAGGTCAAGAACAACAGTGGCGCAGGCCTGGCTGGGCAGCTAGCAGCATTAGCGCAGACCTTGCTGGGTGGCTAAATACATTGAGGTCAAGAACAACAGTGATGCAGACCTGGCTGGGCAGCTAAATACATTGAGGTCAAGAACAACAGTGGCGCAGACCTTGCTGGGCAGCTAGCAGCATTAGAGCTGACCTGGTTGGGTGGCTAAATACAGTGAGGTCAAAAACAACATTGGCGCAGAACTGGCTGGGCAGCTAAATACATTGAGGTCAAGAACAACAGTGGCGCTGACCTGGCTGGGCAGCCAAATACATTGAAGTCGAGAACAACAGTGGCTCTGACCTGGCTGGGCAGCTAGCAGCATTAGCACAGGCCTGGCTGGGAGGCTAAATACAGTGAGGTGAAGAACAACAGTGGCGCAGACATGGCTGGGCAGATAAATACATTGAGGTTGAGAACAACAGTGGCGCTTACCTGGCTGGGCAGCTAGCAGCGTTAGCACAGACCTGGCTGGGAGGATAAATACAGTGAGGTCAAGAACAACAGTCGGGCAGACCTGGCTGGGCAGCTAAATACAGTGAGGTCAGAAACAACAGTGGCGCTGGGCAGCTAGCAGCATTAGCACAGACCTGGCTGGGTGGCTAAATACATTGAGGTCAAGAACAACAGTGGCGCAGACCTGGCTGGGCAGCTAAATACATTGAGGTCAAGAACAACAGTGGTGCAGACCTGGCTGGGCAGCTAGCAGCATTAGCGCAGACCTGGCTGGGTGGCTAAATACAGTGAGGTCAAGAACAACAGTGGCGCAGACTAGGCTGTGCAGCTAAATACAGTGAGGTCAAAAACAACAGTGGTGCAGACCTGGCTGGGCAGCTAAATGCACTGAGGTCAACAACAACAGTGGTGCAGACCTGGCTGGGCAGCTAAATACAGTGAGGTCAAGAACAGCAGTGGCGCAGACCTGGCTGGGCAGCTAGCAGCATTAGCGCAGACCAGGCTGGGAGGCTAAATACAGTGAGGTCAAGAACAACAGTGGAGCAGACCTGGCTGGGCAGCTAAATACAGTGAGGTCAAAAACAACAGAAGCAAAGACCTGGCTGGGCAGCTAAATACATTGAGGTTGCGAACAACAGTGGCGCAGACCTCGCTGGCCAGCTAAATACATTTAGGTTGCGAACAACAGTGGCGCAGACCTGGCTGGGCAGCTAAATACATTGAGGTTGCGAACAACAGTGGCGCAGAACTGGCTGGGCAGCTAGCAGCATTAGCACAGACCTGGCTGGGTGGCTAAATACAGTGAAGTAAGAACAACAGTGGCGCAGACCTGGCTGGGCAGCTAAATACAGTGAGGTCAAGAACAACAGTGGTGCAGACCTGGCTGGGCAGCAAAATACAGTGAGGTCAAGAACAACAGTGGTGCAGACCTGGCTGGGCAGCTAAATACAGTGAGGTCAAAAACAACAGTGGCGCAGACCTGGCTGGGCAGCTAAATACATTGAGGTCAAGAACAACAATGGCGCAGACCTGGCTGGGCAGCTAAATACATTGAGGTTGAAAACAACAGTGGTGCAGACCTGGCTGGGCAGCTCAATACATTGAGGTCAAGAACAACAGTGGCGCAGGCCTGGCTGGGCAGCTAGCAGCATTAGCACAGACCTTGCTGGGTGGCTAAATACATTGAGGCCAAGAACAACAGTGACGCAGACCTGGCTGGGCAGCTAAATACATTGAGGTCAAGGACAACAGTGGCGCAGACCTGGCTGGGCAGCTAAATACATTGAGGTCAAGAACAGCAGTGGCGCAGACCTGGCTGGGCAGCTAGCAGCATTAGTGCACACCAGGCTGGGAGGCTAAATACAGTGAGGTCAAAAACAACATTGGCGCAGACCTGGCTGGGCAGCTAAATACAGTGAGGTCAAAAACAACAGTGGCACAGACCTGGCTGGGCAGCTAAATACATTGAGGTCAAGAACAGCAGTGGTGCAGACCTGGCTGGGCAGCTAGCAGCATTATCGCAGACCAGGCTGGGAGGCTAAATACAGTGAGGTCAAGAACAACAGTGGAGCAGACCTGGCTGTGCAGCTAAATACAGTGAGGTCAAAAACAACAGAAGCAAAGACCTGGCTGGGCAGCTAAATACATTGAGGACAAGCACAACAGTGGTGCAGACCTGGCTGGGCAGCTAAATACATTGAGGTCAAGAACAACAGTGGCGCAGAACTGGCTGGGCAGCTAGCAGCATTAGCGCAGACCTGGCTGGGTGGCTAAATACAGTGAGGTCAAGAACAACAGTGGCGCAGACCTGGCTGGGCAGCTAAATACAGTGAGGTCAAGAACAACAGTGGCGCAGACCTGGCTGGGCAGCAAAATACAGTGAGGTCAACAACAACAGTGGTGCAGACCTGGCTGGGCCGCTAAATACAGTGAGGTCAAAAACAACAGTGGCGCAGACCTGGCTGGGCAGCTAAATACATTGAGGTCAAGAACAACAGTGGCGCAGACCTGGCTGGGCAGCTAAATACATTGAGGTTGAAAACAACAGTGTGCAGACCTGGCTGGGCAGCTAAATACATTGAGGTCAAGAACAACAGTGGCGCAGGCCTGGCTGGGCAGCTAGCAGCATTAGCGCAGACCTTGCTGGGTGGCTAAATACATTGAGGTCAAGAACAACAGTGACGCAGACCTGGCTGGGAGGCTAAATACAGTGAGGTCAAGAACAACAGTGGAGCAGACCTGGCTGGGCAGCTAAATACAGTGAGGTTAAAAACAACAGAAGCAAAGACCTGGCTGGGCAGCTAAATACATTGAGGTTGCGAACAACAGTAGCGCAGACCTGGCTGGGCAACTAAATACATTGAGGTTGCGAACAACAGTGGCGCAGACCTGGCTGGGCAGCTAAATACATTGAGGTCAAGAACAACAGTGGCGCAGAACTGGCTGGGCAGCTAGCAGCATTAGCGCAGACCTGGCTGGGTGGCTAAATACAGTGAATTAAGAACAACAGTGGCGCAGACCTGGCTGGGCAGCTAAATACAGTGAGGTCAAGAACAACAGTGGCGCAGACCTGGCTGGGCAGCAAAATACAGTGAGGTCAAGAACAACAGTGGTGCAGACCTGGCTGGGCAGCTAAATACAGTGAGGTCAAAAACAACAGTGGCGCAGACCTGGCTGGGCAGCTAAATACATTGAGGTCAAGAACAACAGTGGCGCAGACCTGGCTGGGCAGCTAAATACATTGAGGTTGAAAACAACATTGGCGCAGACCTGGCTGGGCAGCTAAATACAGTGAGGTCAAAAACAACATTGGCGCAGACCTGGCTGGGCAGCTAAATACAGTGAGGTCAAAAACAACAGTGGCACAGACCTGGCTGGGCAGCTAAATACATTGAGGTCGAGAACAACAGTGGCTCTGACCTGGCTGGGCAGCTAGCAGCATTAGCACAGACCTGGCTGGGAGGCTAAATACAGTGAGGTCAAGAACAACAGTGGAGCAGACCTGGCTGTGCAGCTAAATACAGTGAGGTCAAAAACAACAGAAGCAAAGACCTGGCTGGGCAGCTAAATACATTGAGGACAAGCACAACAGTGGTGCAGACCTGGCTGGGCAGCTAAATACATTGAGGTCAAGAACAACAGTGGCGCAGAACTGGCTGGGCAGCTAGCAGCATTAGCACAGACCTGGCTGGGAGGCTAAATACAGTGAGGTCAAGAACAACAGTGGCGCAGACATGGCTGGGCAGATAAATACATTGAGGTTGAGAACAACAGTGGCACTTACCTGGCTGGGCAGCTAGCAGCATTAGCACAGACCTGGCTGGGAGGATAAATACAGTGAGGTCAAGAACAACAGTCGGGCAGACCTGGCTGGGCAGCTAAATACAGTGAGGTCAGAAACAACAGTGGCGCTGGGCAGCTAGCAGCATTAGCACAGACCTGGCTGGGTGGCTAAATACATTGAGGTCAAGAACAAGAGTGGCGCAGACCTGGCTGGGCAGCTAAATACATTGAGGTCAAGAACAACAGTGGCGCAGACCTTGCTGGGCAGCTAGCAGCATTAGAGCTGACCTGGCTGGGTGGCTAAATACAGTGAGGTCAAAAACAACATTGGCGCAGACCTGGCTGGGCAGCTAAATACAGTGAGGTCAAAAACAACAGTGGCACAGACCTGGCTGGGCAGCTAAATACATTGAGGTCAAGAACAACAGTGGCGCTGACCTGGCTGGGCAGCCAAATACATTGAGGTCGAGAACAACAGTGGCTCTGACCTGGCTGGGCAGCTAGCAGCATTAGCACAGACCTGGCTGGGAGGCTAAATACAGTGAGGTCAAGAACAACAGTGGAGCAGACCTGGCTGTGCAGCTAAATACAGTGAGGTCAAAAACAACAGAAGCAAAGACCTGGCTGGGCAGCTAAATACATTGAGGACAAGCACAACAGTGGTGCAGACCTGGCTGGGCAGCTAAATACATTGAGGTCAAGAACAACAGTGGCGCAGAACTGGCTGGGCAGCTAGCAGCATTAGCACAGACCTGGCTGGGAGGCTAAATACAGTGAGGTCAAGAACAACAGTGGCGCAGACATGGCTGGGCAGATAAATACATTGAGGTTGAGAACAACAGTGGCACTTACCTGGCTGGGCAGCTAGCAGCGTTAGCACAGACCTGGCTGGGAGGATAAATACAGTGAGGTCAAGAACAACAGTCGGGCAGACCTGGCTGGGCAGCTAAATACAGTGAGGTCAGAAACAACAGTGGCGCTGGGCAGCTAGCAGCATTAGCACAGACCTGGCTGGGTGGCTAAATACATTGAGGTCAAGAACAAGAGTGGCGCAGACCTGGCTGGGCAGCTAAATACATTGAGGTCAAGAACAACAGTGGTGCAGACCTGGCTGGGCAGCTAGCAGCATTAGCGCAGACCTGGCTGGGTGGCTAAATACAGTGAGGTCAAGAACAACAGTGGCGCAGACTAGGCTGTGCAGCTAAATACAGTGAGGTCAAAAACAACAGTGGTGCAGACCTGGCTGGGCAGCTAAATGCACTGAGGTCAACAACAACAGTGGTGCAGACCTGGCTGGGCAGCTAAATACAGTGAGGTCAAGAACAGCAGTGGCGCAGACCTGGCTGGGCAGCTAGCAGCATTAGCGCAGACCAGGCTGGGAGGCTAAATACAGTGAGGTCAAGAACAACAGTGGAGCAGACCTGGCTGGGCAGCTAAATACAGTGAGGTCAAAAACAACAGAAGCAAAGACCTGGCTGGGCAGCTAAATACATTGAGGTTGCGAACAACAGTGGCGCAGACCTCGCTGGCCAGCTAAATACATTGAGGTTGCGAACAACAGTGGCGCAGACCTGGCTGGGCAGCTAAATACATTGAGGTTGCGAACAACAGTGGCGCAGAACTGGCTGGGCAGCTAAATACATTGAGGTCAAGAACAACAGTGGCGCAGTCCTGGCTGGGCAGCTAAATACATTGAGGTTGAAAACAACAGTGTGCAGACCTGGCTGGGCAGCTAAATACATTGAGGTCAAGAACAACAGTGGCGTAGGCCTGGCTGGGCAGCTAGCAGCATTAGCGCAGACCTTGCTGGGTGGCTAAATACATTGAGGTCAAGAACAACAGTGACGCAGACCTGGCTGGGCAGCTAAATACATTGAGGTCAAGAACAACAGTGGCGCAGACCTTGCTGGGCAGCTAGCAGCATTAGAGCTGACCTGGCTGGGTGGCTAAATACAGTGAGGTCAAAAACAACATTGGCGCAGACCTGGCTGGGCAGCTAAATACAGTGAGGTCAAAAACAACAGTGGCACATACCTGGCTGGGCAGCTAAATACATTGAGGTCAAGAACAACAGTGGCGCTGACCTGGCTGGGCAGCCAAATACATTGAGGTCGAGAACTACAGTGGCTCTGACCTGGCTGGGCAGCTAGCAGCATTAGCACAGACCTGGCTGGGAGGCTAAATACAGTGAGGTCAAGAACAACAGTGGCGCAGACATGGCTGGGCAGATAAATACATTGAGGTTGAGAACAACAGTGGCGCATACCTGGCTGGGCAGCTAGCAGCGTTAGCACAGACCTGGCTGGGAGGATAAATACAGTGAGGTCAAGAACAACAGTGGCGCAGACCTGGCTGGGCAGCTAAATACAGTGAGGTCAAGAACAACAGTGGCGCAGACCTGGCTGGGCATCAAAATACAGTGAGGTCAACAACAACAGTGGCACAGACCTGGCTGGGCAGCTAAATACATTGAGGTCAAGAACAGCAGTGGCGCAGACCTGGCTGGGCAGCTAGCAGCATTAGCGCAGACCAGACTGGGAGGCTAAATACAGTGAGGTCAAGAACAACAGTGGAGCAGACCTGGCTGTGCAGCTAAATACAGTGAGGTCAAAAACAACAGAAGCAAAGACCTGGCTGGGCAGCTAAATACATTGAGGACAAGCACAACAGTGGTGCAGACCTGGCTGGGCAGCTAAATACATTGAGGTCAAGAACAACAGTGGCGCAGAACTGGCTGGGCAGCTAGCAGCATTAGCACAGACCTGGCTGGGTGGCTAAATACAGTGAGGTCAAGAACAACAGTGGCGCAGACCTGGCTGGGCAGCTAAATACAGTGAGGTCAAGAACAACAGTGGCGCAGACCTGGCTGGGCAGCTAAATACATTGAGGTCAAGAACAACAGTGGCGCAGACCTGGCTGGGCAGCTAAATACATTGAGGTTGAAAACAACAGTGTGCAGACCTGGCTGGGCAGCTAAATACATTGAGGTCAAGAACAACAGTGGCGCAGGCCTGGCTGGGCAGCTAGCAGCATTAGCGCAGACCTTGCTGGGTGGCTAAATACATTGAGGTCAAGAACAACAGTGATGCAGACCTGGCTGGGCAGCTAAATACATTGAGGTCAAGAACAACAGTGGCGCAGACCTTGCTGGGCAGCTAGCAGCATTAGAGCTGACCTGGTTGGGTGGCTAAATACAGTGAGGTCAAAAACAACATTGGCGCAGAACTGGCTGGGCAGCTAAATACATTGAGGTCAAGAACAACAGTGGCGCTGACCTGGCTGGGCAGCCAAATACATTGAAGTCGAGAACAACAGTGGCTCTGACCTGGCTGGGCAGCTAGCAGCATTAGCACAGGCCTGGCTGGGAGGCTAAATACAGTGAGGTCAAGAACAACAGTGGCGCAGACATGGCTGGGCAGATAAATACATTGAGGTTGAGAACAACAGTGGCGCTTACCTGGCTGGGCAGCTAGCAGCGTTAGCACAGACCTGGCTGGGAGGATAAATACAGTGAGGTCAAGAACAACAGTCGGGCAGACCTGGCTGGGCAGCTAAATACAGTGAGGTCAGAAACAACAGTGGCGCTGGGCAGCTAGCAGCATTAGCACAGACCTGGCTGGGTGGCTAAATACATTGAGGTCAAGAACAACAGTGGCGCAGACCTGGCTGGGCAGCTAAATACATTGAGGTCAAGAACAACAGTGGTGCAGACCTGGCTGGGCAGCTAGCAGCATTAGCGCAGACCTGGCTGGGTGGCTAAATACAGTGAGGTCAAGAACAACAGTGGCGCAGACTAGGCTGTGCAGCTAAATACAGTGAGGTCAAAAACAACAGTGGTGCAGACCTGGCTGGGCAGCTAAATGCACTGAGGTCAACAACAACAGTGGTGCAGACCTGGCTGGGCAGCTAAATACAGTGAGGTCAAGAACAGCAGTGGCGCAGACCTGGCTGGGCAGCTAGCAGCATTAGCGCAGACCAGGCTGGGAGGCTAAATACAGTGAGGTCAAGAACAACAGTGGAGCAGACCTGGCTGGGCAGCTAAATACAGTGAGGTCAAAAACAACAGAAGCAAAGACCTGGCTGGGCAGCTAAATACATTGAGGTTGCGAACAACAGTGGCGCAGACCTCGCTGGCCAGCTAAATACATTTAGGTTGCGAACAACAGTGGCGCAGAACTGGCTGGGCAGCTAGCAGCATTAGCACAGACCTGGCTGGGTGGCTAAATACAGTGAAGTAAGAACAACAGTGGCGCAGACCTGGCTGGGCAGCTAAATACAGTGAGGTCAAGAACAACAGTGGTGCAGACCTGGCTGGGCAGCAAAATACAGTGAGGTCAAGAACAACAGTGGTGCAGACCTGGCTGGGCAGCTAAATACAGTGAGGTCAAAAACAACAGTGGCGCAGACCTGGCTGGGCAGCTAAATACATTGAGGTCAAGAACAACAATGGCGCAGACCTGGCTGGGCAGCTAAATACATTGAGGTTGAAAACAACAGTGGTGCAGACCTGGCTGGGCAGCTCAATACATTGAGGTCAAGAACA
This sequence comes from Ambystoma mexicanum, assembly GCF_040938575.1. NCBI lineage: Eukaryota > Metazoa > Chordata > Amphibia > Caudata > Ambystomatidae > Ambystoma > Ambystoma mexicanum. The sequence goes on from NC_090941.1 coordinate 1,110,955,325, forward strand.
ACAGTGGCGCAGGCCTGGCTGGGCAGCTAGCAGCATTAGCACAGACCTTGCTGGGTGGCTAAATACATTGAGGCCAAGAACAACAGTGACGCAGACCTGGCTGGGCAGCTAAATACATTGAGGTCAAGGACAACAGTGGCGCAGACCTGGCTGGGCAGCTAAATACATTGAGGTCAAGAACAGCAGTGGCGCAGACCTGGCTGGGCAGCTAGCAGCATTAGTGCACACCAGGCTGGGAGGCTAAATACAGTGAGGTCAAAAACAACATTGGCGCAGACCTGGCTGGGCAGCTAAATACAGTGAGGTCAAAAACAACAGTGGCACAGACCTGGCTGGGCAGCTAAATACATTGAGGTCAAGAACAGCAGTGGTGCAGACCTGGCTGGGCAGCTAGCAGCATTATCGCAGACCAGGCTGGGAGGCTAAATACAGTGAGGTCAAGAACAACAGTGGAGCAGACCTGGCTGTGCAGCTAAATACAGTGAGGTCAAAAACAACAGAAGCAAAGACCTGGCTGGGCAGCTAAATACATTGAGGACAAGCACAACAGTGGTGCAGACCTGGCTGGGCAGCTAAATACATTGAGGTCAAGAACAACAGTGGCGCAGAACTGGCTGGGCAGCTAGCAGCATTAGCGCAGACCTGGCTGGGTGGCTAAATACAGTGAGGTCAAGAACAACAGTGGCGCAGACCTGGCTGGGCAGCTAAATACAGTGAGGTCAAGAACAACAGTGGCGCAGACCTGGCTGGGCAGCAAAATACAGTGAGGTCAACAACAACAGTGGTGCAGACCTGGCTGGGCCGCTAAATACAGTGAGGTCAAAAACAACAGTGGCGCAGACCTGGCTGGGCAGCTAAATACATTGAGGTCAAGAACAACAGTGGCGCAGACCTGGCTGGGCAGCTAAATACATTGAGGTTGAAAACAACAGTGTGCAGACCTGGCTGGGCAGCTAAATACATTGAGGTCAAGAACAACAGTGGCGCAGGCCTGGCTGGGCAGCTAGCAGCATTAGCGCAGACCTTGCTGGGTGGCTAAATACATTGAGGTCAAGAACAACAGTGACGCAGACCTGGCTGGGAGGCTAAATACAGTGAGGTCAAGAACAACAGTGGAGCAGACCTGGCTGGGCAGCTAAATACAGTGAGGTTAAAAACAACAGAAGCAAAGACCTGGCTGGGCAGCTAAATACATTGAGGTTGCGAACAACAGTAGCGCAGACCTGGCTGGGCAACTAAATACATTGAGGTTGCGAACAACAGTGGCGCAGACCTGGCTGGGCAGCTAAATACATTGAGGTCAAGAACAACAGTGGCGCAGAACTGGCTGGGCAGCTAGCAGCATTAGCGCAGACCTGGCTGGGTGGCTAAATACAGTGAATTAAGAACAACAGTGGCGCAGACCTGGCTGGGCAGCTAAATACAGTGAGGTCAAGAACAACAGTGGCGCAGACCTGGCTGGGCAGCAAAATACAGTGAGGTCAAGAACAACAGTGGTGCAGACCTGGCTGGGCAGCTAAATACAGTGAGGTCAAAAACAACAGTGGCGCAGACCTGGCTGGGCAGCTAAATACATTGAGGTCAAGAACAACAGTGGCGCAGACCTGGCTGGGCAGCTAAATACATTGAGGTTGAAAACAACAGTGGTGCAGACCTGGCTGGGCAGCTAAATACATTGAGGTCAAGAACAACAGTGGCGCAGGCCTGGCTCGGCAGCTAGCAGCATTAGCACAAACCTTGCTGGGTGGCTAAATTCATTGAGGCCAAGAACAACAGTGACGCAGACCTGGCTGGGCAGCTAAATACATTGAGGTCAAGAACAACAGTGGCGCAGACCTGGCTGGGCAGCTAAATACATTGAGGTCAAGAACAGCAGTGGCGCAGACCTGGCTGGGCAGCTAGCAGCATTAGTGCAGACCAGGCTGGGAGGCTAAATACAGTGAGGTCAAAAACAACATTGGCGCAGACCTGGCTGGGCAGCTAAATACAGTGAGGTCAAAAACAACAGTGGCACAGACCTGGCTGGGCAGCTAAATACATTGAGGTCAAGAACAGCAGTGGCGCAGACCTGGCTGGGCAGCTAGCAGCATTAGCGCAGACCAGACTGGGAGGCTAAATACAGTGAGGTCAAGAACAACAGTGGAGCAGACCTGGCTGTGCAGCTAAATACAGTGAGGTCAAAAACAACAGAAGCAAGACCTGGCTGGGCAGCTAAATACATTGAGGACAAGCACAACAGTGGTGCAGACCTGGCTGGGCAGCTAAATACATTGAGGTCAAGAACAACAGTGGCGCAGAACTGGCTGGGCAGCTAGCAGCATTAGCACAGACCTGGCTGGGTGGCTAAATACAGTGAGGTCAAGAACAACAGTGGCGCAGACCTGGCTGGGCAGCAAAATACAGTGAGGTCAACAACAACAGTGGTGCAGAACTGGCTGGGCAGCTAAATACAGTGAGGTCAAAAACAACAGTGGCGCAGACCTGGCTGGGCAGCTAAATACATTGACGTCAAGAACAACAGTGGCGCAGTCCTGGCTGGGCAGCTAAATACATTGGGCCTCATTACGACCCTGGCGGAGTGGGTTTACGCCAGCGGTATTCGCGGCGGACCCTACCACCCTACTACGAGTTCCCGTAGCGCCATGGAGCCGTTTTCCGCCTGGTTTTTCCGGGCGGAGAAATCCATGGCGCTACGGGACCTTGTTGTTAATTACGCCACCGTATTTTACAGTGGCGTAATTAACGCCTTCCCCACTCCCATTATACCCTGTGGGGCAAAAATGGGAATGGGGAAGGGTAAAATGGGGAATGGGGATTTACCGCCCCGCCAAGGTCGGAATGGGGCGGTAAATCCGCCAACCCCCATGGCGGTATCGGCAGCTTTCCGCCGTGCTCCATGGTGCATATTGCACCACGATCTCCGCCAGGGTCGTTATGAGGGCCATTGAGGTTGAAAACAACAGTGTGCAGACCTGGCTGGGCAGCTAAATACATTGAGGTCAAGAACAACAGTGGGGCAGGCCTGGCTGGGCAGCTAGCAGCATTAGCGCAGACCTTGCTGGGTGGCTAAATACATTGAGGTCAAGAACAACAGTGACGCAGACCTGGCTGGGCAGCTAAATACATTGAGGTCAAGAACAACAGTGGTGCAGACCTTGCTGGGCAGCTAGCAGCATTAGAGCTGACCTGGCTGGGTGGCTAAATACAGTGAGGTCAAAAACAACATTGGCGCAGACCTGGCTGGGCAGCTAAATACAGTGAGGTCAAAAACAACAGTGGCACAGACCTGGCTGGGCAGCTAAATTCATTGAGGTCAAGAACAACAGTGGTGCTGACCTGGCTGGGCAGCCAAATACATTGAGGTCGAGAACAACAGTGGCTCTGACCTGGCTGGGCAGCTAGCAGCATTAGCACAGACCTGGCTGGGAGGCTAAATACAGTGAGGTCAAGAACAACAGTGGCGCAGACATGGCTGGGCAGAGAAATACATTGAGGTTGAGAACAACAGTGGCGCATACCTGGCTGGGCAGCTAGCAGCGTTAGCACAGACCTGGCTGGGAGGATAAATACAGTGAGGTCAAGAACAACAGTGGCGCAGACCTGGCTGGGCAGCTAAATACAGTGAGGTCAAGAACAACAGTGGCGCAGACCTGGCTGGGCAGCAAAATACAGTGAGGTCAACAACAACAGTGGCACAGACCTGGCTGGGCAGCTAAATACATTGAGGTCAAGAACAGCAGTGGCGCAGACCTGGCTGGGCAGCTAGCAGCATTAGCGCAGACCAGACTGGGAGGCTAAATACAGTGAGGTCAAGAACAACAGTGGAGCAGACCTGGCTGTGCAGCTAAATACAGTGAGGTCAAAAACAACAGAAGCAAAGACCTGGCTGGGCAGCTAAATACATTGAGGACAAGCACAACAGTGGTGCAGACCTGGCTGGGCAGCTAAATACATTGAGGTCAAGAACAACAGTGGCGCAGAACTGGCTGGGCAGCTAGCAGCATTAGCACAGACCTGGCTGGGTGGCTAAATACAGTGAGGTCAAGAACAAAAGTGGCGCAGACCTGGCTGGGCAGCTAAATACAGTGAGGTCAAGAACAACAGTGGCGCAGACCTGGCTGGGCAGCTAAATACATTGAGGTCAAGAACAACAGTGGCGCAGACCTGGCTGGGCAGCTAAATACATTGAGGTTGAAAACAACAGTGTGCAGACCTGGCTGGGCAGCTAAATACATTGAGGTCAAGAACAACAGTGGCGCAGGCCTGGCTGGGCAGCTAGCAGCATTAGTGCAGACCTTGCTGGGTGGCTAAATACATTGAGGTCAAGAACAACAGTGATGCAGACCTGGCTGGGCAGCTAAATACATTGAGGTCAAGAACAACAGTGGCGCAGACCTTGCTGGGCAGCTAGCAGCATTAGAGCTGACCTGGCTGGGTGGCTAAATACAGTGAGGTCAAAAACAACATTGGCGCAGACCTGGCTGGGCAGCTAAATACATTGAGGTCAAGAACAACAGTGGCGCTGACCTGGCTGGGCAGCCAAATACATTGAGGTCGAGAACAACAGTGGCTCTGACCTGGCTGGGCAGCTAGCAGCATTAGCACAGACCTGGCTGGGAGGCTAAATACAGTGAGGTCAAGAACAACAGTGGCGCAGACACGGCTGGGCAGAAAAATACATTGAGGTTGAGAACAACAGTGGCGCTTACCTGGCTGGGCAGCTAGCAGCGTTAGCACAGACCTGGCTGGGAGGATAAATACAGTGAGGTCAAGAAAAACAGTGGGGCAGACCTGGCTGGGCAGCTAAATACAGTGAGGTCAAGAACAACAGTGGCGCAGACCTGGCTGGGCAGCAAAATACAGTGAGGTCAACAACAACAGTGGCACAGACCTGGCTGGGCAGCTAAATACATTGAGGTCAAGAACAGCAGTGGCGCAGACCTGGCTGGGCAGCTAGCAGCATTAGCGCAGACCAGACTGGGAGGCTAAATACAGTGAGGTCAAGACCAACAGTGGAGCAGACCTGGCTGTGCAGCTAAATACAGTGAGGTCAAAAACAACAGAAGCAAAGACCTGGCTGGGCAGCTAAATACATTGAGGACAAGCACAACAGTGGTGCAGACCTGGCTGGGCAGCTAAATACATTGAGGTCAAGAACAACAGTGGCGCAGAACTGGCTGGGCAGCTAGCAGCATTAGCACAGACATGGCTGGGTGGCTAAATACAGTGAGGTCAAGAACAACAGTGGGGCAGACCTGGCTGCGCAGCTAAATACAGTGAGGTCAAGAACAACAGTGGCGCAGACCTGGCTGGGCAGCAAAATACAGTGAGGTCAACAACAACAGTGGTGCAGACCTGGCTGGGCAGCTAAATACAGTGAGGTCAAAAACAACAGTGGCGCAGACCTGGCTGGGCAGCTAAATACATTGAGGTCAAGAACAACAGTGGCGCAGACCTTGCTGGGCAGCTAAATACATTGAGGTTGAAAACAACAGTGTGCAGACCTGGCTGGGCAGCTAAATACATTGAGGTCAAGAACAACAGTGGCGCAGGCCTGGCTGGGCAGCTAGCAGCATTAGCGCAGACCTTGCTGGGTGGCTAAATACATTGAGGTCAAGAACAACAGTGACGCAGACCTGGCTGGGCAGATAAATACATTGAGGTCAAGAACAACAGTGGCGCAGACATTGCTGGGCAGCTAGCAGCATTAGAGCTGACCTGGCTGCGTGGCTAAATACAGTGAGGTCAAAAACAACATTGGCGCAGACCTGGCTGGGCAGCTAAATACAGTGAGGTCAAAAACAACAGTGGCACAGACCTGGCTGGGCAGCTAAATACATTGAGGTCAAGAACAACAGTGGCACTGACCTGGCTGGGCAGCCAAATACATTGAGGTCGAGAACAACAGTGGCTCTGACCTGGCTGGGCAGCTAGCAGCATTAGCACAGACCTGGCTGGGAGGCTAAATACAGTGAGGTCAAGAAAAACAGTGGAGCAGACCTGGCTGTGCAGCTAAATACAGTGAGGTCAAAAACAACAGAAGCAAAGACCTGGCTGGGCAGCTAAATACATTGAGGTCAAGAACAACAGTGGCGCAGAACTGGCTGGGCAGCTAGCAGCATTAGCACAGACCTGGCTGGGTGGCTAAATACAGTGAGGTCAAGAACAACAGTGGCGCAGACCTGGCTGGGCAGCTAAATACAGTGAGGTCAAAGGTCAAGAACAACAGTGGCGCAGACCTGGCTGGGCAGCTAAATACATTGAGGTCAAGAACAACAGTGGCGCAGACCTGGCTGGGCAGCTAAATACATTGAGGTTGAAAACAACAGTGTGCAGACCTGGCTGGGCAGCTAAATACATTGAGGTCAAGAACAACAGTGGCGCAGGCCTGGCTGGGCAGCTAGCAGCATTAGCGCAGACCTTGCTGGGTGGCTAAATACATTGAGGTCAAGAACAACAGTGACGCAGACCTGGTTGGGCAGCTAGCAGCATTAGAGCTGACCTGGCTGGGTGGCTAAATACAGTGAGGTCAAAAACAACATTGGCGCAGACCTGGCTGGGCAGCTAAATACATTGAGGTCAAGAACAACAGTGGCGCTGACCTGGCTGGGCAGCCAAATACATTGAGGTCGAGAACAACAGTGGCTCTGACCTGGCTGGGCAGCTAGCAGCATTAGCACAGACCTGGCTGGGAGGCTAAATACAGTGAGGTCAAGAACAACAGTGGCGCAGACATGGCTGGGCAGATAAATACATTGAGGTTGAGAACAACAGTGGCGCATACCTGGCTGGGCAGCTAGCAGCGTTAGCACAGACCTGGCTGGGAGGATACATACAGTGTGGTCAAGAACAACAGTGGCGCAGACCTGGCTGGGCAGCTAAATACAGTGAGGTCAAGAACAACAGTGGCGCAGACCTGGCTGGGCAGCAAAATACAGTGAGGTCAACAACAACAGTGGCACAGACCTGGCTGGGCAGCTAAATACATTGAGGTCAAGAACAGCAGTGGCGCAGACCTGGCTGGGCAACTAGCAGCATTAGCGCAGACCAGACTGGGAGGCTAAATACAGTGAAGTAAGAACAACAGTGGAGCAGACCTGGCTGTGCAGCTAAATACAGTGAGGTCAAAAACAACAGAAGCAAAGACCTGGCTGGGCAGCTAAATACATTGAGGACAAGCACAACAGTGGTGCAGACCTGGCTGGGCAGCTAAATACATTGAGGTCAAGAACAACAGTGGCGCAGAACTGGCTGGGCAGCTAGCAGCATTAGCACAGACCTGGCTGGGTGGTTAAATACAGTGAGGTCAAGAACAACAGTGGCACAGACCTGGCTGGGCAGCTAAATACAGTGAGGTCAAGAACAACAGTGGTGCATACCTGGCTGGGCAGCAAAATACAGTGAGGTCAACAACAACAGTGGTGCAGACCTGGCTGGGCAGCTAAATACAGTGAGGTCAAAAACAACAGTGGCGCAGACCTGGCTGGGCAGCTAAATACATTGAGGTCAAGAACAACAGTGGCGCAGACCTGGCTGAGCAGCTAAATACATTGAGGTTGAAAACAACAGTGTGCAGACCTGGCTGGGCAGCTAAATACATTGAGGTCAAGAACAACAGTGGCGCAGGCCTGGCTGGGCAGCTAGCAGCATTAGCGCAGACCTTGCTGGGTGGCTAAATACATTGAGGTCAAGAACAACAGTGACGCAGACCTGGCTGGGCAGATAAATACATTGAGGTCAAGAACAACAGTGGCGCAGACCTTGCTGGGCAGCTAGCAGCATTAGAGCTGACCTGGCTGGGTGGCTAAATACAGTGAGGTCAAAAACAACATTGGCACAGACGTGGCTGGGCAGCTAAATACATTGAGGTCAAGAACAACAGTGGCGCTGACCTGGCTGGGCAGCCAAATACATTGAGGTCGAGAACAACAGTGGCTCTGACCTGGCTGGGCAGCTAGCAGCATTAGCACAGACCTGGCTGGGAGGCTAAATACAGTGAGGTCAAGAACAACAGTGGCGCAGACATGGCTGGGCAGATAAATACATTGAGGTTGAGAACAACAGTGGCGCATACCTGTCTGGGCAGCTAGCAGCGTTAGCACAGACCTGGCTGGGAGGATAAATACAGTGAGGTCAAGAACAACAGTGGCGCAGATCTGGCTGGGCAGCTAAATACATTGAGGTCGAGAACAACGGTGGCACAGACCTGGCTGGGCAGCTAGCAGCATTAGCACAGACCTGGCTGGGCAGCTAAATTCAGTGAGGTCAAGAAGAACAGTGGCGCAGGCCTGGCAGGGCGATCCTATCGGAATTAGCGCTGGGTGTGCAGACAGCAGGACGACACATGGGTTTATGAAATCTCACACCAAGTGTATTGAGGTCAGCGTGAAGTGGACAATGGTTTAACACCTGATACTATGTAGTAATGGAGCAAACAAGGTGTATGGGAGGGTGTAATTGTGACAATGTTATATGGGGGAGTCACATGGGCGAACTTGAAGGGTAGATAGATAGATTGTTCATTGCCGCTCATTTATTGTAGGGCGGAGGTGTAGAATCAGATCCGCAGGTCTCTGCGGATTGCCAGTTTAATTACTTGAGTGATTATATGCTGTCTGTCTTTGTAGGAGGAAGCAGGGGTGGTAATGTACAGAGAAATTACAGTGTTGAATAGGCGGAGTACTCACGTGGCTCGAGCAGGGTTAAGCGGATAGCGTGGCTGGCCGATGGCTCGAACGGCCACGGACAGATGCAGACAGGCCCTTAGGATGCGGCCTTTGGGAGTGTCAGCCGGCTTCGGCCTTCCGGTTGCTGGGATTGGGCAAAGAGCACTGCAGACCACCAATCACTGTGCGGTTGGCGTAGAGCGCAGCTCTGATGGTTAGGCGAATCGGGCGGCCATCTTTGTGTTGGCGCCAATTTCAAATTTTCAATACGGCGAAGTTGCAGACAGAAAGGAGAAATGGCGTCGCAGATGTGAGGCAGTTGCAACTGCTGCTGGATAACCTCTGATTATGAGGATCCCTTCAGAGAAGGCGAGGTATCGGTCGTTGAGTGGCTCATGGCTGATAACTTGTTAAATCATCAGATGCTCCGTGGGAGAGGGCTCCAGCCCTCTCGTGCGGCGGATATGAAGAAATGGTTCTCATCGATGCAGACAGGCCCCTGGGATGCGGCCCTTGGGAGTGGGAGTGGGACCAATAGTGGTCCATCAGAACTACTGTTCCATCCTTCATGCTTGCTACATCAAAAATCCGGCCACACTGATGATTTTCTTAAACTTTCCTCGTGCCATTATTTCCGAAACACAAGGATGCACTTACTAGAGGTATTATCAGCAATGGCCCTCCTTTGTCGTCGACCTATGTCAACAACTTTGCAATCTTTGAACAGTGATTCTTGCATTCATTATATGCAGTGTCTATAACTGGCTCAAAATATCCAGTTAATGCTGGTGCTTTACACACGATCAGGCCATCAGCCCATCCTTATGGAGTCAGCACTGTTCCTTTGATTTGCAATTGGCCTCTTTCCCAACATCTCTGTATCTCTTCTTTATTCTTGCCTTGACAATTTAGCATCTTGTTTCCTTCCACCCCGATTCCTGTTCTGTCCATTCCAGGCTGTTCATATCGCATTACTAGATTCCTTGTTTCTGGCTTCTCTTTCGGCTTCAAATCTTACACATAGTAATCTTCTCTTTGAGATGTCTTTTCAGTTATCCATACCAGGGAGCTGTTCTGCCTTGGAACTGTCCCCTTGTCTGGCAGAGTGCAAGATGTGTCAGGCAATGAGCTCTTTGCACTGGTTAGCTATGAATTTCTTAGAGGTTCCCATAGCATACGGAATGAGAGCACAAACATAGCATCTCTCTTTAGATGTTCTCTCTCCCACCTTTTTCATGTGCTGATACCACATGCTATTACCCAAGTGTGATGTACTATCTAGATAAGTATTTATCCCATTATTGTCTTCCTCTGTATTTCTCTTGTGTCTTTTTAACAAAATGTTTGCAGCCCAGGGAAACAACTCTAAAGCACCTCTATGCTGGGGAGACAACACAAGGGGCCCTGGCTCATTGGTTATGGGCAAATCTACAAGGATTCCTGGAGTGGGGAGAATCAAAGGGACTTCTGCTTTTTTTGGATCAAAAGTGGAAAAAAAGGTGAATCATAAGAAACAAAAAGACACAGAGCATAACTGTGCATACGTTTATCGCGAACCAACATATTAATCCCCACCACTTGTGCCATTCTGGTATCTCTTGGGCTTGCTCATTCTCTGAAATCGTACTAGCTTGAACATTTCTCATTTTTGCTTCAATTTAAGGAAGAAAAAACACTATTCTGGTAACTATAGTATATTGGGCAATTGGAGTAACTCCTCTACTATTGCTACAAGCATCCTTCTGATTACAGGGCCAGTCTTAGGATCCTGTAAAAAAAGCCTTTATGTCCAAGTCTCTTCTAACAAGAGCCAGATAAGCCTGAAGAATAAACACAAAAACAGCAAGTACGAGACAATGTACATCACTTTCTGGGAGGACCACACATTCTACCAAACAAATATTCAGTAAGAAACGAATCGGGGTACTGCTCACATTTCCAATTCTTAACCAAGTGTTGTCGTTTAGGCATAATTGTGATATGTCAGCATTTCTATAAAGTTAATTTTCAAAGATTCCTGTGGCTCAAGCAAAAGGGTTGCACGCCTGCTGTAATATCTAGAAGGAGTGCCGAAGGGGAGCCACAGTCCAAATGCAAATCTGTATTTATTAGTTTGTTGGTTTATCGTCCTTCTTCCTTGTCATCGATCGAGTCTGCAAATGCTGAAATTCGTCTTCTTGTCTTGCTTCTGGATTGATGGCTGGGGGTGCTGCGGTCTCGCCGGTGTATAATTTGACGTTGTTCAGGTGGATCCACACTCGTCTGCCTTGAACTTTCACTGCTGAGGGAGTAATATTCTCTACAACTAACAGGCCATCAAACCTTGGCTCGTGCCACTTCCTAGTGAAGTTTTTAATCAGCACTGTCTCACTAGCAAAAAGTCTTCGAGCTGATAAAAGTTCAGAAGATCCGATTGCTGAATGGTTTTCATCTGTGTTCTGAGACCGACCCCCCCCTGGCGTTTGAGTTGATCTGAAATGAGAGAGACACTAGCGGTCATACTGTCATGAGCACTACTCTGCTGTCAGGGCATCTCTCTCCTTTGGGCTTCAGGGGTCTCCAGAACATACACATGGTGGCTAAATGGGCGCTAGTTTGGCATTCCTGGCACCTCCTGCAGTCACAGACAACCCACACCATGGTAGAATAAGCACTTCGCTGTTCCCTCAAGATGGCCACCCAGGGGACCACCGGTATTGCTCAGAAGAACTCCAGTCTCTGAGTGTGGCTGCCTATTTAAGCCATGACAGAAACCAGCCTGTGCTTCGCGTTGTTCCTGCTTTAGCAGCTCCACTCTTCCCGCAGCTCCGTTCAGCCCTGCAAGGAAAAGATATCAAACAATCAGCACGAATATTTCCAACCCAACAGCAATCGGATTGTAATTATACTTACCAGCTCGCTTGGATCCGTTGGTCACCTCCGCAGGTTTCCGCCTTCAGCAACTCCCCGACTTCAGGATCCTGTATGTTCCCCATCTTTGGTTTCTTCCACGCCACGCTCACAGCAGCTGCAGCGGAGAGAAAAGTAAGGGAACACATATAATAACAATGCTCGCTAAAACAGCGGATCGCGCCGCAGCTCACAGCATGCATTCTCTGAACTAATAACTTAAAGTCTCCGCACTCAGCCACGTGCTGTTGCCGATACTACGCACCTTCTCACACCAACAGACATCAGTCACGCCACTTCAAAGCCACATGACAACACCCAACAGGTGCGAAACTTACAGCAAGACACGCATCCGAGCACGCAGATTGGAACTCAGCTTATAGCACTGTGCGCTCACCTGAGAGGCTTGTCCATTGATCCTCAGCACCTGTAAGAAGAAAAGACAAAGGAATTAGAAAAGGAAAACAAAGTCAGACTTTTCACACATAGCACACGCAGCACAAGATAGCACTTCTTTCCAATCCGAACCAAAGAAAGGCGCGAAAAGAGTTGAACTCCTATCACAGAGGCTGCACATCTCTAATCTCAGCAAGACAAGACTAGAGAGCCAGTGAAGTAACTGGCAACAGCGCATCTTCAGAACTTAGCACCCCTGCATGATGCAGGATGGAGAGCTCACTCTTCTTACCATATAGGTGAGCTGGCACATCACACTTGGAAAGCTCATGTGGGGTTACCGGGGGAAAGGGGAGCCAATAGCTAGTAACCCCTGATTTTGTGTTGACTTGACAGAACCTGTATCTATTCCGGCCCAGTTCCCTTCCTTCCAAGCACCTATGGAGGAGAGGTCTTCATCACCCCTGCAGAGTTCAGGTAAGCATGACAGAACGCCCCCCTAAAATAGTTCTGCCCAAGCGGTATGGAGACCTCAGAGGTAGACCACTTGTCCCAGTTGCTTGGTGAGCTGCATGTTGAGGTGGATGGAGCCCGGTCTGAGATGAATGCCTTACGGTGGGAGTTGGTAGTGAATAGGGAACGGAATGGCGTGTTGGCACAGCAGTTACTACAAGCACAGGCTGGGCAGGCCCCGATTCCAGGAGGAGCTCCACCAGCTCAGGCTACGCAGCCTATGGCTCCAGTTCAGGTGGTAATTCCTGGGAACATTCCATGGGGCAACCCCGAACGGTTCACAGGAGATCCCAAGAACTTTGGGGTTTTCATGAACCAAAGCCATTTGCATTTCCTGTGTAGGCCCAGAGTTATTCCCACAAACAAATCAAAAGTAGCCAGGACTTGTTGGCCTATGGGGCTACTTTCAATCGACTGGTCGCTGAGAAAAATTGACCAGAGGAAAAGCAAACAACGTTATTTTATAGAGGCCTGTGGGCAGAACTGAAAGACATCCTGGCGCAAGTGGTTAAACCTCCAGTGGGGTGTGCGAAGTATATCGATTTAACTATACAACTGGACCACAGGCTGCAAGATCACAAGTCAGATTGCGCTCGCTCAGAAAACAGGACGTATTACGTTCGCCCGAAAGAGAATCCAGTCCGGGACACACCTGATACGCATCCTGAGCCCATGCAACTGGGTGTAGTTTGAGGCTCTCTCACAAAGGTGGAAAGAGAGACGGCAAGAACAGCTATGCTTGTATTGTGCTCAGGCAGGACACTTCCTGTGAGACTGCCCGGCAAGGCCACCCCGAAAGGTGGTGGTGGCTCTGGAAAAGGGGGAGGAGAAGGATCATTCGGAAAACTCCAACACCTGGTAAGCCTAGAGGTCGGCTTGTCGAGCACAGAAAAGGCACCACAGACCTCGCATTTCATTGGCCCTGTAATCCTGATTTGCCAGCAGCAACCTTCCAAGATGCATGCCCTAGAAGTATATGTGGACAGCGGAGCTATATGCAATTACATGGATTTAAACCTGGCAAGCAGGATCGGAATTCCAAACTGTCCCAAGGCAGTGGAAGAGAATGTCACAGCGGTTGAAGGCACCCAACTGGTATCAGGGCCGGTGACGCAGTGAACTGAAGAGCTCACGTTGCTTTGCCAGGATGGACACCAGGAGAGGATCTCGTTTGACCTTTTCATGGCCCCGCAGTTCCACATCATCCAAGGCATTCCCTGGGTAGAAGCGAACAATCCGCACATTGACTGGCGTACTAGGACCATGGCCTTTGCCGACGGGTGTAGACAGTTGTGTTATGGAAACTAAGATGCCCCGGGAAGCCCAATGCAGACCATCCAAAGGGTCGGATCTACTTTGGGCCTGGTGGGCATATTGCCACCCGAATACCATGAGTTTCAGACGTGCATGTGCGGATGGAACATTAAGTCGGTGCATGCCATGGACCAACGCAGTGGCTGGGTGCCTGTTTTAGAAAGTGAACAAGGTTGAACGGCCAGGGCTATAGTAGTACGAGCATGTGATGCATTTACAGTTGGCAAACAATAATTTGATTATTGGTTGATTTACTGTGAACATGACAACTCACCCATACATGTGCCCACATGACTTATAGGGCCAATCCCATTCACGCACCCTTGAACCAATCAAGACCCTGTCTCATCAACCAATGTGGAGACAGTTCACGGAATATCAACCAGGATGTGCTCTGGCGGTTGTTGCGACCACCGACCAGTGTGAAGACGATAGCCCGAGGCACCAGCCACACTACAGTAAGCCAAGCAGTTGAGAACTAGCTTTATACATCCATGTGAACAAAATGTTCGACAACTCTAAATGCATCACATGCTCGTACTACTATAGCATGGGTGCTCACCCTTATTCACTCTCTAAAACAGGCACCCAGCCACCGTGTTAGTCCACGGCACGCCACAACTTAATTTTCCATGATATTAGCTATTCCTACACTGACTGCGGGACGCTCTATTATCCTACCTTCAGCTAGGCTGTATCAACATAGCAGCATGAGCGCCCTCCTTTTCTCACGTAATGACACAGTGTGCCATTACAACTAGCCCTCACTTCCCACTCTTCACCAACACGCAGGATTAACGGACCATGAGAGAACACACAGGCACTCCAGCCTAACCTCTCTCTTTTATGCATTGGCTTCATTCTTTTGAACCTAACACATTGCGGTACGTTTTTCACACACACGGACACCAGGCTCACAGGCCCTACATAGCCTCTTGGTTTAAACACCCACCTTCTAGACCAATCATCTGGAATAGCTCCGTTCTTTTTTACTCTCGCACAACTCAATGTGAGCCTTACAATTCACAATGCTGACCACACAGTTAGGTTTGCCTGCTCGCCAGATATGCACAGCTAGGCTCCTAGCATGGCTAACTTTATACCCTTGAATCAACTGTAACCATACGACTTGCGACTCAACCCCTCTCCCTCTCACCAACAGAAGCACTAATCAGTGCCCAGTATCATGCCATGCAATACGGCCATTCTATATCATCATACTTGAGACAGACTTACACAGTAAGCTATCACCTCATCATCACATACATACTCACTTCAGAGTTTACACCAGATCCTGACTCATACTGACTCTCTCTCCATGTTCCCCCCTTTCTCTCCTTGGTGCTATGTTTCTCCATTTACTCTGTGACTTCAACCAACCAAAACTGTATTTCTCCTTAACTTGCTACATATCTCTAAACCACATACGTATTTCAATGTATTTATGTTGACTGTGAACACCACCTTGTCATTTATGTCACCAAAACACAACTCACAATGCAGCACTCCACTACTTTTTGCCCCACGGGCACAACTGGGTGATAATGTTATGCAACACTTTTGTTGGATCTGACACCTGGTCATAATGTAAAATTGCTGGTTAAATAATGACAGCTACAGCCTTGAAAAAGACCCCCATGGGGTTGAGACACGTGCCAGCACTTTCAGTAACAATAAAAAAAAACAATGGCAAAAATGGAACCAATAAGGTTTCCTCATCTTTGGAAGTGAGACCCAACACACTGATCACCAATACAAGTAAATTCAAATACTTGAACTATAGGTGCAGCGCCACTTTCGTAAGAATCCACAACAATTCTGCAAACTGTAAATACATAGTCCCAGACATGACAGGTCACCACCCTTGATACTGAGAGGCAGGAGCTGGCTTCATGTTGATACAGTGCATATCAAGGTATCCAGTCAATGCATCGAATACAAAGCATTGAATGCCAAAAGCATAAACATAAGCACCGGAAAAAAAGCATCAAATGCATTTTTATCAAAGGTACATTTTTTATTTTAAGTAAAATGGGTTTTAAGGGGTAGAAAAACGGGGGTTGGGAGGTACCCCCCATTAAAAAAATGCATTCAATGCTTTTTTTCGTTGTTTTGTTTTAGATGCTAAGGCATTCAATGCTTTGGCATTCGATGCAATCACTATAAACCCATATCAATGGTTGATGGGGTTTTTATTTTTTTATTGGTTTGTTCAACCTTTAAAAAAGAAGAAAACAAGTGACATCAGCGTCTTCCCTCCCTCCCTCCCTCCTGTTTACGTTAACAAGTCCAATTTGTCACATGGGATTCCATTGGCCACAGCCTTAGTCAAGCGTTTTTTCTACTTATGCTTAATCACTCCGTTTACTTTCAGGTCGTCTAACCGAGTTTTTAGCACTTGAAGAAAGTTTATCAGAGCAAACAGTACTGCTCTGTCAGACCCTTCAAAAAGGACTTTCCACCACTCCTCAGTACTCCTTATTCGATGGGTGTCGATCAGTGAACACAAATTAAGTCCTCTTTGCTGTTGCAATTTCTACATGACATGACCAGATGTTTTAGAGTTTCTGTGGCGTTATTACAGAAATGGCACTTGAGATCAAGTTCGTCGTGCTTAGACCAAGTACCTAATCGTTCTTTCGTTGGCAACATGTTTAGTCTAAAATGCATGTATAGAGCTCTAGCATGCTGGTTTGGCAGGCGGGTCAAGTAGGTGTGTCGTCGACCATAAGCTTTTGCTTCTCCTGGAACTTCGTTCATCAGTTTCGATTTGAGTCTTAAGTCACAGGTGTTAATCCAGTCTTGCCTCCAGATCTTCCTCTTTGCCATATCTGGGTTTTCTATTAACAACAACAGTGTGATGTCATACTCTTTTAGCAGGTCTTGAAAGAGGCGGTTCCATTTGGAGAGGATGGTGTATTCTTTGTCTGTGTCAGGTTTATGCAAAATACGAATTTGGGCAGCTGGAACCTTCAGCATGGTTTTTCGAAACAAGCTCAGTAAGTTCCATGATACTCTTGCGTGAATTGAAATGAGGCCCAGTTCGTACCGTATAAAGACAGTTAAGGTACCTTTCGGAAGATGTAACAATGGGGTCCAGAAAATGTTTTCGAGTGAGCTCCACAGGTCGCTCGTACACCCAAAGGCATATTCCCCTCCGTAGATTAGAGCAGAGACGACTTTTTGCTGAAAATACATGATGATTGTTTTTAACGAGAACTTTCAGAATTTTTTGTTAATCAGTGAGGCTTGACACGCCAACTGCCGACACTTACTTTTGGCCACTTCAGCCCATGCTGCATCATTCCTGCTTGCACGGATCCTCATGCCTAGGTAAGTGGTGTTTTTTTACGATCTGAATTTGTTCCTTGGCAAGGTACCAGTTCAACTTCTTCCTTTTCCCACTTGGACCTGATAATCTCTCCAGGATTAGAATTTCACATTTTTGTTTGTTAATGTGAAGCCTGTTGTGTGTTATGTAGGCGTCCAGGAGGTTCAGTTTATGCTGCAAACCTATTGGGGTCTGATCTGCTAGGATAAGGTCATCAGCGTAAACTAAGTAGTCAATGGGGGAGCTGTGAATTTTTGGAGGAAACGTGGTTGCACCATGAAATGCCTCCTTTACATCGGAGATGAACAAGTTGAAAATAATTGCTGCCAAAGCGCAGCCTTGTTTCACACCCTTATATGCGTCGATTGGTGTGGACAGCGTGCCCTTCATGTCTAGTCGGATCTTGATGGAAGTGTCTGTGTGTAATTCCTGTATTGCGTCCACTAAAATATGAGGACAATTCCACATGGTCAATTTTTTCCACAGCATCTCCCATTTGATACTGTCGAAAGCGTGGGAGAGGTCTATCAGTGCCAAGTAGGTCATTGAGTTCAATCCGATAGCTTCCATCTTTAATAAGTTCAGTAAGAGCAGATTTAAGCCATAACCAACCCCTCTTACAAACCCTGCTTGTCTTGGGTCTACATGGTTGGAGTCTTTGGCCCATTTCATGAGTTTTTGTTGGAGAAGGGTGGCGTAGATCTTCCCCAGAACGTCAAGGAGTGCTATGGGCCTATAGTCTTTTGGGTTGGTTTGGTCCCCCTTTTTAAAGATTGGGACCACCACAGCGCTCTTCCATGACTTAGGGGTGGAGCGACTCTTGACAATTCTGCTGAATAGAGTGACACAGAAGTCTGCCCATAGGTCGGGGTTATGCTTGATCATATAGTTCGTTAATCCGTCGGGCCCTGGAGCTCTGGATTCACGCACGTTTTTGATTGCCAGTAAGATGTCTTCTCTCTCAAACACGAGGTCCCATTGTTTTACGGCTATGGATTCACAGTCTACAGTTACTGTGTCTTTGCAGAAAATGGTTGTGTAAAACTCTGCCCATTCTTTTTCTGTGACTGCGTTGGCCTGTAAAGCGTGTTGAGGTGCCAGGCTATTGTTTATCAGCTTCCAATACTCAGCTGAGTTTTTTCCTTCCATTTTTGTCATCATGTCCTCTTGTGAAAACAAGGAAATAATATGAGGCAGGGTAACCAAAAAGGAAACACACCAAACACAGGTTACAAAGGAACATACAAAGTACTTTATTTTATACTGAATCCAGTTACAAAAGAACAGAACAAAATTCAGATAGCTATCGACCCTCAGTACAACACAGCGAACTCCGGTGTGGTTCGGTGTGCTCAGTGAGTGCAAATATTCATTGAAACAGTCAGGCTTTTATACATTTTAAGCCTGCTGTTCAGCCCTCCTTTGGGTTAACCATTCCATAAATAAGTTACTGCTCTAGGGTCCCTTACCAGGTCAAATCTAGTTCATCTTAGGTTTATACATTAATAAGAAGAAATGGTAATAATGTATGCTCTAGGCCTAACATTACAATGCGGGACTTAATTTATACAATATAGTTAGGCAGGTGTTCTCATTCAATTATAGATCAGTTTCGGTGATACAGGTAATCCATTGCACACAGGTCAGCAGAAGGACAAGGTCTCAGCTCATGACCCTAACAAGTGGCCTGCAGGCAAGTTATACATTAGCTGTACAGAGGTCATGACAATCGAGTTCTGTTCTGAATAACATAGGCTACCATTTTAGCTCACATGGTGACTTTATAGAGCAAGAAAACCTAAAATGGCGGCTTGACCCAAAATGACAGTTTACATGGTTTCTAAGGTCAGGACCTTGCAATGCGAGTTTATTCACATGTAGTTTATACGCAGCTTGTTAGCAGCTTGGCGTAGGCCAATATACATATATTCATAGCAATAGGAGGCACGATATAATTTCTAGTTTGACAAACCCTCCTTTTGGCCTATGCCAAGTGCTAAACTACTTCTGATCTCCCTGCAAATAACTCCATGTGTCATCGTCCATACACCCTGAATAGCTGTCAGAAATATCTATCGCTATTAGATCTTTTACTAAGATCTCTTTCAGTACATACTCCTTAGAGGTTTTATCCGGGGCATACACTTTATGTCCTATTGTACCTATCGCCTGAGCACAACATCCCCCTAGAATTACACATATACTTGGTAGACATTGGATACAACAACAAAGAAATAGCAGAATTCCCAAAATAATCAGCAAGACTGAAAGCACTTTCCAACCCCAAGAAGTCCCAGAACCAAGCGCTAAGATCCCAATTTCCCTCGGGAACATGCACTTCTGAACTAAGAATGTGCAGATTCTGTATTGCCTTAAAAATAGTTGGGGAGGAATCCGGTACAAAAACACAGCAAGCGGACCCCACTAGTTTACATACTCCACCACGTTCAGCCAGAATGACATCTAATGCCATCCGGTTCTGAAGCGCTACTAATCTGATCGCTTTCTGCTCTAAAGTCATATTATAGAGTATATCTGTGGTCCGGTTGATGGTGCTCTCCAGTACTCTCGCTAGTTTCCTGATATCCTCGGAATTCGCTATCTGCCCAAAGAATGGAAGGAATGATTTCGCTACATCTCCTAAAACCTGTGCTGGAGTGTCGCCATTCTCGTCCCGCCGTGGACGAGCCTTCGAAACCTCTACAGTACTTGCTATAAACACCCCAGGTAACAGGATTCCTAGATAACAAGTTCCCTGCCAATCCCTGGGCAACCATGGAAATGCTACATTACCGCAAACAAAATAGATAGGTTCGCCTACATACAAAGGTCTGTCTTCCCCAGTCAAATTTGCAACGTTGGCACAACCTTTAAAATCTCCCATTGACTGGGTGCTATTCCTCTGTATGCAGAAAGAAACTGAATCGGGGCTATGGTTAATAGTATAAGAAGCAGGCACGGCATCCTTATTGCCTATCGAAGCCATTTTAAAGGAAATCAAAGATTGGAAAGGACGAGACAGTCTATCAGAAGGCCTAATAGAAGCAATATTGAGCTTACTCCTATTTGCGAAAAGCGAGCATCCCAGGGGAGTCAGAACACGTTTCTCAAAACTATTCAAATTAGTGCCATAAAAGTTCCCCAAGATGCTATCGTTCCATCGGCCAAAGAACAGTGCTCTAAGTGAAGCATAACAAGCAGTTGTCAAAGGTAAAGGGTGAATATACCAACCTAGCCCCTTATCCCCATGTTGCGGTAAATGCGAGCAGATCCAACAATTGGTTCTGTTAAAGATTGCATGGGTAGCATTAATAATTAGAAGTAGAGTGTTATTTTGATAATTCCGTCTATGCAAAAGATCTCTAGGTGAAAAGGTATGTAGTTGCACAGAAGGAGTGGGAACAACAGTTATATTTTCAACAGGTAGGAAATCAATCAAAGGGTACATTCTCTCCAAATACCAAAACCCACAACCAACAGTTACTAAAAGTCCCGTGATTATCACCAGTAGACAACAAAACGTTTTCGGGGCCCCCATACATATCTGCTCATTGTCTCTCCTAGTCACATTTTTGTCCAAAAGTTCAGTACGAACGGTAGCGGCTGCGGGCATTGTCGCCTTCAATCGAGAAACACCAATTGTTCGTTTGCTGGTGACTCCGGTGGCGCGTCTTCTTATTGTCTTTTCCCACAACCCTTAGCCAGCAGAACCCTTTATGCAATTGGGCCAAAAAAAGGCAAGCCCTCAAATTCTTTCAATTGTACACCAAGAGCCGTATTGCAAACCTATCTCCTTGGGCGGAGATTATACTTCACAGTTTCCGGTGCAATAGAATCAGCAGACAGGATGTCGTCACTTCCCACAGGAGGTGGCGAGTGAACGGAAGTTGGATCAGAAGATGGATGATCCACAAATGATGCAGTGGGAGAGCAAGGAGGCAAGATGGGCATTTGTCGGGCCTTACAACTTCCGGAACGGCCTCCGATACTCTCTCTCCACCGTCTGCCATTTCGGATACGTTGGTTTCAATGTCGGAAAGGGGTTCTGCGTCTTCTGTATCGTATGGCACCGGGTGTGGGATCCGTTTGTTGTGGCTGCTGTGGATCCAGTGGCGACGTCCTCCTACCCGCACCGCAGTCTGAGTGACCAGGAGCACCTGGTAGGGGCCCCTCCAACGTGGTGCGAGGCAAGACGCTCTATCGAAGGATTTAACGAGGATCCAATCCCCTGGTCGTAGACTGTGACCGGGGCCCTCGTACCTCACCGGCAATGCCTCTCGCACCTGGTGATAAATTGAAAATAGGTTTTTAGTCAATTTGTTACAATAGTCGGAGAGAAGTACATTTTCTACATCGCGCAATGCGCAGCTTTTAGGCAAACCCCAAATATTAGCAGGTCTCCCCATTACCACCTCAAAGGGAGAGAGCCCAGTCTTAGTTTGAGGGGTTGTCCGCATTGAAAGTAACACGATCGGTAAGGCGTCCGGCCATTTTAGTTTGGTGCCGGCACACGTCTTAGCGAGCTTGTTTTTTATGATACCATTGTGTCTTTCCACTAATCCGGCGCTCTGAGCATGTCTGGCCGAATGGAATCGTTTGTCAATTTGCAATGCCGTACATATCTGTAGAATTACAGCAGCGATAAAATGCGGACCATTATCCGACCAGATAACTCTCGGCAAACCGAACCGTGGGAAGAATTCCTTTAACATGGTCTTTGCAGTGGTCATGGCTGTAGCGTCTTTAACAGGGAAAGCCTCGACCCACCTACTAAAGGCGCAAATGACCACAAGGACATATGTTAGATTGTTACATCGCTCCATTTCAATAAAGTCAAAGTGAATCACTTCAAACGGGACAGAAGGAGGCCCAAAGCTACCTCTTGGAGTTGCTGTCCCCTTTCCCACATTGTGTTGTAGGCAAATCATGCAATTTTGGACATAATGCTGGGCAATTTTTGAAATCTTATCATTTACCCAGACTTTCTCTAACATTCTCGTGATCTGTTGAGCGCACACATGTGTGGGACCGTGTGCCATGGTAACCATCATTACTATATAGGCATTAGGAAGCAACCATTTCCCTTCAACCATGTCCACCCAACACCCATCATCATCGAGTTTCCCTAAGCCCTCAGCCCACCTCTTGGATTCTTCTAATGTGGCATCGGCTTGGATATCCCGTACAGACCCAACACCCTCATCCATTGCATAGGCATCTACTGTCTCCCTTGAAACATACATCTCCGTGAAGAGATCAGAGGCAGTTTGTCTAGATATTTGATCAGCGAAAGCATTCCCTTTCCCTACATCATCTATAATCTTGCGATGTGCTGTGCACTTAATGATTGCTAACTGACTAGGGAGCGCAAGCGCTGAAAGCAATTGTACTATCAAGGAGCCATGTTGGATCTTGGTGCCATGCGAAGTTAAAAACCCTCTCTCTGACCAAAGTCTCCCAAAGTTGTGAGCCACCCCAAAGGCATACTGGCTATCAGTATATATGTTTACTGTTAGCCCTTCGGAAAGCTCACATGCTCGAGTCAATGCTATAATCTCTGCGGCCTGCGCAGAGTTATGCGTAATTCTCTTGGTCTCCACAACCGTACTCAATGTAGTGACTGCATAAGCAGCTGTGGATGTACCATCCAGTAGTTTGAAGCAGGAGCCATCACAAAACAGCTCCCCTTGTGGGTTATCCAAAGGAGTGTCCCTCAAATCAACTCTGCCTTTTGTATCTTGTTCAGTAGTATACAGGCAGTCATGTGACTCTTCGTCACCGCAAACAGGATTTTGCGGGAAAGGTAGGAGTTCAGCCGGATTAAGAACGCAGCACCTCCTAATTTGAATGTGGGGAGAAAACAAGATTAATTTATATCTTGTCAGTCGTGCGGAAGTGAGGTGTTGCGTTTGGGTTTTGTTCAATAGAATATCTACAGAGTGAGGCACCATCAGGGTTAAATCATGGCCTAGGACCATTTCCTCACTCTGTTTTACAGACGCAGCAGCAGCAGCGACAGAGCACAAACATCTTGGCAAATCGCATGCAACAGGATCAAGGGTGGAAGAGTAGTAACCGCATGGCCTATTCTTCCCTCCATGTTCCTGCGTTAATACAGCCAAAGCACATCCATCACATTCATGCACAAACAACACAAAGGCCTTCTCATAGTTGGTGTGCCCAAAACTGGTGCCGAACATAATGCAGTCTTGAGCAACTGAATGTTGATGCTCCGTATTCCATGGAAATGGCGAAGAAATACCCTTCTTCGTCAAGGCCAACATCGGTTTTATCACTAGTGAGAAGTTTGGGATCCATAACCTACAGTAAGAACCTATGAAGGCTCTAAATTCCTTTTGTGTATTTGGGACAGACATGCCAGAAATGTGTTTTATTCTTTCAGGTGTCAATCTTCTTCCCTCCTTTGACAGGAGATAGCCTAAATAGGCGACCTCTTGGCAACAATATTGAAACTTTTTAAGCAAAGCTTTGTGACCATGCTTAGCTAGATGGATGAGCAACAACACAGTGCCCTCTTTACAAGAGCTCTCAGAGTCAGCGGCTAAAAGCAAATCATCAACATATTGAAGCAAAGTACAAGTAGGGGGCAATCCAAGGGTATCAAGCTGCTCTTTCAAAGCCCTACTAGGGCTCTCAGTATAACCTTGAGGTGCACGAGTAAATGTGAATGAGCGTCCCCCTAAGGTGAACGCGAACAAGTATCTACTATCCTCATGTATAGGAATACTGAAGAAAGCATTCTTTAGGTCCACAACACTGAAGTGAGTAGCCGTAGCTGGAATCATGGTTAATATTGTCGTCACATCAGGCACAATTGGAAATTGCGGAGCGACAACTTTATTAATGGCACGTAAATCAATTATAAAACGAAATGGAATTGCATTATCACCTTTTTTGTACACGGGTAAAATCGGACTATTGCACAAACTTCCTGCAATCTCCTCAATCACCCCACGATGCACAAAATCGGAAACAATGCTCTTCAAAGCTCGCTCGCCTTCAACTGAGATCTTATACTGTGGAATACGGGGCAACTTAATTGCATGTTTCAAAACTATTTTAACAGGCTCAATCTGCAAAACACCGACATCATTGTCATCAACTGCCCACAAACACTCTGGTACATTACTGAATTCTGGCGGCAAAGGTCTAGTCAAGAATTGCGAAACAGAACATTGCTGTGGTGAAATCGTCAAACGCACTCCATCAGAAGAACAATGAATTACCGGATTTAATTCCTTCAACAGATTCAACCCCAGCAAATTCTCTCCACAATTCGAAGTCAAGAGAAATGGACAGTGGTCCGTAATGGGACCCAAAGAAATAGGTACCAGTGAAGAAACCGGACAAACAACTGGTGTGCCAGAAAACCCTACAGAAACATTGGTTTGCCCTGACAGTGGAATGTTTGGAACCCGAGAATGATCAATGGAGCACTTCTGTGCTCCAGTGTCTATCGAAAATTGATGTTTCCTATTTCCCACTACCATTTCAACGTAGGGACCTTTCTGATTAATGGGAATAGGTGTAGGTTACAAACCCTGCTTCGGGCAATCCTAACGAAACAAAATATCATCAAAAGGAAGCTCTTCAGATAGATATGCAGCAGAAGGATGATCAAATATCTTTCTAGTATCCACACTCGAAGTCTGATTATCCTGTGAAAAAGGTTGTTGGGGATCCTGCGAAAACTGGCCTCTACCAGGGCCCCCTACACCCAGGCGACCTCTGGATCGTCTACCCATATTTCCAAATGTGTTATTCGACCTCTGTCGAAGGACGGGGCATTGTGAACGCCAATGACCCTCCTGGCGACAATAGGCACACTAGTTAATATTCACAGGACCCAAGGGCACATTCCCTTGTGGAACATACTGACTTCTAATCTGCGAACTACCCCCTCTGGGGCCTCTAACAATTTGCTGTAACAATACTTTAGTCTTCAAATAACCTTTTCTCTTCTCGACTCTATCTTTTTCATTATTGACACGGTTCTCGTAGTACTGAGCCATGTGCAGTACTTCTGATTGGGATTTCGCCTGCCAAGCGCTCTCAGAAGACATAATTTGTGACTGGATGTCAGGCAGCAATCCACGCACAAATTTGTCCACAAATAATCTTTTCCCAGACTCTGTGCCTAAGTCTTGTCCACTGAAATCCGAGAATACCTGTTCGAACCGATTAAAGAACTCGGTAGCACCCTCAGATTTTCCTTGGACACAGGCCGTAAGCTTGTCCCAAATAATTCTCTTTTCGGGGATTATAGTTTTCAGTTTTGCAATAATTCTGTCAGGCAAAGTTAGTATCACCTGAGGTGGTCTCTCACCAACTGGCCTTTCCCCATCAAGCCTAACTATGTTAGCCCATGTATCTCCCAACCCTGGTACATCGTCTATAGTTTCCACAAATCTACATGCAGGAGTACAGGGAATAGCAAATCAATGTCGCCTAGGGTAAACAATGAGGACTGCAAAATGGACTCTATCTCTTTATAGAACCCTGTCAGATTTTTCCTAATGTCAGGAATAGTTTGTCTAATAGTATTCACTTCCTGTCGTGAAAACGGGACATGAACAAACTGCGATACATAATGTGCAGGAATGTCCACAGCAGGTGTACCTGCTGCAGCATTAGCAGGAATCTCAACCTTTGGGACAAATGTGGGAGGAACCTCTCTCATAGGCAACTGAGATGTAGGCAACTCCGAACGCTTACTAAGCAACAGAGCTAAGTCGAGCGCTAAAGCAGTTGAAGAAGTGTCAAGTGAAAAAGCTCTCTTATAAATGCTCAATAACTCTGTGGGACAACTAACCTTTCTCTTCAAACATTCATCCTGCAGGTACTCTACCATAACCTGTATCACTTTCCTCTGCATTTCTAGCGTATATTGACTGTATGTGTCATATACCTCAACTGGAGTTATCGATATGTCTGAAATCCATCTAATCGCATCTTTTGTACAAATTCGCGCCTCCTCAGATGTCGATTTACGACACGGAAGAAATCGTTTCTGTACATACATACTTTCTTCCTCGTCATCCTCATTCCGTAACCTTTCCAACTCCTTTCTATACTCAAATATCCTCTCAACATGCTCATGTACCTTCTCCACAGTGTCTCTTGAAAACGCTAAAGTATTCAGGTCCCTCAACCCTTGTGGGAGGTCTGCATTATTTAATTTACCCCACATTACACATAAATGAATCCCTAAACCTTCAATGAAAACATTTTTCTCAGGAAAATTATCCATATTAGAAAGTGTGGCAAGAACATTAGCTTGATCATCTCTCTCCATACAATGCTTAACCCATGCAAACAAATCCTGTTTCTTTTCTGTAGGAACAGTATTACGAGTAACAATCCTCGACCCCGCACCCTGATCAACTACAAGCAGTACAGAACTACTTGGGAGTGAGGGTGCAGGCAAATTCAATGGAGGTACTATTACTGGTGCAATGGGAAGAGGCAGAGGAGCAGGTGGAGGAACAACAACCGGAGGAATAGGAACAACAGGTTGAGCAGGAAGAGCAGGAATAACAGCAGGAAGAGGTACAGCAGGAGGAAGAGGAACATACGGAGGTGGTGCAGAGGCACCAGGCCTTCGTTCATTTAACAATTTGTCGATAAACTCATCAGAAACATGAAGATCTTTAGAAGGATAGATTTTCTGAATACCGAGTGAGAAAGCCCTGTCCATATTCCTAACCGACTCAGACTGTTTGTCCTGATCATATAACAACGCCTTTTCAGCATTTGTTTTTTGACGGCACACATGTTTTTCCCTACTTTTAAGCTGCTGCAACGCTTCTCTTTTCCAATTTTGCAAAACATCAAATGCTGCAGGTCTGGCCTTCTTTTTTAACAAGACTGACTCTAAATATTCAATACGAGGGATCTCAAAACTACCATTGACTGGCCACTGAAGTTCGGAGGCATGTCTGGTTTGTCTGTGCCAAATTTTATTAAATACTACACTTCCAATGCCATGCTTACAGTACATAGTACATGCCGGCGACCCCTCCTGTGGTGCCAGACGGCTAAATTCCAAAGATTGTCTATCGCTGCGGAATAATGCCCTAAAGCAGCTAGACAATTTCCCAGGCATTTCTCAAATACTCGGTGTTACCTGGTCAATAATTGTGTCTGCAGATACAATGCGCCAAATTCAAATTGTCAGGGTTGAATTAAGAGTCGGGTAACGACTCACCTGACCAAACCTAAGGAGGACCGATCGGTTTACAAAGGACTTACCTAACAAATTTTACCTTGTGTATGGTGATTTCGGCAAATCTGCCCGCCTCAAAAAATTGACCCTCGTCAAGATGCCGTCTCAGACCACACGGCTATCGTCCAGGGAACGGATCGTGCAGCGCTGTTGAGGTGTCGCGTCTCGTTCAGTCGAGCCCGTTATGTCACACCGTCCGATCCCGGTCCGATAGCGTGCGTCATCCTTCAATAATCCGGCATCAATCTTGAGGGTCCCTATTCCGGGCGCCAACTGTGAAAACAAGGAAATAATATGAGGCAGGGTAACCAAAAAGGAAACGCACCAAACACAGGTTACAAAGGAACATACAAAGTACTTTATTTTATACTGAATCCAGTTACAAAAGAACAGAACAAAATTCAGATAGCTATCGACCCTCAGTACAACACAGCAAACTCCGGCGTGGTCCGATGTGCTCAGTGAGTGCAAATATTCATTGAAACAGTCAGGCTTTTATACATTTCAAGCCTGCTGTTCAGCCCTCCTTTGGGTTAACCATTCCATAAATAAGTTACTGCTCTAGGGTCCCTTGCCAGGTCAAATCTAGTTCATCTTAGGTTTATACATTAACAAGAAGAAATGGTAATAATGTATGCTCTAGGCCTAACATTACAATGCGGGACTTAATTTATACAATATAGTTAAGCAGGTGTTCTCATTCAATTATAGATCAGTTTCGGTGATACAGGTAATCCATTGCACACAGGTTAGCAGAAGGACAAGGTCTCAGCTCATGACCCTAACAAGTGGCCTGCAGGCAAGTTATACATTAGCTGTACAGAGGTCATGACAATCGAGTTCTGTTCTGAATAACATAGGCTACCATTTTAGCTCACATGGTGACTTTATAGAGCAAGAAAACCTAAAATGGCGGCTTGACCCAAAATGACAGTTTACATAGTTTCTAAGGTCAGGACCTTGCAATGCGAGTTTATTCACATGTAGTTTGTAAGCAGCTTGTTAGCAGCTTGGCGTAGGCCAATATACATATATTCATAGCAATAGGAGGCACGATATAATTTCTAGTTTGACACTCTGAATCATTTTGGTGCATAGTGGCCGCATGTGTTTTAAGCCAGTTCTTGTATTTTTGCTTGATCACACTTTTGCTCTCCCTCATGGTTTCGTAGTTTCGACCTTTTCGTTTCCTTATTTCTTGTCTCATAGATCTTTTCCGTTGGAGAACGGTCACGTCGAATTTATGTTTTGGTCGTAGCTCGACGTGCTTCAGAGTGTGCTCGCGTTCTTTGAATTGGGACAAGAGATGTTGTTATTCCAGGCCCAGTGTGTTCATCTCGAAGTTGGCTTTAATGACTGATACTTCAGTGTCAAGAAGGTTTAGACGAATCCTGCTAGAGCCCGTACTCACCGCATACGGCCCGCTCTCTTGGACGGGGGAGTTATAGTTGTTAATTGTGAGTTGTACCATGTCATGGTCACTGTGGTTCATTTTGAGGACATCTAGGTGCAAGGCTCTCTTATGGATATTTTCGGAAACAAATATATAGTCGATGACCGAATTTTGATCAAGCCGTCTCCACGTTGGCTGGGCCGGGATGTCACCCGGGGTGTTGCCATTTAGCATCAACAGCCCGCATTGATCCATTTCCAAGCACCATTGGAACGCTGTTTGTTCTAAGTGACTTTTCTTACTGCCACAAGATTCTGTGCTTGGAATGCATACAATGTTAAGGTCGCCGCATATAATCAAGTCTAGCGGGTGTTGCTTTTCAAATAAGTCGTCAATCACCGCTGTTACTTGGTCAATGAATGCCGTTGCATCTTTTGACATATGATTCCAATATACATTGATGATATGTAGGCGTGAGCCCGTGGTCTTGTCCTTCTGTGGGACGCCAATTGTGGACACCTGAATGAGTGTTGTTAAGTTGATGGAGTTCAGTATCATGAATCCTGATGCTTTTCTGACGGCCAGCAGCAAACCGGCCATAGGTCTGCCCTTTTGTTGCCTAATCGCTGGGTTGATTGCTATTTCAAACCCTTCTAGGAGTGGCCTTTCACTCAGCCATGTCTCCTGTAGAAACAAGAGGTCGAACTGAGTTGCCCACGGGGTTTCAAACAGGTGAGTAAAGCCTCTAGTGTTCCAGGAGCCCACAGTACAAGTGCTGAGGTCCTCCGATGCCTGGCGTTAATTGATCAAGTCCGTGTTTAGGGTTGCCGCCAGCCAAGACCAGTCATCCTCCTTGTGAGACACTTTGGCTTTTAGTTTGTCATCATCTCTTGTGGCAAGTGAGCTCTCCCCTCTGTTGACTGTTATCCTTATAAGTTCCCCCGTATATGGTGGCTCCAAAGAGTCAGCGGTGGGAAGATTTGTGGTCACAGGCGCCTGTGTCAACACTGCAGATGCTCTTAGTTCAGTTTCCTAAAACCGGACTCGACTTATTGTGGGATCTGTTGTGCTATAGGAGTCGGCCTTAAGCACTTTGGGCCGAAAGCTTTCGTCAACTTTAGATATGTCAAACCCCAGTGACATCAGCACCGGTCCAGCGTCGAGCAATGTATCAGCTATAAGTTTGGACTGTAGGTGCAGTATCACAGCGTTGTTTTTCTTTTCATTAAGAAATTCAACGATCTTCAGGTCCTCTGATTCGATTGCTCTTAGTCTTGGGATCAGATGACACAGCCATAGTACGTTGTGACGATTTAGGATTAGATCGTCCGAGGATTCAATGCGTTCTAAAGTAAGACGATGCAGGGCTTGAGGCAAATTCATTTGTGGCTTTTTCCCTTTCACATTTGGTATTTGGCAGTTCGAAGTAGTGTTATTCCGCGTGTCTGGTAGGGTCCTTGGCTGGCTACATGGGGATCGAGTCGATCTATTGTCTTGTTTGTGCTCGCTTAGTGAGGCATTGGGTACTGGGAGCACTGTCCGACTGTTGGCAATCAGCTTGATGCTGCCTGTCAGGCTGGCAGTGGCCGCTTTCTCGCTTAGCGATACACAGGCAGAACTGAGCTTCGCTGCCAGCAGTGTTCGTTTGGCAGCCAGAGTCGGAAATTGCAGCTCCTGAATGGCTTTTGCTGGTTGAGGCAAGAGCAGTGGTTGGATCAGCTGACACAATCTTGCCGCTTTCTTTGGGTGGGCTGATTGGCGACTTGCTGGTGCCCAGGAATGGGTTGTTTTCTACCTGGGCGTCTTGAGGAAGTAGGCCTATTGGCGTCGCAGGAATAAGCTGTGCAGAAGCCGGGTTAGAGGCAGTGTTAGTCTCTTCTTCATCTTCGTATGTAGATGCAGTCATCAGGTCATCTGGTTCCATTACCACCACTTTGGCAGCTTTTGCAGGCTGCCTTCTTTCAAAGAATTTGTCTTTGGTGATAGGGCCGTTTACAGTTACGTTCACTGTTTTGATATTGCGCAGGAATTTGAGAGTCATTCCCGCGTCTCACTTTCCTTGCTGGTAAGTTTTTTTTTCTTTTTTTTTACAGGCCCACTTGGTACTTGATCTTTAGGGGTGGCCACTTGAGTGTCCGCCGAGTCCTTAAAAATATCGCAAATGGCGGTTGGGTTGCCTGGACCAGCCTGTTTTACTGGTAGCATTTCTTGTGCAGGCAGCTCCTGGTTGATGGTTGCCATTGAGGTTGAGGCAGTTTGTGGATTTTGTAAGGCTAGCTTGGCAGCAGCCTGCGACTCCTTTACAGCCATAGCGAACCCACTGCTGGGCTGGGATTCCTCCACACTTATTGCATTCTGTGGTTTTTGTGGGGAGGCACTTCCTTCCTTTGCTGTATTTGGAGAGGACAGGCCAGGATCAGAGTGAGGAGTTGCGTTGACAGTCTTCTGAGCCGGAAGAGAGACAACTGCCTGCACCAGTACAGCATCAACATCTTTTACGGGGGCCCCAGTGCCCCCAAACAGCCTTGCTTCGCTCTCGGATTTATTAGTCAGGACAGTGACCCCATGGGTGTTGAGGGTCCGAGCCCTGCTGGGAGATGACGTAAATTGGCATTTTGAGCAGTCGGTTTCAACAGCGGCGCCAGCTTGCTCCCTTTTTTGTTGGAAAAGGTTCAGAGCTTCTTTTGCTACCTCCGCCAATAACTTTTTGTCCGCGTTTGGGTTTTTGGCATGGTCCATCATCGCTACAAAAGCCCAGTCCGCCTTCTTGTGCATCTCCTGAAGTGCTTCCTTGCAGTATGTGTTCTCATTTTCCACGCTCCGTAGAGTACTGGTCATCGTCGCCACTACAGACGAAAGGTCTTTGATGTTCTCATTGAGGTTCTCATACAATTTAATAAATGGGGTGATGGATATAGACATGGAGGACATTATCAGTGCCTGTAGGTGTTACAACTTTCCGGCGTTGGACATGGTTACATCAAAGGCGAATATGTGGATCGATTCGTCCTGATGTATTACTAAGAGTTGGAGAGTCGGAGTATTCAAGTATCTGCAGTCTAGTTGTTTCACGTTCTCAAGGAACGTTTGCTACAAGTCACATGATGTCATCACGCTTCCAACAGAAGTCGACGACTAATCACATGATCATATTTAAGGATCGGAAAAGGTCCTTGCGATGCGTCGCTACTTCGGATGACGCTCCGTAAATTCGAAGCCTAGGTTCCTTTCTTTCCTTTGAGTAACCTGTGATCTGAACTAACCCATTCTCTCTAATGTTCACTTTAGAATTTCCCTCCCGTGCTTGCCTTCAGGAACGCTTCTGAATCCATCTCTTCTTACGGGTTTGCATTTGCTTCCCGTTCCGCCCACCGTAAAATTCCATCCAGTAAACAGAGAAATCCCTGAGTTGCTACCAGCAGTGAGTTTCCTTCCCTCTTGGTTTCGAGATCTCTTTTCTGGTTTCCTTGTTTCCTTTACTTACCCCTTCTACTCTCTTAGTATATCCAGGAGGATTCAGAGTTGCTCCTACACACGCCATTCTCCCTACAAAAGACTCTTCTCTCCGAGAGCAATCAAACTCATATGTGAACCTTCCGTAAGCATCCGTACTCCCTTCCCTTTATTTTCTTGGACTTACCATATTCCGATACTCACCTGTCATTTCTTTCTTCAGGAGACTTCCAGCTTCAGACTCGCCAAGCTCTCACACGTCAGAGGTTTCCATCCGAGGCACGGGTCTTCATCGCCATCCAGGGTTTTATTCCCCAGAGGGTTTCCCTTGGGTTCGTGCCTCTTCACCACTGGTTCTGTGTTTCTGGTGGAGGGAGGAGCAAGGATCTCAGGGCAATTCTTGCCTGCTGCTATTGCTGCTTCCAGACCAACCGGTTTCAACCAGGTTAGTGTAAACCCTTTGAAGAATACGGTGTGTTGAAATTATTCAGACTGAAATTACTGGCAGTTATAACAGTAGGTCTTTCGTTTGTTGGATGGCACCCGAGGCACCCGATTCAGTGCCTCCGTGCCGTGAGCCTCTTCTCCTGCAGTTTACTGGGAGTCTGATATTCAGGAATGGACGTTCCATTAGCGAGGAATCTGATGAGACTTGATCAGAGATGTAGTCGCTTGTCGACAATAGTGCGCGTCAATGGTGCCTTGTTCCGGTGGCAAAAGCTCAGATGGAGAGGTCAGGGAATTTTTTGAGCAGGTGGTAGACATTTTGACCTTTTTGTTCTGTGATCATCTAATGCTGGGCGAGATGCTCTCATCGGGTCTCCTACGTTAATTAAGCTTTTAG
This sequence comes from Ambystoma mexicanum, assembly GCF_040938575.1. Classification (NCBI taxonomy): domain Eukaryota; kingdom Metazoa; phylum Chordata; class Amphibia; order Caudata; family Ambystomatidae; genus Ambystoma; species Ambystoma mexicanum. Next base: position 1,110,988,370 of record NC_090941.1, read on the forward strand.
CCCTAGGAGGTTGGGACTGTGATTGCTTAGGGGGGGATACCTTTTTCACCACCTGCCCTTCCCTTTTCTAGATCCTGCACAGCCTGAGTGGCCGTCCCTCCGTTTGATGCACTCTTGTAGGATCTTTCCTTAACACGAGTGAGGTCTGCTAACAGTTTGTTGACAACCTCCATAGAGTTTCTTCTCTCGTGGCCAAGTGAAGTTTCAGCAGTGGAGAGGCGAGTCCTAGCAGTTTGCGGCCAAAGGCCATCTGGGATACCCTCTCCGCCACTTGCTATGCGTGCCAGTGGGGGACAGAACACGGCAGCCTCGTCATCACTGACGGAGTCGCCATCTGCTCCACCACAAGGGACAGCAGTGCAAATGAAAGGCAGCATTTCTTCTAAACTGCCTATTGTGTCCACAGCGCTATAAAAGCGGCTTCGATGTGACTCTAGGCTTGCGTTTTTAGTCAGTTCTAAATTCAGGTCGCTGCAACTTGTAATGTCAGGTACCTCCTCCAGACGTTGTACGGGGACGCGCAGAAGCAGTCCCACAGTGCTTGCGGACATGGAGAGCCCTCGGTTGCCGCGTGGGAAAATCAGCACGTTGCTTGTGACTTGTACTTTGCCGGCAACCGGTGCCGCAAAGCTGGCAGAATCAGTAAGTTTGCCGAATTCGGTGGGCGCCAGAGGGGCAATCGCACTGACCCCACTCCCCCCCGCAATCTCTGCCGCCGGACGCATACCGACCACACCAACATCCATTGCTACAAGGGGCGGGGGCACATTGGGGTCAGGATGCGCCTCAGTTAAACAGATGCCATCATTAGATGTAAGTGCAATGTCATTCGTATATCTCGCAGAGCCTCCCTCCGTATTGGCACTTACTTGTTGTACGAGTGTAGTTGCCGTGTTTGAATAGGCAGGTGATGGATTTAGCGGGACACACAGCACTGTAGACAGGGAGGAGGCCGTGAGATCCCGGTCCCGGCCACTACCAGAGTCATTTTCCATAGCCGATGCAGCTTCAAGCCTTCTTTGTGCACCGGTTTTTGAAGATGAGACAGCCTCAGGCTGTCTCGCATAGTAGAGCAGTTCAGTTCAGTTAGGAGAAGATAGGAGAAGTGAAGGGAATTCGTCCACTAATTCCACAGACTTCCGCGACCGTTCCGCGGGGGAGTCTTTGTAGAATGCAGGCATGGCCACAGCAGTAGAGGACAGTGTAGACAGACTGAGCAGCAGCACTCGGCTCCGACAGCTCCTTAGACTCTGCACTGATTCCGCCTGCCAATGCTGCATTAGTATCTTTCCAGCAAGTTCGGTCCTGAGGAGTGTGGATACAGAGGTACCATCCTTCCCTTTTCTTCCCGCGCTTCCACCAGCGCCTGACTGGGGGTTGAATGCTGTAGATGCCGGCTCGATTGCTGCAGCTCCTCCTTGTTGTTCGCACAGCCGTCGTTGTTGGGGTTTACCTGTCTTTTGTTAGTCCTGCGACCAGGCCTCCCGTGGACCTGCTTGAATGAACTCTTATTAGTATGCAAGGCTGCCACCAGCAGCTAACAAAGGAGCGGGAGGATCCATGGAGCCTTTGTTAGCTTATTAGGCTGCCCATGGCAGGAGGAAGGTTTTGCCTTCCCCCTTCTGAGATGTCTTGATGTACTCTTGGATGTCACATTCCAACTAAATATGACCGGTGGGATGGCACCTGTAGGCTGTGTTCACCTAGAGTACACAGGTCTTTGTGCATGCCATGTGGTGAGCATAGGAAAATATGTGCGGATTAGCCTCACACATTTTCCAGAGGTTGATCTACCATCATTCAATTTCATTTAAAATTTTAAAAAAAGCCAGGCGATCACACACCCACCATACAAATGGTCGAATTCATCACATACCCCCTATCCTCAACATGTGAACCACCACACTACTGAGGGTCTGGTTTGTCATCAAGGCAAATTGTCATGATCTCTGCTTCCAAAAGATCAGGACTTGCCCAACTCCCTTGGAAGCAGACCCATAACCCCGGTTCCGAGTGCCAGCCAGTCCCAATTGGGACCTTTTGGACCCTGTCCTGGCGCCAGTGGCACCAGGCTCATAAAGATGCCCAGTCCCAGCGCTGGAAGCGCCGGGCTCATAATGCTTGGGTGGACTTACCTGCAGCAGACCATGCTGCTTACTTACCTGCCAGTTGAGCCCCTGATCCTCTTCTGTTTGGGACTACTTTTCCTGTTGGGTGGGGCAGGAGCCACTCCCTAGGTATAGAACACTGGAACTCTTCTGGAAAGCAGGAACTCTTTTCTTACCTAGGCGAGGCTGTGGAAGGAGACACCTAAGCACTACAGGAGGCTATTTAAACCACACCCGATGGATGAATCTTGCTTTGCGTTATTCTGCATTCTCTGCAGCAGAACGCTCATCGTGTCTTCTGCTTCTGATCCTGGGCCTAAGGGAACAAAGGCTTATCATCCTGGAATCCAGTCTTCAGCAGCACCTGTAAAGACAAAGAAAGAACAGGTTAGCACTACGGTCTTCAGTGGCAGCGCATCTCTTACCTGGTCCATCGGCTGTCACCAACGCCTCGCGCTGCATTCCGGCATCTGAAAGACAAAGGCTTACCTACTCTTCGCATGCTCCGGAGGTCTTCGCACTGCATTCCGGCATCTGAAAGACAAAGGCTTACCTACTCTTCGCATGCTCCGGAGGTCTTCGCACTGCATTCCGGCATCTGAAAGACAAAAGCTTACCAGCTCTTCGCACGCTCCGGAGGCCTTCGGCGCTGCATCCCGCATCTGAAAGACAAAAGAAGGTGCGTTTAAAGACATTGGGCAACTTTATTACTCACGTGCCATTACTCCTTCCCACGCCGAATCCAGTGGGTATTCCAGCACCCTTCAGCTTCTCTAAAGCTCCGAACTTGTACCTGCAAGATAAAAGGGACAGTTAGTGCGCATCGTGAAGCAGGCTACAAGCGCTTACTTACGTGCTTCCAGGCGCTTCTATTCCTCACGAGGGTTCGATCCTCAATTCTCTTCAGCCCGCCATCCGCCATCGCCGGAACCCTGCAAAACAAGAGATATCATTACAAAAGACTTTTAAGACATTTGAAGTGCCCAGAACTTACCGTTCGTGCAGTTAACGACGGACAGCAGTCCTCTGAGGTCAAGAGGCCTGCACCCTTATCCAGTGAAGAAACTGGTTACGACACCCTGCCCTGAGGCAGATGGAGAGCTCGGCGTTCACTTACCTAAGGTGAGGGCGTTAACCTTTGGGGTTCTACAGGAGAAGAGAAAGGGAAGAGGAGAGAGGCACCCAATAACCCCAGTTCATTAATCCCATATTTTCTATCTGCAGACATCTTACTCTTCGAGTCAGACATACAGTGCACAGAGGTCCAGCCCAAAGAGCCAACCGTGTGTTACACATCACCTTTGAAGATACGGCATTCACCCAGTCAAGACCGGCGCCTCTGCGGGAATCAGGTGAGCGTTACACAAATGTACCAGATGAGGCCATCTGCATTTCCATGCTGGGAGCCTGGCTTGTGCTGGATGTCCATATTTAATCCCTGTAGGGATATGACCCAACTCAAAAGTTTAGGGTTCTCCCCTTGCATGGACATCAACCATTGAAGAGGCCGGTGGTCTGGCTCAATGGTAAAGTGCAACCCAAAGATGTAGGGTTTCAGCTTCTTTACGGCACACACAACCACATAAACCTCTTTTTCAATGACAGCCCAGTTCCTTTCCCTTTTTGTCAATTGCCTGCTAATGTAGGCAGCAGGTTGCTCTACCCCTTGAGAGTTCAGCTGCGCTAACACTGCTCCAAATCCAAAAAACACAGGCTTCTGCCTGGATAAATAGCTCCTGACCATAATCTGGCACTTTCAGAACTGGGGTGTCACGTCCCAGATTCAACCTTTGGGTGGTGAGAACGCAGGTGTCCCAGTTTTGGAAGTGCCTGCACTCTTCTTTTCAGTGTGTACATCTGAACTAATGTTTTGGGATTTCCCTTCATTCTTTTGGTGACCTGACTTTGAAGAGCAGTGGGTTGGACCTTTGTCCTTCCAATCCTTGTTTAATATGTCTGAAGATTTCTCTTTGGTTTGGGTGTGTGCTGTTCAAAGGCCAAGACTTCTTCAGAAAATTGTCTCCACCGTTGTTGCTGCAACCCCACAAATAATTGTGGTAAGCATTTATAATTGCCTTTTAAAAATAATCGTTCGGCTGAAAAAACTCACAAAAAAATATGTGGGTGGGTGAGGTGATATAAGTGGTATGGTGGTCCGGGGAATAGGAACTTGATAATTGGGAAGGGGCAGTTTGCGAGGGGGAACCCACAAAATATATTTTGTAAAAATGTGATTCGTTATTTCGCCACCAGTTTTTGGCAAAAAACAGAAGAAAACCAGGTGATCTAAGAACATAGAACACATTATGTAGATAGATAGCATTTAACAACAGCTGTTTCATTTGTTTATGGCACAGGGGTTGCTGAGAATGCAGTGATATTGCACCATAATAGAAGTTTATGAACATGTGAATTTATCACAAGCACAAGGAATAGAAAAACAGCAAAGAGTGAATCGTGTTTGTCCATAAATTCAACTTGGTACTGATGCGATTGGGAGGTGGCAGCCGTAGATATAGAAGCATCGTTGAGAATCCCCTGAAGAAGTTCCAAAATGTTTGCAGAGTCAAGTAGATGGAACGAAACATGAAGGGTTAACAACCACATAATTGCGGTTGACACGAAATAGGGCACATTAAGGTCTTTATGTTTACAACTACAATCATTCCATTAATATGAGGTTATTGTAATTAACAGTTGGACAAGCTGCTGAGTCACATTTTAAAGACAGTGTTGTATACAAATTCCTAATTGATTACAACGCTATTGTGTAGAGAACTTTGATTATCTGCCAATAAAAAAAAAATGATTACATTTTAAATGCACACGTCACTATATGGGGTACAAATGACTGATGTTTTTAAGAAGGAATATTTATATTAGTTAGGAATGAAAGAATAAAATATTTGAATATGCTACAGTAAAGAGTGTAGAGGAGGAGCCAAAAGCCTCCACTAGAAGCTCCACCCCTAACCTGCCTATACGTTGGGAACCAGAGATAGTGAGGGCGACACCTGTAATGATGCCAATAACACTAGCACAGTGGATACAATTAATACAAGAGACGAGCCAAGCTCCTGCCAAGGTGCAGCTGAGAGACGAGTGCCAAGTTCTATTTGTTTTAATACCATTTAATATTGAAAAGAAGCTTGAAATGTGGTCGTCAATCATGTGACCTGATTGGAAATAGACTTAAGCAGACTCTGCAGAGACCAGAAGAGGCGAGCATGCACACACTCCCTAATATTACCAGGAGTTGTGAAGCCTACAAGGCCATGTTGAAAGACTAATTGAATGACAGAAAGTAAGAGCGATGATAGATATTGGGCTTATTCGGTGGAGAGGTATGGTCGAGACCAACCCACCAGCACTTGGAGTACCAGCTTGCGTTCTGCTAGCAAGTGGAATATTCCAGAAGGGTATAAGTGTGCTAACCAATTATAAAGGGCCATGTATCAAAGAGCCCTATAGTTTGAGATCCAACAGATTGTCGTGTATTTTGTGACGATGAAGATGACTTGCACTAGAGGAGGGCTTAGTTGCCTAGCTGACAGGAGAGCCCCAATTACAACCTAAACCCCCATAGAAAGTATATGAAGATTTTCCCCATTACCCAACCACCACCCCACATAGGTTGTACAAGTTTGCCACATACTATGACGTCAATGATGAATGTTTGTAATAAAAGGATATTTTTATGTAAATCGTTGAGAATTTTCTATGATACGTCTGTCAATGTCCGTTGTACTCTCTGTTTTAGATAATTGTTAATAAAAGAGCGTACACCTTGCCAACCTCTTGAGTCAACCTTATTATTGATGTTTGAGTAGTTTCTGCATCCTCATCCTTCCCATAAGAGCGCCACTTCATCTTAAAGAGCCCCCTCGGGTTCAAGTGGTAGCGAGTTGGATGGTTAAATGAAAGGTCTGTTTATTTAGTAGACGCGAGATTCTCTGAGAATCCGATACCCTCCGCCCTTTAGTAAAGAAAATACAGATGGGACGGGTCGCTCTTTGACAAAATACCTCCTGGTTTCCACAGGCACTGAGCAGACTGAAGGCAACAGTTGCCAGATTGCAGGAGGGGAGATGATACCGAGGGCCTACAGCTGAACAACAAATGGAGAGTAGACTAAGAGACTGGGAAAAGTGTGTGGAAAGTGATTGAAGTAATATAACATAATGGGGGGTTGGGTTTTAGTGTGCGACGCAGAACGTCAATAATATATGATAAAGTTTTAAGGTGACACGTGAAGCGTCTGAAATCCCAGTATTCCTCGTTCAAGGAGCATAGAAGAAGTCATTTCAGAATCCAAGTGGATAAAATAGGCTACACGCAGATAGATCTGCGAAAGGAATTGACTTACACTCCCATCGGAGTATCTTAGAAGCTAGTGAAAAGAGGTGTCATGACATGCATGTGAGAGTTGATTAAGTTTGTCTGTTTGTGGAATTTATGTTTCAAAGAAGTGTTTAAAAAAATGGCAAAGAAAGGCTGTAGGGACAAAGGTTATTATCTATTCTAGGTCATTGTCGGTGCCGACCGTAAAGTAGATTTAAATTATTGAGAAGTAGAGGCTTTGAGCGGCGAGTGTGGAGCACGCTCATTGTAATATTTTTCTGAAACGTATTTTGTGTAAATACTGGTAAGTATAGATGGCTGATTGAGACTTGTCAATATGGGAGAAGACACACCACTGATGCACATGTGCAAGACACTGCCCAAACACATGCCCAGGATCAAACAGTACAGTGCAGAATGGGTAAAAGGCACAGCAAATAATATGTTCATTCCATGGCCACAAGGGGGGATCACTGTTGAAAGCAGTGTTGCAACCCATGACCACATACCTGTACACAGCATTCACAGGAAAGAAATTAGAGAAAAGATTAACTATTTTAAAGCTCTGGAAAATGTACCAGGAGCAGGAAGAGGATCCGCCTCCTGAGGAATGGATGCTTAACCAGAGCGAGAAGAAGCGTGCTGAGCCTTCTGCTTCCCCTACTCCATCCTAATCCGATATATGAACCACCTGCGTATAGCAGTAGCGATAGTTCAGTGGAAAGTAAGAGAAAGGAAGAAATCATTAAGGCCTTGCATGACAAAGAGGAGAAAAGTGAACGACTGAACATGACCACAGACATAGAACGAGAAATTAAGAGATGGAAAGGGGAAAAGGATAAAGCTGACGAGATAACGCTCATACAGAAAAAATGGATGGGTGGACAGATATTGCTTAAACTTGATGGCTAAAGCATCGAGGAAGTTAGGCAAGGGGAAGATCAAGCCGGACAAGATAAAAAAAAAGACAGGGAACGAGAAATAAGGATTAGGGAAGATGAGAACAAAAGGAAGAATAGATAACAACAAGAACAGATGTATCAGGAAGAAGAGCAAAGAAAGGAAGAAAAGGCAGAGGAAAAATGGAAGTATGACAACACGCAAAGAGCACTTGCAGAATAAGATAGATTAGAAAGGAAGAGAGAAGAGGAAGAAGAACAGAAATGGTGAGATAAAAGAATGCAAAGACGAAGAGATGAGGAAGTACGTAGAGCTAATGAGAGAAGGGAAGAGAAAAGGAAGGAGGAAGAAAGGGTTAGATGGGAAGCAAAGAAACAAAGGGAATTTGACGAAGAAATGGAACAAAAAAGGAGGCAAAGAGCACACAACATTGATCGCATTCAGAAAGAGCATGTGGAAACGAGTCCAGTAATATCATGGAGTCATATAGAGAAGTTTCTCCCGTCACAGGGAGCAATGACAGAGCCACCTAGAATAAACTTAGAAGAGTTTCTTCCATCAAAGGAAGCAATGCCTGGGTCATCCAGGGTAGACATAGAGGAGAATTTTGAGATAGGAAGTATCGAAGATAGAATCGATAAGGTGTATCAAGACTTGAGGACAAAGGGTGAATCGGGAAGCAAGGGAAAAGAAGATTGATCCATAATTGCCCAATCGAGAGGCAAGGAAGGGAGCATGTTTAGTTTCGAGCACAGAACCTTGTCTTTGGACAGGTTAACTTTGAATAAGAATGACAGGGACGAAGGTCTTACTAGTTGGGGACTATATATGTCAGACGAAGAAAGGGAAGCCTTCCGAGGGGAGGAGGGAGAAAGCGCCTGTGGTCCGGAAGGATGCATGCTGTCAGTCAAGGAAATAAGATGCTCAGATCTGGAACAACCTAAGGATGGGACACCAGATCCCATAACATATCCCGAATGACATAAATGACGATCACATAGTGAGAGAGGAGAATCGCCACCATATGTGAGCAGGCTAAGGTCATTGCCTGGAAGAAGGAGATGTAGAACCATTGTCCCTGCGATGGATAGGCAGATGATGGGAGCCAATGTGGATCTGGGTATACGCAGTTCCCCCGTTAGAGAAGGGAGGAGCTAGGCCACAGTATATCCCATGGCCACAGTTTACATTTAGGATGTAAACTCCCTATTTTAACGGCAGGCACAGGAAAATGGATCTAAGAGCTAGAGAAAATGACAGGAGGAAATACTCTAGCAATAGGGGACATTAAGGATCTCCTAGAAGCCCTCTCTGTGGAAAGGGCTGATGACATTTGGACACAAGCAGGCTATTTGAATGTCACAGCACAGACTACATCTCATGACGGAGCGCCATATAATAATTGTAGAGCAGATGTTTGGAGAGCCCTGAGAGTACAGTATTGTGATACCTCAGATATGGGTGCAATTATGGCATGTAAGATGCAAGAAGGGGAAGATCTGCTTGCTTACATTCAAACTATTCAAAAGCAATGGTCTTCAGAAACGTGCAAGCCTTGGAAGAAATCAATAGCGGTATTTTACCACATTTTATATCAAGGACTGCCAGAGCAATGGTCTTCGGAAACGTGCAAGACTTGGGGGAAATCAAATGCGGTATTTTACCACATTTTATATCACGGACTGCCAGAGCAACTGCAGAGGCAGCTCAAGAAATTAGTGGGTATCGAAGCAAAACCATGGGCCGAAATACAGTTGACCATTGTGCATCACTGTCGACTGCTGCAAACAAGAACAAAAAACGGGAAGAAACTAGGAACCTCAAAGAAGCTAAATTAGTTCCGTATAAAATTGTCAAAATACGCTCTAAAAGGGGCGTTTTTGACAAGCGGAGAGGTGTTGGGAATGCAACAACCTATGGGTGCATCACAGGCGAATAATCAACATCAGATGGACCAAGGAGGAAATGGGTTTATGCAGAGAGGCCGAGGAATGGGGTTAAGAGGAAGGGGTGGTTTTCAGAATAATCAAAACAGTTTTCAGAATATGCAGAATGACAATCAGAATATACAAGTAGGGCAAATTAGAAGAGCACCTCGTGTATGTTGGACATGTGGCATGACAGGCCCCATTGCACGTATAAGTGGAAACCAAGGGTATGTGCAAAATGGGCAATTTTCAAGAGGGGGTACAGCTTACCCTCAGCATATAGCCCACAAGTTAGAAATGGGTTTGCACAAGATCAGACAGTGTATCAGCAGAAACTGCCGCTAATACAGCAGGCACAGCAATCACAGCAAGCACCATTGAGTTTGCTGCAAGGCCAGTCACAACACGCACCCATGCAAATACAGAAGAATGCAAACACGGGACAGCTAATGACACCCAGAATGGGGGGTGCTACTGTGATTAGAGGGAATCCTTTCACAGCCACTGCGATGAGCATATATCCACAATAGGACAGCTCACAGGGCGACTTGATGTCTTCAGTACCATCAGTAACACAAGATCCTCAAGAGAAACCGAGGGTTGATGTATTGATAGGAGGCAAATCCTTTTCTTTTTTAGTAGACACTAGTGCAACTCGCTCATGTATACGTGAGGCCAAATATCCAATGTTAGGAAATTTCATGAATACTCAGGGAATCTCTGGAGCTACAAGTAGAGTGCCTTTTACTGATGAATTGCCAATTTCTGCGGGAAAATGTGACATGACTGCGTCTTTATTGTGTTCACGGCAGAAACCAGTCAACATTCTGGGGAGAGATTTAATGACGAAGCATAATATGACGATTTCGTATACTGATGATGGCATAATGTGCTCCACTCCTGGCATACACTATTTAAACATGGGTGAATTTATAATGGCATTTGCAGGGCATATGGCTCTGTGAGGAGTGCCACTAGAAGCTGAAGTTTTTCTATATGGGATATGCATTCTGCCAACATGGTTGCCTGGCTTAGTTGGAAAGGCTATGAGAATACCTGATGAGTTTCTGTTCAGACCACAGATACCGAGGGTGGATGAGTGGTTTCCCTAGAACGAGCCGCAGCTGTAGTACAAGGGGAATCGGCCATGCTCGAAGGATGGGACAAGGGCAGGCCATGGAGAGCAGTCATTGCCATTGGGGGAGGGTATAGACGGATGTCAAAGACAAGGATTTGTTCAAAGACGATCCAGCAGATGATGAGTGCCAACCTCGTTATGGACTACAGGCCCTTATGACGTAGGTCTATCGAAGGGTGTAGGGGAAGTTCAGATTAAGCTGAAACCGGGAGCAATTTTGCCTCGAGTGTAGAGGAGGAGCCAAGTACCCCACTCCAACTGCCCCATCTACATTACCTGAAAAGTGTGAACCAAAGTATGTGATGCGTACTGAACAGTTAAACCAGCAAAGAGAAGAGCGTGGACTCTGTGCAGTACCCTTAAGAATACCTATTCCTAAGACAATATGGGAAGTAAAGTACCCATTGAGGAAACCATACATACATACAAGACAATATGATGGCCATTTGAACGAGATCCCTGAAGAAGCAGAGAAACTAAATGGCAAAGATGAATGGTGACGTCATACAAAGTTAAATCGACACCCATATAGAATGATAACCGGACCAGAGAGGCAGCCAATTATAAAGCATAAGGAGGTACCAAGGATAAGTCACATCTTGGGATCAAGATGAAGAGACTTATCCCACAGACCTCATGAAGATACTTAGTTAGTTTAAACGTGTACAGATGCAATGAAACGCAAGCAGCAAAGCAATCATGAAGCTAGCCACATGCTTTTAAATAGTTATACCGCAGCAAGCACCAACATATACATTATATATATTATACACACACACCTCTATAGACAGTGGCGAAAATGGAAAAAAATAGGTGGGGGATCTCACAAGGGCTGCGGTGGGGCGGAGTTGGGGGTGTGGTGCCCAAGGAGGAAGGGTTAAGGGGGGGGCAGAGCTGGCAGTTGACCTCCGATCAAAGGAAATGTCCAAAATAATAGTTTAAAACAGCACTATTTCTTTCATGCTGCTTCTTTTCCAAGCTATATATCAATTACACTTTAAACCACTTCCATGGCACTGGTGATGAGTTACTTTACTATGTGGAAAATAGTTTTGACCAGTGTTGCTGAGTAAATATTCTTTAAAATGCACAATTTGCATCCCATTTTTTTTTTTAAAGAAATCCCCCTTGGGTACTATTCAAACAGGGTGATTTCTGTTCACCATAAGCAACGTTTTCTTTTACTTGAAGCACATTCAGCACAGCTCCTGCATCTACCCTCTGAAAGCAGTTGGGTGGCTGCATCATGTGTGATGTTTATAGGGGTATTTATGCATCGTGTGTGATGTTAATAGGGGTATTTATCCATGCAATGTTTGTCGGATACCTGTATATTTATTTATGCAATGTTTGTCGGATACAGGTAACCGACAAACACTGAATAAATAAAAAAATAAACCGAGTAATGGCTGAGGGCTGTAACTTCCCCTTGTGACCTCTTGTATGGGGTCACCAGAGGATGTTACAGTTTGCTTGTGGGTGCTTTTTTTGCTTTTTTTTCTCCCCAGAGCAGAGCAGGGGTTTGGGTCGGCTGACTCTGGCCGGATCCCGAGATCCGGCTCCACATCTGGTGCCAGATCTGGGATCCGGCAAGAGCCGGCCCAATGACCAGCGCGATCTATAGATACATATGGACTAAGAAAAGATGGATGTTGCCACTACGTATATAAACAGTACTGAACAAAGCAAGAAAGCCTCATTTCAGCGTCGCAGTTAAGAAAAGCAATTGAATTAAACAGAATAAATACTCAGCTAAGGAGTTGACTGAGCCAAGAAAGCCAAGGTCTTATCAAACTGGAATTGGTTGACATTGGATACAATTAACGTAAAAGAACAGAAGCTCCTGTTCAGAGAGGTCAAGCAAAAACAAAGACGTCAGAGGACTATTGAAAATAAAATCAAATACATGAAAAGGCTCAATTTCATGGTGTCCAGTCACGTGATAGAAGGAAGTTGGACGAACAAGATGATCACACCGACGCACGGCAGCCGACTGGTGCCCATACTCCTTAAGAATTCTCACAGAACAGTACAAACTCAAGGTCAACTTCAAAGCACTAATTGACACTGGACCTTTGAGATGATGATGGATGATAAGCTAATTGGTGGGAAGCTGGTGCTAAGACTAGCTCACCCACACCTGGTTGTTCAGTCTGCATGCTGCTAACATAGGTTTAAAAGTACTGACCGGGGTTAGAAGCCAACCAATTGTAGGGGACCACATAGTTGGGTGTCTTATAGCTTTTATAGCCAATGGGAAGTCGTACATTTAGTGACGTTCATAGTGGCCATTTTGAAGGGAGGGCTTAGTTGCCCCACCTGATGTTAACTATCCAATTACCTCTTTCCGTTACTATCTAAAGATATGGAACCTATGCTTAGTTATTCACTTAGAACCAATCCCACCTCCCGTTAGGTTTTTGTAGTTTGCCACGTGGGATAACGTTGGTAATGACGCAGGTCAAAACGTCGACGATGACCAGTTATGGGTATAAGAACCCAATTCTTTTATGGCATAAGCAGAGTCAGAGTATCAAGCGATTGCTGATGTTCGTTGTACTCCCCGTTTTAGATACTGGACATTAAAACAGACAAACTTTGCCAAACTATTTGTGTCGTCTTGATTATTGATGTATGAATAAAATCTGCATCCCCATCTATCTCCAGGGCATTGCTACTCATCTTAAAGGGCTGTTTGGGAACACCCAGCTCATGAGCACGGCAGTATTCCATGTCTCGAGAGGCAGATGAGGGTATTTATAAGAACTTTTCTGCATTAATGGAAAAGGGTATTCCAGTGATGTCAGAGTCACTGTGCAATACCGCAGTATATCCGATTAAAAAACAGATGGGAGGGTCATGGTATTCAGGACATGAGGCCGATTAACCAGATTGTAGAGGCAGAGTTTCCTCTAGTTTCAAATCCTGCAATAATATTATGTAGTATTCCCACTGACGCACAAAATTTCACGGTGATTGACTTGAAAAATGTATCATTCTCAATCCCGTTGCATAAAGACTCTCAAGATCTGACATTTACGTTCCGTCAGAGGAAGCTGAAAAGCACAAGATTACCTCAGGGGTATTGTGAGTCTCCATTGATTTTTAATACGGTCCTTCAGATGGACCTAGGAAATATTGAATTGAAAGGCAAAAGTATTAAATACGTAGATGACATTTTAGTTTGCAGCATGACAGAAGATGAGTGCAGGAAAGACTCGGTTCAGTTAATGATTATTCTAGCAGAAAAGGGATATAAGGTGGACAAGGAAAAGTTACATTATTGCCAAAAGGAGGTGTTGTACATAGGTTAGTTGATTTTGCATGAGGGAAAAAAGGTTACACCTGAAAGAGCAGAGGCAATTATGAAAACAGCAAAACCGCACACGATAAAGCAGATGCAACAGTTTCTGCGTCTGTGCAACTATGTTAGAGCATGGGTATTTGATTATAGTTCATACACAAGACCACTTTTTAAAGGTTCTCAAGAAGGCACAAGTCAACACAGATAAAATAGAATGGACTGAGGAGATGGAGGAAGGATTTTGAGTTAAATACAATTTTCACAGCTTTAGTTTTAGGGATTCCCAATTATTCTGAAGAGTTCTACCTGTTTTTGCATACAAATGGGTCAGTTATGACAGCAGTGTTGACACAAAGGACTACTCTGGGGTATAAACCTCTGGTGTATTACAGTGGTATTTTAGATCCAGTTATGAGAGGATAATTTCCTTGCAAACAATTGCTGGCTGCAGCCGTGTTCGCTATTGAGAAGGCTACAAATATAGTGATTGGATGCTCTATGACATTATTTGTTGAGCATGCCTAATTTTAGAAAACCCTAAGGGCACATTGACACACCAGAGAGCTTTTGCATATGGAGTAGTCATATCGAATCCTGCAATTAAGATAGTGAGATGCAGGATAGGGAACCCTGTCACATATGTATGGCTGAGCCAGTGGCAGAGGGTGAACATGTGCATGATTGCGCTAGTTACGAGGAATCGTATGACGACATACCGCATGTGAATGAGAATGCATTGGCGGAAGGAGAGATTTTCTTCATTGATGGATCATCAAAAATCAATCAAAATAATGGAGAAAGATGGACTGGGTCAGTTGTGGTAAAATAAAGGTAAAATAGGGAGTTTGCAGCATTGGCAAGTGTAAGGCTGCCATCTCATTTTTCAGAACAGGCTGCAGAATTGGTGCCGCTTATTGCGCTTGAGAAAAACGAAGTGGACAAAGGGACAGTGTAGAGTGACTCTGCCTATGTGATGTCGACCGTGTACGCAGGGCTAGCACATTGGAAGAGGAGGGGCTACCTCTGAGCGGACGGCACTCCGGTGCAACACCCAGTATTATTGGACAGGCGTATTAAGGCACTACTCCTAGCAGCCATCGCAATAGTTAAATGTGCAGCACATACTTAAATAACTGATTTTATTTCACATGGAAATTAAAACACAGACCAAGAGGCCAAAAGGGTTGCAGATTCTTCAGATATTTCATGTTTGTATACTCCCTGTGTAAAGAGTGGGGTAACTATGGATATGGTAAGAAGTATTTAATCATTTTGCCGAAAACACAGTTGATGGAAATTCAAGGAACTGCTCCACAGGATGAAATGGAGCTATGGGAAAGGAGGGGATGTTCGTTATCACCCACCGAAGACCTATGGTGACAAGACAGCACTCGAAAGCCAGTGATGCTAGTAGCAATGTTAAAGGTAGCGCTTGAACAGCTGCACTACCCTGCACATGTAACTTGGGAGAGTCCGGCTGAAACTATTGCTGAAGAGTGGTTCGTACCAAACCTGTTAGAACAGGTTGCATTTTATGTAGTAAATGGCATTGAATGTCATAATTTTACAGTTGGGCATACACTGTGAACAAGCAGGGAAGTAATCCCCAGACCGAACAGTCCTTTTCAGCATTTACATATTGACTATGCTGACATGCTGCAGATATGTAGTGCATATAGGTATATGATACTGGCAGTGTGCCCCTTTTCAAGATGGATTGAGGCCGGTCCATGCACACATCCTGATGCCACTTGCGCAGGAAAGTGTTTAGTCCAAGAAGTATTTCCTAGATGGGGGTATGGGAAGTGATGAGGTCCTACAATGGTCCACATTTTATGAATGAACTGTGAGCAGATAAGTTTATTATTGAATATTAAGCTTTCTTCTGCTTATCACCTGCAAGCAAACGGTAACTGTCTTCTCTAAGAGAGAATGGCTAAATTGAAATTGACACTGAAGAAGGGATGGCTCCATTGCCTACCCCAAGCATTATATGCATTAAGGAATCAGCCCGGGTCGGACCATCACCTCACACCCCATGAACTAGTTACTGGGAGGTGGATGAGAACGCCTCTGACTCCTCCATTGAGGAATAGAAGTGATGCCCAGAAGACAGCAGAAATGTTAAGAAATGAGATACTTGATTACTTGACATGTTTGACCACTAGTATCTCTGTCAATTCAGATCAATACAGCAGCAAGGGGTGACGGTCTCAGGATGCAAGCAACGACCATTCAGCAACCAGACTACAGGAATTACTCTACCTAGACTGTTTGTGGGAAACACAATCTTGGTTTGAAATTTCACTAGGAAGTGGCATGAGCCCCGTTTTATTGGTCCCTTTATTATCGAAAACATTACCCCTTCAGCAGTGAAAGTCCAGGAAAGACGAGCCTGGATACATTTGAGTGACATCAAGCCATATGCCGGTGAGAACGATCCACCCCCAACCATAGATTTGGAAGCAAGTCAACACAAAGTAGTTCAGCACGTGGAGACTTGATCAATGATGAGGAAGAATGACGCAGAAAGTGCTGACTAATGTGCATTTGGACTGTGGCTCCCCTTGAAAACGCCTTATAGATATTATAGCAGGCATGAAAACTTGTTGCCTGAGCCACATAGATCTTTTAAACTTCGACTTTAGAAAGTGTTGAAGTCTTGAAAAATATGCCAGATCTTGAGTTTCTATTTGACGACTGGTAAAGGGAGCAGTTTCCTGATTCATTCCTCACTGAGTTCTTGTTTGGTCTCCCTAATGGTGTTGTCTGATGTCAACACTCATCGGCTCATTTTTGCTGTTTTTCTTTTTATTCTGCAAGCATATCCTGCACTGGTTGGGAGAAATACTGATATGTACGTTTTTCTGCAAGATCCTAAAAATGGTCCAATCGTAAGGAGATTGCACTCCGCAATAATTGAGCACATTCCACAACTTCCTGAGCATCCGACAAACTTGCCGGGATAAATAAGTGTTTCCTTCCTTAAAAAGTAGTTTATGGGCATGATGTGGAGTCCTAATAGTGATACTATAGCAGACAACGAGAGGGCACAGTGACGTATAAGGAATCATCGCTGGTGGGGTTTGATGTACTGGTGTGTTATATATGCATGCACCACATTCATTATCGTTTTCCTGTTTCTCACGATACACACTTTTATCTTGTTGGTCAGAGGAAGGCAGCAGTTCCCTTGATCCTTCCCACACAAGCGACTGTTGCAGACATAACTGTTTACCGAAGACCAAGGCCATATGTGAGTATCCCTACACTAGTGGCACATCTAAAATCTCCTATCTCTCTGACAAGTGCCCCTATAACTGCCCCTGTAGGAAGGATGTATTCTGATATATTTCATGTGTTACGTGCACGTTCTCTTCTTGCAAGGAAGAGACACAAAAGAGGTAGGGGAGAAGATGATTATAATGTAAATAATTATCTGGACAGTACAACACATTTGTGGAATAACATGTGGTATCAGCACATGAAAGAAGTGGGCAAAATACTTCAGAGGAGAGTTGCTATGTTTGTGCTCTCCCACCTTGTGCATTGGGGACTCTAAGATTTTTATAGCTATAGAAGTAGATGTCCAGGTGGCTCAATGCCGGACTCACCTTGCACTCTGTCATACAACAGGTCAATTCAAGGAACGAACAGCATCTTTAGTTTGAATAACAGAATGGTCAGCACCAGAAGAAGATGATTATGTTCAAGATTCAAAAACAAGAGCAGGAGCACACACCAGGAATCATGTGTTAAGATACGAACAGCCTGGATTGAAAGGAGCAGGAATCAGATGTGAGGTAAATACAAAGCTTAATTACCAACGGAAGACTGAAGAAGAAATCCAAAACTGCAGAGAGAGGACAAATGCAGATTTGGGGAACAGTCCTTTCACCAGATGGATGGGAAGGTATAGTTGTATGCAGAGCAATGACAGTAACAGGATCTTGCAAATCAACTGGAGGGAATGTGCAGAGGATATGCAAACCTCTATCGCTGAAGCTTGCCAAGCTACTAACTTGGGTTGAAGAGAGGAGGCGCAGTGCAGATAGTGCCTCTGGCAAATGCAGAACTGTGTTTCAGAAACAATGGCACAAGAAAAGTTGGAGAGAATCAACAGTGCGACCGAATCTTCGATGTACCGGGATTGAAGGATGGGACAGTAGTGTTAATGGACCACTACTGGGCCTCTGGAGCCAAAGCATACATATAATTGCCCAAGGACTGGGGTGGACTGTGTTCCACAGTAATCATTCATGTTCCAGCACTGCTAGTGATTCCGAAGTGACTTGAACATTGGAGAGTTTCCCTAAATTGATGCATATCTAAGAAAGAAGAGATCACTTGAAATTCTCAAACGGATCAAGAGGGAGAATTATTTCTCAGTTAAATCAATAGAAGCCTTTGACTCCATTCCATATGAGCACAGGTTGTTCAGCAAGACATCATCGATATTGACGATTATCTTAATGCAAGGAATCCAGACGATTGCGAATACTAAATGGTTACAAATAACCAGTTGGGAGCTGCGGCAGACGATCAACACTACCATAAAGGGATTCAACGCAATCAAGGAAGAGTTAAAAGCCATAAGACTAATGACACTCCAGAATAGAGTCATGTCAAGATGGAAGCTATTGCAGATGATAGCGGGTTTGCATCAATCTTTTCATGGGTACCACAGTGCATGGCCAACATCTTCAAGTTCCTTGGAGCACTTCTAGTGATGATAATGTTTGGATTCTGTGTGATCAGGATAATCATCACACAATGGAAGAAGACAACAAAGAAAGCAATAGTTATGAATATCATGATTGATGTTGAATCTGGATGCGAACCTAAAGCTGACGTATGAAGAAATCGGAGACTGCATAAAGGCCAGCATCCGTGCACCTGAGGGAACAAAGTCCCAGTATACAAGAGATCACAAAATATATGTGGGAAGATGGATTTACTGTAGCCCAAGTGGACAATGTAGCCACATGGTCTGGAGCGTTGATGACCATATCAAATCACTGTTATGCTAGGCACTCAATAGACAACCAGATACAATAGAGAGTGATTAGACTTAACGGGGCTGCGGCACTGTCCTGGTTTTAGGTGCTTTGTCTTTGTTCAAGGAAGGATCCAATGATGAAGTAAGACCTTCCTAATGACGAACCCTGCTAGCTGAGAAGAAGATAAAGCTAGCGCAGTGGATCACTGGAAAGAGTACAGTGTTCGCTATTACGGGGTCAGTCAGGGATGCAGTGTATCTTCTCCTGGGACTGATTCTTCTCCTAGAAAAAGGAGGATCAGATTCAATATAGGAATGGGCAACTAACTAACCCCCCAACCGCTTTCAGTAATATGCAATCCAGATGCACACCCTACCTGGGACTGGGGTGACTGTTCCCTGGTGGTTTAGAAGAAATCCAGAAAAACGAGGAAGGAGGGAAGGTTAGTTTGGGACTAGAACCCATACGGCACGAAGGACACACTAGTGTCGAGCTGGTGCACGTATCCACAGGAGAACGTCTTTGAGTCCAGTGCACGGGAATTCCGAGATTTAAAAAAAAGTGGGTCCAAAGGGTATCAACACTGGAGCATTCTTACAATCTGTAAAAGGTCCAACCAGAATGGTGGAAACCAGTACTGTGGGTGCTTTAAGAATCAGACAAAACAACACAGTGGAGCCTTGCCACCAGTAGACAGATGGGCTTGTTCATAGGATCAAGATCCAGGATGTGAGAGTCAAAATAGAAAAGCCGACGGCGGGGGCTACCTCCCACTAGTGACCAAATAATGGTGTCCAAGAATCTTACCCCCAAACTGGTTGTGGGAACCGCGTGACTAACTGGAGCAGCAAGAGAGTATTGTGACTGTATGCGTGGGTACCCTGCGGCTGGACCAGAACTTTAGGTCATCCAATGTCGCGGACGCCCTGCAGCATGAATGAACAGCTGATGTCTCTTGAAATAGCCACGGGTCAGCCGTAGCCGCGGGAGCTGAGCAGAAATTAGTAAGTAGCTGGGAAGTTGGAGGAGCAGCAGGAGAGGTACTGCAAAGGCGGGACACTGCTTACAGTGACTCCGTCTCAGAGTAGGAGCCGTAACAGAATGCCGAATGGAACGGCAAACTTGAAACAGAAACTGGAAACACTGTTGCAGAGCAGGAAAGTAGGAGACAACTGAATCTTCAGGTAACAATCAATTAGAAGCACAAAGTTCCCGATAATGCTGTGTTTAAGTAGAAATTTACACACCCACAAGCATGTGATATGTATCACGTGATGTGCAGTTCATTAGAGCGATGGAAACGCTGTTTCCATGGAAAATGGCCTGTGATCCTGTACCGTGAATAGAACGGCCTAGCTACCGTTATATATGCAAAGTATTGTTTGGAAAGTGCTGTATTCATCCTGGAGGGAGAATGTACAGCAGCCCCTGGGGCAAACCTGCCAGGCATGACAATTACCAGGATCCTTGAAGGGAGTAATGAAGATATGGACTTCAAAGAAGCATTTCTTCAAGAAAGGATGTCTAAAAGTGAAGAATGATGGAGTGGTCGATGAATCAACCAGAGTGTGGGGGGGGTGGGAAGTGTAGAGGAGGAGCCAAAAGCCTCCACTAGAAGCCCCACCCCTAACCTACCTATATGTTGGGTACCAGAGATAGTGACAAGGTCGACACCTGTAACGATGCAATAACACGAACAGCCTTTGAAGCAAAGTACGCGTTGAGAAAGCCATTCTTTATGAATCCACGAAGAGCTGACAGCCTCCCTGAAGAGCGGGAGGAGATGAATGAAAGAGCACACTGGTGACATCACATGATGCAACATGACATACTGAGAAGAGAACAGTGGAGAACATAAAGAGAACATATAGAATCCAGTGATGAGGTAAATAATCAAGTAACCTGTTACGTATAAAATGAAGAATATACATGTGAAGAGCATGGAAGAAAATGCAAACCGTTTATAAATTGCATAGAGCCAGCAAAGCAAGTAGACTACGTGATCATAGAAGCTAGCTATACATAGTTTATAGACTGCAGGCGGTGCCACCATGGTATATGTAAGCTTAAGAAATCTGGATGTTCCACATCGTGATTTAGCAAACTGGGATCCCAGGGGCAGGAAGCGTGAAGTGGGTCGCAGTTAACAAACAGTAGCTGACGAGCAAGAAAGAACCAAGGAGGCTTGTCTTGCCCAGTGTCAAGAAGGCCAGTGCAGCCGAGAACTGGTTGTCTTTTCAAAGGATACAATTAATACGAGACGAGCGAAGCTCCTGCCAAGGTGAAGCTGAGAGACAAGTGCCAAGTTCTATTTGTTTTAATATCATTTAATATTGCACAGAAGCTTGAAACGTGGTCATCAGTCATGTGACCTGGATGGAAATAGACTTAAGACTCTGCAGAGACCAGAAGATAAGAGCATGCACACACTCCCGAATATTACCAGGAGTTGTGAAGCCTACAAGGCCATGTTATGTTCAAAGACTAATTGAATGACAGAAAGTAAAAGTGATGATAGATGTGGGGCTAAATGGGTGGGGAGGTGTGGTCAAGACCAACCCACCAGCACCTGGAGTACCAGCTTGCGTGCTGCTAGCTAGTGGAATATTCCAGAAGGGTACAAGTGTGCCAACCAATTATAGAGGGCCACCTATCAAAGAGCCCAATAGTTTGAGATCCAATAAAGCATTGCGCATTTTGTGACAATGAAGATGACTTGCACTAGAGGAGGGCTTAGTTGCCCACCTGACAGTAGAGACCCAATCACAACCTTAACCCACATAGAAAGTAAATATAGATGTTCCCGGTTACCAAACCACAGCCCCACATAAGTTTTACAAGTTTGCCATGTAGTATTATGTCAATAATAAAGAATGTTCGTTATAAAAGGATGTTTTTTTTTGTAAATTGTTGAGAATTTGCTGAGACGTACAATATCCATTGTACTCCCTGTTTTAGATAATTGTTAATAAAAGACCTTGCCAACTTCTTGAACCAACCTTATTATTGATGTTTGAGTGATTTCTGCCTCCCCATCCTTCCCAGAAGAGCACCACCTCGTCTTGAGGAGCTCCCTCAGGTTCAAAGAGTACAAATGTAATGTGTTTGACTCATTCACATTCATACGATAAAAATGACGGTGAATTAGTTTAAGTTACTAGATGGTATAATGCCAGTGATTATCCTCACGAATATTCACTTGCCATAAACGCTACTATCAAAGGGTATATGAAGCAAGGTTGTTAGATTACTTGCTAGGGGTGACGCCCTGTTTCTAACCCGGTTTTCCCCCTAGTAGGAAAGTTATTGCCTGATTCGATTCACCACATGCTCTTGCCACATGTCTCTTTCAGCCGATGGAAGTCAAAGGGGGGAATAACTCATAGATAATGTCAAATTGTGGCAATTCCTCTTCCATCTACAACCTACCACATGTGGCGTCTCCCAGGACTCAGCTCTAGCATCATGGATTTTTTATGTGCTCATGAGGTCCCTTACTTCACTCAAAAGTCGCTACCCATTGACCATCCAAATGTTTTTAAATGACCTGTCCAAAGTCCACATCATACGCACAACCACCATGAGGGGGACAGTGGCTGGAAAAGGGCAATACACATCCACAAGACTGAAAATGATTCCAGCGAGTGAAGAAATGCAACCATGCTACTCTCAATCTCGAAAACCTTCATTGGCACCTAATCCACCAATTGGATCATTTCAAACTCCATGGAATTTTTTAATGAGCTTACTCTGCACAAGCCCAGAGTACCCTAGAAGACGCTTGAAATATGATGTGCTGGCCTGCAACTAGAGATCATATTATACAGGTAGATTATGTCTTGCAAAGGATTTGAAGTAATTTTACAGCAGAATATCACTGTGGAACATAGTCATAAGGACATGGAATTTCAGGTGTATAGACTTTTTGATCCCCTTTGTATGGCCCTCGTGAACCTATTTTGGATTAGGCACACTGAATTGTTTACCACATAAGATTATCAGGTGTGTAAGAATTCTGCTGTGGCTTCTGCAAATCTCCTAAACTGCATGTTGTGAAAGCGGTATATACCCTTGCCCTATAGCCATCCCTCCACTCTACCCCTTCCCTCCACTTTTTTCTAGCCGGAGACCCTCCATCGCGCCCATGGCGCTCCGAAATTGATTTATTTGTATATGGCATGTTGTAAACCACCAGTAATGAAAGGCTAGACACATGAACAATCTTTTACTCACATATCAAGGACTACAAGTTAAAAATAGCTTAGCTTTCAACAAAAAACATTGTGTGTGGAGTCAGACACATTTATAACAAGGCCTACTCAGCCCTGTCCTGTGTCGGCAGATTACCAGAGGAGCAGCATTTTACTGCCATTTATTTTCAATGTATTGGTTGCCATTTATTTTTTTACTATAAAGCCAATTGTCGTCTTCCTGGTTGATCCACAACACTGTGAGCAATGTTGTGCTTTTAGCAGTGATTCCACTCTGACAGCTGGAGTCATTGATGCTTAAAGTCCTGCATATATTTCTCGAAATTTTCGAAAGCTTTATTGTTAGGGTGACTTTTGTTTAGAAATAAAGTAAACGCATACCAAACACAGCGTACTGATTCAGTCATATAACTATCATAGGCGTAATGACAGATACTAACAAAAAACGTTGTTAAAAGGGAAGTTATGGTTAAGTTGCACTAGCTACAACCTATGAAATTCAATGGGAAAACTATCAAATAATATTGGAAGAACTACCATTATATCTGTATAATATTTCAACATGTGACATTATTGTTGATTTTGCTGTTAAACTAGAAGCAACTGTACTTTTCAATTTCGCAAATTTATGCGTTTTCATTTATGTTGTTGTTCCCCCCTTTTTTTCTTCTTTGCCTAAATCAGGCCTAAGGCATAGCATTGATTTTCTGTGACACGTTCTGTTCATTTAAGTTTTCTCTTCCAATAAAGAGACTACCCATGAATGTCTGGACAAACTGCATCTTTTCAGATAGTAAGGGTCAGTCATTGATAATCTAACCCCCTGTTGTTATTTTCACTTACTAGGGTTTAATTTTGATATGGACAAAGACCCTCAATAGTACTAATTTGTTGTTTACATACCATTTGTTGTGGTGTTGTATCTTCATTCATTTATTTTTTTTCATGTTTTTGTTTTCTTGTTATTCATGTACAATTGTGTCCTTCCCTATTCAATGAGTCAAAGAATCTTATTTTTTCATGAAGTTTGTCATACGTGCCATTGTGTGTAATTTCTGTTTTCATTTGTTACCAATTGTTAAATTGTTTGTTTCTTGTCACAAAATTTAAACTAAAAAATATTTTTTTTTTACACTTTCTTGTACCTACTCGTCTTTTGTAGGATTTTTGGATTAGTGAGATATCTAAAAATTATATACAAATCATCATATGTTTTGTTCAGTTTGGGTTACCAGTTAAATAAGTACTGATAGCTACCCAAATAACACTTTAACTTGAGCTAGTTCAGGAACATCCCTTTGTTTCAATACAGTTGAAGAAAACATGTAACTGCAAGTGGGACAGTTTGTAGGAAGGCTGCAAAATTGCAAAGCTGGTGCACCTTCCTCACGCACATACTAGTGCATGTAAAGGCAAGTAAGGAAACAGCAGAATATGCAGAGCACAAACAATCTTACTGGTGGTTAGAAAAGCAGTGTATGTGCATGGGTTGCACAGAATAAATGGCTTTGTGGTATACGTAAAGAAGCTGTGGTTTGCGTTGTTGTAAACATTCTTGCATTCCACAATGTATGTATATCCGTGAATGGTACCGCTAACAGTAATGGCGTAGCATAAAGTGTTTGTACTGCATGTGACAACAACTCAAATTAAAGAACAAAAGGAGCAGTGGGCCGGCTGCCGCCTTTCGAAGAATGACGTTGAGTACTTTCATGTACAGCATTTGCCACATCTGCGGCGGGCAACAAGAGGGGCACTCCTGTAGGGCAGTGGAGCTGTAAAACAACCTTTCCAAAGCATATGCTGCGCTACAGACCCTTACCCGGCAAAGGGCATTGTATTGTTCATGTAATGCAATGCGCTACTGTACACAGAGAAGGTACTTGGAAGTGCATTGCAACGGTCGTTACAGGAGCATTACAATGAGTCACGCCTATATATGTGAGGGCCACCAATAATTCCATCTCCCGGCACGTCCCCTATAGTATCTAGGCAAATGCTGCCCCTTCTGTACCAGACTTTTCCTGGCTTTCCTTCTGTGGCATGTGTGAGAACACAATAATAAATAAAGATGCACTGGGGAACGAAAAAAGGTTTTTTTAAAAAGCACCTTTTATAGATGAACAACGGAATTGCCTATGCACGCATGCAGGGAGGGAGGCATGGCATGGCCGAGAACACTGTAGTTCAGTCGGTTAGAAAGGAGTGCGCTGTACAAAGAGATTTCTTTATGTGTTGCAGAGCGTTTTCAAGAGAGTAACAGTGCAACACTTACAAGAAAATATCAATACTACCAAGAAAGGCACCAATGCAATTTAGATGGGGTGTGCAGAAATTGTGATAGCTGGCACAGTAAGATGAATGTTGTACCTAGTGCCTCTCAAAAACACACAGCCAAAACGGCACCCTTTGCATTTCTGTGAACAAATACACAATGCAGCACAATTAGTCTGTACATACCATACCCAAAACTTTATTGCCCAATCCCGTAACCTCTGCAGACCCATTTCTATGGGTGTCATCTGCAAAAAGGGCATATGTACCACGTGCCGCCCTGCAACTATCGCGATATTCACAGACATTTCGTGCTGCACACGCGTAGGAGTGGGGGAATAACTTTCTACCAGGGGAGCGCACGTCGTTGGTTGTGGTGGCTCTTAAAAGAACCTTTGTTTTTTGTTTTATTTTTGTTAAAGGTGCTTCCCTAGAAACGCTTTTTTGGGGGTTTTCATACATGAATGTGTCTTTTCAACTTCAGCTCACATTCTTACAGTAGGGTCTTCAGTGCAGTCTGTAGATTGTGAACAAACATTTCATTGCCACTGGCCGACAACGACATGCCATTTGCCTTGAAAAGGTGTATGTATCAGGAACCAATGTTCTCATTCTCACAGGAGAACATCCCAGCAGCACTCAAGAAGTCAGACATGCTTCTGTTGATGAGACCTCTTCCGACCACTGGCTGGCGACAAGCATTGGAATAATGCCACGTGATGCTCGGCAGTATACATGAGAAAAGCATCTTGGCAGTAGGAAAAATGCACTGCACTGCTTTCATCAAAATCTTCAGTTGACTGAACACACAGGAACAAGGCATGTAACCCAAAAAGAAGCCTCCAAAGTGCACAATCACAACATGTACAGTTGCTGAAGAGGCCACGCGAAAGCAGTCCGCCAAAACAGCACGATTCTCCACCACTCCACAAAACGTCCACTCACTGCATACCTAAACTGCTAGAGAAGTCTTGAGGGCATACACACACAGATCTTCCACAAAGTAGTCACCCACGACGAAACTGTGCATCTTGCCATGTTTGCCAGCTGCAGCACACAAACTTATGGAAAAGTGAATGCCTCCCTTTCCTGTGACGCACACCCAGAGCACCTGATTGGCCAAAGACCATAGTCCCATTTCCATTGCCCAACATGGTGAGAAGGGCAAAATGTGGCGCGTGCCTTTCCCCAATCACTGCTAGGGAGGAGCCCCGGTGAAGCAGGACGACTCCTTCTCCCGATTGGTGCTCTTTTCTGTAACGTACACCCTGACCACCTGATTGGCCAAAGAGCATAGTCCCATGTCTATTGGCCAGCATGCTCACAAATGCAGAATGTGGCACTTGCCTTTCTCCAAGTACCACCAGGGCCGCGCCCCAGTAAAGCCAGAGGAGAACTTCTTCCTATAGGCGCGCTTTCCTCTGACGCACTCCCTGAACATCACATGATAGGACAATCGCTAAGGTCCCATTTCAATAGGCTAATATGGTGAGAAGCGTTGAAGGTGGCACGTGCAGGTCAGCCGGTCCCCAGTGCATCAGGAGTCCCTCTTCCTATTGCACACACATCCTAAGCAACTTATTGTACAATCCCCACAGTTCCATTTTCATGGCCGCCACCTCCAAAATCCCTGCATGTGACTTTCTTTCTGGGTGCGGTCGTGGGAGAATAACTTGCAACCAGGGCAGTGGGAGTTCGTAGTAAGGGGCGACTCTTAAGAGTCTTTTTTTTGTGTAGATCCTTCTACAAAAACACCTTTTTTGTCTGTAGTAGCTTTTGTGTTTTCTTCTACACACATTAGTTCAATACACTGTTCACTGCATCCTGTAGACGAGCAAACAAAACTGCATTGCCAATGGATGACAACAAAATGCCTTTTTCTTGGAAAAACTCTGCATTTCCACAAGTAATAAGGTCATTGTTGTAGAAGAACATTCCACGAGCCGACAAAAAGTGTACATGCTTCTGTTGATGAGACGCCTTCGTTCGTCTGGCTCGGAACAACATCATTAAACAGTAGGCTATACTCTTTGCGGTATTATAGATGAGAAACGCACCTTGTCGTGGGGATGCTTTTCCCACTGCCATCCAGCAACCTCCTCAGTCTACGGAACAAATGTAAGCAAGGCAGGTAACCCATATGCATCCCGCCGTAATAAATTGGGATAACATCTGCTACTGGAAACGTGGCGAGGTCTTTGCAAAGTGCATGCATAGTGACAAAATGGCACTCATATACAGTATTCCACAACACTGTGAGCAATTTATTTTTGTATTTTCTCTATATATGCATTTCTGTTTGCCTGTCCTCACATTTTTACAACATTCTGTTCAATGCTTCTTGCACAGTGTGAAAGAAAATGGCATTGCCAATGTTGCTCAAATAAATACCATTTCTACAGAACCACTGCATATTTTGCAACCTCATGATCTCATAGTGGGTGGAGAACATGCCAGCAGTCTGCATACATTGACGCATAACTCTGTTTCTAACACACCTTCCGACTGCTGGCTGAAGACAAATTACACCGTCATGGACCCACACTGCTCTTGGTGTTATGCATGAGAAAACCACCTTAGCAGCAGGAAAAATATGCATCACTGCGGTCAGCAACCTCATCAGTAGACGGATTAATCGTCCACACGGCATGTAACCCAAATGTGCACTTCCATAGTGCACAACGACACAGTCCATGTTGTTGGGTGTCCTGACCCACGTTTGAGCTATCATGCTGCAACATTTGGTGCTGTGGGCTTAGAAAATCCAAGATGGCCAAAAAGCCCACAAGTGCGCCAGAATCCAGGAGAACCACGCAGTTTGTGCGCACACCAAAATGGTTACCTCACTTGCCACCCACCAGTGTAAAGAAAGATCTTTGTTAACAAAATCCACTGTTATTGATGTCAAAAAGTTGCTGAAATCGTGGCTCACAGGACCACTTTTAAGATTCAACCCTTTTGTGGGGTTCCACATAACCATTTTATTGTAAGGAGCCCCATCAAAACAATGTTAAGCAAGGATTTACTACCATGTAAGAACCATTCCTGTTTGGAATGCATTAATCCAAGAAAAATCCCAAAAATGGTTGCATTACCAGTACTCACCACTATCAGAAAGCCGGCGTTTTAAAACAACACCAGACATTTGTGTAAAACTGAATAAATGAACCCAAAGCAGGCCAAAAAAAGACTTACTAAGAGGTGGATACAATGTAAAGTTATATTCTGAAGTGACTTGAAGGTTTATAACAAGACTGGCTGAGCTCTGCAGGTCTGCAGCGGCTTAAACTGAAACTGGATTTAAAATTACCAAAAATCGAAATGTGTAAATAAACTGAGGGACAGACTTGTGACTGCCACATAGTTTGTCACTGTTAAAATGTCATAGTTTTGAACTTAGAATCAGCATTCTAGCTGCATATGTAAAAATTGTCTTGACTTAAACTGGGGAACAAAAAGTGACATTTTATCTGAAACCTGGTTTAATGAAACTGAATTCTGCCCAAGAGCTACCCCCGACAAGAGTTGAGACTTGCACAACAGCTGTGTTCCCAGGCCTAGCTGCCTTTTGCTGCTCCCACCAAAAGGGATATGACACTTCTCTGATTGAATTACCTGGGCTCTGCAGGAAATTGAACAAAGCCCTGTCCTGACTCAGGCAAATGTTTTATTGGGGGTGTCATAAAAATGGCTTCCTCTTGGCAGAAACTGGGAGGGGGAGAAACTGGAGACAGAGGCTGAGCTTGAAGAAAGTGGAAAGACTGGTTTCTGTACCATGTGACCTGAAAAGACACACCCCTGTATCCAGAATATGGTTTTAGAAAAAGATGAATAACTCATAGTACGGACTTGTCATAATTATTTAAATGATACCATAATTCTTGTGATTTTTCTGCCCACATTTTAAGAGGTTTTTAGAACCGGTGGCATGATCTGGGGGCAAACTAGCAGTTAAGAGGGTATTACTTAAAATGTCTGCATGTGAAAAGTCTGATACTTCATCAATTAATGCCTGCATGCCTTGCACACATTTGGGTAAATTTGAGTAAGAATCCGATATTGGTAACCCGACCAAAAGCGCAAAAAGTTGCCATTTCTCAATGCAAGCTCTCAGGAAGAGCAGATTTGGGACAGAGACTACCTCATGTGATAGGTAATATGTACATGCAATGACAAACCACTATGTATTTGAGAAATGTGCATTTTGAATCAAATATAGATTTGTGGGCAAACTGACCAGGGGAGGATCCTCTGACCCATAAAACCTACAGCATCACTCTGACTCACAGTTCCTTCCCCAATCATGGGAGAGGGGAGAATTGGGCCAATGACAAGTTGAAAGAGGGGCTGGCTAGTGATGCTGCACACACACCCACTTTCAAAACACATAAAAGCAGACAGTCAGGACAGATAGAGACATTCAATTCCATTTGCTGCGGAGCATGCTGATCGACGACTTCACATCCAGAGATCCAGACTTCAAATCCATCAATCTCCAGAACCTGTAGCAGTACCTAGAAAGCAGAGCAGTATCCAGAATCCAGAGAGGCTAGACCAGCAGAGCAGAGCTGACCCAGATCACTGTGAAGAGACCCAGACCAGACCGGAGTCCAGTCCAAAACCTGACCAGATCCGTGGCGAGGCCTAATTCAAAAATATATTGTGAGTACCTAGCAGAACTGTGCAGAACCAATCTCTTAGTTAAAATAATATAATTCAATCTATTTTAATCTAACCAGAACTGCCTCCTAGAAGTTGTCACCTGTCATTTGCAAAGCTGTCACCTGTCATTTTCTATCTGCAAGCTGTAACCTGTCGCTTTGAACTTTTAAAATTTCAAATCCGGAAAACTACCTTTATTTAATCATCCGTATCTCTGGAACCGTTTGGGCTAGGAACTTGGTTTAACTTTCCCCTGAAAGCTTAGAATCTCATCTTTTCAACAAGCCTAGAACCGACTCTGCATACTATTGCCGTAATCACGATTTACCACGATTTGCGATTTGGTTAAAAATCCAGCCACGTGTGAAAACAGCAGCTTCCTTGCTTTCCTTGCTAAAAATTTGTTTACCTCTTAAGAACCATCCCTGAATCATTGCTAGAGTGAGCTTGGACTAATATTAACTAGATACCTCTCACCCTGAACCTCTAGAGGGAATTAAAAGCATTTTAGCATATTTTTCACTTCATTGCCAGCACATATAAAAGCATTTTAGCATATTTTTCACTTCATTGCCAGCACATATAAAAGCATTTTAGCATATTTTTCACTTCATTGCCAGCACATATAAAAGCATTTTGGGCCTGTGTTTCAAACTTCTGTAGTCTAAGCTTGCTGGGGTGAACTGAATTACATTTGATTGCATTTCTGAGAACTGTGTGCTTTCCTTCCATTTCCTTGCATTGCATAAAGGGGGGAGTGGATTGCCAGAGAAAAGTGATAACATTGTTTTGTTGAAATCATATTGAGTATTTCTGTACTGTAATTTCATTCCACCCTGCATCCATTTGAAGCCATAAAAGTATTGTTGCTATCTTATCCATCCTATAACCACTCATCATTGATTATAAAGAGGTGTGCTAGTGCCGGACTATCCATTATTGATTACTGTTCAGATTAAGTGTGATATTCAATTATTAATTTATTATAAAGTGTGATATATATATATCTATTGTTTAAATTATCAAATAAACCCTTTAAACTTGCAAAACAGAACTACTTCTTAGCTCAGTGGGGTCAGGGGGATTCCAAGAGAGGGGTGTTATATAGGGGTAGTCATCCAGAACGCATGAACTGGACGTAAAGATATATCAATAAGGGTTTCCATTCAGTATCCCAGACTAGGCATTGACTTAGCTGTAGTGTTGAATTGAATCCTCTTACAAATTGGGGGCTCGAGCCGGACGTTTGGGTCAGATCTATCACTTGTGCAGATTAATACAGTGCGCCAGCTGACCAGATACACATATCCGGTCGGATCACCACGCTGTGTTACGCTGTAAAGCACTCCTCAAAGGAACGCTCTAAGGAAAAGGTCTGTTTTGCAAAAATAAAATACAAACTTCTGTAAGTCAGGAAGGAACTCAAATTCCAGAATGACGACCTTGGTAGATATGAAAATAGCCAGAGAGCACTTCTTACATAAGCTATTTGTGAGAGGTGAGTGGACTCATCAGGACCAGACGGTCTGGTTGCAGGCAATCGCACCCCAGATCACTGAAACAGGGTCAGATATATGGAGAGATCAGGGTCCCTTACATGTGGCCCTGAGTGAACTATACATGGCTCCTAAAGCTAAGGATGAACAAGACAAGATGGTTAGGATAGCGGCATACCTGTACCTATATATGGGAGACATGCAGGATAAATGTACTGAAAGCCAAGATCTGGTGAATAAGGGACAGATGGCGTTAGAGAAGGTCCAATCTGACCTGGTCTCTTCTGAGCAGAGGCTGCAGGGGAGCCAGGAGTCAGAAAATGATAGTAGGCAGTATATCATTAAAATAAAAGAGGACATGGATATACTGCAACAGGAAAAGACAGACCAGGATACCAGAATTCTGGCCTTGCAGAAGGAACGCCAAGACAGTTTGGACTCCCTACTGCAGAGCCAGAAAAAGCTGGAGCAACAGATCAATTTCAACAGGGCATGCACAGAGCAGGTAGCCACC
Organism: Ambystoma mexicanum; assembly: GCF_040938575.1. NCBI lineage: Eukaryota > Metazoa > Chordata > Amphibia > Caudata > Ambystomatidae > Ambystoma > Ambystoma mexicanum. Next base: position 1,111,020,246 of record NC_090941.1, read on the forward strand.
CTGCAAATCCAACTAGACAGAGAGAAAGAGGAGAGCAATAAACTGATCCTGAAAGACCTGGATACCCAGGCAGAGTTTGATCAAGAGCGCCAGAAAGCTGGTGTCTTCCAAAGGCAAAGGGACGACCTGGTGTCACAAATTCAAGCTCTTGGTCAGGAAAGGGAAACCTTAGGCCAGGAAGTCTGCCACTTAAGAAGAAAAATGGAAGAAAATCACCTGGCCCTCCAGGGACTGGGTGACCTCCAAAAAGAACACCAGAACTTGTTAGAGCACACCAGGAGGGTGGAGGATGCTCTGGCAAGAAAGGAGCAGGCCAATAGGGACACAGCTCAGGAGGTAACCCTCCTGCAGCAAAGACTGGCCCAGTGCTCCAGGACCAATCAGGAAACGCAGAGAGAGAATGAGGCTCTCTGCCAGCACAATGATAGGCTCCAACAACAGGTAGCGATGCAGGAGAGACTGATAGAGTCTAGTAAGGCCTTAACTGAGGAACTGAAGGCGCAGGCTCTTGCATTGCAACAGGGAGCAGGGGCCGATAGAGACCAGGTTCGCTGGGAAAGGGAAACTCCTGAGCATAACCTCAGGAGCCCTAGTACCAGAGGCCTTTATCTCTCTCAGTCCCTGGACTCTGCCACCCCCATGTCCCCTGGCGCACATGAGCACCGGGCCACAGGGATGGCAGATTACTATCCAGCCAGAAGCATGGGGCTCATAGGCCAGTACCTTCCAGGAATGAATGGGCGGGCATCCGGGTATGGGCACCCAAGCACAGTGCAATTTAGTGGGGAACCCCAGGAGAGTAGGCCCATTAAGGGCATCCTGAAAACCTCTGCCCAGTTAGGTCAGTGGGGGGGGTACCCATCAAATCCTGGCAGCAAGGAGGAATCTGAAGACTCCTCTGAACGGCGCAGGACACAGGAGACCAGGTCCCCACATTCTGCCAGCCACTCCCAGGCTCGCAGAATCCGGGAAAACCTGGAAGCCAAAGCTGTATTCAGTATGTAAAGTGGACATTCTCACCAGAATACTCCAGTTTCTTTGCGGGGCTGGAGGACCAAAATCATTTAAGATGGTCCACCTATAAGGCGGCCATCTTGAAACATTTTTCTGTTCACAGAAATCCTCAAGAGGCTCGCAAGGCAGCCTACAATTTGCAATGTGGGGAGGATCAGGCCCCACAAGAATTCGTGCAAGAATTGAAACGTGCCTTTGCGCAGACCACCAGAATGGTGCGCACACACAGCAGAGAATTTGCAATAGATTTTTCCATGCCTTGCCCAAATATATAATGACCCAGCTCGTGAGAGATTTTCATGAGAAAAGATCTTTAGACTGGGTCATTGAACAGGCTACCCGGATCTATGAGGTACAGAAGCCTATCGAAAATAAAAATAACGCGCCGAAAAACCCCAAAACCAACAGCACCCCTGCTGCTGCCAAGGTGGCAGAGGTAAAGGTCACCCCCGTTTTGGATTTGGAGATGGGGGGGCCTAAAAACCTACCTGCACCTAATAATTCACAGCCCAGAAATCCCTCGGGCCAGTCACAGACAGGGAGTCGAGGAGGTAGTCGCACAAATGGGGTCCCCCGCTCCCCTGACTATGTAAGTCCCCGCTATAAGGGACACCGACCAATCCTGGGTTATGTGTGGACTCCTCCAGCCCAAGGGGGGGGATCCAGCCAAGCACCTGACCCGGGGATCTTCCCTCCTAACTTCCCCCAGGAGGGCAGAAATTCTCCAAATCATGGGCAGAACTTTTTCCCCAGGTATCCACCCAATTTCCAGCCCCAAAATCATCCATCCTTCTTTCCCCAATTCCCTGAGCTCAGACAACCTAATCCGGGAGAGGGGAGGCCAAGGGTGGAGGGGTACCAAAATCTTCCCAACCAGGGGTACTACCAGAGAAGGGATAGCTACCCTTCCCGGGATCAGCCCAGGGGAGAAAATAGAGCCCCGTAACAGCCTGAGCGGGTTTCCCAGTTAGAGCGCTAGGTCCAAAATATGGCACAGGATCTGGGTCACATACTGAAGGCTCAACAGAACCCTCAGATGAGCATGCCACTGCAGAATGCCCCAAACTCTGGACCTGGTGCTCCAGAACAATGACGGGGGCAGCACCCCGATAACACACCGGTTCCCAGGGAGGAGGCACAAGGGGAAGGGGGATGTAAAGCCTTGGAGGAAGCTTCCTTCCCAACTTGTAAACAGCCCCTGGAAAACCAGGAACCGGAAACAAAATCTCCCGCCCCTGAAGGCCCGCCTCACAAGGAGCAGAGGGGGGTAGGAGAAACAAAGGACCCAAACAGACCCACTTTGTGGAGGAGGTACAGGTCTTCCAATTTGAGGGAGAGGGATCCTCAGAGGATCCTGGGGAAAGGACCTTCTCCTTCAGAGATGGGGGAACTCCTCCCAAGGAAAAATGGGTCCCAAGGGATGCCAATTCGGACTGGGGAGATATGGAGACTGATCTACCGCCGCCCATCATCTCATCCCAGAACCCACAATACCAAAATCCCCTGGTTCAAACCCATCCTGGTGACTGCCTCCAAAAAGGGGGGGCGGCCCAAAACCGGAACCGGGGGAACCCACAATGGCTCTGATCTCCAGTTGCCAACTTTTTCTTTCAGATTCCCAAGGCTCTCCACAGAATTCTGCCCAAATTTCTTCTCTTGCAATGTCCAAAACCAGAAAGTTAGCCCCCCAGTTGTCCAAAAATGTGCATTATCTGTGCCCCCTTGAGGAGAAGGAGGGAAGATATTATGCCCCGGTACAAGTACAGGGGCAGGGTACGATTTCAGCGCTGGTGGACAAGGGATATCAAGCTACCCTTCTGTCCAGAAGGGCCTTTGATGAACTGAATGCAGGAAGGGGAGGGAATTACCAAATTCCTCTCACCTCACTTCCTGGACAACTCCAGAAATTTGACGGGAAGGAAATTCCCGTCGAGGGGACGGCAAATTTGGACATTAAAATTGGGCGACACAAGTTGAAACACCCGGTCATAGTTGTGACTCCAGAGGGCACCCCTTGTTTACTAGGGAATGACCTCCTGAGAAGGTTGTCACCCCTAATAGATTGCGTAAACAAGGTCCTCTGGACCCAGACTAGCCGACCCATAAAATTAAAACAGAGTGTCAACCATGTTAGTTTAAACGGCACCTGCCACATGGTTGAACAAAAATCTGACCAAGTAGAATTTCACTTCCAGAACAACCAGATTCCAGATGTGACAGTAATAGCAGTAGGACAACAGACTGGTGATGGGGGGTCCTCTCTATTTCTGAAAATCAACCTTCCTTCCAGTTTAAGGTGGTATTCCACACTGGAAGGAAACACCCTGAAATACTTTACCAATCCACAATCAGAAACTCCCACTCCTATAGTCCAGAAAGATGTGAAATCAGCTCAGAGCCTGGCTGATATTCAGCAAATTGGAGAGCAGTTGTTCATCCCTGTTCAGTTAAATGATGGAAAGGACTCTGTTCTCGCTCGAGTGTGTGTGAACAACGGTAAGAGCTTCATCAGCGAAGCCATGTTCTGCCAACTCCCAAAAGATCCAGCCATTCCCACATTCAAACTGATAGACAAATGGGAAATGGACCTGGAAGCACCCAATTCCAAACATCTCCTGCCAAGCAGGTGTATGCTCAAAATCTCCATTGGCAACAAGAGCATAGTCCACAATTGTTGGGTCGTGCGAGACGTCACTGCCGCTTTTTACTTAGGCAGTGACATTCTCAATCGCTTTGCCATTAGTTTGGACCTAATAAACTTCAAAGCTTGGTCCCGATTAGCGGATAATCCCATGGGCTTTGATGATCCATAAAAAGCATTTAGGTCAGCTCAATTGCTACCTTATGCAGTTGATATTCAGATCAAAGAGGAAGTCACCATCCCAGAAAGGACCCGACAATTCTCCCTGGAAGTGAAAGCTAAAAGAGGACAACATTTGAAAAACCCTGATGCTTACATACATCTAAACGCTTCTCTCCAACAGCAAGGGTTGGGGGTAAACCCAACTCCATTAGTCAACATAGAACATGACACCATTCTAATGGAGGTGGATAACAGCGACTTAAAGAGTATTACTCTAGCCGCAGGCACCATTATTGGAATGGCGGTTGATGACCGACATTTTTCCATCGATTTAGGTAATGAACTGTTAGGACCAATCCCCAAGGACTGTTTTGACAGTGACAGTGAGAACAAATCAACACCAGACAGGATTTTTACCCGGCATGGGGGGAACTTCCTGGTGTACACTTCCTGCCCCTATGGTAAGGAAGATGTGACTTGTGACTTCAGGAGGGATGAGGTGATTTTCCAGGTCCATGAGGGATGCCTTTCCCACCTGAGGCCTCCAGTCCAAATCAGCACTCTGACCAGGCACTTCTCCACCCAGCTGGAGGAGGCCGCTGAGATAGCCAAACCAGAAGTCTTTCCAGGCTTCAGGCAGATGGTGGAAGAGAGAGTCAACCTGGCTGATGCCTGTGTGACTCTGGAACAAAAGCAAAAGTTGAAACAAGTTTTCTTGGATTTCCAAGATCTCTTTGCGGTAGACTCATATGACTGTGGTCGCACTGACATCCACACAACAACAATCCCCACGGACCCTGGCATGACTCCTGTGTTTGTGAAGCAATATCGCTTGCCTCTCGCATCAATGGAGTCCCTTACTGAAATAATTAAGAACCTTGAGTCCAGGGGAATAATCCGTCCCGTCCACAGCACCTTCAATAATCCGGTGCTGGGAATATTGAAGCCAAACGGCCAGTGGAGACTCTGCGTCGACCTCAGGGAGCTCAACAAACGGGTCCATACTTCCCGATGGCCTCTGCCCTACATTGACCAAGGGCTGGCCCAGATCCAGGGGTCACAGGTATTCACTGCAATAGACCTGACCAATGGATACTGGACTGTGCCTGTCAGCAGGGAGGACCAATACAAACTGGCTTTTACCTTTGGGGGCCAGCAGTACACATGGACCCGGACTCCCTTCGGATACCTTAACTCCGGTAATGAATTCAACATTTTCCTACACAAGGCCATGCCCGACCTGGGTGCAAGGGGTAACCTGGCTTATGTAGATGATGTCCTCATCAAAAGTTCATCTGTGGAGGAAGACATAGCGGAGATCCGTTATGTTCTGACGCAGTTCAGGGCCGCCGGAGCAAAACTTTCCTTTCAGAAAGCACAGTGGTGTAGAACCCGTGTTAATTTCATGGGGCATGAGATTACTCCTCAGGGTCTCTGTCCCCAGGAAAAGAAAGTGGAAGCACTTCAGAAACTGAAAGACCCCACAACTCTGCTGGAACTAAGGAGCCTCCTTGGACTGACTAATTACAGCAGAAAGTTCATTGAGGGCTACGCAGAGATCACCAGACCCCTGATTCATCTCCTGAAGGGGGGGGGCAAGTGGGAATGGGGTCCAGAACAAGCGGAGGCGGTAAAACAACTCAAGAGAAGCCTCTCACAAGTGCCTTGCCTAGCTTACCTGTCAGAAACAAGGAGTTCTTCTTGGAGATGGGGTTCTCTAATACGTGCTTGACGGCAGTATTATACCAAAAGCATGACAAGGTCAATAAAGTAATCTCCTATGCGAGCAAAACTTTATCCTCTGTGGAGGAAAAAATTCAACGATTGTGAGAAGGCACTCCTGGCAACGGTGTGGGCATTGAAGAATTACCGCCCGTTTATCCATGGGGAACACATCATAGTGGAGACTCCACACCAGCCTCTGAAATATCTCCAAAGTGACAGAATCCGGGCCGGAAATGTGAGTAATTCCCGAATTACTTCCTGGATTCTGTCAATGCAAGGCTTTCCTGTGGCGGTCAGATATGGCCAAAACAAGAAGAGTCCCCTCGCGCAAGGTCTGGCTGACTTGCATGATTGTGCCAGAGAAAACTGTCTCGAGGACGAAAGTCTAAAGATCAAGGACAACACGGAGACATACCTTAATTCCCCACACAAAGTCTTTGAAGAAGACAAGTGTGAGGGAATGCCCACTGTCTATGTGGATGGATGCTCTTACCATGTTGACAACGACGGGGAGAAAGAACTGGTGGCTGGCGTAGGGAATGCATGGGTGAAGGAGTTTCCAGAACCCTCCGCTGGATACAAAATTGGTCCCCGAAGTAGTCAGGTGGCAGAATTGATGGCTGTGCATCAAGCCATCCTCACTGCTGTCCAACATCAACTCCACAAACTGGTCATAATCACAGATTCCGATTATGTACGGAACGGGTTCGTGGAGCACCTGGTTAATTGGAAAACCAGAGGCATGTTATGTGCTAACAACAAACCCTTGAAACATGGGAAGTTGATCCAAAACATTGACGATCTGGTCACCTCGAATGGGATGACCATCTATTGGAAAAAGATCAAGGGTCATTCCAAAGTAGAAGGACCAGACAAAACTGGAAATGACTTAGCTAATCAGCTGGCCAAAACCGGGGCCATCCAAGGGGATCTAATTGAGATTGAGTCCCTGTTGGGGGAAATCCAGGTCACTGCTATCACTAGGTCCCAGACAAATGCTCACAATGATCTTTCAATTGCACAATGGAGTAAGGAGACCCCTGATGCTGATTTGATTGCAGCTCAGAAGGGGGATCCAATTATTGGTAAGTTTTACCAACACCTTGAGGACCCTGAGAACTTTCCCCTGACGGATACCGATTACATTGGGAAAGAGGACCTAAGAGTGTTGATGAAATGTCCAAAAATGTTCTGAATCCATGACGGTTTGCTGGTAAGGAAATCCAAAGCTGGCCACGATCAGTGGGTGGTTCCTACCTCATTCCGAAGCCTGATGTTAAGTCACGCCCATGATGCGGCCACCGCCGGTCATAGGGGGTTTCACACAACACTGGAAATCTTAAGAGAGGTTGCATACTGGCCACACATGGGGCAGGACCTTGACCAATACTTGAAGGGGTGTCTTGTGTGTACACAATTTCAGCCATCATCCCTCACGCACCGTGCACCTCTCCAAAAGAGGGGGATGACACTGCCATGGTCAGATTTGCAAATCGACTTTGTAGGCCCCGTGATTCGCTCTGCTAGGGGGAATAAGTACATGTGACATGCTTGTTTACCAAGTGGGTGGAATGTCTCCCAGCCCCAAACTGCAAGGCAGAAACGGCAGCTGCCTTGATGATTAACCACATCTTTTCTCGTTTTGGTCTACCTCAAAGGATTGAGTCAGACAGAGGTAGCCACTTCACCAGTGAAGTAATGACAAAGATGTGGGAGATACTGGGGGTCAAAAGAAAGTTGCATATTGCTTACCGGCCAGCTTCTTCTGGGGCAGTAGAGAGATATAACCAAACCATTGTGAGCATATTAAAGAAGTTTGTGGCAGATTCTGGGCCAGGTTGGGATATCCGATTACCTCTGGTCCTAATGGCCATCAGACCTACCCCTTCATCTGCAACCAAAATGTCACCATTTGAGTTGATGACTGGATGCAAGATGGTGCTTCCGCAGCATTTGCTCTACAGGACCCAAGAGCAGACACTAATAAATGCCTCCACAACTCATGAGTATGTGGAGAATTTAAGGAAACACCTTCAACATGCTTTTGCCTATGCTCAGCAGAATCTAGAAAGATCAGCTGAGAGTATGAAGACCCACTATGACCTGAAAACCTCCAGGAAGGAATATCAGGTGGGGGACCGGGTCTATTTATACAATTTCCAAAGGAACCAGGCCAAACAGCGAAAATTTTTGCCTACATGGAAGGGACCCTTTGAGATTATAGACAAAATCTCCCCTGTGGCCTACAAGATCTGCATCCCCAAAGGCGGTTTGGCAGAGGGGGGAAGACAAGTGGGTCCACATTAACCATTTGAAGTGTTGCCATCCCAGGCACACTCTGCAACAACTGGAGGAATCCTCTGGAATCCTAGAGGGTACTGTCTCAGATTAATTCAATTCCAACCATAAAAGATCCTACATATAGCCTATCAAATTCTGTGTTTCTCAAGTTTATGTGTTCCTGTCTCTTAATTTAAAAAAAGAAAAATGTGCATGTTCATATCGGTTGAGTTCTAAAATATATATGCCACCCCACTATATCAATGGTGGGGGAGAAATGTCCATGAATAGGTATTGCCGCTCTTCCTTTGTCGTCCTAGGAGAAAGAAAACCTTGAGACTGGCCAAGGAGGAAGATCCGGAGACCGGGAGCAGAGACTCACGGGGCCCAGGGTACCGCCCAATATTCTCATCAAGACCGGCGAGGAGAACCGATCGATCAGTACCGGATGGAGGAAAAGATGCTGAACTGTGCCATTTGCAGAATTGGAAGAAGATTATGCGGACAGACCAGTGCGTGGGTCAAAACCCTTGTGCACCCGACTCCCCATCGACTCAAATTCAAAGGGCAGTCACGTGGGGGGATTTGTTGGGAGTCCTGACCCACGTTTGAGCTATCGTGCTGCAACATTTGGTGCTGTGGGCTTAGAAAATCCAAGATGGCCAAAAAGCCCACAAGTGCGCCAGAATCCAGGAGAACCACGCAGTTTGTGCGCACACCAAAATGGTTACCTCACTTGCCACCCACCAGTGTAAAGAAAGATCTTTGTTAACAAAATCCACTGTTATTGATGTCAAAAAGCTGCTGAAATCGTGGCTCACCGGACCACTTTAAAGATTCAACCCTTTTGTGGGGTTCCACATAACCATTTTACTGTAAGGAGCCCCATCAAAACAATGTTAAGCAAGGATTTACTACCATGTAAGAACCATTCCTATTTGGAATGCATTAATCCAAGAAAAATCCCAAAAATGGTTGCATTACCAGTACTCACCACTATCAGAAAGCCGGCGTTTTAAAACAACACCAGACATTTGTGTAAAACTGAATAAATGAACCCAAAGCAGGCCAAAGAAAGACTTACTAAGAGGTGGATACAATGTAAAGTTATATTCTGAAGTGACCTGAAGGTTTATAACAAGACTTGCTGAGCTCTGCAGGTCTGCAGCGGCTTAAACTGAAACTGGATTTAAAATTGCCAAAAATCAAAATGTGTAAATAAACTGAGGGACAGACTTGTGACTGCCACATAGTTTGTCACTGTTAAAATGTCATAGTTTTGAACTTAGAATCAGCATTCTAGCTGCATATGTAAAAATTGTCTTGACTTAAACTGGGGAACAAAAAGTGACATTTTATCTGAAACCTGGCTTAATGAAACTGAATTCTGCCCACCAGCTACCCCCGACAGGAGTTGAGACTTGCACAACAGCTGTGTTCCCAGGCCTAGCTGCCTTTTGCTGCTCCCACCAAAAGGGATATGACACTTCTCTGATTGAATTACCTGGGCACTGCAGGAAATTGAACAAAGCCCTGTCCTGACTCAGGCAAATGTTTTATTGGGGGTGTCATAAAAATGGCTTCCTCTTGGCAGAAACTGGGAGGGGGAGAAACTGGAGACAGAGGCTGAGCTTGAAGAAAGTGGAAAGACTGGTTTCTGTACCATGTGACCTGAAAAGACACACCCCTGTAGCCAGAATATGGTTTTAGAAAAAGATGAATAACTCATAGTACGGACTTGTCATAATTATTTAAATGATACCATAATTCTTGTGATTTTTCTGCCCACATTTTAAGAGGTTTTTAGAACCGGTGGCATGATCTGGGGGCAAACTAGCAGTTAAGAGGGTATTACTTAAAATGTCTGCATGAGAAAAGTCTGATACTTCATCAATTAATGCCTGCATGCCTTGCACACATTTGGGTAAATTTGAGTAAGAATCCGATATTGGTAACCCGACCAAAAACGCAAAAAGTTGCCATTTCTCAATGCAAGCTCTCAGGAAGAGCAGATTTGGGACAGAGACTACCTCATGTGATAGGTAATATGTACATGCAATGACAAACCACTATGTATTTGAGAAATGTGCATTTTGAATCAAATATAGATTTGTGGGCAAACTGACCAGGGGAGGATCCTCTGACCCATAAAACCTACAGCATCACTCTGACTCACAGTTCCTTCCCCAATCATGGGAGAGGGGAGAATTGGGCCAATGACAAGTTGAAAGAGGGGCTGGCTAGTGATGCTGCACACACACCCACTTTCAAAACACATAAAAGCAGACAGTCAGGACAGATAGAGACATTCAATTCCATTTGCTGCGGAGCATGCTGATCGACGACTTCACATCCAGAGATCCAGACTTCAAATCCATCAATCTCCAGAACCTGTATCAGTACCTAGAAAGCAGAGCAGTATCCAGAATCCAGAGAGGCTAGACCAGCAGAGCAGAGCTGACCCAGATCACTTTGAAGAGACCCAGACCAGACCGGAGTCCAGTCCAAAACCTGACCAGATCCGTGGCGAGGCCTAATTCAAAAATATATTGTGAGTACCTAGCAGAACTGTGCAGAACCAATCTCTTAGTTAAAATAATATAATTCAATCTATTTTAATCTAACCAGAATTGCCTCCTAGAAGTTGTCACCTGTCATTTGCAAAGCTGTCACCTGTCATTTTCTATCTGCAAGCTGTAACCTGTCGCTTTGAACTTTTAAAATTTCAAATCCGGAAAACTACCTTTATTTAATCATCCGTATCTCTGGAACCGTTTGGGCTAGGAACTTGGTTTAACTTTCCTCTGAAAGCTTAGGATCTCATCTTTTCAACATGCCTAGAACCGACTTCCTAATCTGCATACTATTGCCGTAATCACGATTTACCGCGATTTGCGATTTGGTTAAAAATCCAGCCACGTGTGAAAACAGCAGCTTCCTTGCTTTCCTTGCTAAAAATTCGTTTGCCTCTTAAGAACCATCCCTGAATCATTGCTAGAGTGAGCCTGGACTAATATTAACTAGATACCACTCACCCTGAACCTCTAGAGGGAATTAAAAGCATTTTAGCATATTTTTCACTTCATTGCCAGCACATATAAAAGCATTTTGGGCCTGTGTTTCAAACTTCTGTAGTCTAAGCTTGCTGGGGTGAACTGAATTACATTTGATTGCATTTCTGAGAACTGTGTGCTTTCCTTCCATTTCCTTGCATTGCATAAAGGGGGGAGTGGATTGCCAGAGAAAAGTGGTTACATTGTTTTGTTGAAATCATATTGAGTATTTCTGTACTGTAATTTCATTCCACCCTGCATCCATTTGAAACCATAAAAGTATTGTTGCTATCTTATCCATCCTATAACCACTCATCATTGATTATAAAGAAGTGTGCTAGTGCCGGACTATCCATTATTGATTACTGCTCAGATTAAGTGTGATATTCAATTATTAATTCATTATAAAGTGTGATATATATCTATTGTTTAAATTATCAAATAAACCCTTTAAACTTGCAAATCAGAACTACTTCTTGGCTCAGTGGGGTCAGGGGGATTCCAAGAGAGGGGTGTTATATTGGGGTAGTCATCCAGAACGCATGAGCTGGACGTAAAGATACATCAATAAGGGTTTCCATTCAGTATCCCAGACTAGGCATTGACTTAGCTGTAGTGTTGAATTGAATCCTCTTACAAATTGGGGGCTCGAGCCGGACGTTTGGGTCAGATCTATCACTTGTGCAGATTAATACAGTGCGCCAGCTGACCAGATACACATATCCGGTCGGATCACCACGCTGTGTTACGCTGTAAAGCACTCCTCAAAGGAACGCTCTAAGGAAAAGGTCTGTTTTGCAAAAATAAAATACAAACTTCTGTAAGTCAGGAAGGAACTCAAATTCCAGAATGACGACCTTGGATGATATGAAAATAGCCAGAGAGCACTTCTTACATAAGCTATTTGTGAGAGGTGAGTGGACTCATCAGGACCAGACGGTCTGGTTGCAGGCAATCGCACCCCAGATCACTGAAACAGGGTCAGATATATGGAGAGATCAGGGTCCCTTACATGTGGCCCTGAGTGAACTATACATGGCTCCTAAAGCTAAGGATGAACAAGACAAGATGGTTAGGATAGCGGCATACCTGTACCTATATATGGGAGACATGCAGGATAAATGTACTGAAAGCCAAGATCTGGCAAATAAGCGACAGATGGCGTTAGAGAAGGTCCAATCTGACCTGGTCTCTTCTGAGCAGAGGCTGCAGGGGAGCCAGGAGTCGGAAAATGATAGTAGGCAGTATATCATTAAAATAAAAGAGGACATGGATATACTGCAACAGGAAAAGACAGACCAGGATACCAGAATTCTGGCCTTGCAGAAGGAACGGCAAGACAGTTTGGACTCCCTACTGCAGAGCCAGAAAAAGCTGGAGCAACAGATCAATTTCAACAGGGCATGCACAGAGCAGGTAGCCACCCTGCAAATCCAACTAGACAGAGAGAAAGAGGAGAGCAATAAACTGATCCTGAAAGACCTGGATACCCAGGCAGAGTTTGACCAGGAGCGCCAGAAAGCTGGTGTCTTCCAAAGGCAAAGGGACGACCTGGCGTCACAAATTCAAGCTCTTGGTCAGGAAAGGGAAACCTTAGGCCAGGAAGTCTGCCACTTAAGAAGAAAAATGGAAGAAAATCACCTGGCCCTCCAGGGACTGGGTGACCTCCAAAAAGAACACCAGAACTTGTTAGAGCACACCAGGAGGGTGGAGGATGCTCTGGCAAGAAAGGAGCAGGCCAATAGGGACACAGCTCAGGAGGTAACCCCCCTGCAGCAAAGACTGGCCCAGTGCTCCAGGACCAATCAGGAAATGCAGAGAGAGAATGAGGCTCTCTGCCAGCACAATGATAGGCTCCAACAACAGGTAGCGATGCAGGAGAGACTGATAGAGTCTAGTAAGGCCTTAACTGAGGAACTGAAGGCGCAGGCTCTTGCATTGCAACAGGGAGCAGGGGTGGATAGAGACCAGGTTCGCTGGGAAAGGGAAACTCCTGAGCATAACCTCAGGAGCCCTAGTACCAGAGGCCTTTATCTCTCTCAGTCCCTGGACTCTGCCACCCCATGTCCCCTGGCGCACATGAGCAACGGGCCACAGGGATGGCAGATTACTATCCAGCCAGAAGCATGGGGCTCATAGGCCAGTACCTCCCAGGAATGGATGGGCGGGCATCCGGGTATGGGCACCCAAGCACAGTGCAATTTAGTGGGGAACCCCAGGAGAGTAGGCCCATTAAGGGCATCCTGAAACCCTCTGCCCATTTAGGTCAGTGGGGGGGGTACCCATCAAATCCTGGCAGCAAGGAGGAATCTGAAGACTCCTCTGATCGGCGCAGGACACAGGAGACCATGTCCCCACATTCTGCCAGCCACTCCCAGGCTCGCAGAATCCGGGAAAACCTGGAAGCCAAAGCTGTATTCAGTATGTGAAGTGGACATTCTCACCAGAATACTCCAGTTTCTTTGCGGGGCTGGAGGACCAAAATCATTTAAGATGGTCCACCTATAAGGCGGCCATCTTGAAACATTTTTCTGTTCACAGAAATCCTCAAGAGGCTCGCAAGGCAGCCTACAATTTGCAATGTGGGGAGGATCAGGCCCCACAAGAATTTGTGCAAGAATTGAAACGTGCCTTTGCGCAGACCACCAGAAGGGTGCGCACAGACAGCAGGGAATTTGTCAATACATTTTTCCATGCCTTGCCCAAATATATAATGACCCAGCTCGTGAGAGATTTTCATGAGAAAAGATCTTTAGACTGGGTCATTGAACAGGCTACCCGGATCTATGAGGTACAGAAGCCTATCGAAAATAAAAAATAACGCGCCAAAAACCCCAAAACCAACAGCACCCCTGCTGCTGCCAAGTTGGCAGAGGTAAAGGTCACCCCCGTTTTGGATTTGGAGATGGGGGGCCTAAAAACCTACCTGCACCTAATAATTCACAGCCCAGAAATTCCTCGGGCCAGTCACAGACAGGGAGTCGAGGAGGTAGTCCCACAAATGGGGTCCCCCGCTCCCCTGACTATGTAAGTCCCCGCTATAAGGGAAACCGACCAATCCTGGGTTATGTGTGGACTCCTCCAGCCCAAGGGGGGGGATCCAGCCAAGCACCTGACCCGGGGAACTTCCCTCCTAACTTCCCCAGGAGGGCAGAAATTCTCCAAATCCTGGGCAGAACTTTTTCCCCAGGTATCCACCCAATTTCCAGCCCCAAAATCATCCATCCTTCTTTCCCCAATTCCCTGAGCTCAGACAACCTAATCCGGAAGAGGGGAGGCCAAGGGTGGAGGGGTACCAAAATCTTCCCAACCAGGGGTACTACCAGAGAAGGGATAGCTACCCTTCCCGGGATCAGCCCAGGGGAGAAAATAGAGCCCCGTAACAGCCTGAGCGGGTTTCCCAGTTAGAGCGCCAGGTCCAAAATATGGCACGGGATCTGGGTCACATACTGAGGGCTCAACAGAACCCTCAGATGAGCATGCCACCACAGAATGCCCCAAACTCTGGACCTGGTGCTCCAGAACAATGACGGGGGCAGCACCCCGATAACACACCGGTTCCCAGGGAGGAGGCACAAGGGGAAGGGGGGTGTAAAGCCTTGGAGGAAGCTTCCTTCCCAACTTGTAAACAGCCCCTGGAAAACCAGGAACCGGAAACAAAATCTCCCGCCCCTGAAAGCCCGCCTCCCAAGGAGCAGAGGGGGGTAGGAGAAACAAAGGACCCAAACAGACCCACTTTGTGGAGGAGGTACAGGTCTTCCAATTTGAGGGAGAGGGATCCTCAGAGGATCCTGGGGAAAGGACCTTCTCCTTCAGAGATGGGGGAACTCCTCCCAAGGAAAAATGGGTCCCAAGGGATGCCAATTCGGACTGGGGAGATATGGAGACTGAGCTACCGCCGCCCATCATCTCATCCCAGAACACACAATACCAAACTCCCCTGGTTCAAACCCATCCTGGTGACTGCCTCCAAAAAGGGGGGGGTGGCCCAGAACCGGAACCAGGGGAACCCACAATGGCTCTGATCTCCAGTTGCCAACTTTTTCTTTCAGATTCCCAAGGCTCTCCACAGAATTCTGCCCAAATTTCTTCTCTTGCAATGTCCAAAACCAGAAAGTTAGCCCCCCAGTTGTCCAAAAATGTGCATTATCTGTGCCCCCTTGAGGAGAAGGAGGGAAGATATTATGCCCCGGTACAAGTACAGGGGCAGGGTACGATTTCAGCGCTGGTGGACACGGGATCTCAAGCTACCCTTCTGTCCAGAAGGGCCTTTGATGAACTGAATGCAGGAAGGGGAGGGAATTACCAAATTCCTCTCACCTCACTTCCTGAACAACTCCAGAACTTTGACGGGAAGGAAATTCACGTCGAGGGGACGGCAAATTTGGACATTAAAATTGGGCGACACAAGTTGAAACACCCGGTCATAGTTGTGACTCCAGAGGGCACCCCTTGTTTACTAGGGAATGACCTCCTGAGAAGGTTGTCACCCCTAATAGATTGCGTAAACAAGGTCCTCTGGACCCAGACTAGCCGACCCATAAAATTAAAACAGAGTGTCAACCATGTTAGTTTAACCGGCACCTGCCACATGGTTGAACAAAAATCTGACCAAGTAGAATTTCACTTCCAGAACAACCAGATTCCAGACGTGACAATAATAGCAGTAGGACAACAGACTGGTGATGGGGGGTCCTCTCTATTTCTGAAAATCAACCTTCCTTCCAGTTTAAGGTGGTATTCCACACTGGAAGGAAACACCCTGAAATTCTTTATCGATCCACAATCAGAAACTCCCACTCCTATAGTCCAGAAAGATGTGAAATCAGCTCAGAGTCTGGCTGATATTCAGCAAATTGGAGAGCAGTTGTTCATCCCTGTTCAGTTAAATGATGGGAAGGACTATGTTCTCGCTCGAGTGTGTGTGAACAACGGTAAGAGCTTCATCAGCGAAGCCATGTTCCGCCAACTCCCAAAAGATCCAGCCATTCCCACATTCCAACTGATACACAAATGGGAAATGGACCTGGAAGCACCCAATTCCAAACATCTCCTGCCAAGCAGGTGCATGCTCAAAATCTCCATTGGCAACAAGAGCATAGTCCACAATTGTTGGGTCGTGCGAGACGTCACTGCCGCTTTTTACTTAGGCAGTGACATTCTCAATCGCTTTACCATTAGTTTGGACCTAATAAACTTCAAAGCTTGGTCCCGATTAGCGGATAATCCCATGGGCTTTGATGATCCAGAAAAAGCATTTAGGTCAGCTCAATTGCTACCTTATGCAGTTGAAATTCAGATCAAAGAGGAAGTCACCATCCCAGAAAGGACCCGACAATTCTCCCTGGAAGTGAAAGCTAAAAGAGGACAACATTTGAAAAACCCTGATGCTTACATACATCTAAACGCTTCTCTCCAACAGCAAGGGTTGGGGGTAAACCCAATTCCATTAGTCAACATAGAACATGACACCATTCTGATAGAGGTGGATAACAGCGACTTAAAGAGTATTACTCTAGCCGCAGGCACCATTATTGGAATGGCGGTTGATGACCGACATTTTTCCATCGATTTAGGTAATGAACTGTTAGGACCAATTCCTAAGGACTGTTTTGACAGTGACAGTGAGAACAAATCAACACCAGACAGGATTTTTACCCGGCATGGGGGGAACTTCCTGGTGTACACTTCCTGCCCCTATGGTAAGGAAGATATGACTTGTGACTTCAGGAGGGATGAGGTGATTTTCCAGGTCCATGAGGGATGCCTTTCCCACCTGAGGCCTCCAGTCCAAATCAGCACTCTGACCAGGGACTTCTCCACCCAGCTGGAGGAGGCCGCTGAGATAGCCAAACCAGAAGTCTTTCCAGGCTTCAGGCAGATGGTGGAAGAGAGAGTCAACCTAGCTGATGCCTGTGTGACTCTGGAACAAAAGCAAAAGTTGAAACAAGTTTTCTTGGATTTCCAAGATCTCTTTGCGGTAGACTCATATGACTGTGGTCGCACTGACATCCACACAACAACAATCCCCACGGACCCTGGCATGACTCCTGTGTTTGTGAAGCAATATCGCTTGCCTCTCGCATCAATGGAGTCCCTTACTGAAATAATTAAGAACCTTGAGTCCAGGGGAATAATCCGTCCCGTCCACAGTACCTTCAATAATCCGGTGCTGGGAATATTGAAGCCAAACGGCCAGTGGAGACTCTGCGCCGACCTCAGGGAGCTCAACAAACGGGTCCATACTTCCCGATGGCCTCTGCCCTACATTGACCAAGGGCTGGCACAGATCCAGGGGTCACAGGTATTCACTGCAATAGACCTGACCAATGGATACTGGACTGTGCCTGTCAGCAGGGAGGACCAATACAAACTGGCTTTTACCTTTGGGGGCCAGCAGTACACATGGACCCGGACTCCCTTCGGATACCTTAACTCCGGTAATGAATTCAACATTTTCCTACACAAGGCCATGCCCGACCTGGGTGCAAGGGGTAACCTGGCTTATGTAGATGATGTCCTCATCAAAAGTTCATCTGTGGAGGAAGACATAGCAGAGATCCGTTATGTTCTGACGCAGTTGAGGGCCGCCGGAGCAAAACTTTCCTTTCAGAAAGCACAGTGGTGTAGAACCCGTGTTAATTTCTTGGGGCATGAGATTACTCCTCAGGGTCTCTGTCCCCAGGAAAAGAAAGTGGAAGCACTTCAGAAACTGAAAGACCCCAAAACTCTGCGGGAACTAAGGAGCCTCCTTGGACTGACTAATTACAGCAGAAAGTTCATTGAGGGCTACGCAGAGATCACCAGACCCCTGATTCATCTCCTGAAGGGGGGGGTCAAGTGGGAATGGGGTCTAGAACAAGCCGAGGCAGTAAAACAACTCAAGAGAAGCCTCTCACAAGCGCCTTGCCTAGCTTACCCTGTCAGAAACAAGGAGTTCTTCCTGGAGACGGGGTTCTCTAATACGTGCTTGACGGCAGTATTATACCAAAAGCATGACAAGGTCAATAAAGTAATCTCCTATGCGAGCAAAACTTTATCCTCTGTGGAGGAAAAAATTCAATGATTGTGAGAAGGCACTCCTGGCAACGGTGTGGGCATTGAAGAATTACCGCCCGTTTATCCATGGGGAACACATCATAGTGGAGACTCCACACCAGCCTCTGCAATATCTCCAAAGTGACAGAATCCGGGCCGGAAATGTGAGTAATTCCCGAATTACTTCCTGGATTCTGTCAATGCAAGGCTTTCCTGTGGAGGTCAAATATAGCCAAAACAAGAAGAGTCCCCTCGCGCAAGGTCTGGCTGACTTGCATGATTGTGCCAGAGAAAACTGTCTCGAGGACGAAAGTCTAAAGATCAAGGACAACACGGAGGCATACCTTAATTCCCCACACAAAGTCTTTGAAGAAGACAAGTGTGAGGGAATGCCCACTGTCTATGTGGATGGATGCTCTTACCATGTTGACAACGACGGGGAGAAAGAACTGGTGGCTGGCGTAGGGAATGCATGGGTGAAGGAGTTTCCAGAACCCTCCACTGGATACAAAATTGGTCCCCGAAGTAGTCAGGTGGCAGAATTGATGGCTGTGCATCAAGCCATCCTCACTGCTGTCCAACATCAACTCCACGAACTGGTCATAATCACAGATTCTGATTATGTACGGAACGGGTTCGTGGAGCACCTGGTTAATTGGAAAACCAGAGGCATGTTATGTGCTAACAACAAACCCTTGAAACATGGGAAGTTGATCCAAAACATTGACGATCTGGTCACCTCGAATGGGATGACCATCTATTGGAAAAAAATCAAGGATCATTCCAACGTAGAGGGACCAGACAAAAATGGAAATGACTTAGCTGATCAGCTGGCCAAATCCGGGGCCATACAAGGGGATCTAATTGAGATTGAGTCCCTGTTGGGGGAAATCCAGGTCACTGCTATCACTAGGTCCCAGACAAATGCTCACAATGATCTTTCAATTGCACAATGGAGTAAGGAGACCCCCGATGCTGATTTGATTACAGCTCAGAAGGGGGATCCAATTATTGGTAAGTTTTACCAACACCTTGAGGACCCTGAGAACTTTCCCCTGACGGATACCGATTACATTGGGAAAGAGGACCCAAGAGTGTTGATGAAATGTCCAAAAATGTTCCGAATCCAAGACGGTTTGCTGTTAAGGAAATCCAAAGCTGGCCACGATCAGTGGGTGGTTCCTACCTCATTCCGAAGCCTGATGTTAAGTCACGCCCATGATGCGGCCACCGCTGGTCATAGGGGGTTTCACACAACACTGGAAATCTTAAGAGAGGTTGCATACTGGCCACACATGGGGCAGGACCTTGACCAATACTTGAAGGGGTGTCTTGTGTGTACACAATTTCAGCCATCATCCCTCACGCACCGTGCACCTCTCCAAAAGAGGGGGATGACACTGCCATGGTCAGATTTGCAAATCGACTTTGTAGGCCCCGTGATTCGCTCTGCTAGGGGGAATAAGTACATGTTGACTGTGACATGCTTGTTTACCAAGTGGGTGGAATGTCTCCCAGCCCCAAACTGCAAGGCAGAAACGGCAGCTGCCTTGATGATTAACCACATCTTTTCTCGTTTTGGTCTACCTCAAAGGATTGAGTCAGACAGAGGTAGCCACTTCACCAGTGAAGTAATGACAAAGATGTGGGAGATACTGGGGGTCAAAAGGAAGTTGCATATTGCTTACCGGCCAGCTTCTTCTGGGGCAGTAGAGAGATATAACCGAACCATTGTGAGCATATTAAAGAAGTTTGTGGCAGATTCTGGGCCAAGTTGGGATATCCGATTACCTCTGGACCTAATGGCCATCAGATCTACCCCTTCATCTGCAACCAAAATGTCACCATTTGAGTTGATGACTGGACGCAAGATGGTGCTTCCGCAGTATTTGCTCTACAGGACCCAAGAGCAGACACTAATAAATGCCTCCACAACTCATGAGTATGTGGAGAATTTAAGGAAACACCTTCAACATGCTTTTGCCTATGCTCAGCGGAATCTAGAAAGATCAGCTGAGAGTATGAAGACCCACTATGACCTGAAAACTTCCAGGAAGGAATATCAGGTGGGGGACTGGGTCTATTTATACAATTTCCAAAGGAACCAGGCCAAACAGCGAAAATGTTTGCCTACATGGAAGGGACCCTTTGAGATTATAGACAAAATCTCCCCTGTGGCCTACAAGATCTGCATCCCCAAAGGCGGTTTGGCAGAGGGGGAAGACAAGTGGGTCCACATTAACCATTTGAAGTGTTGCCATCCCAGGCACACTCTGCAACAACTGGAGGAATCCTCTGGAATCCTAGAGGGTACTGTCTCAGATTAATTCAATTCCAACCATAAAAGATCCTACATATAGCCTATCAAATTCTGTGTTTCTCAAGTTTATGTGTTCCTGTCTCTTAATTTAAAAAAAAAAATGTGCATGTTCATATCGGTTGAGTTCTAAAATATATATGCCAATATATATGCCACCCCACTATATCAATGGTGGGGGAGAAATGTCCATGAATAGGTATTGCCTCTCTTCCTTTGTCGTCCTAGGAGAAAGAAAACCTTGAGACTGGCCAAGGAGGAAGATCCGGAGACCGGGAGCAGAGACTCACGGGGCCCAGGGTACCGCCCAATATTCTCATCAGGACCGGCGAGCAGTACCGGATGGAGGAAAAGATGCTGAACTGTGCCATTTGCAGAATTGGAAGAAGATTATGCGGACAGACCAGTGCGTGGGTCAAAACCCTTGTGCACCCGACTCCCCATCGACTCAAATTCAAAGGGCAGTCACGTGGGGGGATTTGTTGGGTGTCCTGACCCACGTTTGAGCTATCGTGCTGCAACATTTGGTGCTGTGGGCTTAGAAAATCCAAGATGGCCAAAAAGCCCACAAGTGCGCCAGAATCCAGGAGAACCACGCAGTTTGTGCGCACACCAAAATGGTTACCTCACTTGCCACCCACCAGTGTAAAGAAAGATCTTTGTTAACAAAATCCACTGTTATTGATGTCAAAATGTTGCTGAAATCGTGCCTCACCGGACCACTTTAAAGATTCAACCCTTTTGTGGGGTTCCACATAACCATTTTACTGTAAGGAGCCCCATCAAAACAATGTTAAGCAAGGATTTACTACCATGTAAGAACCATTCCTATTTGGAATGCATTAATCCAAGAAAAATCCCAAAAATGGTTGCATTACCAGTACTCACCTCTATCAGAAAGCCAGCGTTTTAAAACAACACCAGACATTTGTGTAAAACTGAATAAATGAACCCAAAGCAGGCCAAAGAAAGACTTACTAAGAGGTGGATACAATGTAAAGTTATATTCTGAAGTGACTTGAAGGTTTATAACAAGACTGGCTGAGCTCTGCAGGTCTGCAGCGGCTTAAACTGAAACTGGATTTAAAATTACCAAAAATCGAAATGTGTAAATAAACTGAGGGACAGACTTGTGACTGCCACATAGTTTGTCACTGTTAAAATGTCATAGTTTTGAACTTAGAATCAGCATTCTAGCTGCATATGTAAAAATTGTCTTGACTTAAACTGGGGAACAAAAAGTGACATTTTATCTGAAACCTGGCTTAATGAAACTGAATTCTGCCCACCAGCTACCCCCGACAGGAGTTGAGACTTGCACAACAGCTGTGTTCCCAGGCCTAGCTGCCTTTTGCTGCTCTCACCAAAAGGGATATGACACTTCTCTGATTGAATTACCTGGGCTCTGCAGGAAATTGAACAAAGCCCTGTCCTGACTCAGGCAAATGTTTTGTTGGGGGTGTCATAAAAATGGCTTCCTCTTGGCAGAAACTGGGAGGGGGAGAAACTGGAAACAGAGGCTGAGCTTGAAGAAAGTGGAAAGACTGGTTTCTGTACCATGTGACCTGAAAAGACACACCCCTGTAGCCAGAATATGGTTTTAGAAAAAGATGAATAACTCATAGTACAGACTTGTCATAATTATTTAAATGATACCATAATTCTTGTGATTTTTCTGCCCACATTTTAAGAGGTTTTTAGAACCGGTGGCATGATCTGGGGGCAAACTAGCAGTTAAGAGGGTATTACTTAAAATGTCTGCATGTGAAAAGTCTGATACTTCATCAATTAATGCCTGCATGCCTTCCACACATTTGGGTAAATTTGAGTAAGAATCCGATATTGGTAACCCGACCAAAAGCGCAAAAAAGTTGCCATTTCTCAATGCAAGCTCTCAGGAAGAGCAGATTTGGGACAGAGACTACCTCATGTGATAGGTAATATGTACATGCAATGACAAACCACTATGTATTTGAGAAATGTGCATTTTGAATCAAATATAGATTTGTGGGCAAACTGACCAGGGGAGGATCCTCTGACCCATAAAACCTACAGCATCACTCTGACTCACAGTTCCTTCCCCAATCATGGGAGAGGGGAGAATTGGGCCAATGACAAGTTGAAAGAGGGGCTGGCTAGTGATGCTGCACACACACCCACTTTCAAAACACATAAAAGCAGACAGTCAGGACAGATAGAGACATTCAATTCCATTTGCTGCGGAGCATGCTGATCGACGACTTCACATCCAGAGATCCAGACTTCAAATCCATCAATCTCCAGAACCTGTAGCAGTACCTAGAAAACAGAGCAGTATCCAGAATCCAGAGAGGCGAGACCACCAGAGCAGAGCTGACCCAGATCACTGTGAAGAGACCCAGACCAGACTGGAGTCCAGTCCAAAACCTGACCAGATCCGTGGCGAGGCCTAATTCAAAAATATATTGTGAGTACCTAGCAGAACTGTGCAGAACCAATCTCTTAGTTAAAATAATATAATTCAATCTATTTTAATCTAACCAGAACTGCCTCCTAGAAGTTGTCACCTGTCATTTGCAAAGCTGTCACCTGTCATTTTCTATCTGCAAGCTGTAACCTGTCGCTTTGAACTTTTAAAATTTCAAATCCGGAAAACTCATACTTTTGCCGTAATCACGATTCTCGCACTCACGAATTTTACCGCGATTTGCGATTTGGTTAAAAATCCAGCCACGTGTGAAAACAGCAGCTTCCTTGCTTTCCTTGCTAAAAATTCGTTTGCCTCTTAAGAACCATCCCTGAATCATTGCTAGAGTGAGCCTGGACTAATATCAACTAGATACCACTCACCCTGAAACTCTAGAGGGAATTAAAAGCATTTTAGCATATTTTTCACTTCATTGCCAGCACATATAAAAGCATTTTAGCATATTTTTCACTTCATTGCCAGCACATATAAAAGCATTTTGGGCCTGTGTTTCAAACTTCTGTAGTCTAAGCTTGCTGGGGTGAACTGAATTACATTTGATTGCATTTCTGAGAACTGTGTGCTTTCCTTCCATTTCCTTGCATTGCATAAAGGGGGGAGTGGATTGCCAGAGAAAAGTGGTTACATTGTTTTGTTGAAATCATATTGAGTATTTCTGTACTGTAATTTCATTCCACCCTGCATCCATTTGAAACCATAAAAGTATTGTTGCTATCTTATCCATCCTATAACCACTCATCATTGATTATAAAGAAGTGTGCTAGTGCCGGACTATCCATTATTGATTACTGCTCAGATTAAGTGTGATATTCAATTATTAATTTATTATAAAGTGTGATATATATATCTATTGTTTAAATTATCAAATAAACCCTTTAAACTTGCAAAACAGAACTACTTCTTGGCTCAGTGGGGTCAGGGGGATCCCAAGAGAGGGGTGTTATATAGGGGTAGTCATCCAGAACGCATGAACTGGACATAAAGATATATTAATAAGGGTTTCCATTCAGTATCCCAAACTAGGCATTGACTTAGCTGTAGTGTTGAATTGAATCCTCTTACAAGGTTCATGACGGCCGCCACATATCTGCAAAGGCGAACCATCCCGCCGAAACTGCAGTCACCCTGACAGGCCCAGAAAGCTTCCACTTCTTCCAACCTGAAATTACCAGCAACTCTTCTTTGCATGCAACAACTGTGCAGATGGCGCACAGAGGTATCACCGATGTGAGGATAGATGTGCACGTGCGCTTTCCCATCTAAAGTGAAGGCCACCGCCCAGTAAAGCTCTGACAATACTTCTTCCCTTTGCACGGTCACTTTTTGCAGCACTCCCCAAATTGGTTGCTGTCACATTTGAATGCATGCATGCACCAATCACATATAAAACCTCTGCATTGCACACTGTCATTTCTATACACCACTCCTTATTTACCGTTAAACACTCTCCGTACACATTTCGTTCTATTGAAAAGCCCCTCCACCAGAAATTTCTGCTAAAGAAGGCACTATTGCAGCACCTACAAAAATACTAACACGCCCGCAGCACACCTTTAGCTATGCACAGAACATTGCAACCCTTTCCACACCCACCACAACAATACACATCCAAGCAAGTGACCATGTGGGGACCTAACATTATGCACAAACGTTACATACGAAGCAGCAGTTCTACCCATCTTTCCCAAACCATAAAACACCCATTCACGAAAATGTGTCAAACTTAGCAGAAGCCACAAACATAGCGCAGCCTGCACCACCCCTACGCACTACCATTCACACGCTATTCTGTCACTGCCAACCTATGCACACCACCTTCACAACATTGGGCCTACTTCAATAAATCTGCACGCAGCAGAGTAACCAACCACATATAAGCTGCCCTTCAACCATACCCACTTCCATGCTCACATTACGTACGCACTGCACCCTGTGGCCACACTACCCAACTTCTCACTGCACCATCTCCTGCCGCTCACCAAATACTGTAGCATGTTCCAACTATCACCACATCCATAGAATGCACAATACACGCTTTGCAACTCACTTGTGCTGCTGTAGCACGTCGACAATGTGCTCCACACACTTTCTCCAAGGATCACTAACATGTGCCTCAGACACTGCTAAACCTACATTGCGCCAGTGAGTCTGCTCCTTGCACACATTCCTCCCACCGTAATTGAACAATACATGTCAGCATTTCACCAACTACCACTATGCACACATGCTCCACTGGCCCCAGCACTCCTAACCAACCTCAACAGTGCAATGGACATACACATCATTTATACAACTGTTACCATAATATTTAAACATTACACTGTCTCCGGGACCCCTACACCCTTTCATTCTCATACTATTGTCTTATCCACTTCCACACTCAGAAAGGTTTGTTTCACTGGCAACGTAAACACAAAAGGTTTACAACATTGCCCATACTGCAAGCATTGTGCATACATCACACTATCGAAGCACATATAAGCTGCCCTTTAACCATACCCTGTAACATACTGACAGTATACAAGCATTGCACCAAGTGCCCACAAAGCGTTGCCTTTTCACTGCAGCATCTCCAACCACAGGGCACCGCCATGTAGCTATGCAGTAACAAATTGCAACAGTTACCATAATGTACAAACAAGACACTCTCTCCTGCATCCCTGTGCACTTTCAATCACATACTATGGGCGCATCCACTACCATTCACAAAGTATTGTGCCACTGCCATCCTACCATCCCTGTGCACTTTCAATCACATACTATGGGCGCATCCACTACCATTCACAAAGTATTGTGGCACTGCCATCCTACCAACAATCTGTTTGTAACAGTGGCCTGTAATGGCTTAAATGTGCTCCACAACCATTCCTTACATGTCACCACCTTCTAACTCATGCACATTGAAAAATGCATTACTGCCGTGTGTGTCCTCAAGGCCTAGGCTTTTCAATGCATGGCCTACGGCCTTCGGCCATGCATCCAAAAGTCTAGGACTTCAGCCATGCATCCAATGGCCTTGAAAACACTCACGGCAACGTAATGCCACCATGCACGTCTCCATATCCGAAACTGCAACAACCTACATAGACACCAGTGCCACCAACATTGCTACCCAACCTGTACACTGCCATGGCGCTACGCAGCAACAAATGGTAACAGTTAACATAATGGCCATGTGGGCAGCTACCATTTTGTACAAACGTGCCACACGTAGGTAGTAGCACTTCACCCCAACTCCCCACACCATAAAACGCCCAATCGCAAACACAGGTCGCACTTACCAGAATGCGCAGACATACCACATCCTTCACCACCTCTACCCACAGCCATTCACATAGTATTATGTCATTAACCACAACATTTTCACAACATTAGGACTTCTTAAACAATTCTGCACACAGCATAGGCCTTGAACAAACCTACAGCAACGTAATGCCACCATGCATTTCACCAACTACGACCATCAACATACACACCACTGCCACCAGCAGTCCTACCCAACCTACGCACCACCTTGTAGCGGTGCAGCAACAAATTGCAACAGTTAACACAATGTGGAAAGAAAACCGTCTCTCCTGCACCCCTATACACTTTCATTCACATACTATAGGCGTACTCACTCCCATTCACAAAGTACTTTGTCACTGCCAACCTACCCACATTAGGTTTGCAGCACTAACGCTACTGCAACCAATCTGCACACACTGCACTATGCAAGCACCACCCTCTTCCTGATACAGACTTAAACATGCCTTCCTGCGGTGTGTATGTTGCAGCCCTATGCTCCTCAGTGCATTCCCTACAGCCTACGGGCTTCGGCCATGCAACCAATAGTGTAATCCTTCCAGATACCCGCCGCACCTTCATTCAACCATGCATGCCTCAATGTGCCCAACTACTGCATTCCATCCGCAGCGCACCGCCACCCACGCTCCCACCCAACCTATGTCATGTGCAATTCACTCCCCATCTGCAAATGACCTGCCACCATTCACCACGAAAAGAGTTTGCCGCAAACAGGTCATGGCAGAAGCTAAGGGACCGTTATGAGAGCTGCCTCCAATCACCACAGAAAATACTAGCCTACATATGTCACATATAAAGCACTTCCCACTCCCCCAACCATTTCCTCCCTTATTGCCGCCAACACAATGTGTACGGTACATTTTCCAGACCCTTCTGCCGCTGCACTGTCCTCCATTACACCATGGCGGCTTTCCCAAAAAATGTTGAAGCACAGCACGCTTCCCTCCAGCCAACCACCGGCCGCGTCTAAACTTCTCCGACACCATGCCATACCGGGATCCAATGACACTTCTGTCCATGGAGCAAACAGGGAAATGGGTCCGCGGAGCAGACCCAGAAATCATACATTTTTTGGGACGTACATTTCAGTGTTTTGCAAAATATGTACTGGTTCGATTTCCACCGAACACACAAAAGCATGCTTTCTGGCCCAAGCCCCCACTCCTGGCGCAAATTTGGTGAAAATCTGTCCAGTCATTCGACCTGTAGCTGTGCGCAATGTTTTTCTTCATTCAGTCTATGGGGAAAAAAATGTGGGACCCCCATATAGTTCCCCCCACACGAAACCTCACCTAAGTTGGTGATAAAATTCAGAGCCGCCCATATACTTTTTTTGCAAAGTTTGGTGAGAATTCGTCCAGGGGGAGCGAATTTATAAGCTGCCAAAAAAGTGCTCTTCCTATGAGTTTAGCAACTTAACCATAACTACACGGCCGCTACTGCGGGCCGTGTAATAAAGCTCTTTGGTCAGTCTTATCTTCCAATATGCTCTTCAATATGCAAAACAGCCAAAACCTCATTGGTTTTATTGATGCCACTTCACATTATATTTGGAGTTCATGCAAATCAATACACACATACACAGTGTTAAGCAATCACTTTTATATTCAAATACACGACACACATTTTTTAAACCACTGCAAGAATTAGGGGTTTCCCTTCAGAAAAGTGAAGGTTACAAATGTTGCATCATTTTACAATATTAAATGCGGGCCTATGCTTAAGTCAAGCACAGAGTTCCCACAGGTGGCACTAAAAGGATGTTCAGAAGCAAGCACAGATCTACCTCCCCGGCCCCACATTTCAGAGGTCTGTTCCCACCCAAAAAGTGCAAGCATGAATTGGATCATAGAGAGGTTAAAATGGCAAAGGTAAATCTGAATGCGCAAGTGCATCAAGAAACATGTGAAAGGATCCCCAAAGCCATAGAAGAGTGAGAACAAAACCTCTGTGCCAATGGTACACACGGCTTCACAGCTGTAAAGGTGTCCTGTAGAGATATCCATTCAGCCATCTTTATAGAAGCTGCTCAGTGCTAAGCAGGCAAATGGCATCCCTGCTGGGTTTATCATGATTCTTTGATGACATTGGGCGGCACGTTCAGTACTACCATGAGAACCAGTTGCAAAGTATGTCACACAATGCATAACTGTGATGCTTAGAAATGATCTTTACATTAATTATATTTTAAATAGAAGGTAGGACATTTACTGTGAAACAGTATTTCAAACGACAGCAGGACATCTGTATTTATACCCACACATCTCAAAATGGTCTGATGTATTGTGCAGTTCAACCAATTAGTTAACAAACATTTTAAATTACCTTACACATAAGCTGGCAAGACCCACAACTGAAACCACACCCACAACAGGTATTATTGCGCTGGAACGCCCGATCCATTGCTCAATTTTGTTGTGTATTTTGAACGATTGCACAAACAGCAATGATGTAAACAGTATGTACCACTTCATTTGATATAAAAGGTGCCTGAATTGTGCAGCTACGAGAAATGCTGTTGCTTCCCACACATGAATGTTCAGGGTCGCCCTTATCCATTACTCCCGTGAGAATGCACAGCCAAACATTCTCCAACTGTTTTTACTCTACTGAGGGGTTTATGCCCAGGCAGAGTTCACACATTTTACCTGTGATTTTGCCATGTTTTTAATGGCATCCCAGCCCAAGGGATTGGAGGTAAATTGGCTGCAGCAGATAACTGGACTTATTTTCATTTTGTCCCCTGCTAACACCAGAGTTATAACTGTGAGAATGGGGTTGAGTTCTTTTTATTCAACATTTTATAAGATAGGCCGGTACCACTTGCATATATCTCATATGTAAACTTTACCAATTGACAAGACCAGATGTAGACATTTAGATATGTTGCATTAACATTACCTACCCTTAAAGGTGCTTCTCAGAGTGACATCAGGCAATTTGTGAAAGAAACCAGATATTAGCGTTGAAACCAAAATTCCTCATTCAACCTTCTCTCACTTGTGTCCAGTTGGCAAACAGCTTATGTTCTTATCACTTCCTCTAAAGGATTGAAGTAGACAATTAGCCGTAACAATTACCTCTAGTGCACTCAACTGGAGAACACACTGCCTTTCTCCCAATCTTGGGCATCAGAAATCTGAAAACATTCTTTCAACTAACATAACATAGAAATTCACAGGTTTAAATTAATAGAGAGGAAGCAGTAACTTTCTAATCCCTGCAACCTTGAAAAAAACATACTTATAATGTTATGGATACAAAATGAGGTGAAGGGGCATAGTTTGGACAACGTGGACAAGGTTTGTTGAAGGGGCAGAATCTTGTCAATGTGCAGAGTCTGGCAGATGTGGAAGGAAGTTGGGGGGAGAGGGAGGTGCATGCATTTATTTGGGCCAAGGGCAGCAGAAAGCCTAAATATGCCACTGTGTGGAGTCCCCCAGGACTCTATAGCCTAATTTCTGCTATTCAAGATTTACATTGCAGCCACTAGCAGCACTCAAATAAATGAATCCCCAGTTCCAAATGTATGCTAATGAAATGCAGACCCCGTCCACCTGCAGAAGACTCCAGAACAACACAACAGAACCACAGGTTGCCAATAACACATTTGTCACTTGATCGAAACACAAGCATCTGTGTCTGGGGACCTCTATATAAGGGGTCCTAGTAAAGAACCAGTAAAGATGACACACCCATAATCTGGATGCAAATTTTGGAAACAGCTCCAGCACCACCATAAAGAGTTAAAAACCTGCAGCTAAATTGGATGCAGGCCTTGTGTTCTCGCAGAAAATAACAGATGCACTTGCATGCACTCTCAAGTCTCGTTGCTTAGAAGAGTTTGGCAAAGTCTTGCGACTTACTGACTCAAAATTACCAGAGTACTGATACTTCCACAACTGGATTTTGGTTATAGTTTACATGGGAGTGCTGACGAAGGGCAAAAGGTCCAGAACCAGGAAAGATGGTATAGGTACAATCAGAGAATAAAGGGCAAGACCCCAAAAGTTTTGAAAACACTGCACGCCAGTGGAACACAGAATCAAGTTCAGAATCCAGTGCATTTTATACAAAGTGCTTGCTACCTCAAATTGGCCCTCCCGCTGCACTTCTGTACAGACAGAGGCACCAAAGTGGTCAGTGCCCTCGTGGGTTTATCCTGCGTCATTCGGCCACTGTACCACAGCAGATTGATAATGACCACATGAACAGACAGTGGCCCCGACCCAACGATAATGAAACTGTCAGGAGGGGACTATGTGATAATGAGCTCCGAATTGGCAATTATGTGTTGTTACGAACCAGGAGACCAGTAGGAAAGATGAGTCTTCCGTATGAACCACGCCCCCTCAGTGTTGTGGACACGAAATGATCCATGATGACATTCTCTGATGGACCTGAAGTTGTGATGAGGAACGCAGGTTTCTTCAAGAAAATGAGGCGGATGCCGCCATTCAATGTGAATTTCAGGAAAATGGTGGAGGGGTGGTCACCAGAAGTTCAAAAGAAGATGACCAGGACTGCCTTCCCAGAATGCGTCAGAGTGTTGAGGGGTCAGTAATGAGGAAGACAGTATTGACAGTATTGATCGATCGAGTGGGTAGTGGAGCCAGCGTCAATACCCATTGCAGGGGCCCCCCCCAACGTCGTGCAGCACACATGAACAACTCTATTCTGGGAGATGATTAGTACGCCAGATATGGAGGGGCAGCCGAAGAGACTGGGGTTGCAATGCTGATGTTGTGTTTGTTGTTATTGTTAAGGCTGATTTTCTATACGCTGGCGTGGTGGACAGATGTATAGAAGGCCAACCTATATTGTGACAGGGACAACTCTGGGAGGCTGTAGCCAAACCAGTTTAAGGTAACAGCGAGAGGTGGTCTAGGCTAAGTTCTTCAGAGGGGTGAGAGTGTAAAGGGTCCACAACGAGGTCACACAATGGGAGTCACACACTTAGACAGGATGTATAAAAATACAGTTATTTAATTATGGCTAACAAAAATTAATACAAGCAGGTAGACCTATTAACCACTACCATCAAACTAAAATACATATATACAGTCACAGGTTCAAGTTCATAATACAAATCAAAATACTCCTGCAAGAGAATGATTAGGCGATTATGTCACAAAAATGTCCACAGAGATGATCCCTAACTAATATTGTCAAACCCCAAGTTGTCTGGGGCCTTGTGCCCTATTGTTCAGGATACAATTACACAGAATTTAGGATGCAGAAACAAAATGTAGGTAGGGTCTCTGGGGTCCAGTGATGAATTCTTAGAGTCAGGGTTCAATATAGACAAGTGCCCAAAATTACCCCCAACAGTCAAAAGTCTTGCCAAGGCAAGTAATGGCAGAGCCAATAGTGTTAGAATAAAGGTTATTATAAGTCCATTGACTTATGTTATGTTATGTTGCTTTGCACTTATATAGCGCCTTATGTATCATTGGTACGATCTCAAGGCGCTGGTATGTTGAACGCCCTCGGGAACCGTAGTTCAAATCAGTAGAGAAAGAGAGAGAGAAAGTCATAAGGTGCGTGGGTGCACCGGATATGTGTGCAGCTGGTGCAGCACTTGCATTACATCTGCTTCTTAGTGGTAGGTGTGGTGGTTGAGAGATCAGGAATATGCGTTTATTCTGGTGGGTTGATACACAGACTGATTTCTGGCTGCGTTAGGCCTGAGGAGATGCATAGGCTGGGGGGTGTCCCGAGCCAGCCGTTTTTAAATTAGGGTGATGAGGAGTAAGTGGCTGGTGTTAGTATGAGAACAGCTATACCGAATGTGTTGTAGTATCGCTGTGATCTAAATGAGTGATGGTGTATAGGAGAAAGTGAGCGTGGAGATGAGGATATGAGGTATGGTGGTTTTCAGTAGGTGATTGAGATTTTACTGAACAACTGAACTCCATCTGCCAGCACTCTCCATCCGTCCCGTGCACTCCATTTGTCCCATCCACTCCATCCGTCCTACGCTCTCCATCCATCCCATACGCTCGATCCGCTACATGTGCTCCTTCCTCTACATGCACTCCATCTGTTCCATCCATTCGAATCATTCCATGCTTTCTATATATTTCATGCATTCAATCCGTTGCATCCACTCCATCCATTCAAGCACTGCATTAATTCCATCCATTTGAAGCACTCTTATCATTCCATATGTTTTATCCGTTCCAAGCACTCTATCCATTCCAAGCACTCTATCCCTTTCAAGCACTCTAACCCTTCCAAACATTCTAACTATTCCATGCGTTCTGCCGGTTTCAGGTACTCATTACGTTCTATGCACTCCATCTGCTTCATCCGCGTTGTCAGTTCCATCCATTCTGTCCGTTCCGCCCACTCCGTGCGTTCCGCCCACTCGGTGCGTTCCATCCACTCCATGCCTTCCGTCCACTCCATGCCTTCCGTCCACTCTAACCATTGCATCCGCTCTATCCGTTCCGTCCGCTCTATCCGTTCCGTCCGCTCTATCCGTTCCGTCTGCTCTATCCGTTCCATCTACTCCATGCGATGTCCACTCTATTTAGTCCATCCATTCAATCTATCTTCTTCATCCATTCCACGCACTTCATCCGTCCCAAGCACTCCATCCGTCCCACGCACTCCAGCTGTCTTACGTCCACCATCCGTCCTACGCGCTCCATCCGCCTCATGCACTCTAGCATTCCATGCACTTTATCCGTTTCATGCATTCATCCACTCCATCCGCTCCATCCGCTCCATGCACTCCATCCGTTCCATGCACTCCATCCGTTAGTTCCATGCACTCCATCCGTTCGTTCCATGCACTCTGTGCGTTCTATGTACTCCCTCCGCTCAATGCACTCTGTACGTTCTAGCTGTTCCAAGCGCTTCATCCGTTCCATCCACTCCAACCGTTCTACCGACACCCTCCCATCCATCTACTCTGTTCGTTCTATCCACTCTATCTGTTCCATCGACTCCATCCATTCCGTCCACTCCATCCGTTCCATCCACTTTATTCGTCCCGTTCACTTTATCCGCTCCATCAGCTTTGTCACTTCCATCCATTTCATCCGTTAT
This sequence comes from Ambystoma mexicanum, assembly GCF_040938575.1. Classification (NCBI taxonomy): domain Eukaryota; kingdom Metazoa; phylum Chordata; class Amphibia; order Caudata; family Ambystomatidae; genus Ambystoma; species Ambystoma mexicanum. The sequence continues at coordinate 1,111,053,305 of NC_090941.1, forward strand.
ACCTACTGCATCTGATTCATCCGCTGCATCTATTACATCTATTTCATCTGTAGCATCCATTTCACCCACTGCATCTATTTCATTCCTCACGTCCACTTCATTTCTTTCATCCACTTCCTACCTTTCATACATTTCATTCCTTTCATCCACTTGTTTCCTTTCATTCACTTTATTCTTTTCAACCACTTCATTCCTTTAATCGACTTCACACGTTCTATTCAGTTTATCCGTTTTAGTTTACGGTCTCGATGCTGGATTGTTATTTATTTTGATCTGGCACCTTGGGCTACTGTCTTTGTTGTGGTTATCCTGTTTGAGTTTAAGAGTTGATTTTAAGGGACGAGCCATGTTTTCAGTGATTTGCAGAAAGACATGAGGTCCTCAGTGATTCGGATGTGGGGTGGAAGGGAGTTCCACAGAGTGGGGGCCAGGGCTGAGAATGATGATCCATCTAACCTGACTGAGTTGGTTTTTGGTTTCACTAGGAGGCCGGCAGAACTTGATCTTAGAGTGTGTGATGGATGGTAGGGTTTTAGTTTGTCCTGAAGATATTGAGGCCCGGTTTTATGCATTGCTCGGTGAGAGATGCATAAGGTTTTGAAGGTCACCCTTCAGGCAACCGGAAGCCAGAGCAGAGTTTTGAGAGCTGGGGAGATGTGATCTCTTAGACCAAGCGCCAGCAGCAGTTTGATCACTGCATTTTGTGCTCTTGTAGTTTAGTCAAGTGGTACGAATGGACTCCGAGGTAGAGGGGGTTAGCATAGTCCAGTCTTGACATAACAATTGATTGGACCGCGGAGAGTCTGTTGGGAAAGGTGAGGTATGGAAAATGCGCCTACGCATTTTGAGGTGGTAGTGGCAGGACTTAGAGGAATTGTTGACTTGGAGCGAGAGGGTTAGCTCAGAGTCTAGGGTGCATCCAAGATTTTTTACTGAGTTTGACGGTGTCTGGGAGTTGCCCATAGCGGAAGGCCAGGGTAGGGGGTGCGGAAGGAGTTCGGTGTTGCCACATACCACGATTTCGGTTTTGGAGGGGTTTAGCAAGAGGTGGTTTGTGGTCATCCAATGATTTATGGCAAGGAGGCAGGCAGTAAGGTCGGGTTGGCAGTTGAGTTTTGAATTAAAGAGTTTTAGGATTAGTTGTGTTGTGGGATGTATTGACCCACTTTTGCTCTGCTATGCTGCATCACTCGGTTATGGTGGGGCCAGAAACAGCAAAATGGCCGCAAAACCCTTGTGCCCGCCAAAACCCCTGAAAATCGTGTTTTTCAATGCACAAAAAGATGGCTGCCCAATCTGCCACGCATGTTGTCAGTGGTGTAACAGAGCTCTCACTACTGAAATGTGTCACTGGACTCCACAACAATTGAAAGTGGAGTGCAGAAGGAAAGAGCAGTGCTTTGCTAAATGAAACTCCAAATATTGCTTTAAATCACCTTTTCTTTGCTGCTGAAACTTCAGAATGCCGGTACAGAACATCTCCAAATATTCAAAATTCTCACTGGGTGCTACAATTCACTTAGTTTAAAGAATCACTGTGAATTTACAATGGCCTGAAAGGCTAAGAGCATTAAGAGATTTTCACACAGCAAAAGTGGCCTGTCTGTGGATTTGTAAAAAAAATCTCTGTGCAGCAGAGGGCTACCTGTGATGACAGCTGTCAGGGGCCTTCCTGAGTAAACTTTAACATGTTATAAACTGAAAGTCAAAGGTTTGCAATATAAGAGGCCGGTTACTGATAGTAACCCATATTAGAGTTGTCTTTGATCCCACAGGTTAAAAATCTTGAATGAGAATTCTATTTGTTATTTGATACAACAAGTTTGTTTTGTGCTAAGGAAAAGCCAAAAGAATTTAACAATTAAATTAAACCTGGCTGAAGCAGCAAACTGGAATAGCAGGTTTTTCTCACAGAAGGAAGGCCTTCCCTCAGCAGGAACTCACAGGGAGGCGTTAATTGCAGGGTAGGACAGAATTTGGTCTACAGAGGGAAAAGGAACAATGATAACCTGCAGCTCAGGAAACTTGAAGTGTGAATAGGGTTGTAAATGGCCTCTGCAAGGACAAACGGAAAAGCCTGCTCCTGGACTGCAGGGAGACAAAAAGAGGCGGATCCAAGCAACCATCTGTGGCTGAACATTAACAAAGAAAACTTTTTAAAAGACTTGTAACTTGTAAGTCAGAATTGTGAAAAATATAAAAATGACAGAATTGTTCATTTAATTTCTGGCTGCACGTTTTAAGAGGCGGCAAAACCGTGTGACATGTTCTGGAAAGGAATGGCAAGAAATGTGAGTTTATGCAAAAAGCATGACTGTTAGAATTGTGAAAATGTATACGCATGTCTCCATGTTAAACACGCATATTTGTGAAAACTTGCATAAAAATTGAAAAATGTGTTCACTGTGAAAAGGGCAAAATTCTGTGGAAAGGGGGAGACATGATCCCACACCTATGGGGTTTTGAGTAATGGCTGCTATGCAACATATGGCATATTTGTGTGTAATTTGTATTAAAGTGACTATTGTAGAAATGTGTGTTTAAGGTAAAATCCGATTTTGAGACCAGTGGCTAAAGGGAGACCTCTGAGGATTGTAAAGCAAATCATAAAGCCTGACATCACCCAGCCTTGAGCCAATCACTGAAATTGCAAGGCGGAAATGAAGTATTGACCCTATCCCAGCACAAAGGGGCAAGCTTAGATAAGCCGGCCCACACACCCCCTGTATGATGTCATTTCATGGCATAAATTGAGACAGCTCACCACACATAGGGACAGACAGATCCACTCACTTGCCTGATGCTGGCGGAGCACCCTGCTGCTGAAATCTACATCTTCCTTGTTCCAGACTCCAGAAACTTGGCAAAGCAAAGGCCAATTGCATAGCTGAACCATTCTCAGCTAGGCCTCAAATTCTAGAACAGAACCCCAAAAGCCTAGGGGAAGCATCATAATACAGCTGGGCTGTGCTGTTACTGCTTGCCTGCTGAATTGACAGATCCTCAGAACCAAGAAGGGCAGATCCCGTCCAGTCCTGTGCCGTGCTGTGACCAGAGCACCTTGCTGCCCATGTCCAGTCCTGTGCTGTGCTGTGGCCAGAGCGCCTTGCTGACCCTGCCCAGTCCGATGTGCCCAGCTGTCAGTCCCTGATAGGACCAGAATCCTGATGGTCCCATTTAAAAACGGATCCAGTGAGTATAAATAGGAAGAACTGTGTCATATAGCGTATTCACTTTGCATAGTCTTGTCCCTAGCTTATACCCATCCTATCTTTCATTTAGAACTAGTTTCGTTAGAACTATATTTGCACGGACTCTTCTCTCACATGGGTTCCTAAACTCTAACTTCCTATTGATTGACTAAGAAAGTAATTCCTAAACCAAACATAAAGCAGAATATCACACCTGAACTGTTATGATCGGCCGTGAATGACCTTCCTATGTGGCATTCTACTTTTTGGTAGTCTTTAAAATAGTGTAAGCAAACCCATTTGTAATTTTTAAAAGTGCATTTCTGTTTTCAATTCTTGTGCCTATTTTACAAAAAAATGACCTTCACGAAAACCTCTGTAACTCCCTCAGTTTTTGTGATGGAAATGAAATTTCAATTCCTACTTGTAGCTAACAGTGCGATTCTCCCATTAGCACGAATATCGCGCATGGAAAGGTTTGCCGCAAAATTTCATTTTGAGAAATTTTTACATTTGTAAAATAGATTCAAACTGCTTCCAACTTGGATTTTAAGATTTCCAAGGTTTACTTTGCATTAAATCATTGCTTGTGTGTGTGTGCAACTATACAAAGTGGCTCCCATAGGAATTTACAACAATTTGGGCATTTTTCCACACATTTAGAGTTCTTGCTCAGCCACTTTAAAAGTCATTCCGACAGTTAAAAAGCCCACTTCGTTTTTCTCTTTCTGTGTAAAGGAGGAAGGGAGAAGTGAGACACTGTATGACCTGTACTATTCCTGAATACCATCTCTCTCCTTCCATCTCTTTGCATTGCCTATTGGGGGGCTGGAAAGGGTTGCAGGGGGAATTTCTAACCATTGTGCTATCTGATCTGAACCAACACAAAAGTATTATTTTCTGTGCTGCATTTGTTTTGCCCATTACCTAAGATATTATTCAGTGTTCTGCACCCCGTTGGTGATTGTTGTTTACCTATTAAAATATATATTGTGATTTTGATCTTAAATAAATAAATAAATAATACCGTTTACAAACCAGCCTGATTCCTGGTCCAGCATGACCCGGGGTATTCTTAAATAAGGGGTGTGATACGAGTGGTACATCTTTCAAATAATTGAATCTATATATACATTTTTTCCATTGCGCTGTACACTAGGTCGAGAGCAGAGTGTATCGCCTGATTGAAATCCTTAACAGTGTGTCATCGGCGTAGCTGTAGCACAGGATATTGTGCGCACGGATTATTCGTGGGAGGGTGGACATAAGGAGGTTGAACAGGAGGGCTGATAGGCATGCTCCTTGTGGGACTGTATTGACTGGTCGGGCGTGGGAAGCATAGGGGGGGAGAGTAGGGTTATTTGGTTCCTATTGTTATGGAAGGATGCTATCCATTTGAGAGTATTTCCATGGATTCCCAGGGAGTGGTGGCGGTCGAGGAGGATTGAGTGGTTGATTGTGTCGAAGGCGGTGGATAGGTCAAGAAGGATTAATGTGGCGCATCCCGCAGAATCTGCAGTGTTTTTGAGGTCATCCCAGATTGAGGTTAGGGTGGTTTCGGTTCTGTGTCGGGGTCTGAAACCTGATTGAGCGGGGTCTAGGAGATTGTTGGCTTCGACAAAGGCATTCTGTTGGGAGTAGGCTGTTCGGTCAATGAGTTTAGCAAGGAACCTGGTGTTTCAGATGGGGCGGTAGTTTTTGGGCTCGAGAGGGTCAAGTGAAGGTTATTTTAGAAGAGGCTTGACATGAGCAGTTTTGAACACATGGGGGAAGATTCCCGAGGAGAAGGATTTGTTTATGATGGTTCTTGCGTGTTCTCCTGCGCAGGTAGAGCAAATATTTCTTTGAGGGTTGTGGCTGGGCAGGTGTCCAGCGGGGAGCCGGATGGTTTTCGGGCAGAGAGAAGTTTTAGAAATTGGTCAGTTGATATTGGACTGAAGGAGTCGAAGGTCGGGAGGGTAGCGGTTGCAGGTGGTGGGATGGCAGGGGGGGTGGGTGTAAGAGGGCTGGTTTGTTGGTTAGAGAGTTTGTTTGAGAGCAGTGGTGTAGAAGTGGAGAGAGAGTGAGTCGCAGAGTGATTGTGAGGGGGTTCGGTTGGGTGGTGGTACATGATAGTTTGGTGAATTCGGAGATGATTTTGTTGAGTTCTTTGCTGTGGTTTTTACAGTTTAGGATTCGTGAGTTGTAATGGGCTTTTTTAGCTTTCCGGATTTCGGCTTTGTAGTGGCGATGGTGCCCGGCTAAGGTGGATCTGCTCAGGGTGGTTTTGTCTTTCAGCCATTTGCGTACTAGGTATTTATATATTTGTTTTGTGGTCTTCAGTTCTGGTGAGAACCAAATTAGGAAAAGGTCCACTGTGAGCTGATGCTTTACAAGAGGGGTGAGCAGGATTAATGAGGTATTGAGCCATGAATCAAAGGCGTCTGAGGACATGTGTTCATTGGGTGGGCGGGTAGGGGGTGGAGACTGAAGGAGCACATTGGCTAGATCGGAAAGGATTTTTAGTTTCTTCCAGCATTTGCGTAGATTTGGAGGCTCTGGTTCGGGTATGGGGAGCGGTTCGGGTGAGCGAATGTTGAAAGAGAGAATTAAGTTATCGGACCAGATGATAGGGGTGGGGGGTGGAGCTGAAGATGGCATCAAGGGTGTGTCCTTTATAGTGAGTCAGCCCATTTATGTGGGTATGGAGGTTGATCGCGTCTGAGCAGTCAACCAGAGAGTGGGTCATAGGGTTGGTGGGGATGTCAAACCATATACTGAAATCTCCTAGAAGGGTGAGGGTGGGATGGTTTGGTTGGAGTGTGGCTATCGAGTCGCAGAGGTCGTTTGAGAATTGTCTGTCATAGTCAGGCGGTCTGTAGATGATTAGGAAGCTGTGGGAGAACGAAGGGGGGGAATAGTTTTACGAGGAGTGATTTGCAGGAAGGAATGGTTGGCTGGTTGTCGATAATTGAGGCAGAGTAGTGTGACTTGTAGGTGATTACTAGTCCTCCTCCTCTGGAGGGCCGGTTCAGTGGGATGAGGGAGTAGTCTGGGGGGGAAGGCTTAATTGACGATAAGGGCAAAGTCGTCAGAGAACCAGGTTTACTTGATAAAGACCAGGTCCGGTTTGTCAGAGGTGAGGAGGTCATAGATGCAGTGTCTGTTTTTTTCTACAGATCGGGCATCAAACAGAATGCATCTTACTTTGGTACAGGAGGATGATGTGGGAGTAGCAGAGGTGGAAGATGGGAGGGGAGGGGAAGTGGGTCAGAGGGGTGGTGGGCGGGGTCGGCGGGGGATAGTGGAGGGAGAGAGTGGAAGCTGGAGCGGGAGAGGGGAGGGTGGTCAGTGGATGATGGGAAGAGTAGGCGGGCGGTCGAGGTGGTGCGGGGGTTGGATGGGTGTGTCGGGTTTATTGGATTTGGGTCGGGGGATTTGGAGGTGGAGTGTTGGGGATTAGGATTTTCAGTTGTGGTTGGTGAGAAATCTAGGGAGATGGGTTTCAGGCGGGGGGGGTGATGATTGAGATTGGGAGATTGTGGTGGTGGGTCGAGACAGGAGGGGCGAGGAGTAGTGAGAGATTGAGGGAGACCAGGTGCATTTTCTTTTCAGGGTTTTTGTTGTAGTTGGTGTGTGAGAGAGTGTAGGTGGGTCGTAGGGTGAAAGGGATGTGGCTACTGTTCTTGCCAGGGCGAAGCAAGCAGTTTTTAGGGAGGGGAAGGAGTGGGGTCAGAGGAGGATGTTGGTGGGAGTTGATGAGGGGACGGGTGGGGGAGTGGTTGCGGGGCTGGGTGTGCTTAGAAGGCTAGGTGGGCTGTTAGTTTGGGGGGCCGGGGGTGCGGGGGATGGGCGGAACAGGGGTCTTAGGATGGATGGCTGGCCATCGGGCTCCTCTGGCTTGGTGTTTAGCTAGGGGATGGGGTGTTTCTTCTGGCTTGGGAGTTGAAAGGGGATGGGCAGAGGTTGCGGTGGGGGGCGGAATGGTTTGTGGAAGGGGGATGCGAGGTAGGGCGAGAGGGAAGGGAGGCGAGCACGGGCGGGTCTCTTTCGGCAGACCTTGGTGGGTTGGGTGGGCTCATGGCGTGGTTAAGTTTGAACTGTTATATTTGGCATAGGAAGATTTTGTTCAAACTTTCCGAGTTCAGATGTACCGCTGGATGTTAGTTGTTCACATATGTTTACATGTACTACAACGAGGAATAGTTTCTAGGTTGAACGTAAGCCGCCGGAAGATATTATTCGCTCTTTCTAAATTTGCCTATACCACAGTTAGGGATAGTTTCTAAGTTCAACTGAACCACAGGAGGATATTATTCACACTTTCAGGGATTAACTATACTGCAGTTAAGCACTTTCTAGTTTGGAAGTAGCATAGGTTGATATTATTTAGAATTTCAAAGATCAGTTGAACCACAGGAAAATATTATTCACATTTTAAAAGGCCAAATATGTCATGGGATGATATTATTCACACTCTCTGAGTTCAACTATGTGATAGGGTGGGATTATTCACACACAGGGAATTGGGCCACAGTTACGTTCTTAGCATGCTTTCTAAGTTGAACTAGGCTATAGTTACGTTATTGAGTATACTTTTTAAATTGAACTAGACCACAGCTACAAGGTTGGCAAAATTTCTGAATTCAACTAAGGCAGAGTGTGGTTTCTAGGTATTCTTAGGGATAGTTCTAAATTCAGCTTTGGCACAGTGTGGTTATCAGACACACTTTCTAAAATGAACTAATCCATAGTCGTGCTATTAGGTACACTCGCTAACTTGAACTAGACCACTGTTACGTTATTAGGTACACTCTCTAAAATGCAACTAAACCACAGTTATGCTATTAGGCACACTTTCTAGATGCAACTAAACCACAGTTATGCTATTGGGCACACTTTTAGATGCAACCAAACCACAGTTATGCTATTGGGCACACTTAAATGCAACTAAACCACAGTTAAGCTATTGGGCACACTTTCTAAATGCAACTAAACCATAGTTATGCTATTGGGCACACTTTCTAAATGCAACTAAACCACAGTTATGCTATTGGGCACACTTTTAGATGCAACCAAACCACAGTTATGCTATTGGGCACACTTTCTGAATTTGTGAGGGTTGTTCAGACTATATAGAGGCGAGATTCAACTAAATGGAAGAAATCGGGTGCACTCAATGGAAGAAATCGGGTGCACTCAATGATGTTGTGAGTATAGTTTACAACTGTTGGGCTAGTAGGGTTGAGTGGTAGTGTAGTATGGCGTGAAGTAATTGCTTCAGTCCCCGCCCTTGCCACACTTACTAATTGGTGGGTGTTGGCTTCTTGCTTCTGCTGCGAATACCTGCAGATATGATTTGGATCTGCCTCTTTAATAGCTGTCCTTTGCCTCGGGGTCCTTAGCCGATGGGGCTGCCAGGCAGATGGCTGCCTGAGGGGGGGGGGGTGGTCGGCTTTGACCTTCGGGTCTGCCAATCACGGGGAAGTGGGTGGGGTGGGAGGCGGGAGGGAGAGGGAACCAGGAAGGGGAGCGAAGCGGGCCGGGGTCTTCACAGACCTTGGAGGCCAACATTTTACACAAAATTGGGTCGGATGCAGAGGATTGCGCGCCCACTAACCTTATTTCCCCAGGAGGAAAGTGGGGTATGTTAAACGCTCAGTAATTTACCCCCCTCACTCCGAATCTTCCAAAGTCTTTCCAGAACAAAGGAAGGGTGTCCTGGCTTGCTTTTCCCACAGAATTCCACAGTCCTCGATTTTCACGGGTTGCAGGTTTGAGTGATTCTCTGGTTAGGATCTTTTGCTGGTGCAAGGACTCTTGATGAAGAAACGCAGAAACAATGCAGAGCCCTTCTCAGGACTGGAGGCGGGTCAGAAAAGCAGTTTTCAGACAGTGCACGCCACGCACAGTGATGCAGCATGGCTCAGTTACCGCGGTCGGACTTTCCGGTTTTTCTTGGGTCCTCTTGGTGCTAGGATGCCAACATTTTGCAGAGGGTGTCGTTGCAGTGGCAGCTGAAAGTGTGCCAAGTTTCAACTGGAAACTCGGAACGGCAACAAAGATAACTTGATAGCCCAAAAACGAAGCTGGTCAGCCACAGGACGATTCCCGGGCACTTCCGAAGGCAGTGTTTGTGCTGGGCACCAAATAGGCTTCGGGAATTGATGGTCCCTCCACTCCTGGGGTCGTAGCACCTTTGCAGGCCTACTGAAGATCACAAGATAGACAGGGCTCCACCAGGACTGTAGCAGAAGTTGGTTGCCAGGCCTCCTTCAGGCAAGTTTTCAGGTTTCTTTGCAGGTCTTCTCAGCTGGACTGATTCGTGGCTCCGTCGAGTTCTTCCAGGATCTCGGAGAAATGCATGCAGAGGCCCACTTATCCCAAAAGCCAGGTAGGAGTCGAAACTCCCACTAGCCAATGGCAAAACTAGCCCACACACACCCCCCACAGTGGTCCAATCACGACCACTTGAGGGAACACTCATGCATACCACTCAGACACACAGAAACCAGGATGTGTATTAGGGTCAGACTGACCTAGCCCACATCCTGCCTGCAAACACACAAAGCCCTCCAGTAGCCCGCCAAAAGCTGCTGCTTTCCCGGGCACTGGAAGTCCTTATAAGGATCTTTCTGGCCTCTGAGACCAGGAAGAAGGCTAAACAACAAGATGTAAAAAGAATGGGTGAAAAACCTTGTGGCACGGCCATGTTTGACCAGTAGCCACAGTAAGTAGCCAAACGCGGTAAAGCTAAAACGAAATTCCCCAAAAAGTGGGAAAAAGTCACTGCTGCCACCAGCTCATCTTTTAAGCACCTCTAGAGTAACCAAAAAATGCACCCCATTGCACTGCAGTGTAAGCTGCTGTGTGCAATGATAAAAAGTTACCACATGTGATACAAAAGTAACCACAAGTTGCAACATATTCACAAGACTAAGGGAAACACTGTTTCCCAGTACTGGTAGCCTTAAGGACATATCAGTTCCCCCATAACATGTGAGCAAAGGCCAGTCCAGTGAAGCTTAAGGCTTCACTGCACTGCAAAAAGTACAGATCAGATTGAAAAATAAAGGAAAAAGTTTGGGGGTTCCATAAAGATGGAAGGAAAGGTGCAGTAAAGAGAATCTTTCCTAACAGTTATGAAAAAGAAGGAGTGTTGTGAGCCGTATCTTTAAGATGGGGTGATGTCATCCCACCTTCCGAATAAAAGACGGGGCATGTTGCATGAGTGGAAAGCAAGAGCGGGCAGACAGAGTTAAACACACACGTTTCTCGTGTACTGAATAAAAGTATGCAGCGAATGCCGCATCTGTCTCCCCAAGGCCCGACAAGACACCAGCCAGGGGAAACCCCCAACAGTACCCTCTCTGCCACTTAGTGAGCGTAAAACAACGTGTTGTGGTATACATTACATTGGTCAAAATGGGCAACCACATTGGATAGAGCACCCTAGCTGATTCTAGGATGTCAATGGTTGGAGGGTGTCCAAGTTTTGAAACTGGCACCCGTAAGCCATAGTTGCCAACGTGACCCATTCCAATCAGCAGGCATACCTGCTAAACCCGTGTACCCAGCACTAGGCCCTTTAAGATGACGGAGCAAAGCTTTGAGATTGATGGAGATGCAGAATATACTCAAACATCAATAAACATACTGACTCAGGAAGTTGGCAAAGTAAGTCTTTCAATTATCTAAAACAGGGAGTTACAACAAACATATGCTCGATCTTCTCACTCAGCGAATTTCATAAATAATACAACATTTATAGTGAAAACTTGTCATCATTGACGTCAATCTATGTGGCAAACTACAAAGACCTATTTGGGAAAGTGATTGGCTTAATGGGAACATCTTGGTATACGTTCCATACTTGTTGGGAAGGTGATTGGATCTCTAACATTATGTGTCGCAACTAAGTCCTCCGCTAGTGCAAGTCACTACGAACGTCATCATATACACGACATCCCATTGGTTATACAAACTATGGAGCTCTCTGTTACATGTCCCTCTACAATTGGTTGGCACCGTTGCACCCCTCTGTAATATTCCACACACGCTAGAGCATGCAGGCTGGCAGCCAGGTGCGGTGGGCTGGTCATAACCATAGTTTTCCCCACATTAGCCTGTCCTCTATCATCACTCTTACGGTCTGCCAGTCAATTAGCCCTTTGAACATTGGCCTCGGAAATCTTCTCTGTGTCTGAGAACAAAAGGGAGCAGAGGCATACTTTGTCTCTCGGTTTCGATAAAGCTCAAATCAGGATCTATATTTATCCATGCACATGACTAGAGACCGTGTTTAAGAGCTTTTCGGTATTTGAAAAACGATTAAATGATGAATCTCCGACGTCTTCAATGTTCTTGCTCTGCTCCTCACCTCAAACAGGAGTTTGTTCTTTTCACACGTTTTGTAGCTACTGCATGAACATCCAAGCTTACGGTGGCCTTGACTTTCCGGTGCTGGGACAGCTTAAGTCGTTTTCCAACTGAGCCACACTGCAAAAAGCATGTCTATTTACTGGGGCCAAACTCTGCTAAAGTGCGTTGAGGAAAATCCATAGTGTATACATTCCTATGCATATATGTTGGCGCATCGCTGCAATCTATTCACTACGTAGCCAGTCTTTAAGAATACTTTGCCTACTTGTGTTACTGCGTCTGTACAATTGTAAAATGACGACATTTTCTTGATCGTTTCTGTAGCATGAGCATCTTCATCTCGAGCCTGAAATGTTGCTCATCTTTTAACACCTCCTACTTAGACCTTCATAGAATGCTTACATTCTTCACCCTCTTTTCCGTTCTCTAGATACGTCAGCTCTGCTTCGCATGACCTCATCAATCTTGCCTGTTGCTCGTTTTTCACACTTCTTCTGGGATTTCATTCAAATGGCCATCATATTGTCAGGAGTGCATATATGGCTTTCTCAATGGGTATCTTACTTCCAGGATTCTTTTTGGTATAGGTACTCTCTGGTACTGCATGTGTCTCACACTCTGGCTCCCAATATATAGGCATCATGGGGGCAGAGCTTTGAGTGCGGCCACTTGGCTCCACCTCTACACTGCCTACATTTGAAGTGAAAAAACCTGGAGAATGACGTCACCTGATGCCACTCCCACACCTATTAAAGACTATGCCCACGTGTTTAAAAATGTTTCTTTTAAATGTAGACATGTGGGCGGAATCCTCGCTTGGCTGTTAAAGAAGGGGTCGCCTGGTCACAAGGTAGACCCCTATCCACACATTATGCAGCCTGCATCTAAACATGTCAGTCAGCAAGACTTCGTGCAGGCTGATTTTGGTAAATGATAAAGGCTGTGCACTGCGGGCTGCTATATCGAGGTCAGGCAGAGCCAGTGGCATCGCCAGGAATCAAAATTAGGAGGAGCACGAGGGGGCCACAGACAAAAGTTGGGGGGACACAGACAAACGTAGGTGGGCCACCTATAAAAGGGCAAAAGGGCAATGTGTGACGTCAGAAGCACTCCTGCAAAGAATCTTTTGCACACACCAACTACCAAACCCATTTTGTGCACCTTCTCTCCCATCAGAATGTAGGCATTAAACCATTAAGTTACTAATGACCCATCATTAGCGGGGTTTACTGCGCTACATTCTGATTGGAGAGGCTCCTCTTGGCTGCAGGTTGACTTAACAGCTCTTCATTGTTCTGCAGCATTTTTTTAATGCTGTTTCCCCCCCATCCCTCTCTAACCCACACCAAGACCCTCCCACCCCCCAACACCATACACCAAACAAAGAACACACTTATTTTAAACAAAAATGCAGCAAAAACACAACGGGGAAAATTACAATGTTTAAAAGCGCTGCATGCGTTAGAGACAAAGAAGTGCCCAGCTGAGGTAGGAGGGGCACAATGGGGGAGCCCAGGATATCAGAGGGGGGGGGATGGGTCCCACAGACCCCCGCCACTAGGCAGAGCAACTTGAGTGGGAGGAAATACTGGAGCAATGTATGCTCCAATCCATGCGGCTGCTGAGAGTTACATCTGTCCTCTGCACAGGTGCGCTTCATTTACAAGGCCCAGCCAAGGATGAGCTGCTGGAGGGCTGATACAGTGTGCACCCAGTCTGCAGAAAACCCAGAGACTCCACGCTCTTCCCCGGACACCCACAGAAAAGCGTAAAAACCCATAGTCTCCGGGCTAAACCCGGAGATTAGGCAGGTATGTCCGCAGGTGCTTATCCAGTCCTGTTTTTTACTTTGCATTCTGGGACTTGAAGTTCCACATTTCCCAAAACTCGGACAAGTCCCAGAATGCAAGAAAAAAACAGAACTGGACAAAGCACCTAGAGATTGGAATGGGTCATGTTGGCAACCTGTGGATGCACGGGTGGGAAGGACTCCTGGAGCCAAGGACAGGCTCCAGCCCCCTGAAATCCAGTGTCACGCTTTCCGGCATGCCGCCTATGATAGCAGCCATAAATCACGCAAATGTGCACCTGAACAAACAGAGCGTGTCGGTGAGAACGGGACGCCCTCCCACGAGGGCCGTAGCTCTCCCCTAATCCAGGGCCCGCTCGGCCCGTCCATGACGCCATGCCTGTGGTTTTGTAGCCCAGCGTGTTCAATAAAGGCCTGTGTTTAGTTTGTGCGAAGAGATAAATAATCGGCGGGAACATTTTGATGGATTTCTGGCGTGCAGCAGAGGGGGATTTAGCGCGAGGTTCCTCTGGAGGATGGCGGCGTCTTCGGTTCTCACGTCCCTTCCAATGGGCTGTGGCGCGCCTTCCCAGCATGCCCCGCTCTGGGCCCTGATGCTGCGAGAGCAAAGTGGGGCGGCCATTTTCCCTAGTGCTCTATAAAAAGAGCTGTTTCCCTCACCTGTTCTGGATTAGGTGTAACACCTTACCGTCAGGATGTTTCATTGGTTTACTGTTCTGTGAGCAATTGTTTACTTGGATTTTACTCTAAATGTAAAACCACATTTCTTAACACACACGAGGCTAGTAAAATAGCTCAGTGCGTCAAGTACCCTGTAGCAAGATCAGTGTGCAACGATGAACCTGCAGACACAGATCTGAATCCCGACGGCTGACTTTCCTTTTCCTCTTTCTGCGGTCAAAGGAGAGCCATACATTATGAAAATGTCGCTTCAGCACTTAAGCATACAGAATCCGGCGTGCAGCGCTGATTTATTGCATCAGGATACAATATTAAGCAAACTGGATTGCCATCAGTTTTGCTGTGTGTTCGGGTAATAAGGGAAGTAGCACACCCGCTTTTGTAGATATTTAAAATACACGGCAGTCAGCGAATAACAGTTTGCACCATTTATAATAACTAAGCAGCAAAAATAGAAGTAAATAATCACGCTCCACTTGTTAAAAATATTTATTCATACACCACATTTTTGTCATAAAAAAAAATCTTCCTACAGGTGTAAAATGATTCATACAATTATCGAGTATGTATATGTGTGCAGGGCCGGCCCTAGGATTTGCGGCGCTCTGGGCGGCATAAGATTTGCGGGGCCCACCTATTTACATAAATGGTGGCCCGTGATATTACGGAAAATTAATTCACAGAATTAGTCTTTAATATACAAAATATCATGGGCAGTTACATTAAAAAAACGTTGCGGCACTCTATACCAAACAGGAAGGCGAGTCTTTGGATAGCATGAAAAGCTACCTAAAGGACCACCCTCTCCCAAGACTCACGGATCTTGAGAGGGAAACACTGGAAAAAGAGATAACCGGGGAAGAGGTGGAAAAGGCCATTAAGAAACTGAAGGTCGGCAAAACCCCAGGGGGAGATGGCTACACGGCTGATTTCTACAAACAGTACCAATCAGTGTTGATACAGCCGCTCACCAAACTCTTTAACCACATTAAATCTTCAGACACTATCCCACAGACATTCCTGCAGGCCATAATCACGGTGATCCCTAAGCCCGGCAAGGACCCAGCGAACTGTGGCTCGTATAGGCCCATCTCGCTACTAAATATGGACGCAAAGATCTTTACTAGGATCCTTGCAACCCGCTTAGAAACATATCTCCCTCAATTGATCCACTCAGATCAAGTCGGTTTTGTGATGCATAGACAGGGGGCCGATAGCATGCGCAAAACCCTACACATACTAAGTTTGAAGGAAGTTAGGGTGAAGGGCGCACTTCTTCTGTCCCTAGACGCAGAAAAGGCATTCGATAGAGTAAGCTGGACCTTCATGGAAAATGTCCTATCATCTCTGGGAATGGGACCCAAATGGCTAGGATGGATGAGAGCCCTTTACTCGCACCCCTAAGCAAAAATCACAGTGAACGGATGCGAATCCGAACCTATCCCACTGGAAAGGGGCACTAGACAGGGGTGTCCACTCTCCCCTCTTATATACGCCCTAGTAATGGAGCCTTGGGCCATAGCCATCAGGGGAAACGATAAAATCCAGGGTGTTAATATGGGGAAAGCCAACTGTAAAATATCCCTCTTCGCGGACAATGTCCTGCTCTATCTCTCCAACCCCTCCCAATCAGTTCCGAGGTACTAGATAGCTTAGAACAATATGGGTCCCTCGCAGGTTACAAGATAAACCTAGATAGATCAGTGGCATTCCCAGTGGGCCAACTTAGCGACGAAGAGAAACAATACATTGAGGGCCTCCCGCTCTGTAGGCAACCTGAGGGATTCTGCCACCTGGGGATCCAAATACCTTCGGATCTGGCTGATCTTTTCACTGCAAATTACCCTCCCCTTTGGTTGGCGGTTAAGAGAGACTTGGAACGCTGGTCGAAATCTGGCATCTCGTGGATGGCGCACCTTAATTCCATCAAAATGGTTATTCTCCCCAATTTTTTATACCTATTCCAAATGCTGCCGACTCAGATCCCGAAGCCGTTCCTCCTAGAGATCAAGAGTACTCTCCTCCGCTACCTTTTGGCGGGAAAATCCCACAGAATTGCATACGACACCCTGATAAGGCCCAAAGACGAGGGCGGAGTTAACTTCCCTGACCTGACACGTACTATAAAGCCTCCCAGTTGCGAGTCCTAGTAGATCACTTGACAATGGGCCCTAAGAAACAGTGGGTAGAACTGGACAATCTGCTCTTTTCCCCAGTCACACTAGATGAATGGCTCTAGGTCCCGAAGGTTAAGATTCCAAAAAGGGTATTGAGACACCCAGTCCTAGGGGTGATATGGAATATATGGAGGGAAGGGGGCTATCTTAGGTGGCTCACAACGTGGCCTTCGCCCCTGAGTTGCATATGGGCTCCCCCACTCTGGGAGGGTATCAATGAGCCACTGGCCTTCCAGCAGTGATACGAGGCAGGTCTCTGTAGAGCTGGTCAGCTCTGGATGGATGGGGCGTTCATATCCTTGGAGGATCTGAAGGATGCCCTCGGCCTTCCCAATCTCTCCCCCTTTCGATACCTACAACTAAAGGGTGCCTTGACCGCAGGTAGATGGGGAGACACTCTCAGGAGGGAGCTAACAGATTTTGAGAAATGTATTATTACACACAAGGGGACGAAGGGGGCTATATCACGGCTCTACAGCTTTTTGATGTTCTCCATCCCGCGAGACCACCCACCTTCCCAGATACAGTGGGAGAGGGACCTAGGCACTCCCATAACGGAGAAAAGGTGGACCAAGATATGTAGGCAGGCCAGCCGCTCCACAGCCGCCCCCCAGTACCGACACCAGGCTCTAAAGCTGATCCATAGATGGCACTACCCTCCACAAAGAATAGCTAGAATGAGAGTGGGTTATGACCCACATTGTTGGAAATGCCACACAGAAATAGGGGACTATGTACACATGTGGTGGAAATGTCACGCGGCACAAACCTACTGGAGAGAAGTCCTCTCTTGGATAAAAGAGGTAGATGGAATGGATAGGACCCTATCCCCCTGGCTAATACTGTTCGGCATTGAAGTTGAGGGGGGTCCGAAGGTGAAACACGACCACATGCTACACGTCATGCTAGTAGCGGCCAAATGTTGTTGGGCCCAAAGGTGGAAGTCACCCCGAGCTCCGGGGGAGGGGGAATGGATTTCTAAAGTATGGGCGATTTATGATATGGAATTCTTGACCCACTTGATAGACGAATCCAAGTCCAACATCGAAGGCCTGTGGCTCCCATTCTTCGACAAATATGGGAAAACGGCCTGATAGTCTACGATGAGCCCTGGACAGTCTTTTAGATCTGGACTCTGTCTTCTCAACACCTCCGCTAGGCCCTATGGGACCCTGTTAAAATGTGGGACAGTCCTCTTTCAGCCTGGCCCTGGCGGTTTGAGCTACCCCCCCTAGGGGGGGCCACCTTGTACTTGTGAGTATGAACCTCGTGAAAGGACACGCTGAACCCTGCTGATATCGCTAATCAATCTATCATGGTGTGGGAGAGGGCAGGGGGTGGGAGTGATGGGAGGGGGGATGAAAAGTTGTGAACATTGACCTTTTGTTTTTTCTTTTTTCAAATGATGTAGGACTGTTTTATTCATGTCACGATTATAAAAACTCAATAAAACCAAATTTTCAACAAAAAAAAAGTTGCCATTAGTAAGGCAGGAGACAAATGCAGTGTGACGTCCAATATTGGATATGTCACTGTTAACATGTACCTATGTGGCGATATCGGGAGTGTTGCTTTATTTTGCAGGTGCAGACAAAATGAGAAGGGAGTGGCCCTTTTCAATGTACCCCCTGAGCCTTCATTGGAGGGGGTGAGCAGACCAAAACTGTTTGGCGGGGTGCAGGAATAGAAAGGGGAAGCAGGGAATCCCATAACAGAATGTTGCAGCGGCAACTGAGCAGGTTACGTGACTGTTGCTGAGATGTTATGTTTATATCTTCCTGTAAATGATATGGCTTTTTCCCATCGCTTCTGCAAAATGTGCTGTAAAATGGGGTGTCTCGACTATGGGATAGGTACAGCTCCCTCGCATCACTAGGTGTGGGAACGGCTGGCCCCATGCCTAAAATCAAAAGCTGGAACTTATGCATGTACGCACAGTAAGTTTACATATCTTAAAGTGAAATACAGAAGTTTGATTGTTTTGACCTTTCCCCTTAGAAGAAAGTGACCAGACAAAAGAGCATTTTCATTTTAAAACATTAATCGACTCCAGAAAATGACCTGAGACAGGAGATTTTCCAATAACTACGCTGGCAAAGTGTAAAAGGTGCCCACCTTTTAATCTCAACATTCTATAATGAAATATTCCCAGGAAAAGAAAACTTCAGTAAGAGACATGTGTTTTGATGACACTTTGATGTGGTCTTGTGGGTAAGCGTCTGCACTTGGACAACCTCTGTGAAATCCTTGTAGACGAACACTTGATCAAGTTTGCCAGATTTAAAAATACCCAAGCAGGGTTGTCGCGAACCTCTGAAATAAGTGTACCCACCAACATGTATCCTTTACTTATGCCTTAAAGAACAACACATGACCACAATAACGGAAAATAACAGCTCCAGGATTTCAAACTGTGGGCATTTATAAATGACTTGCTTGCCTGGTCATCGTTTGCACTTGGCCCCAAGTTTGTCTTTGAACAGTACTCTGTTTTTTTAAATATGACTTAAAAAGTACACAAACCATAGTAAGGTATTCACACAAATATATACATCCTTAGAGAAACATAATAGGCAAAAATTGGTCAATTGTGGCATTATGCTGCTCTTCTTGAATGGGGAGACTAGAAATGCCAGAATCCAAGTCAGCAGAAGGCAAAACATGGCCTTTGAGTTTTGAAAATGTAGTTTCAAGACTTAGACGATTGTGAGAAAATGCTACTTGTTTGTGTTTCAATGTTTGACAAATACAGGCTTTATATATGGTGTGCTGAAAATATTACATAATACCAAAAAGACATTATTTTTGATGTGTTAAATATGAACATCTGAAAATAATGTAGCTAGTTCAAAAGTGCTCTCTGCGGCATATTTTAAGTGGCCTGGAGGAGGGTGTACATTTAGGCAGCTAACTGGTGCTTTGTGTGTGCTTTTGGAATAAATATGACCCTTTGCATCTCTTAACAGGGAATCGCCTTGCCCAAATAATGGTCTCTTAAATGAACCATGAAGTGTAAATCGCTGCTACTTTAAAAGCTAGGCTAGAGCAAAGAAAGAGATTAGTAGTAATTATGGGGCCTAAGTCACAATGGCTTAGGAGGTGAGACTGTGGCCTCACTCGTAAAAAGCACCAATCGGACTGCAGCCGGGGTGGTGTTAAAAAACGCTAGGTCTGAAGCAAGAAAGCTGGAGCTAAACGATTTACAATTTATTTCCCGCGTGAAAAGTGGGCATAATATGGCAGAAAGGTCTGCCTGCGCATAAGGGCAGACTGGTGCAGCACAACAATGCTGTGCAGACCACGCAGAACCAGGCGCACAATAGGGGGTGGGGGGCCAGTGGGAAGCGGCATTTCATTGACAGGAATCAAAGACTAGGAAGAGACTTGTGACCCCACAATAGTGGATACTCCCAGAAAGGCCCACCTACAGGACTACTTGCCAAGAAGAGTGACACATACACCTCTCATGGCATAACGACGGGAAAGGACAGAGCTGTAGGGCAAAGGGCAGCTGTCTCCCATCTCCGTGGATTATCTGGACATGTCCAGCCCCGAAGAGGAACCTCAGGCTAGACTCTGTCCAAGAAAGTAATCTGAACAGAAAGTCCATGTCTCAGCTTTTCCTGGACATTATGGGTGACTGGATGCATTGGAGGGATGGCGTGGTGTGTGCAGTGCTGGAAATTGTAAAAATTACAGGGGGACCTGTCACCTCTTTGGAGGGGTGGGGCTGTGGGAACTAGGTGCGTGGACCCTGGCTAGGTTGTGCAACACAGTATCTCTTCATAGAACCCAATACTGGCGATTTGCATAAAAGCAAAGAGTATTATGGGAACATCATAATGTCCACAATTTTAAATGTTAAACATGTCTTGTAGTGATTCAGTAAGAAGCCCTTTTAAGTGACTAATTGTCAGAACACTGAACCTTAACAGGGTAAAGCGCCTGGTGACCGAAGAGAAGCTGTTGAACCCGTAGTGCAGTAGTATATTCTTCCCACCAATGTAACACTCAGTTGTGTATAAAAACAGTCTGAGCGGTCAATTGGTTGAAAGATGTTTGAAGAATGAACAGGACCCTCTGGAACTCCTGATGACTGCAAGTTCCTTCCCGATGAATGGTAATTTCACAAGATAGACTGAAAACTCACTGATTGTCAGTAGGGTAAGGTACGGTACGTCCCGACAAGAAAACGACAATAGATTGGAAGTAGACAGCCTCTGTAAAGATACAAGAACTATATAAGACAAGGAAAGGCAAAAGAACCAATAACTGGAAAACGAACAGGAAATAAGGACTCTTACTTGTATATCTGTGAGACGGGGAGCAACGAGGAAAGTAGGATGAATTTGATCTCCCCGGATCCAAAGGAGAGTCCGAAATGAGCCCAGACTCACGTGTTGAAGAAATCCTCAGTCCGGTGCAAGTCCTATTCCCGCCGGCACGCGTACGCCTGGAAGTTTAGGAAATCCCAGAAGTGCTATAGGCAGTCTCTAGTCCAGCACTCTTCTCCTATTCCCGCCGGCACGCGTACGCCTAGAGTGAAGAATCCCAGAAGTGCTACAGGCAGTCTCTAGTCCAGCACTCGAATCCTATTCCCGCCGGCACGCGTACGCCTAGGATGAAGGATCCAGGAGTTCCGGGTCAGAATCAGGCAATCAGACAAAACAAAGCATGAGACAAGAATCGAAGTCAAAAGGAAGTCCGGGTCGTAGCAGGAGTTCGTAGCTGAAGTTCGAAGCAGAAGTACCGAGGGCAAGACAAGAGCAAAATCCAATAGACAGGCCAGAGGTCAAGAAGGGACAAGATCAAAAATAGCAAGCGGCACTGTAGTAATCCAAGAAAAACAATCAGAAGCACCGAAACAGCAAACGGGGCGGACTTAAACTTGCGTGACCACAACGCGGGAGTCACGTGACCGGGAAACCGGAGCAAACACGTGAGTGCAGACGTAGTAGTGGCCATCGTCGCCATGGCAACCCCCAATGCCTTCGAAACAAGCCTTTAGAGGAATGGAAGCGCTTGTTGCTGTTCCTAGCTATTTTCACTCCCGTAAGTCCGTCGGGTACGCGGGAACGTGTAGTAGGAATTGGCGTTCTAACAGTATCCTCCCCCAAAGGTCCCCCGAGACCTTGAGTTGCTAGAAACTGGGATAATAGCACGGGTGCATGGATGTTGGACTCAGGTTCCCAAGTGCGATCCTCCGGACCGTAACCCTTCCAATCTACCAAAAACAAACGTACCCCACGTGATAGTTTAGTATCCAATATAGCATTAACCTCATATTCCTCCACCCCTTGTACCAACAGGGGGGGGGGACGGATAGGTAACCTCACCTGCTCAGAACATGGTTTGACCAAAGACACGTGGAAAACGGGATGTATTTTCCAAGTAGGGGGCAATTCCAACTTGACCACAAGGGAATTAATCACCTCCTTAACAACATAAGGACCCACAAAGCGAGGTAACAGGGTTTTGTGACCTGGAATACTGAGATTCTTGGTAGACAGCCAAACACGCATACCTGTAGTATACTGCAGTGCTGGCTGGCGATGGCGATCGGCATACTTTTTAGCCTGTTCCTGCGCATGTATTAAGTGTTCCATAACACTCTTACGCAACGATGTCAGGTCTCTAAGACAAGATTGGACCGCTGGACAATCCGAGGATATACAAAAATCCAAGGGCAGAGAGCGTGGGTGTTGTCCATACATGGCATAGAAAGGAGAGACCCCCGTAGAAGAATGCGCAGAATTATTATAAGCGAACTCTGCCATAGGCAATACGGAGAGCCAGGTTTCTTGGTGTTGTAGAATAAGACATCTCAAGTATTGTTCCATGGTGGCATTGAGTCGCTCGGTTTGGCCATCAGTTTGTGGATGGTAAGCCATAGAATACCTCTCGTCAATACCCATGGACTGTGTAAGATGTTTCCAAAAACGAGAGGTAAATTGCGCACCCCTGTCAGTTATTATGATCTCAGGAAGACCAAAGAAGTGGAAGACATTGCGTAAAAACAGGTCCGCCAGGGTAGTAGCGGATGGAAGACCCCGACAAGGCACAAAAAGGGCCAACTTAGTAAAACTGTCGACTACCACCCAAATAGTATCATATCCGCCGATCAAAGGTAGTTCCACTACGAAGTCCATGGAAAGCATGGCCCAGGGTTTAGCAGGTACTGGCAGGGGTTGTAGAAGACCCATTGGTTTGGCCGGGACGGTTTTACATTGAGCGCAAACTGCGCAGTTTGCGATGTACAGCACAATGTCTTTTGACATGAAAGGCCACCAGCACCAGCGCTTGAGTAACTCCAAAGTTTTACGATGACCGGGGTGTGCGGCCAACATGGAGTCATGACACCAAGACATGGCAATCCTGCGGGTATGAGAGTCAGGTATATAGATTTTACCTTGAACGTATGGCAAGGACTGAATAATATCCAGATTAAGATCCTCCAATTCAGGATGTTTTTCTGAGACCCACTGCTGAATGGCTGTCTTCAGGGATGGTTGCAATGTGCAGCCACACACGACCTGGTTGGGCAAGAGTAGTCGTCCTTCCTATGGCCGATGCACTGGGTCTTCAAAAAGTGTTGACAGGGCGTCTGCCTTGGAGTGCAACGTCCCCGGACGGTAGGTCAATACAAAGTTGTACATAGAGAAGAACTCATGCCAACGTGCATGGTGCGCTGTGGTTCATTTCAATGATTGAAGGGCCAGTAGATTTCTGTGATCAGTGAACACCTGAATCGGAGTCTCTGCTCCCAAGAGATGATGTCTCCAAACTGTAAAAGCCTCCCGGACAGATAGCAGTTCACGTTCGGTAATGGTGTAGTTTACCTCATACGGAGTAAGCTTGCGTGAATGATAAGCGACAGGATGGAGGATCCCTGTGTCAGGACAGAACTGGGAGAGAACTGCCCCTACTGCCACGTCAGACGCATCGGCCTCTACAACAAACGGTTGTTTGACATTAGGATGTTGAAGTACCGGAGCTGAAGTAAAGGCTTCCTTGAAAGTCTCAAATGATTTTTGTGCTTCGGGATTCCATTGAAACGGACGCT
This sequence comes from Ambystoma mexicanum, assembly GCF_040938575.1. Taxonomy (NCBI): domain Eukaryota; kingdom Metazoa; phylum Chordata; class Amphibia; order Caudata; family Ambystomatidae; genus Ambystoma; species Ambystoma mexicanum. The sequence goes on from NC_090941.1 coordinate 1,111,076,588, forward strand.
TATTGCTTGTCAAAGCAGTAAGTGGAGCCACAATGCTAGAGAAGTGCCTGATGAACCGCCGATAAAAGTTTGCGAACCCCAAAAAGGACTGCAAAGCTTTTAGTGTACCTGGGACGGGCCATTCCAATACAGCCTTGACCTTGGTTTGGCTCATCTGAACACCCTGGTTAGTAATGTCATAGCCCAGGAATTCAACTGAAGTAGTATGAAAAATGCACTTCTCTAGTTTTGCGTATAGTTTATTCTTACGCAGACGTTGTAGTACTTCAGTAACATGTTGAAGGTGTAGTTCAAGAGAAGGGGAATATATCAAGATATCGTCTAAATAGACGATCACGAACCGATCAATCATGTCCTGAAAAACGTCATTGATGAAATGTTGAAATGTGGCAGGGGCATTACATAGCCCAAACGGCATGACCAAATATTCAAAGAGGCCGTATCTGGTTTTGAATGCCGTCTTCCATTCATCCCCCTCTCTTATCCTCACTAGATTATACGCACCCCTGAGGTCCAATTTGGTGTATATCACTGAAGAGCCTAGCTGATCCAAAAGTACTGAAATCAGTGGTATGGGATACTGATTCCGTATAGTGACTGCATTCAGGTCCCGATAATCTATACATGGTCTCAGGTCCCCCTCTTTTTTCGGAACAAAGAACAGGGGAGATGCAGCAGGAGAACGGGAGGGGCGAATGAAACCAGAAGCCAAAGCCTTGTCCAAATACTCCTTCAAAACTGCATCTTCCTTTAAAGTAAGAGAGTAAATCCTCCCAGAGGGGATCCTAGCTCCCTCCTTGAGGTCTATGGGACAGTCATAAATATGATGAGGCGGTAACCTTTCTGCCTCACCTTTGTCAAAGACATCTGCGAAAGACTTGTATTGTGGGGGTAAAATAGTATTGACAATACCACCTACCATTGAAACTGATTCCAATAAGGCTTTACAGGGGTTGTTTTTCTCTTGAGTCGTTGGGCCACAATGTCCTGAACAATAAGTTGAGGTAAACGAGACAGACCCTGCAACCCAATCTACCAAGGGGTTATGGAGCCGAAGCCATGGTAGACCCAGAATTAGTCGAAATTGAGGTGCAGTAATGACATCGAATGAAATGACTTCGCTATGACAGCCGTCAATGAGTAAATTCAGGGGCACTGTAGACTCCGTTACCAACCCTGAGAGTAGTGTGGTACCATCAACTGCGTTGACCACCTCGGGCTGTTCCTTTGGTACCAGGGGAATGTTCCAGTCTTTCACATACTGGAGATCAACATAATTTCCAGTAGCCCCAGAATCCAAAACCGCTTCAGAGGACCAGGTTTCGCCGTCCGGAGAAGCAACAACGACCTTAATAGTGAAAGGAACTGAGAATTTGGAGCCCGGAAGATCAATGCTCGACATAGGGGCTCCCTCTATTGTCAGGCTTTGGAGTTTCCCGACTTCGCGGGTTTCTTGGGACATAGACTCAAAAAATGACCAGAAGAACCACAATAAAAGCATAACTTGTTCCTTTTACGCTTCTCTCTTTCTTCGCTAGATAATGGTCCTCTTATCGCCCCTATTTGCATGGGTTCCCCATTACCTGAAGCCGAACTTGTCAGACTAACAGGGACCGGAGGCAAAATCCTCTTTTCCCCCTTCCTTTCCGCTTTACGGGCATCGATCTGAAGAACTAGATCCAAAAAGTCAGGAAAGGAGACGGGGACCACAGGTACCGTAGCAATGACGTCCTTGAGGGAATCCGACAAACCCTTATAAAACAAGGCTGCCTTCTTCTCGTCTGGCCAGTTGGTTTCAGCAACCAATTGGTTAAACTTAGCCAGATACGTCAATAGAGTAGAATCGCCTTGCTGTAAATTCAATAACTCCAAATCAGTTGCCTGAGATTTGTATCGGGTGTCAAAAACTCTGGTAAGCGCCTCTATGAGAGCGTCACAGTCAAATAACAAATGACTGCCTTGCTCCAAGAGAGGATTCGCCCAGACTGCAGCAGTACCCCCTAGGTTAGATAATATAAAAGCGGCCTTAGTGGTAGAATCGGGAAATGATGTTGGTCTACAAAGAAAATGCAGTCTGCATTGATTGATGAACGTTCTGAAGGTTTTTGGATCGCCCAAGAAACGTTCAGGAGGAGCCAACGGGAATTGTGTCATAACTACCGGAACCGGGTCTGCCCTGGCCTGAGCACCGGCCATACCAGACCCGGAAGCCACTGCGACTGATGGAGGTTCAATGGCGCTAACCCTTAATCCCGCTTGAATATCATCAATACGGCGATGGGTAACATCATGGGCAGTTTGCTTGTCAGCACGTAAATCAGCCACTAATTGAACCAATGTAGCCAAAGGATCATTGGCTGTGTCCATATTATGGCTTCTGATTCTGTCAGAACACTGAACCTTAACAGGGTAAAGCGCCTGGTGACCGAAGAGAAGCTGTTGAACCCGTAGTGCAGTAGTATATTCTTCCCACCAATGTAACACTCAGTTGTGTATAAAAACAGTCTGAGCGGTCAATTGGTTGAAAGATGTTTGAAGAATGAACAGGACCCTCTGGAACTCCTGATGACTGCAAGTTCCTTCCCGATGAATGGTAATTTCACAAGATAGACTGAAAACTCACTGATTGTCAGTAGGGTAAGGTACGGTACGTCCCGACAAGAAAACGACAACAGATTGGAAGTAGACAGCCTCTGTAAAGATACAAGAACTATATAAGACAAGGAAAGGCAAAAGAACCAATAACTGGAAAACGAACAGGAAATAAGGACTCTTACTTGTATATCTGTGAGACGGGGAGCAACGAGGAAAGTAGGATGAATTTGATCTCCCCGGATCCAAAGGAGAGTCCGAAATGAGCCCAGACTCACGGTGTTGAAGAAATCCTCAGTCCGGTGCAAGTCCTATTCCCGCCGGCACGCGTACGCCTGGAAGTTTAGGAAATCCCAGAAGTGCTATAGGCAGTCTCTAGTCCAGCACTCTTCTCCTATTCCCGCCGGCACGCGTACGCCTAGAGTGAAGAATCCCAGAAGTGCTACAGGCAGTCTCTAGTCCAGCACTCGAATCCTATTCCCGCCGGCACGCGTACGCCTAGGATGAAGGATCCAGGAGTTCCGGGTCAGAATCAGGCAATCAGACAAAACAAAGCATGAGACAAGAATCGAAGTCAAAAGGAAGTCCGGGTCGTAGCAGGAGTTCGTAGCTGAAGTTCGAAGCAGAAGTACCGAGGGCAAGACAAGAGCAAAATCCAATAGACAGGCCAGAGGTCAAGAAGGGACAAGATCAAAAATAGCAAGCGCCACTGTAGTAATCCAAGAAAAACAATCAGAAGCACCGAAACAGCAAACGGGGCGGACTTAAACTTGCGTGACCACAATGCGGGAGTCACGTGACCGGGAAACCGGAGCAAACACGTGACTGCAGACGTAGTAGTGGCCATCGTCGCCATGGCAACCCCCAATGCCTTCGAAACAAGCCTTTAGAGGAATGGAAGCGCTTGTTGCTGTTCCTAGCTATTTTCACTCCCGTAAGTCCGTCGGGTACGCGGGAACGTGTAGTAGGAATTGGCGTTCTAACACTAATGGACTCTTCAGTTTTGATTGGTCGCAATATTCACCCTAATAAAGAGATGTATGTAAATTGCAGGGCATATATGTTAGTTTGGACTGCTGAAACAAGGTATGTGAGGCTTTGGCAGTTTCTGCATGCAGTCTGCAATGCTGAATCTTTTGAAAGCTTGTTTAAGAACTGGTTACTTGTGAGTGCAATACTTGCAATAATACAGCTTCAGAACAGATCTGGTTGGTAGTGTTCGGTACTAGCTCCTGGGCCTTGTGCAAGGGCAGCACTCTGTGGAGGTATAGCACGCGGAAGCAATCTTCGCTTCAATGAGCAGACTGCTTTCTGTTAAACTGGCCCACATGGTAGTAGGGTGGAAATTGCAGTGGACAGCTCTATTGCCATCTGCGTTTCCAACTGCCCTCAATGTGAGACGGCAGAACTTCTCATTAATTTTACCCATCATGACAGAGCTCCTGGTGACACCCTCACTGCTTATCAGCCCCCCTAAAATTGGATGTTCTATACCGAGTATTAATTAAATCCTATCACATGATCGTGGTTCGATTAACCGCAGTCCCTCTTACATTTAGGACAACTGGGGACCTGGTAGCAGCAGGTAACATCAATTAAAAAGAGTGGAAAAGGAAGCCAAAATATGACCCTCTGAAAACAGCTGTCTCTGGCAAAATGTTCAAGGCAATACAATGGCTCCCATCTTGTATGGGGCGTATTCCATAATGTATGAGCTTTGTCATCCAGCTGCAGCCTCTGCTTTCATTGCACATGCCCAGGTGCTTTGTGACGATACAGCCTTTTCTGATTTTATCTGCTAAATTCGCCTGACGTCAGGCACAAGTGTTGGCCTAGGAAGCCACTCTATGGGCCATCTCTCCCTACAGCCTGTTTTTTATTCCACCCACAATGCCTCACTGCTTCGAATAATTGGATGCCCTGCAACCAGCCAAAACCAAGCAGTTGCAAAACTAAGATTTTGACTGCACAAAGTATCTTCCCACTATGGTCTAATGAATTCCGGCCTCGTGGTATCTACGCTTGACTGATATCACTCCATATTGTAAAGAGCCCGGCGTCAAGTGGAAAGCTTGTTCATTGTGTCCCATTCTACGGCCTGTATCTGTTTAAAGCTCGAGCCATCAATGCTTCGCACAGCCTCCATTGGCTTGTGACAGACAAGCCTTTCATACAGTACAGAAGGCCCTTTCTTCAACCAATAGAATCATATATTGTCATTGTGCTGCTTTTCTCTTGCATGGCCTGCTCGCTTATATCTTCAATTCTGCTCTATGTTCAGTGGCGTTGCAACCCAGTAGGAGCTCATTGGTGGTGACGTCGCCCCCCTGTAGGAGCTCAGTTGCGGTGACGTCGCTTCCCAGTAGGAGCTCAGTTGCACTGGCGTCGCTCCCCAGTAAGGGACTCAGTTGCAGTGGCATTACTACCCAGTAGGGACTCAGTTGCAGTGGGGTCGCTCCCCAGTAGGAGCTCAGTTGCGGTGATGTCACTCCCCGTTAGGATCTCAGTTGTGGTGATGTCATTCTCCAGTAGGAGCTCAGTTGTGGAGGCATCGCTCCCCAGTATGACCTCAGTTGTAGTGACGCTGCTCCCAGTAGGAGCTCAATTGCAGTGATGTTGCTTCCCAGTAGGAGCTCAGTTGTGGTGATGTCGCTCCCCAGTCAGAGCTCAGTTGCGGTGATGTTGTTCCCCAGTAGGAGCTCAGTTGCGGAGGCATCGCTCCCCAGTAGGACCTCAGTTGCAGTGATTCTGCTCCCCAGTAGGAGCTCAGTTGCAGTGACGTTGCTCCCCAGTAGGAGCTCAGTTTCAGTGGCATCGCTCCCCAGTAGGAGCTCAGTTGCGGTGGCGTTGCTCCCCAATAGGGGCTCAGTTTCAGTGGCATCGCTCCCCAGTAGGACCTCAGTTGCAGTGACTTTGCTCCCCAGTAGGAGCTCAGTTTCAGTGGCATTGCTCCCCAATAGGTGCTCAGTTGCCGTGGCGTTGCTCCCCAGTAGGAGCTCAGTTGCAGTGATGCCGCTCCTACGTAGTAGCTCAGTTGCACTGGCAGTCACTCCCCATTAGGGAACTCGGTTGTGCAATTCTCTTCTTACATACGTTTGATAATTACCTAATTTTCATCAATATAGGCGCGCTTTTAGAAAGTGGATCCATTCTCGTAGACATTACTCTTTCTTTATGTCTCATGTCAGCCTCTCTTAAAGCCTAATTCTGTCTTGCTGTCGTAAGATGTTGCTTACATGACAACAGAAGAACTTGAGTGTAATAAACAGAAAATAAAAGGGTCTGTCACTGAACGATACATAGCTACGCGTCATCCCTTTACGATATTATCAATTTCCAGAGTAAGTTGCTTGGTGAACCATATATTATTCCAATTGATTGGAAAGGCTCCTGTATACCTCAAACTTTTTTCAGTGTCATAGATCAGGGAATCTTAGCTGCACGGATTCCAAAAGTGACTTTCAGTTTCTGCCTTGGTTCGGACACATTTTTAGTTTGGGCTCTTAGGTGGCGCTTTACCTCCACCTATAAGCAGAAACTATTGCATTAGAGGGAAGATGAGGAGCCATGGCATATGAGGAGGGACAACAAGTTTGTAGGTGTTATTTGGTTTTCTGCACAACATTTTCACCCAATAGTTAAAGTATGTTTTTGGAAAAAGCATGATATTGTTGGGATGGAAGGTGCATCAGACCTACATAAAATACATGGACTAGTCTTCTATGGCTATTCCATACCACCCTGCCACCACCCAACACCACCCTGCCACCACCCGACACCATGCAACCACCTGACACCACCCTGCCACCACCCAACACCACCCTGCCACCACCCGACACCACCCTGCCACCACCCGACACCCTGCCACCACCCGAAACCACCCAACACCACCAAACACCACCCTGCCACCACCCGACACCACCCAACACCACCCTGCCACCACCCAGCAGCCATCCAACACCACCCGACACCACCCTGCCACCACCCGACACCACCCAACACCCTGCCACCACCCGACACCACCCAACACAACCCAACACCACCAAACACCACCCTGCCACAACGCTACTACCACCTGCCACCACCATGCCACCACCCTGCCACCATCCGACACCACCCAACACCACACTACCACCCAGCCACCACATGACACCACCTCACACTGAGGTCTACGTTGGTGTTCACCGACCGGAAATGATTTCTGCACAAGATTGGTAAGTCATCCTACAAGCGAAAGATTTGTTAGTCTTAGCTTCCACAGGAGACATTTGCCGTGCCCCGCCAAGACGCTGCCATGGTCGTACAAGGCCAAGGTCAGAAATGAAATAGTCAACAGATTGCAATATTAGAGGTACGTTCAGCATTTACTGATTACGGTGTTAACCCTAAATGTGTGGGTACACTTTCCCTTCACGGGACCCGGTGATGGGCCTATATGCGACCAGCCAATGCTTGATCATGGACAAATCATCCAATCCCAGGTGCGAGCCAGAGTATCTTCCCAATGATGCCTTGTTGCTCCCGATATTGGTCGACTGTCCCCACTTTCTGCAGTGGAGCCAACCTCCTCTCTGGATTATTATGGAAAGTGACTTACGTTTTTATTGGCCCTCAAACATGCAACCCCTGTCTGTTGTGCAGCCGCAATGGGCACTTTGCTATGGTATGTGTGTGGAAGAGCCAGCCAGCATAGCACTGAGAGGCCCAGGGCATAGTTGAACGAGTTGCAAGTAGCACATCAAACACATCACCACTTGACATCATCCCGTAAAAGGCAATGGAAAGGCCTGGACATAAAACGGGAAAGTTGGAAGATAAACCTGGGGAAGGGGGGTTTCCACATCCTCCATGACTTCTTGATCAATGGATTAGAACATTTCAATCTTGCGCCGTTAAAGTGAGGAAGTTACAAGAGCAGTGAAGGAGCTCTGGCTGACCCCACTGCCCACCTCCCCCGTGCTATTTTCCGCATCTGTCTCCTCACTATGGAAGTGGTGAACAAATAACCCTGTCCAATCCCATCTCCCTTGGCGTACCGGTATTTATGTCCTTACTCTCTGGCAGAGCTCACCCTCTCAAAGTTGCTGCCAAAGGAGCCACGAGACAGAATCCATTTCAATGTTCTCAGCTGCCCGCTTGCAGAAGAACACTCGTAAATTCAGGTCGCGAGACCAGCGGTTCCAATGGATCAGCAAAGAGGAGCATTGAGCGACAAAGCAAGCGACACAAAGGAGTTTTGCATGGAGAGAAGGCCTTCGAAGAATACCTGCATACTCCATCCTCTTACCCAAGACCGCCATCATGAACTGCCATTGACATCCCTCAACATCCACCTACAACATATGCCCTGCAAAGGCCACTCTACTGCATTTTGTCGCTGTGTGACGGCGCAATCGGTAGGATTTTCCTACTTTGAACATGTGAATCCCTCTTTGTATATGCTTGGATACGTTGGTTTTTAAAGGAATCTGCTGAAGGATGTTCCATAAATCTTCATAAATTCTCTGAGACCAATCACCAGCTTGATCTGCAACAGGAGCTTCTCCAGGGAGATCCGCGTCAGATGAAGTTGCGTGACTGCTGTGTCGATGCCATCATGGCTGTACGCCAGAGGTGCAAATGTCCCCTTTTCGCCACTAATTGGAAAAATTTGCAAAATGCTTGACCTTCCTGTGTTGAGGACCTTTTTTGGTTTAGATTTATGGGGTGGGAGGGTTTCACCTGCAAGGCCCAGCTTCCCACCCTACCCATCCCCCTTGTATAGGCGTCACAATAGGCTCAGCACATTTGGACCTGCAACTTGTTTTTCAAGAACTGACTAGAAGCCGTCCAGATATCATGATGGAAGCCTGTGCGCTGGATCTTCTGTCTCCAGCCAACCCAGCATGGCCACCGGTCGCGATAAACGCCAAAGTTTGATTAGCGGGAATACGGATGGCTACAATGTTTGGATCTTTGACAAGCAAAATATTGAAAACAGGCATTAAATACAGCAGTTGTTATAATTTGCAGCAACATCTGGCTTCCGTGTAACCAAACATTTCTTCAAAAGCCCAGGTCTTCAGGTTGAAGGGCACACGCAGTGAGCTGGACGATAACCACGTTACTGGTCTCCGCCGCCCCTGACCATATAGAATTCCCCTTCGGCCTTGCAATTCTTTTTCCATTCTGTGCCCACTTACCACGTTGGCTGATCTGGTGACTGACTCTTATCAGAGTTTGAGTGGGCACTGCTATATTTCAGCTATCTGTTGCTGTGTGTATTCTTTCTCTCGAACTTATTCAGTCCTGTTGCCAGAAAAAACTCCACTTGCACAGCGAGTACAAAGCAATTATGGAAAGTTTTGTTTGCGTGCAATAACTCAAATGATTGGAAGGACCCGCGTGAACTATCACATGAAATTCATATATATTTGTTGCATTCATACAATTTTGCATATTTTCATGTTTACAAAAAAAAAAGTTATTTTTCACAATCTCGTTCGTGTACAATAAGATGTCAAGAGTGTTTATTTTACAGAGACAAAGGCTTTTGTTTGGGTGTCCAATGCATTCCGGGCCTAGTGACCAACTTCAGGGACAGTTTCTAGAAAAATCATTAATAAACAGAATGTACATATTTGCTGAAAAGAATTCTGCTTTGCTTACCATATATACGTTGTCCTCATTTTGACATATTTACCAGCCTTTGTTTCCACGCCTATGCACTTGTGGGGCCTTTACAAATAGTGCAAGATTTAAGTTCAGAAACCCCTTTGGGTATCTGCAATACAAGTAAGTAGTACATTATTCACCTTTGTGTCTCACAGGTAGGGTGACCAGACGTCCGGGTTTTCCCAGGGCAGTCCGGGGAAATCACCCAACGTCCCGGGAGTTTTTTTAGTTTATAAACCCCGTCCGGGGTTTTGATTACGGACCTTTTTTGGCGTATTTTTTTGTTGCCGGTACCCGATTTCGAAATCCCGAAACCAGGTCCTGGCGCGACTTTTCCTGTGCGAATGGGGGCGTGAAATGCTTTTCACGACCAGTTTCCTCCCCCTTCCCCTCCCCGGCGCGCTCCTCCAATGAGAGGAGTGTGCCTGTTAGCACACCCTCTCCTTCACTCCCGCAACGGGCCAACGAAACAGAAGTAGGACTAAAGTCGTTTGTGTATTTTCTTTAGTCCTACTTCTATTTGCATAGCCCGGCCAGGTTTTTTTTTTTAGAAAATCTGGTCACCCTACTCACAGGTGCATTTCCCAGACGCTAAATAATGAATAATGGATCATACCGTATCTTGTTCATTCATTCATTCCAGCTTTCTTGGGGTTCTAATCCTGGCAACCCTATGTTGAGGCTACTTCTATTCAGGTTTTGTCGATTAGAGACCTTAGTCTGACACTGGTTTAAATATTACAAATTGTCTTCCCTTCATCTTATTCCTAAAGCGTTTCCACCGGACATCAGGACAGAAATGATGTGTTCCCGTTCTGCTTTTATTTTGAAAATGGCGCCGGCGATTGGTGCGCGATGTTATCTCCAGCGTGATGACGTCATTGCGTGCCGGTGGCCATTTTAAAGTAGTTTTGATAGCAAGTGTGCTATATCAATAATAGATTAAGTCCTTAATGGCAGACAGTATAATACCATGATTCACAGTTTATGGTGGACGGTTTCCCCTAAATGCATGTGTCATTTTATAGAGCTGCGACATCCGTTCCAAAGCTGTCACCTTACACGCTCTCATCTGCCATGCTAGTTTGTTAGTCATTTGCCATGCTAGTTTGTTAGTCATTTGCCATGCTAGATTGACAGAGCCACTTGCCATGCTGGTTTGTTAGTCATTTGCCATGCTAGGTTGTTAGTCATTTGCCATGCTAGATTGTTAGCCACTTGCCATACTAGATTGACAGAACCATTTGCCATGCTAGATTTTTAGACTCACTCTGCCTGCCTGCAATTAGATAGCAGCTTCATTCTCCATTACACCTGATGGGTGCCATATGTTTAGCTACCAAATTATAGACTTGCGGTCCGCTCTATGACTTGAGCCTGATAGCAACCTCTATTCTATCCCCATCTACGGTCAGCCCTATAACTAGCTCTACACCTACGATATGTACCTCCCACTGATCTACACGGTCCTATTAAGGTCAATCCTCTATACAATCACCCTACAAGATTTTAGTATGCCACCTCTCCCTAAGCAGGGTGACATGATCACCAGACCTTGCCCCTTAGCACAGAGGAACCTCAAATTATTAGCGAGTCTTTCAAGACTGCACGACCCTCTAACTAAAAAAAGTCAAGTAACGCCACCTCTGGTCCTTGCAAAACTAGCAACCATCAGCACCCTCTCCAAATGAATAGCAGACTCTTCTGTGAGCCTACCCTTACCTTGAAATGTAACGTTAAGACACTGCCATCACTGCCCCAACCAGCTTAGTCTGGGATAAAGGGTGCCCTCATAAACGCCCGGTCTATGGTTGCCCACGCAACCGATATTGCAGACCTTCTACAAATGAAAACATAGATTTCTTAGCGATTACTGAATCCTGGCTCCACCCTGCACCTGGACAAGCAATTATGCTAGCCATCCCAGACGATTATACTCTCCTAAAACTAGATCTCACCTCCTCCCGAGGTGGAGATCTTGCCATAATCGCAAAAAATAACCTTATACTGAGACTCTCATCACCTCATAACTCAAAGTCATGTGAATCCTTAACGGCCAAGTTAGCTACATCTAACACGCAATCTATTTCAATCCATCTGATATACCGACCACCAGGCCCTCTAGGCTGCTTTGAAGAAGACTTAACAAACATTTTGTCCAACAATCTGAAAAACTCTTCTCAGAGTGTCATACTAGGAGACTTCAACCTTGGCTTCAGTGACCACTTAGACACTAATGCCACTCAAATCAACAATTCCTTAGAGGAGCTAGGCTTTACCCAAAAGATCTCAGGTCCCACCCACACTAAAGGTAGAACCCTTGACTGGATTGCCAAGCATAACTGCCCAATTACAGTCACGTCCATAATACCTCAGTCTTGGTCGGACCACCATCTGATCATGTTCTCATTAGAGGCCGCACCTCCTGTGCATACTGACAGTATTGCCCCAGCTGCCCCTACTAGGAAAAAAAGAAACATTACTCCGGAAAACCTCATGGCCCTGATACTACCTACCCTCAACTCCATCCCAGACCACACAGACACCTTCAATATGGTAGAAATATATAACAAAGTGATGCGTTCATCAATTGCTGTTAAAGCCCCATTGAAAATGCGAAAGAGCAAACCCTGCAAACATGTGAATACCTGGTTCTCTCCTTACCTAAAAGCAATCAGACAAGAGAAATGGTGATATGAAAAAATATGGAGACTAGACCCTTCAGAGATTAACAAGAGCAACCTGAATAAACAAGGATCCCTCTACAAAAAATAAATCATCCTTGCTAAACAAACTTCCTACAACTTCTGAATCTCCCAAGCTAAATCTAATACCAAAGAGCTTTTCGCTATACTAAAAGAGATAGAATCCCCTATCCAAACTCCAGAGTCCTGTCTGAAGGATAAAAACTGGTGCTCCGGCATACAAAATGCTCTGGCTAACAAAATCACAACTTTGCAAACTAAGATCAGTAATAAAAAAATACTCTTCTTACTTCCTCTAAACCTAGCATTCCTAACATGACAGCGCCACGATCTAGCCTGACACTACCTCATGCAGCCACTCCCCACTTTAACTTTCGTGAAGTATACACTAAAGAGGTTGAAAACGTCATCCTTACTCTGAAACCCTCGAATTGCCATGGTGACCTATGCCCTGCACAACTCATAAAAGATGCAGCTTGTGAATTCTCCCCTTTTATTACAAAACTCATAAATGCATCCTTTTCGACTGGCACCATACCCAATAACTTAAAACAATCCTGGGTCCTCCCTCTCCTCAAAAAACAGAACCTTGACCCATTCATCCCCACTAATTACCATCCCATTACCACAGTCTCTTTCCTACTTAAAATCCTCGATAAAGTAGCATATCTACAAATCCAACACTTTCTCGAATACAACCACCTCTTAGGAGTCTGACAGTCAGGCTTCAGACCCCAACATGGCACCGAGACCGCACTTGTAGACCTTCAGGCTCAAATAGATGAGTTGAGAGACGAGGGCAAGACAGCATTACTGCTGCTCCTCGATCTCTCAGCTGCATTTGATCTGGTTGAGCAGGAGATCCTCTGCAACCATCTTAAATCGGCAGCCCACTTCTCCCAAGGGGCTATAGATTGGAATCAGTCCTTTCTCAATAACAGAACAATGCTAGTCTTTTCCCCATTAGCAGCTGCTGACCCAATGCCCATTACCTGTGGTGTGCCACAGGGCTCGTGTGTCTCTCCCACTCTGTACAACATTTTCACAAAGCCCCTTTTCGATGATCTTGATAGTCTGGGTATCACCTACACAAATTATGCCGATGATGCTTAGATCCTCATCCTGCTGATGGGGGATTATGACAAGGATTTGGCCTTTGTGAATAGAGTCTACCTCATCATCCAGGCATGGATGGCCTCCCACGGTCTATTCCTGAATGATGACAAAACGGAACTCCTCATCCTGGGCACTACAGCTAATCTCAACAAACTTGGCCATACCTACTCTTCGTTTGTAATCGACAATAACATTATTGCTGTAGCTAAGGAGGTCAAGACCCTGGGTTTTTATCTAGACTCCACACTAACATTTAAAAACAGTTAAATGCTATGGCCTACGCCACTTCATACACCTGCAAACTTATCAGAGCAGCCAAACCCTTCCTTTCCTCCAACAACTGCATCACCTTAGCAAGAGCCTTGATTCTGTCCAAACTGGACTATTGCAATGCTCTATATGTAGGTAGCAATAAGTACATCACGGATAAGATTCAAATCTTGCAAAACGATGCATTAAGAGCAGCCTATGCCTCCCGAAGAAAGCCCATATTTCTGAGACCAGAAGATCCGTCAATTGGCTTTCCACGAAAGACAAGATCCTCCTCAAATCTGCCTCTCTGACACACACATGTCTCCACCACTCTGCCCCACAATACCTCATAACAAGATTCACCAGACAAGTATCCTGCCGCCCTTCCAGAAAGGTGAATTCTAACCTCCTACTGGTGCCCAGATTTAAACGTACTACCACTGGGGGAAGTAGCTTCTCTGTCAAAGCAGCACAACAATGGAACTCGCTACCGCCATCTCTAGGGAAAGATTTGCCATACTTACAATTCAGAGCTAACCTCATTCGTTGGATCAAGGAACATGATATCTAATGTATTGGTACTTATTGTCCTTCCAGTTACAAATTTGTAAACTATTTATATCATATTCTTCATGTAATTATCGACCCATTGCACTTCTTCTCAATTCTGCTGTTGTGTCCGGCACTGTAACCACAGCTGGCCTCCACAGTATCACATGTGACCTAAGCCATACAATCCTCGTGTTGCTCCTGCGCCCTGCTACCTCCGGGTTAGGTGCGCACTACAAATAATAAAGACAAACAGACAAGCAAACTTACCTGGCCGACAAGGTCACCATTGCTGCCAGTCAGTGCTCCACAAGAAGCCAGGGCTGGCATAACGAGGCCCACAGCAAACCCTGCCATGCGGGGGGTAGCGTCATGGGATGTCCCTTGGACTAAATAAAATAATTTGTGTTCTTTTTTTAGTCACTCTGCCTTTATAAAAACATTATTTCTGTTACAGCGTAACAGAAATAATTTCTTTATGAAGGCAGAGTGACTACAAAAAGAAACAATTTATTTTTGAAGTCTGACGGCTCCCTCCACCCCATGACATGGAAGCCTCTAGGCTGGAGGCCTCAATGTCATGGGGTGGGGAGCTTTATGACTTCAAAAAGAAAGATTTTCTTTTTGAAGTTACTCTGCCTTCATAAATAAATTATTTCCATTATGGTTCAGTCCTTAATGGAAACAATTTCTTTATGAAGTCGGAGTGACTTAAAAAAGAAACCATTCTTTTTTTAAGTAATAGGGCTCACCTCAACCCCATGACATGTGCATATGTGAGTGTGGGGTGAAAGAGTGCACACTTAAATGTATAGGTGGCTGCCATTGTGAGTGTATGGTGAAAGGGTGCACACTTAAATGTATAGGTGGCTGGCTGTGTGAGTGTATGGTGAAAGGGTACACACAAATATATGGGTGGCTAGGTGTGCATGTGTGCATGTACGGTGAAAGGGTGCACACTTAAATATATAGGTGCTGCCTGTGTGAGTGTATGGTGAAAGGGTGCAGACTTAAATGTATAGGTGGCTGGCTGTGTGAGTGTATGGTAAAATGGTGCACAATTAAATGTATGGGTGGCTAGGTGTGTCGAGTGTATGGTGAAAGGGTGCACACTTAAATGTATTTGTGGCTTCCTGGGTGTGCCTGAATTAGGAAAGGGTGTACACTTAATTGTATAGATGGATGCCTGTGTTAGTGTATGGTGAAAAGGTGCACACTTAAATCTGTGGGTGGCTGCCTGTGTGTGTGTGCCTGTATGGTGAAAGGATGCACACTTAAATGTATGGTTGGCTGCCTGGGTGTGCCTGTATTTATTTATTTGTATTTGCAAAGCACCTAAACGCAGGGGCATCAAGGTGCTGTTGCGATCAGTTACTTGGTACATATACTTGAAGAAGTAAACATTTAACAGTCAGAAAGAAGATAAAGCAGACATGTGGAAGGCCTTGTCACTTAAAAAGTCTATAGACTAATGTGGGAAAGTTTTGGCAAAAAGCCAAGTTTTTAGAGTTTTCCTGAACACCTAATGAGAGTTTTCTGCTTTTTGCGAGGGATGAAGGGCGTTCCACTGAGATGCCGCTATAGAAGGGAAGCTCACCAATCCTTCTCTGACATGTTTGAATTTTGGCGGTGCGATTTGGTGGGTGTGGGAAGCTTTGGCCAGTTTGGAGGAGTTGACTTTCACAGTTCTTTGGGATAAGTATTCCGGTGCTGTGTTTAGAAGGCATTTGTGGGTGATGGTGAGAATTTTGAAGTTAATCATGGTGAAAGGGTGCACACTTAAATGTATGGGTGCCTGCTTGGAAGTGCCGGTATGGTTAAAGGATGCACACTTAAATGTATGGGTGCCTGCTTGGAAGTGCCGGTATGGTTAAAGGATGAACACTTAAATGTATGGGTGCCTGCTTGGAAGTGCCAGTATGGTTAAAGGATGCACACTTAAATGTATGGGTGCCTGCTTGGAAGTGCCAGTATGGTTAAAGGATGCACACTTAAATGTATGGGTGCCTGCTTGGAAGTGCCAGTATGGTTAAAGGATGCACACTTTAATGTATGGGTGCCTGCTTGGAAGTGCCAGTATGGTTAAAGGATGCACACTTAAATGTATGGGTGCCTGTTTGGAAGTGCCAGTATGGTTAAAGGATGCACACTTAAATGTATGGGTGCCTGCTTGGAAGTGCCAGTATGGTGAAATGATGCACACTTAAATGTATGGGTGCCTGCTTGGAAGTGCCGGTATGGTGAAAGGATGCACACTTAAATGTATGGGTGCCTGCATGGAAGTGCCGGTATGGTTAAAGGATGCACACTTAAATGTATGGGTGCCTGCTTGGAAGTGCAGGTATGGTTAAAGGATGCACACTTAAATGTATGGGTGCCTGCTTCGAAGTGCCAGTATGGTTAAAGGATGCACACTTAAATGTATGGGTGCCTGCTTGGAAGTGCCAGTATGGTTAAAGGATGCACACTTAAATGTATGGGTGCCTGCTTGGAAGTGCCAGCATGGTGAAATGATGCACACTTAAATGTATGGGTGCCTGCTTGGAAGTGCCAGTATGGTGAAAGGATGCACACTTAAATGTATGGGTGCCTGCTTGGAAGTGCCAGTATGGTGAAAGGATGCACACTTAAATGTATGGGTGCCTGCTTGGAAGTGCCAGTATGGTGAAAGGATGCACACTTAAATGTATGGGTGCCTGCTTGGAAGTGCCAGTATGGTTAAATGTATGGGGCGCTGCCATGGTGTGTCTGTATGGTGAAAGAGTACACAATTAAATTTAAGGGTGGCTGTGTGTGTGTGTGTGGGTGTGTGTGTATGTGTGTGTTGAATGGTGTGTGTGCTTGAGTTCAGGGGCACAATGCAACCTACATTTCGGGGTGTGTGCTAACCCTTCAAAAGTTGGGAGAGGTGCTAATTTCACTGGCGGTGGGGGAGGGGCACACTTATTTGTGTGGGGCATCTAACTTCTTTATGCATTCTGATGAGACTATTCTAGTGAAGCTTTAATGTTACAAGCAGTTAACTCTCTCATTTAAGGCTGAAAGCACCCTCTTATGGACTGCAGTGAGAATAAGCGGTTTTCTGACACCTCTCTACTCTTCCAATCACTTCCCTGGCATGCAAGTACTAAACCCACATCAAGATTTCAATTGGCTAACACATTATGCATTTGAATGCAGGCACTAACAGTGAAATGCTTTATGTTAGTAATTGCTGGGCCTTTGTTAACAGCAAAACCCAGGTGCTGTTTAACATCTGTGTCCTGTTCTGCCCCAATGACTCTGTAGGTCAGCCAGGTCGAGTGAACATAGCCCAAAAGGTGAAGAGGGGAGTGGGGGGAGAGGGCTGAAGCACAGCCATCTAAATGGTGTTCCACCACTACTCGTGTTTAATCCCATGGTTACTTGTGTATGAGGCACTTTGACTCATACACAAGTACTGGGATGAGGTAGAGGGACATGGAGGTAATGCCTGGATTAGTTATCTGTAATCTTTGTTACTCCTAGTGCCACTCTTCCTCATTCCAGTATTTACCTATGAGGCAATGAGCCTCATATGTAAGCACTGGGACAAGGAAAAGGGACATGGGTATAATTCTAGGCCGAGAAGATGATTTTGTCACGATCCATGCCCCTGACCCCCTCAGGTATAACAGCCCCCTAGCAGCAGTGGGGCCAAAGCCCTTCATACTGGCCCCAAGGGCCTCAAAACTCCATCAGAAACATAAATGGAGTCAGTCCTGGCGCCTTTGGCCCCAGGCTCATTATCAGGAATAAAGCAATACCAGTTTTGGACCTTAATCCAACATGGAGGCCCATAACACAGCTCAGTTCTTTAGAACCAAACCATGCGGTCTAGTGTTTTGGGTGTAGCTGGGCCTGGAACTACTTGTCCTGGAACTACTTAACCTGGGCTATTTAAACCACACCCAAACAGCAGAACACGTTTTGCGTTATTCTGCACTCCTGCAGCGTAACACTCACCGTGTCCAGCTCTTGCTCAACTGCTTCTCCGGCGGCCCGATCCTGAAGCCCTAGATCCGGATTCCACTAATAACCTGGAAGATCAAGAACAGCATTAGTGAGCAAGAACACTTACCTGTGGAGTAACCAGCCTTGAATCCATCCTGCACTTCGCTTACCTCGCCCATCTCCGGAGTTCACCGCAACCTGCAAGGGAGAAGGAAGAAGGTCAGCATTAACAAAGTACTTACCTGGGCAAGCAGCGCTTCGATCGCTCATCACTTCGGAACATCACCTCAACCTGTACAAAGAAGGGAAGAGAACACAGGTTAGCAATTAACACCAATAAACAGCACAGCACTCCGCGCATCAATAACTCGCCGTGGTCTGCGCCATCGGCGCGGCAACTCCGAGATCGCAACCATTCCTGTGAAAACAAAAAGAGACATTGTTAGGGAACAGCGTAGTGGAGCAAGACGTCGAGAAGACAGAGAAAACAGAGAGAAAGAAAGAGATAGAATAAAGACGGAAAAGACATTATAACTCATCTGGAAGCAAGCAGAGTCGGAGTCACAGCCGTTCTGGACCCGACCTAAGGGAACACGGACCAGTGAAGCAACTAGGTCCACGGAACGCCCTCACCAACCACACGCCCCTGCACAGAGATGCATGACAGAGAGTTCAAAGCACAAAAACTAAGATGAACAATAACCCCAAGGCAGGGGATTTGGTCCAGAGGGAGGTGGGAGTCCACCCATCACAGAACCACTATCTTAACCCTCCATTCTCCTGTTATAGGTGCTACCCAACGTCTGGCACACAAGCAAGCAGAGAGGGGTCCAGGATAGCGCTTAGACCTCCATCCAGTATTGTGTGGCGCCCCCGTGGATACCAGGTGAGCGTAACAGAACGCAAAGCTTCAATTAAAAACATCCACCTGGGCATCATGGAAACATCAGAGACTGAACAACTAGCCCAGTTACTGGGAGAATAACGGGCCAAGGTGCACTCCGCCCGGCAAGAAATCAATGCCCTTAGGAGGGTGTTGATTGTCACCAAGGACTGCACCGATGAATTAGCCAGACAATTGCTCCAAACACAGGCTGGGCAGGCTCAGTTGCCAGGAAGTATTCTGTCGGTTCCAGCCACATCCGTCAATCCAGTGCAGGTGGTCCTCCCTGGGACAGTTCCTTTGGCCCCACTGGAATGTTTTACGGGGGACCCAAGAAAATATGCAGTATTCATGAACCAGTGCCACCTCCATTTTATTTGTAGACCCAGAGCCTTTCCTAACGATCAGTCGCGGGTTGCCTTGGTTCTGTCATATCTGAGTGGCAGTGCTGCGGATTTTTCCATACCATTAGTAAGCCAGGATGACCCACTCCTGCGGTATTTCAGGGGGTTTCAACATGAGATGGAGAAGCTGTTTGCCTGACATACCCAGGGCCAAGCTCTGGATAACGAACTTCTGTCCCTCCACCAAGGCAGCCAAGATTTGTTAACATATATCACAACTTTTAACAGACTTGTCATTGAAACTGGGTGGCCTGAGGAGAAACAAACAATGTTATTCCATCGAGGATTATGGGGGGAATTGAAAGACGTCCTAGCTCAGGTGGTAAACCCACCAAAAGACTGTGCAGAGTTCATCAATCTAGTGGTGCAGCTAGACCACAGGCTGCAAGATCGAAGGACAGATCGAGCCAGAACATCAGAAAACACTTTGGAAACCATGCAAATTGGGGGGGGGGGGGGTACAGAGCCCATTAACCAAGGCAGAGAGAGACAAAAGGAGACAACAGCAATTATGCCTGTACTGTGGGAAATCAGGTCACTTCCTCAGAGAATGTCCCATAAAACCCCCTAGGCGAACAGCTGAAGCTACAGAGAAAGAAGGAGGAGAACAAGAGTCGGAAAACTTCCAGGCCCGGCAAGTGTAGAGGTCCGTTTGTCAAGCGAAGGAAAAGAGCCACAGACCTCACACCTTGCCCTGTCTGTGATTTTGATCATTCACCAACAACCATCTCGGATGCATGCTGTGGAGGCATAGATAGACAGCTCAGCTGTTGGTAACTACATAGACCAAGGCCTGGCAACAAGGATGGGGCTTCCCCTCTGTCAGAAAACGACAACTGAGAAGGTCGCCACTGTCGACGGCATGGAGATGGCTTCTGGTCCTGTAACTCAACACACAGCAGAATTGACCCTTCTGTGCCAAGACGGACATAGGGAAGCCATTGCCTTCGACCTTATCACGGCCACTCAGTTCTGGGTGATTCTAGGGATGCTGTGGTTGCTGGCTCACAATCCTAACATCGACTGGCGAGCCAAAAAATTAACCTTCTCCAATGAGTGTGCTCATGCCTGTTACCAAGTGGAAATGCCATTGTCTGACCCAGAGACACCTGTCCAAGATAAAAAGGCGTTGGTACTAGGTGTAACAAGTACACTACCAAGCGAATACCACGATTTCCAAGACATATTCCAAAAAGAACAGGCGAATACCTTACCCCCTCACAGGCCATATGACTGTCAGATCGACCTCGTACCTGGTGCACAAATCCTGTGTAGTTGAATTTATGCACTCACCGAACCTGAAAATCTCCACTTGAAATCATATCTGGACCAATACCTGGCAAACGCTTTTATCCGCCCGTCCAAATCCCCGGCAGCCTCGCCCCTATTCTTCGTACCCAAGAAGGAGGGGGACTTGAGAACGTGCATCGCCTACCACGCACTAAACCAGGTAACAGTTAAAAACCATTATCCTCTACCTCTTATCCCAGAACTGCTGGACCAAATCAAGGATGCCCAAATTTACACCAAATTGGACCTCAGGGGGGCATACCATCTTGTGCGTGTAAAGAAAGGAGATAAATGGAAGATCTACTTTCATACTAAATACGGGGTGTACGAATATCAGGTGATGCCCTTTAGGCTTTGCAACGCTCCTGCCGCGTTCCAGTACTTCATGAACGATGTAGTATGGAAATTAATCAACGTATGTGCCCTAGTTTACATCGAAAACATCTTGGTGTACTCCTCTTCTAAACTGGACCATGTCAGGCACATTTGCTCCATCCTTGCAAAACTCCCAACAGCACCAGCTATACGCCAAACTTGAAAAATGCTCCTTCCATGTCACCGAAGTCGAGTTCCTTGGTTTTGTCCTCACTCCCAGAGGCGTCCGGATGGATATGAAAAAAGTAGACGACATCCTTAGCTGGACATCACCGTCTTCAGTCAAAGGTGTCCAAAGTATGCTCGGCTTTGCAAACTTTTATCACCGATTCATCCTGGGTTTCTCCCAGATTGCGCACCCGATCACTTCTTTATTACGAAAAAACAACAAACTGTTCCAATGGACAGAAGAGATGGAAAAGGCCTTCCATGAACTCAAGAAAAGATTTACCTCAGCCCCGGTGCTACGAAATCCCTGCCCAGATCTCCCATGTGTAATGGAAACAGGTGCCTCCAGCATGGCAATGGGGGCTGTTCTTTCCCAAAGGGATCCCGAAACAGGCCAGTTACATCCCATGGCCTTTTGGTCGCAAAAATGTACTACACTGAACTTAACTATGCAATAACAGACAATTAACTCCTAGCGATTAAGGCAGCCTTTAAGGTTTTGCAGCATTACCTCCTAGGCACCAGACATACCAACACAGTAATCGCCAACCATCACAACTTACAATACCTCAAGACGGCAAAGGCTCAATCATCCCGTCAACTCCGATGGGCTTTATTCTTCACAGAATATGATTACAGAATCACGTACCGACCTGGAGTCCAGAACAGAAAAGCCGATGGCCTATCCTGTATGGGTATTGATGAGAATGCATATTCAACCCCAGACCCAGTGGCCATTATTCCAGGTGATAAACTACTAGGACTTACAACAATGTTATCTCTGGACTAACTCCAAAAAGAAATTCGGCTCCTAATGAACACTGAGGCCCTGCAAGACTGGATCACTCAAGGTGAACATTACACAACAAAGAACGAACTCCCATATTTCAGAGGGCGTTTATATCTACCAAATAAGGCACTACAAGAACAAGTAATTTCTGGTTATCACAACCCCTGATAGAAGGACATCCAGGAATTGCCAAGACCCTAGCCAAGGTGAAAAGAAATGATTGGTGGCCGACCTGGCGAAAGGACATTACACAGTTTATCCTGTCATGTGGCATTTGTGCACAGAATAAATCTCAGAAACAAAGACCTGCGGGCCTTCTTCAACCCCTGGAAATTTCACTTGCACCATGGCACACACTCTCTTTCATCACAGATCTGCCTTCCTGTCAAGGGTTCATTACTATCCTAGTGGTTGTTGACCTATTCTCTAAAATGGCCCATTTCATTCCATTCCGCTTAAGGGCCTACCAAACGCATCCAGTCTGGCAAAGGTGTTTTTAGAGAATATCGTAGGATTACATGGTTTCCCTTCCGTCCTGATTTCTGACCGAGGGAGTCAGTTTGTGTCTAGCTTCTGGAGGAAGAGTTGTGCAATTGCCCAAATCGATATTCGTCTGTTCACTAGTCACCATCCCCAAACTGATGGCCAAACGGAGCGGACGAATCAGACATTAGAGCAATACCTACGGTGCATGTTACATCAAGTGGAAGAAAGCTGGAAGGATGTGCTGTGGATAGCTGAATATGCCTACAACAACTCGCTACACACCAGTACCGGACAGAGTCCATTTTATATTGTATATGGAAGGCACCCATGTACTTCCGATTTAGATACCCCCAATGCCTTGGAAATGCCTGCGGTGAAGACTTTACATACAACCATCACTCAAGCCTTCAAAAAAGCAGCAGAACACTTGATCCAAGCCAAAGAAACACTGAAGAAAAGCCCCAGACTTCCAAGTCGGAGATCTGGTTGGCATCTCGACATGAGCCCATAAGAGGAACTCAAACATTTCGTCCCAGATATCTAGGGCCCTATACCATCAAGGCTATTATAAATCCTGTGGCAGTAAAACTAGCTTTACCACCAAATATGCAGATACATCCCATATTCCATGTGTCACTCTTAAAACCTGTTCACCTTGGAACTCGGGTCAAAACACCACCAAATCCTGTACTGGGTAACGGAGAACCCGAAGTTGAAGTCAAGGACATCCTAGATTCTAGGCTCACCAGGTCCAAGTTATATTACTTAGTGGACTGGAAGGGATACGGCTCTCAGGACAGGACATGGGAGCCTAGCGAGCATGTCCATGCGCCACGCCTGGTAAGACGATTTCATCGCAACCCTCCGACCAAACCAGGGCCAGACAGAGGAAATAACTTGAGAGGGGCCTTAGAGGGGAGTGCTGTCATGATCCATGCACCTGACCCCCTCAGGTACAGCATCCCCCTGGCAGCAATGGGGCTAATGCCCTTCACAATGGCCCCAAGGGCCTTAAAACTCCATCAGAAACATACATGGAGTCAGTCCTGGCGCCTTTGGCGCCAGGCTCATTATCAGGAATAAAGCAATACCAGTTTTGGACCTTAATCCAGCATGGAGGCCTATTACACAGCTCAGTTCTTTAGAACCAAGCCATGCGGTCTAGTGTTTTGGATGTGGCTGGGCCTGGAACTACTTGGCCTGGAACTACTTTACCTGGGCTATTTAAACCACACCCAAACAGCAAACACGATTCGCGTTATTCTCCACTCCTGCAGCGTAATGCTCACTGTGTCCAGCTCCTGCTCATCTGCTTCTCTGGCGGCCTGGTCCTGAAGCCCTAGATCTGGATTCCATTAGTAACCTGGAAGAACAAGAACAGCATTAGCGAGCAAGAACACTTACCTGTGAAGTAACCGGTCTTGAATCCATCCTGCGCTTCGCTTACCTTGCCCATCTCTGGAGTCCGCCGCAACCTGCAAAGGTAAAGAAACAAGGACAGCATTAATAACAATTCCTACCTGGGCAAGCAGCAAGTCCTGGCAGCACCCTGTGCTTCTCTTACCTCGCCCATCTCTGGGTTTCCCCGCAACCTGCAAGGGAGAAGGAACAAGGGCAGCATTAACAAAGTACTTACCTGGGCAAGCAGCGCTTCGATTGCTCATCACTCCGGAACATCACTGCAACCTGTACAAAGAAGGGAAGAGTACACAGGTTAGCAATTAACACCAATAAACAACGCAGCACTCCGCGCATCAATAACTCGCTGTGGTCTTCGCAACTCTGAGATTACAACCATCCCTGTGAAAACAAAAAGAGACAGTCTCATTACGAGGTTGGAGGTAGCCATGGAGCTAATAGCTCCATGGCTGCCTCAAAACCCTTCCGACTCCGCCCTGGTGAATGGAGCAATTACCGGTCCATTCTGAGGTCGGAGGGACCAGTAATTCCCCATTCACCAGGGCCATTCCCCATTCCCATTTGAGCCCCCATAGGGCTCAATGGGAATGGGGAA
The DNA here is from genome assembly GCF_040938575.1 of Ambystoma mexicanum. Classification (NCBI taxonomy): domain Eukaryota; kingdom Metazoa; phylum Chordata; class Amphibia; order Caudata; family Ambystomatidae; genus Ambystoma; species Ambystoma mexicanum. The sequence goes on from NC_090941.1 coordinate 1,111,100,838, forward strand.
GGTGCTAATAACGGTACCACAAATTGCGGAACCGTTATTAGCTCTAGGGTTCCTTTTTTGCGGGTCCCTTCCTTAACTTCTGCAAAAACCAGGAGTTAAGGAAGGACCCGCAAAGGGAACTCGTAGTAGGGAGGTAAGGGATTACCGGCACCGGTGCCCTTACCGGTGCCGGTAATCCCTTACCTCCCACCTCGTAATGAGGCCCTTTGTTAGGGAAACCGCGTAGTGGAGCAAGACGCTGAGAAGACAGAGAAAACGGAGGGGAAGAAAGAGACAGAATAAAGACGGAAAAGACATTAAAACTCACCTGGAAGACAGCAAGCAGAGTCACAGTCACAGCCAGTCTGGACCTGACATAAGGGCACACTGACCAGTGAAGCAACTAGGTCCACAGAACGCTCGCACCAACCACGCGTCCCTGTACAGAGACTTCAACGCACACAAACCTAAGGTGAGCAATAACCCCAAGGGAGGGGATTTGGACCAGAGGGAGGTGGGAGTCCACCCATCACAGAACCAGTATCCTAACCCTCCATTCTCCTGTTATAGGCGCTACCCAATGTCTGGCACATAACCAAGCAGAGAGGTGTCCGGGATAGCGCTTAGACCTCCATCCAGTATCGTGTGGCGCACCCGTGGATACCAGGTGAGCATAACAGATTTTGGGGGTTGGGAGGGGTGGGAGGGAGAGGGGATTTGTGGGTGGCAGTGGGGGAAGTGGGGTGGGATGGGGATTGTGCAATAAATTGCATTGGTCATCCATGTCCAGGCTATGCAGGCTTGCTATATGGTATTATTGGATAGAGAGGCATTTTGGTGCACCCAGTCTAGTAATTTCTTAATTTGGCTTGACTTTTTTTTTAACTGGGCATCTCTGATGAAGCAGTGAAATTACCCAGCTAGTCTGGCATTTGTGTGCAGCCAGTCTAGCTGTTTCTTACTGCAACATTGTATATTTTTCTAGGTAACTGTGATAAAATAACCATGATAAGTGTTATTGCTTTGGATGGCATTTTGGTGCAACCAGTCTAGGTATGTCTAAATGTGGCCTGGAATGCTTTTATTGTAATATGTTATTACATGTCTAGACTGGTCTACATTGTGCAGCCAGTTGGACATGTTTTCACTGTGCATGGCATTTTTAATAGCAAAGCATTATATTAATTAAAGCATTCATGTTCCTGTGCACTGTTGGTGACTTGCATGTATTGCATTTTTCAATTGGTGTTACCCTACAAAATAATTTCAAACGCTTTGGCCTTCAAGCCAATTTTTCTCAGAAAGTGTGCTGTATAATGCATTAAAACACATATTTTATTATTTATATATTTTTTTAATTTAAATTGACTTATAAATGGTTATACAAAAAGACAACATTTAGCCACATTGGAATCCAGATACAAAACAAATATTTGGGAATTAAATAAAACCATACACATGATTTAAAGTCAAAATACATACAGAGGCGTTTGCCTACAACAGGAGTCCAATATCCCCATGCTGTTATATCATCTATTATTCTGCCTCTTTAAAAGTCTCCTTTATAATGTAAAAAATGAAGACCAGGAATTTGACCAACGCCAGTGTTATGGTTATCTTTTCTCCCTCCAGGAGCACCTTCCACCGTTGGTCGGTTGTTCTCCGACCATATTTGACAATTACTTCATTCATTAGTACCACTCGCTGTGTATGTTACCAGTTCTTCTTTGCCTTTCTTCCGCCATTGCACTTCTCTAGTAGGGAGCAAGTTCAGTCGAAAAAACAAGAATTGCATTCTGAAAAACCAATTAGGAAATATTTGCAGATATCTAGGAACCGTGTTCAACTTCCGCGATTCCTCATTAATTTTGTTGTAGCCTTTGTATTTAGATCTTTCTTCCTGGGTGGTTATCCAGTCTTGCGTAAACAGGTTTTGTGTGGACTCTACTAAATCTGCCAATATTTCGTTGCAGTTGTGCTCCCATTCCTTCAATATTGGTTCTTTTCCTTCTAGAAGGGCCTTTTTCAAGACCACAAAGCCCCCCTTTGGGTTGTCTTCCATGAATTTCCTAATAAATGACAAGGTTTTCCAAGTAAGAAGGGCCTTCAGTGACGTCTGCCCTAATTCCATACAAACAGACTGTATCGGGGTCGAGTTAGGCAAACCCAGGACTTCTTTTTCCAAAAGACGCCTTCTATACTTGGCCAGATTTCTGTCTTAAAGTTGAAAGAGGACTCTGCACCATATGACAGAATTGGGGCGACCTTTGTGCGATAGAAGGCAACCACTGGGAGCAACGAAAATCCACCAAATCTTTTTAGGAGCAATCTCCCTTGCGCCGCTAGATTCTCAGCTTTTCTTATTAACGATTGTAGTCTATGGGCGCCCGTAGCACTGGTGTTCATACATACTCCCAAGTAAGTGAGTGATTTTACCACTGGGACTTTCATACCTTGGAGTTTCCAATCAAACCTTTTTTTCCTCTGCGTGACACATGTTCCCCCAGTGCAAGGATCATTGATTTTTTGGGGTTAATCATAAGACCATTTGATTTGATATAAGACTAAAGTGCTTCCAATTGTCTTTGTAGGCCCACTGGGGTTTGGTCCACCAAGACCACATCATTAGCGAGAAGAGTATTCCAATGGTCGTGTTTGGAAGTTTGGAGAGAAAACATCTAATATCTGCAAAGGCTTGATCGATGTCCGAGATGAATAAATTAAAAAGATTGGGGGCCAAAGGACAACCTTGCTTCAAGCCCTTATTTGTCTTTAGGGCATTAGTCAGGAGACCCTCCGTATTCAACCTGATCTTCAAGTTAGTATTTGTATATAAATCCTGTATAGGTTCTAGCAGGTTATTGGGACATCCCCAATGATGTAATTTATCCCAAAGTTTCTGGCGCATGATCGTTTCAAAGGCCTGCGTTAGGTCAACAAATGCCAGGTTGATCTTGTTGTTTCTTTCCCTCTCTTTTCGAGCCTCTAATAGATTCAAGATGAAGGTGTTTAGAGACGGCCCTACTCCTTTCACAAATCCTGATTGTCTGGTGTCTCGATGACCTGAGGTGAAAGTCCACGTGACCAAGGATTTTAAGATCAGGGAGGCAAAAATCTTTCCTGGGAAGTTCAACAATGCGATGGGACGATAGTTGGATGGGTCTGTTTTTAGCCCCTTTTTGTAGATTTTAACAATAGTTGAGGCCTTCCAGGAGTTCGGGATCCTTCATATCTTTACAATATGGTCAAACATGATGGCCAAAAAGTTGGCCCAGAGTACTTTATTTTGCTTCATGATAAAGTTGCTCAAGCCATCTGTTCCAGGGGCCCGAGAATTAGATTACTTATTTATTATGTCGAGGATGGCGCTTGGGTGGTGATCAAAAGCATCCCATTTCCTGTCTTTTGACTGAGGACAGATTTCAGGAAGAGTCTCGCCCTTCTCGTCCTGGAATTTACTGAAGTAAGTAACCCAAGCTGTTGCTGGTATAGAGGATAATGTGAGCGCCTTGTGTGATGTGTCTGCTTGATTCATTAGGGCCCACATAGCTGCTGTGTTTCTTAGTTTCAGTTTATCCAGCACTTCTTCTGCGTCTTTTCTCAGCTGGTCTTTTTTGTACATTTTCCGCCAGTTTCGATATTGCTGTCGAGCTTTGGCCTTTAGCCGGCCTGCTAGGGGGGAGTTTTACTTAGTGATGTCCGTGATGTTCTTTTTCAATGCCTTTTTTTTCAAGGCCACCACTGGATCATAAACATGGCGATGTATGATTCTCGGGCGGCATGACCATCCCTTCTTTATCTCAAACTCAGAAAAAAGGTTCAAGTAGTTTAGTCTTTGCAGCCCACTGATGTATTCAGGTTGAGTAATAATATTTTTTAGATTCTTGCTTAAATTGTGCAGATGATGAGTTGCTATTTTCAATCTGTTATGTCCTTGCGTAACTTCCAGATCTAAAGAAAATGACTCAACATTTTTCTGAATGACCACAGACAGGGATATGCTCAGCAGGTTGGGGTCGTGCTTTTGACTCGCATTGTATCAGCGAGTGATAGCATGGCTTTATCTGGATGAATGTAATCCAGGATTTTACCACCGTTGTTACCATTCATGGTGGTATGTCCCAGGATATCACCAGGGATATTACCATTGAGGATAACCATATCTTTCAGGTCTATAGTTTGCCTCCATTGAAATCCCCGTTTCTCCAGTGGTGTCACTTTTATGGAGTCGATATCTGTGTATTCACCATTTTTGTCTAGGCATGTGCAATTTAGATCCCCACACAATATAAACCAAGGATCTCTCCAAAGGGTTCAGCATTTGTCTATGTGGTCGGCTACCTGAAATGGGAATTTGAGACTGGCAACGCTTGCTGGATTCCAGCATAGATTCATTGGAACCAGTGTTTTCTACATCTTGTTGTCTCTGACGTTCAAGTTCCTCACCAATATTTGGATTAAAGGATTTGGCATTATGCCCTCCTCCACTGTAAATTGTAGCTGATCCTCTATAAGTATCAGGAGGCCTGACATCGGTCGACCCATGTGGCCTTTTACTGCTGGATTAAAGTAGACAGAAAAACCTACAATCAGAGGGACTGACCTTAACCCAGTCTCTTGGAGACATATTAAATCATGTTCTTTGATTCTGGATCCTCCTTTGGTAAACAGATGAGCATGGCCTTGGTGTTCCAACTCACCTCACTGAGAGGTCTGCAGTCTGTTTGCTGGAGAGTCTATGACATTTTGATTTTGTCCGCCACTAGACCGATCAGACACTTCCAATTTTCTTCTGTTCCTTTTATTTCGCCTCTCTGCACCTCTTTCCTCGGGTTAACATCGTTTTGTCCTCTCTCCAATGGCTCCAATTTGATCCACAGTCTCTTGAGTGCTTCTGTTCCCTTCCTCGTTCTCTTGAGTTTGTTCTTTCCATTTGATTGTCATAATTCCTGATGTTCCCGTTGGCTGTAATTTCCTCGCTGTTTAGGTGACACTCTCCTCAGTGATCTGATCTTGGTAATTTGTTTGATCATTTGTTTGATCAGGTCAAACCCTAACCCTAGTTGTCTTAGTTGACCGGCTTCTTCTTTCAGGAGTTGCACAATCAATGGCTTTGTAGGGTAAATGGGTACCTCATCAGTGTGCCTGTCGTCTGAGAATTCAATGATTGCCAAAACATCTGAAACCAAGGGTCTTAGTGAAGGGACATGATGGAATAGTCAAAGAACATTCGCTCTATTTAGAATCAGACCATCAGATGATTTTATCAGTCTTTCTAACAACAGACAGTCTTGGTGATAGATATTAGACCATTTACTAGACTCTGTTTTTTTTTGTCTTTCTTTTTGGTCTGTGGACCGGGTGGGCAATTTTTAGTCCGCTTCATTGCAGGTCCTCATAGATGGTCTTGTGAGTTTGAGCAGTGAAATTACATATTGTATCCCGCCGTCCCCCACCGGGTCTTTAGCACTTCATACAAAGTCTTAGGAGTGACCTCCTCGTTTTCCGGTAAGTTGTTTTAATGGACTTTCCCCACTGTTTGTTTTGACAAAGTAATGCTTTTTTTGGGAGGTTCACTCAGTTGCTCGACTTCTTCGTTCTCAGAGTTTAGTCGTCAACTTTCTTGCCATGATACACACAAATTCCTTTGGTGCCTGCCTACTATTGGATCATTGTATTTGGTAAAACGAACAGAGGGGTTTGTTTTGTTAAGTATTATTGGTCCCAAAAGTTTGGCGTTCTGTTCCACTGTTTGGTTTCTACTTCCTGATCATCCTCTACTTCTTCAAGGTCTTGATCATCAATCTCTTGGAATTGATCACTGTTACCACTCTGATCTGAAATGTAATACGTCGAAATGTCCATTAGATCGATTGAGGATTTTTCATTAGGCTATTCTTCTCCCATCAGGTCCTCCTGATTCTTGGTGGTTAAGTTTGTCCCAGTATTAATAATAGTAGGCAGTTCAGTAATTGGATTTTTAGGTCCTTCTGAGTTAGTTTGAGCTGTTTTAGTTGGTAATGTTATGTTTTTTTAAAAATTGTCATGTACCATTGTCTCTTTGCTTGATCGTTTTTTTTTTTTAGATGTCTTTGCTGACAACTGCTTGGACCCAGTTGTAGTTACAGTTGCACTTTTTTGTACTTGGGTAATTTTAGGTGGTGTACCTTCTTTCCTCTTCACCATACTTTGAGAGGTCTAGAGGTATTAAATATTGGGCATATTTAAATTGGGCATTTCTGTGTGTTTGTTTGGTCCTAAATTTGCAGATCTTCAGATTGTGATGTAATCCGTTCTTTGGGTGTCCTCTCCTTTGAAGGAACCGTTGTGATGCTACTTTTGTCGAGTTCGGGCATCTTAAGAGGGTTTGGTGGATTTTTTCCCCATAGTAAGACAAGGTTCCTCATCAGCGGTTTTTGCTACAAAGTCAGCAGTAAGTAGGCCTGCCCAATTTTAGCCATTGCACGTGGGTCACACTTCTTACCCCCATACAGTTTTGGCTAGTAGTTTCAATATTCCCAGTTTGGGGGTCGTTAGTTTCCTCCAAAGGTGTTAACTGGTTTCTGATGTCCTGTGGGTCAAACAATCTTTATTTCATGTGATTTTCCTTTTCAATAATTAAACGATCCAGTATGGTGTGCCTCAGGGTGGCTCGATTAGCAGTGCTGTTATCTAGGTCTTTTTGAATAGCAGTTACAAAGCCTTCTACATACAACATTTGTGAGTGGAGCATGGCAAGCATGGTTGTCTGGTCTTTAGGCTGGTCCTCTATATGCTTGTAGAGCTTCATAAAAGGAGCCAGAATAGATGTAAGGGTTGTTATGGTTGCAACATTCGATTCTGCATCTGTGTGTTTTTGATCTAATTGTTGTGTTTGTTCCTTTCTCCAGACATACCACGGGATGGTGATTCTCTTAGCACTTTTTCTCATTCGTCTGTTGGGTGTGTATACTATTGTTCCCAACCCTGGCTCATTGGTCAATGCTGTGCACCTATATATATATATGCAGCTCTTTTGTTATGATTTGTGGATTGGCTAATATACATTCCGTGTGGCTGTGTAACCTATGTGGACTGTGGATGGTTTTTAGATGAGGTTGGTACAGTCGGTTGCAAGGAGGAGTTTTCCCTGCATTGAAAGCCTCCCAACTCCACCTGAGACGCACTCTCCAGGAGTAATTGGTCTGATATTTCTTGCCCATCACTACCATAAGGGTGCGAGTTGCACCTGCTTTGCACAGCCTCCTGTTGATACGAAAAGTCAGAGAAGTCAGGTGTTGACAACCCCAACGGTCTCCATATATTTCCCCTATCTTGTATTGACCCTTTAAAAAAAGCAAGCTCTGTATTTTTGATGTGGGGTGCGTTATAACTGCTGCTTTTAAGGTCTTCCATCCATTTGTGTGTGTTATTTTTCCTACTTAACTGCTCACAAGCATATTTTGCTGAGCCCGTAAGACAGGGGGTAATATTTGTTGATAATGGAACTGTTGATATAGGTGCAGGTACCGGTGTAGGTACTGCCTCTGAGGTGTTTTTTTTTGATGTGGTGATTTCACGTGAGGCGCGTTAATGTTTTTGGTGTTCAGTGTTGTTTCGTTGTTCACTAACACCGATTTGTCCAGAGTTACCTTGGGCACTTGGTCCAGCTCAGCAGAGTTTCCCGCTGATACGCTTTCTAACTGCAGAGATTGTGGGCGGCTGACACTACAGCCCGTCCCCGCCTCTGCCTCCTCCGCTACATCACCTTTTCGATTTTTCCCTAATGATGTCCATGTCCGTATTCAGGTGTGTGTGCCCGCCCTCCGCAGGGCTAAATGTGTCTGCTTGGGGGCCCACACGCAAGGCAGGTAAGGAAATTGGAGTGTGAATGAGGATAGGGGTCGGGGAGGGAGGAGGATGCAGCCCGCACCCCCCACCTCCATGAAAGCACCGGTTGATGCTCAGATAACAACGTTCACAGGGAATGGGGGCGGGCCGATGACTCACTTCCAACCCCTCCTGGTGTCCCTCCTGGAGTCCTGCATCTTCAGCCTCCATCTCCTTAATCGGCTTACTGATCAACTGGGAAAAAATGAGGGCACATTAAAGCAAAATTCAAAAGCACGGTTGGTAGCGCATAGCCGAACAAGCTGCTCCACAGTGGCCGAACACTCCGCCAAACACTCCGTCACGCTCCGCTTGTGGCGGGTGTTTTGGTGACACAAGCTCCTCCTTCTGGAAGATGGAAATGGTAAAGAGACTCTCAGCTAGCTCTCACAAAATGTCCTGTAAGGCCAACATTCGGCCAAACACTCCGCCGCGCTCCGCTTGTGGCAGGTGTTTTGGTGACACCAGCTCCTCCTTCTGGAAAATGGAAATAGTAGAGACTCTCAGCTAGCTCTCACAAAACATCCTGTAAGGCCAACACTTGGTGATACACTCCGCCAAGCTCCACTTGTGGTGGGTGTTTTGATGACACCGGCTCCTCCTTCTGGAAAATGGAAATGGTAGAGAGACTCTCAGCTAGCTCTCACAAAATGTCCTGTAAGGCCAACACTCGGCCAAACACTCCGCCGCGCTCCGCTTGTGGCAGGTGTTTTGGTGACACCAGCTCCTCCTTCTGGAAAATGGAAATAGTAGAGACTCTCAGCTAGCTCTCACAAAACATCCTGTAAGGCCAACACTTGGTGATACACTCCGCCAAGCTCCACTTGTGGTGGGTGTTTTGATGACACCGGCTCCTCCTTCTGGAAAATGGAAATGGTAGAGAGACTCTCAGCTAGCTCTCACAAAATGTCCTGTAAGGCCAACACTCGGCCAAACACATATTTATATCTTTCAACTAGTGCAGTGTACGGATTACTCGTGCAGCAGCACGTTTGTGCGTATTGCGCAAGCATGGTAATCCAGGCCGGCCCAGAGTGTGGCGCGACCTGAGATTTGTTGCCGAATTGGGGGTGGGAGGAGCCCTCATCATGGCTCACAGGGGGGGGGGGCATATTTTGTGTCACACCACTGCCAGGGCCTGGTCAGATTATGGAAAAAAGAGGAAAGGCTTTCTCCATCTATGCCCACCTAGCTGTGGAACCACCTGCCTGTCGACATCAGACTCAGACCCACCCTCATATAATTCAGAAAGGAGCTCAAGACCCTCCTCTTCAAGGAGCATCCTCTCCATATGCCATCCCCCACCAATAACTTGCCCCTCAGCTGGCAAGACTATTAACCTCTGATGGCCAGTGCACGGCTACTTCTCGAAGCTAGGACCACGCCCCAATAAATAACCAAAATAAAATAATAAATAATAATAATCCCCTCTTGAGGGCAGCGTCAGAACCTTACATGAAGTTCAGGAGGCATATTGCATACTCTCAAGGGGTGGCTGGATTAACTAATCTATACCCTGCACTGGTCCACATTTGGATGCCGAAAGTAACACAAAGTACTTTTGGAAAAACCATATGCAAGTCACTTACCTTTGAGGGCTGTGCATTCTAACATAGGTGATCCCTCATTTGCATGGGGGCATGCCGCATGCCGCATGCAGAACAGGGCATCTCTATTGGCTGTGTGCATTCTTTGCACTAATGCAGCATGCAAGCCGACAATAATGCCCTGAGGATTCACTCTCAAGGGCGGTGCACATGCATCGGTGGCCAAGGATGGTGCACAAGCATCGGAGGCCAAGGATGGTGCACATGCATCGGTGGCCAAGGATGGTGCACATGCATCGGAGGCCAAGGATGGTGCACATGCATCGGAGGCCAAGGATGGTGCACATGCATCGGTGGCCAAGGATGGTGCACATGCATCGGTGGCTTGGCCATTTCCAAGTAGTGGTTGAGTGATGCAGACGGTCCATGCTGTAAATCTTAGTGTGGGGGCGCACCACCTGCAGGCAAGGTCCAGTGTGCAGTAAGAACATTGTGGGCACACTCCACCTGGCGCAAACCGTGAGCATCCAAAATGAGGGCTATTGAGAGGTATAAATGTCCTTAATACAGAGATGTGCAAAAGGATATGAAGTACTAGCAGTTGTACCCGTGATTCGCACAGTAAACATTAGACAATGGTATGTTTATATTATATACTTTTTACATTGTCTACACTACGGAACCTACCCACATGCCAAATTTCAGGTTTGTTTCATGTTAGGAAGTATGCTGAACATTTCGAAACAGACACACACATATCCACAAATGTCAGTTTTATATCTATATAGAGAAGAGAGGAGGTTGGGGGAGATACCAGTCAGAGACATGAGGTTGGAAAGAGAAATCTGGAGTACCTAAGTGGAGAGACCATCGGGAGAGAGAAGCCTGAAAGAAGACAGCTGGTGGAGGCTGGAGTAGAGACTAGGGAGAGAAAGGCTAGAAAGAAACATGTAGCATGCTGGGAAGTATGCTGACCATTTCAAACAGACACACACACATACCCACACATTTCGTGTTTATATATAGAGAGATTATATAATGATGAAACGTGCGTGCTTTCCATTGTGCACATGGATGTGCACAACTCATGTGCAGCAACATGCGCACATGCTACACCCGGCCATGATGTAATGGTAAACATGTTTGTGTGTCTACTTGATAAGGATGCTTTGTGGTGCACCTGTCATGAAGTCTTGCCTGATGGGACACATGGACCAGCAGTTACCCTCTAGCCTTTGCTCCGATGCACACCGGTGCTTTGCCCCGGCTCCTATATACAGGCCCATAGTGTCCTCTCACATGATCCGGAAATGTGTACTAGAAGTCTTCAAAGTCAGCTATGGAAAATCTACATACAACAGAGTAGACGTTGGGGACTTGTTAACCTTGTGACTGTCATTAACGCTCACACAGGACCGGTCTTTTGGCATGTACCCCATCATTCCAAATATTTATACCAAACCAAAGCTAATTCCGGGAATCCTCTTCCTTCTCTAAATCCTTGTCTATCCTTTCTCCAATGTTTGGAACATAAGCAACGCACATATTTCGGTCACAGTTAGCAGGAGGCGACACATGCACATGCTGTTCCGAGAGCGCACTGGACCACAACGGCAGGTGGTGCGTCCCCACACTAATGCTAATATTGTGGAAGGTCTGGTGAACTATTGCATCCCTGGTCTTGGCACCCCACTTCTCTAGACCTTTCAAGGACACAGTTTTTCCAAGTGGCCACCTGGTCAATTCTGGCATTCATTACACGTAGGATAGCCCGAGGACCTCTCAGGCATCCATGCAAGACATCCACATGCCATCCTTTTCATCCGTAATGTTCTCGCGATGACACATTTCAAGCTTACTTCTATTTCCCTTGTCCTCCTTTCTCTCCATATCCTTCTTCTTCCATCTCCCTTCAATTATTTAAATGTGTCCACAGCAGACTAAGGTCTGGAGATTCTGGAGCAGGGGCACAGCAGCCCTAAAGCTCAGACACGGATTGGCACTTTGAGACCATTACAGTGGCGATTCAGCCCATTATAAAACCTCAATAATGAATTAAGAAATAGATCATGCTATATTCGCATATGGCCTACACCAGTTATCTGGCATTTGGATGTCATATCGGTCCAGTCATTCGTAAATATGTCCTGATGAAAAGAACATGTATCGAATGTATCTTTGACATATCTGACAAATGTGCATGTGATTTGGAAGGGTTTGCATGTTATTCATTGTGCATGTGTTCTGCATGTAAAATATAGCAGAGCCCTCAACTGTAAACAATTGCACTGATTTCATGGGCTCCCATTTATATTTAGCACTGTGCCCCATAGAATATGTCCGAGTCCCACAAAAGGAGCAACGCAGTTTCGATCCCCGCATCCGCGCTTGGAAACCGCATTATAAATAACCAATTACAATGTTTACAATCTATGCTACTAATTGAATAGTCACTTGAATGTGATGTAATGCTGTTTGTATTTCATGTTTGTTCAGACTACGGTCTGACAAAGGGTCATTCATCCCACTGTGCCTCAAACGAATAGCAATGTCAGTTAGGCGCTATGCAAATATCAAGTTCTGGAAGACGCCCTGCAGCCTTGTGCTTCTTGCTCCAGCATCGGAGCAACCCTGAGCAGTTTGAAGATGCATGAGTCCCTGGGCTGATGGGTAATTGTAAGTGTTTATTTATGCTCATCGAACGAGCACTCGTGTCAGGGGAGCCTGCATGGCCCCTCTTTGACTCCGGCCCCCCATGCATGCACTAAGGCTAATCCTTCGTGACAGGAGCTATTAGAAGGAACAGGTGATGAGGCAGTAGACATTGAAATGGGATGCAAGGCACAGATCAGCTCGGCCTGTCGGGAAAGCAGCTCCTTATGATCATGACGCTTCAGCTTCTCCCCACTGCGTGTTGAGGGCGGCGGCGTGTTGGGGGAAGGTGACTTTTTGCCCAGATTATAGCATGCATCAAATACCACCCCGATCCAGGAAATCCGGCCCATTGCAGGAACGCCAGAGTGAGGGTGGTAACTGACATGGACCTGCTCACAAAAGCCGTATGTAACATTTCAGAAAATCTGCATGCATCATTTCAAAGATTTTGGAAAAATTAATTTCCAACCCCGTTTTGCGAGTGAAGGCATATTTGGAGGAGACCACTGTGGCGCTGCCCCGTGTGGGATGCGCACCCGGCGGCGTGACGTTGCACGTCGCTGCGTGCAAGTTAAATAAACGGGGCATTCCTGGACGCCGCAGAGCGACCAGAGAGCCCAAACTAGATAGACGTGTGTCGTGTGTGGTCTGTCTAGTGTGGGGGCTCACAGGCACGCATGGGGGCCATGACACACCCCCAACAGTGGCGACGAGTGCAGACGGATGCCCGGGCACGGCGGTGAAAGGCATTGCGAAATTTTTCTCCATGATACGGAAAGTTCGTGAGTGTTTCGTTTCACTCCGTGGCTGCGAACCGTACACGTGGCTGGTGGCCATTTTGTTTATGAGGCCGTGGAATTTCACCAGGCTCCGGTTTGGAGGGTGAAAGCGATCCAGGTCCAATTTTTGGATATTCTGATTGCAGGCAGCATAACCTGCATGCCCATGCCTGATTTGTGTATTTTACTCCAGTTTTGGGATTCCTACGTCGAGTGAAAGCTTGGGGAAGGACTAATATGTCTTGGCCGGATTAGTCCACTCCACCATCTCAGCTTAATTTTTGGGACATCCACACCACTGTGGCCTGCAGCAAGGTGGAGACACGGCTCTTCTTTGTTCCCTTCATAATCAGGACGCTGTGGCTTCTTCTTTGTCTCCTTCATCAACACGAGGTTGGCTGCAGTGGATGCTCTTCTTCTCGTCTGGTGGCTCGTGGTTGGAAGCGATCCCAGGTGAGCTTGGGGACTAGTCATCATCACCTCTCCCCCAGTTTGGACTGCCATTGTGCCTGGAGAGGGGGAGGAGGTCTGTTGGTGTGGTGCTCAGGAGCAATTGAGTTGCGGCCCCCAGGACACAAGGTGGGGGTGCCTGTGCGCTCAAGCCCATGAGTGACTCTGATGATCAGGAGGGTGGGGCCACCGCAGCTGCTGAAGATCCTCAAGACGGTGACCAGGTGGCACAGCCTCAGCAGGCCCTACAGCCTCCAGTGCTTCTAGGACAGCAACCAGCGCCACAGCCTCAACAGGCCCCACAGCAGCCCTCGCAAGGAGGGGGTCAGGCGCCTGGACCCCAGGCTTTACCCGGGGCACAGCTAGGTGCTCCTCAAGGACCTCCCGTCATGGCTCAGGCTAGAGCCCTGGCTGCCCAAGCTGCCATGCAGCTCATCCCTGAATTCGATGCAATGGGCCCACCTTCCAGCATGGGGCCTTGGTGGAGGAGGTGGGTTGCTCGCCTGGACATGTACTTCAGAGCTGCTCAGGTGACAGACAATGACAGCATGGTGGCCACAATGTTGTATTCGGCGGGGCCTGCGGTCCAGGAAATTTTCGAGTCGCTCACCCCGGTGGACCAGTCTTATGATGCGGCCAAGGCAGTCCTGCTTGCTCACTTTCTGCCCCTTGCCAATGTGGACTACGAAAGGTTTGTCATGTTGTCGCCAAGCAAAAGGACAATAAGACTCTGGACACCTTTCATGGTCGCCTGCGCCGCCTCTCCCAAGGATGCGCATGGGGGGATGCGGAGGACATGATGCGTACAATGCTGATTCAGGCATGCTCCTCCGGCAAACTCAGGAGGCAGGTCCTGAGAGAGCCGGGCCTCACTCTACCCCACATATTGGAACTAGGCCGGTGCCATGAGGTGGCCGAGGCTCGCGCCAACAAGATGGAAGCGGGGTCACGCTCGATGAAGTCGGAGGAGGTGTGTGCGGTCTGGCGGGGTGGCAGAGGAACAAGAAGACCTGGTGGAGGACCCAGTGACGTAACACAAAATGTGGGGGCCCCCCTGCGAGCCATGCTGAGGGGGCCCCCCAACTCGGCAACAAATCACGGGTTGCGCCACACTATGGGCCGGCCTAGACTGTCACGCTTGCACAATACGCATGAACGTGCTGCTGAAGGGGTATGCCGCACACTGCACTAGGAAAAAGATATAAATATGTGTTTTAATGCAATATACAGCACACTTTCTGAGATAAATTGGCTATAAAGCCAGAGTGTTTGCAATTGTTTTGTAGGGTAACACAATCCAATAAATGCAAGTCACCAACAGTGCACAGGAACATTAATGCTTCCAACTGGCTGCACAATGTAGACCAGTGTAAACACGTAATAACATTATAGTACAGAATGCCAGGCAACATTTAGACATACCTAGACTGTTTTCAGCAAAATGCCAGTCAAAGCAATAACACTCATCAAGAAGAGAGCACACAATAAAGCATGTGTCTCCATGGCCTCGAACAACACGGCCAAACTCTTTAAAATCTGCAAGGAACTGGTCAATCCTGTTGTAGTCTATACCTCTTCTGTTCCCTCCCATGCCCTCTGTACAGCTCTGGCCTCTCATTTCTCTGCTAAATCTCAGGACATCCTGTCCTCTATGTCCTCTTCCTCTCTCGGCCCATTTTGGCCATCTCTTCTCTCCTCCTCCTTTTTCCTCTTTCTCTCTGACAACACCTGACGAGGTTTCTAGACAAGTCCGATCTATGAAAGTGTCGTCCAAACAGGTGCTCCGCTGCTCCTCCAGAACCATCAAAGCCCATATTGACACCCTCACTCCAGCCTTGTCCGATTTCTGTAATCACTCTTTCGCCACTGCAATGTTCCCCTCTCCCTTTGAGCACTCCCTTGTGCACCCACTCCTCAAGAAGCAGTCTGCTGATCCTACCTGCTGGAAAACTATCGCTCAATCTCCACCTTTCCTGAGCAAACTCTTGGAAAAGCTTGCCATCTCCCAGCTTACTCTCCACACTGAATCTGTTGGTTGTCTCCATGACCATCAGTCTGGCTTCAGAGCTGCCAGAGGCATGGAAACTGCTCTCCTTAACACCTGTGCTGCTCTCTAACCTTGATTCCAGCATTCCTTCTATTCTCATCCTTCATCTTTCCTCTGCTTTCGACAGGGTCAACATCGCCATCCTGATCAATCGACTCTGTGAGAACCTGGGCATCACAGATCAGACCCTAGAGTGACTGACCTACTTCCACTTGGACCGCCACTCCGCTCCCAGGTCGATCGTGGTCCCATTCTCTCCGCCACCTCTCTCTACCTGTGGCATTCCCCAGGGCTCTATCCTCTCACGCTGGTTTTTCAACCTCTACTTGGCCACTTTGGCCTCCCTGATCTCTACCTTATCCTCTAACTTTCAGTGTTGTGCGGATGACTCAGCTTTCCTTCAGGCTCCCCTCATCCTCCTCTCCTCTCTTGCTCATTCCTGACTGTCTATCCACGATTCAGGATTGGTGCGCCTCCAACAATCTCTGCCTTAATGCCAGTAAAACAGAGATCCTTCTCATTGGGACCCTTGCCACTGTGTTTCCTCTCTCACTATAGCAGACCACCTTGGGCCCTCTTCCTTTGCCTTCCTGCGAGGCAGAAAACCTTGGTGTCATCTTCAACGCCACACTCTCTTTCTCTCCTAACATCTCGGACATCACCAAGAAGTCCCACTACCAGCTGCACCTCCTCAAAGGGACTCTTCCCTTTCTCACTCTCCACCAGAAGCTCACTGTCTCTAAGCTGGACTACTGCAACAGCCACTTTCTCAATCTGTCTTCCTCTAGTCTCCGTCATCTGCAAATAATCCAGAACAGGACTGCAAGACTTAGCCTTGGCCTCAAGCCCTGGGATTGTATTTCTCCAGCCCTGAAATCTCTCCACTGGCTGCAAGGATCAAGTTCAAGAACCTTTGCATTGCCCACAAGGCTTTCTGGGGCCAGTGCCAACACTAAATCCAATGCTCTCTTCCAAAATACCTTCTTTCTCTAACCCTTCACTCAGCTACCTCCAACTCTCTAAGGCTTAGACATTTCTCCAGGCAGAGAGTGGGGGTAGACCTCTCTCCTCTGCTGGTGCCTCCAACTGGAATGGCCTCCCTGCCCCTCTCAAACTTGAGGCGGAAAGCCTGATGTTTCGGAAGCAGCTAAAAGCTTTCCTCTTCTCTGCTGCTTTCGCTCTCTCTCCCCCCTTGCTGACCTACCTGACCTACCTGTCTGCTGTACTGACTGTCTGCTTGGCTACCCTCAGAGTCTCTCTGAGTCCAGGCTCTTTCTTGATTGGTCACCCTTGCACTGCCTCCGGGCCTACCATGCACTTAGGGGCTGTAACTGTAACCCTGCAGTCCATTGTTCTCCTTGCACAACCAATAGCTGCTCTGCCCTGGCTGCACTTACTGAGAGCATTGCTGCCCTGTTTTCCCCTCCCCTCTCACTTGCACTTCCCTGCTCCCTTTTCCCTTGCACTTCTCGTTCTCACAATGACACAAGTCCTAGTGAGATCGTTTGTCTTGTCCTCCCTCTATCATCCCTCCCTTGTGTACACTTGTGTACAGGCGCATTATAAATGACTTGAATCACATCATATCATTTTATCACAGATGCCCAAAAAAATATACAATGCCGCAGTAAGAAATGGCTAGACTGGCAGCACCCAAATGCCAATCTAGCCAGGTAATTAAAGTTAGCAGGACTACTTTATCAGAAATGTCCAGTTAAAAGAAAGTCATACCAAACTGAGGAATGACTAGACTGGCTAAATCAAAATGCCTCTCTAGCCACTAATACCACATATCATGCCTGCTTAGCCTGGACATGGACAACCATTATGATTTATCACACAATCCTGCCCCCCCCACACATCCACTCTCCCTCCCACCCACCACCCCAACCTCCACAATCAGCTCCTTGGCCCAGAATTACCTCTGCGTCCCTCTTCCTTGTCCCAGAGCTTTCGTATGAGGCTCCTTGCCTCATAGGTAAGTACTGGGATGAGGAACAGTGGGACTAGGAGTGATGAAGATTACAGGTAGCTAAATCAGGCATTACCTCAATGTACCTCTACTTCTTCCCAGTACTTTTGTATGAGGCAGAGTGCCTCAAACACACGTACTGCCTCGTATATAAGTACTGGGACGAGGATGAATAGGGCTAGGAGTAAGCAAGGCATTAAACACAAGTAGTAGCGCAACACCATTGAGTTGACTGGGCTTCAGCACTACCCCCCCTGACATTTTGGGCTATATTGACTCAACTTGGCTAACCTTTAGAGCAGTTGCCAGACCGCACAGGACACAGATTTTAAACGGCACCTGGTTTTTGCTGTTAACAAGAACCCAGCAATTACCAACGTAAAGCATTTCACTGTTAGTACCTGCATTCAAATGCCACATTGTTTAGGCGATTGAAATCGTGATGTGGGTTTAGTACTTGCATGCCAGGGGAGTGATTGGAAGGGTAGAGAGGGAACAGGAGACTTATAGGAGAGAGTTAACTGCTTGTAACATTGAATCTGCACTAGAATAGTCTCATTAAAATGCGTAAATAATTTGGATGCGCCCACACAAATAAGTTTCCCCCTCCCCACCGCATGTGAAGTTAGCGCCTCTCCCAACATTTGAAGGGTTAGCCCCCGAAATGAAGGTTTTCTTGTGCCCCTGTACACAAGCACACACACCATTCACCTTATACACACCCAGTCATCCACACATTTAAGTGTGCACCCTTTCACCATACACTCACACAGGTAGCCACCTATACATTTATGTGTGCACCCTTTCACCATGCAGGCACACCCCCACAGCCACCCATACATTTAAGTGTGCACCCTTTCACCATACACACACAGGCAGCCGGCTATACATTTGAGTGTGCACCCTTTCACCATAGACTCATACACGCACACCTCATGGAGTTGAGGGGGGGCCCTATTAATTAAAAAAGAAATTGGGGCTCATTACGGGTCCAGCGGTAACCGTGCCGGTGCTACCGGCGGGTTGCCGCCAGACCCATAAAAAATTACTATGGCCTGACGTCCCGGTGCCACCGTGCTATTTCAAGTCCGGCGGCTGGGAAATCAGGTGCCGGTAATTTCGTTAAACCCCAGACTCCACGGGAATGGGGACACAGAAGCACCTGCACCATTGTTAACGGTGCCGGTGCTTCCGTGACAGGTCTGCCTACCGTGGCTGCTGTGCCTGGCAGGGTCAGACCTGTCGGGCACGGCAGCCCCACCAGGCAGACCTGTAATATGCCGGTCCGGAAACAACAGTGCCTGTAAGCTTACCAGCACCGTTGTTTCCGGACAGGCATGGTCAGAATGAGCCCCATTGTTTCTTTTTTAAGTCACTATAACTTCATTAAGAAATTATTTCAGTTAAGGACCGAACCATAATCAAAATAATTTCTTTATGATGGCTGAGTGGCTTCAAAAACAAACAATTTCTTTTTGAAGGCATAGGGTTCCCCACCCCCCCCCCCACCCCATGACATGGAGGCCTCCAGCCTAGGGTCTTCCATGTCATGGGGTACGGGGGCCCTCAGACTTCAAAAAGAAAGTTTCTTTTTGTAGTCACTCTGCCTTCATAAAGAAATTATTTCTGTTACAGAAATGTTCTTTATGAATGCAGAGTGAATTTCAAAAGAAACTTTTTTTTTTTTAGAAATTTTTTTTTTTTTTTTTTTTATTTTTTACTGAGTCCCCCTCCCAGCCATGTGCTGGTGGGGCCCCCCACACCGCGGGCCCCCCCGCACCGCGGGGGCTGCAGGGGCCCCTGTTACGCCAGTGGGAGGACCCCAGGACAGGGCAGGAAGATCAGGGGAGTCGTGCCAGAAGTGTGGCTATGTCCTCCCCCACCCAACAGAGTGCCCGGCAGCGGGGAATGTTTGTGGCCGGTGTGGCCTGCCGGACCACTTCTCAAGAGTGTGCAGAGCGGCTCTGCCAGTGATGGTACCGAGAGGTCCGGCCCAGACGTGGACTCCACGCTAGAGCCGACCACCAAATGTGGCCCAGGTAGACCAAGGTGAGGAGGAAGCCCAGGTGGATGAGGCAGAGGAAGATGAGGAAGAGAACATTTTCTTTGTTTCGAGCGTGGGGATCCTGAAGGGGAAGAGCAGGAGGCAGCCATGGTGTGTGGTGGAGGTGAACCACTCGCCGGTTCCGGTGCTGGTGGACACGGGGGCCTCAGTCAATGTCATGGCGAGGGGACACTACGATACCATGGACCCGCCACCAGACTTGGCCACACCGAGAGCCCGCATATTTGCTTTTGGAGGGCTGGAGCCTATACCGCTGGACGGTGTATTTGTGGCAAAGGTGGAGCATGAGGGCTGTACGATCAAGGCTCGGTTCTATGTCACCCCTGTGAGTAACAACACTCTCCTGAGTTGTGCCGCTGCAGAGGCCCTGGGGATTGTCACTTTCGCGTACTCGGTGTACTTGGAGGACATCAATGACCTGCTCGATAAGTACACTGCCCTCTTTAACGGCATTGGGATGATGACTGGTGACCCGGTCAGGCTGCATATAAACGAGTCTGTACAACCCATTGCCCTAAAGCACCGGAGGGTGCCGTTTCATCTGAGGGAGCAGGTTGACAAAGAGCTAGACAACCTGGTGAATCTGGATATTATTGAGAAAGTCGAGGGCCCGACGCCGTGGGTATCCCCTATTGTTGTGGCAAGGAAACCGAAACAACCGGACTCTGTTCGGTTTTGTGTGGACATGAGGCTGCCCAACAAGGCCATCAAGAGAGAGCGGCACTTCACCCCTACTATCGATGACATTATGCCGAGGTGCAAGGGGCCCGATTTTTCTCCAACCTAGATCTACGAGTAGGATACCATCAGGTTGTCCTCCACCCTGAATCCCGGTACATAACCACGTTCACCACCCACCGGGGGCTGTACAGGTACAAGAGGTTGAGCTTTGGGGTGTCATTGGCTGCGGAAGTATTTCAAAACATCATAC
The DNA here is from genome assembly GCF_040938575.1 of Ambystoma mexicanum. Classification (NCBI taxonomy): domain Eukaryota; kingdom Metazoa; phylum Chordata; class Amphibia; order Caudata; family Ambystomatidae; genus Ambystoma; species Ambystoma mexicanum. The sequence continues at coordinate 1,111,121,132 of NC_090941.1, forward strand.
GGGGCGCCCTCGCCGATCTGGAGGGTGTCCTCAACATTAGCGATGACATTCTGGTATTTGCCAAGACGGAGGTGGACCATCTGAGGAGGCTGGCAAAGACCTTTGAGAGGCTGCAGTCACTGGGCCTCACACTTCACAGGGACAAATGTGAGTTCCTGCGCCCCTCCATTGAGTTCTTCGGGTTCGTGTTCAAGGAGGGGGGGTGTCACCAGATCCAAGGAAGGTCCAGGATATTAAGAAGGCGCAGCCCCCGGAGTCGGTGTCAGACATGAGAAGCTTCCTTGGCATGGTGACCTACTGCGGGTGCTTCATCCAAAATCTCACCTCGAGGTCCGAGCCGCTCAGGGCGTTGATGAAGAAGGAGACAGTCTGGCATTGGGGCCCACTGGAGCAGTCGGCCTTTGAGGACATCAAGAGCGCACTAACAGAGGAAGACACCATTGCGTTCTTCGACACGGCGCTGCCGTCGGAGATCATTGTGGACGCAAGTCCATTTGGCCTGGGGGCAGTTCTGACTCAGGTGGACCGGGATGGGAGCGTTCGCCCAGTGGCGTATGCCAGTAAGGCGCTCTCGGACACGGAGCAAAGATACTCCCAAATTGAGCGGGAGGCCCTGGCAGTCCTCTGGGGATGCAGACATTTTCGACTCTATGTCTTGGGGCGTACTGTGACCGTGGTGACTGACCACAAGCCCCTGCTCCTGATTCTGGCTGGATCATCCTCAAAGCCCCGGCCAGGATTGAGAGATGGATGCTCGCCCTGCTCGAGTATGGAGTCACCCTGGTGTACCGGCCGGGGGCCAACAATGCAGCGGACTACCTCTCCCGACATCCCGGAGTGCGCGAGGGATAGGAGTATGACAACTGTGCAGAGGAGGCCGATAACCATGTCCAGATGGTGGTGGAAGGGGCCACGCCAAATGCGATGCCCCTGTCGGAGCTGGAGGCTGCAGCGGCAGCGGATGAGTGTTTTCAGATCCTAAAGAACTTGATGCAGCACGGCTCCTGGAAATCCATCTTGGAGGCTCTGGCAGGGCGGACCGAGGAGGCCAAGACTGAACTCGAGCAGTTGTGGAAGGTGAAGGACGAGTTGTCCTTCTCAACGTCGGGCTTGCTGCTCCGAGGTGATCACATCGTGATCCCCCAGTGCAAGGTACAGGAGGTGATCACTCTGGCCCACCAGGGACACCAGGGTACCGCCAAGACCAAGGCGAGGCTGCGGCTGAAAGTCTGGTTCCCGGACTTGGAAAGAAGAGTGGATGATTTTGTGGCGGCGTGTGTGTGGTGCCAGGCGGCTTCCCCCGTGCTGCGAGAGCCGACCATCGAGGCGATGCCCCGGGGGACCCGCCCCTGGGAGGTCGCCCATGCGGACTTTGGGCCAACGGCCGTGGGAACCCACTTCATTGCAATTGTTGATGAGTACTCACGGTACCCGTAGGTGGAGTTCGTGGAGTCGGTGGCCTTCGAGCATGTGGTCGTCAAGCACAGGAAGATATCCCCGTTGTGGCCTCGCGCTAATGGAGACGCTGAAAGGCTAATGCGGACCCTGAATAAGACCTTCAAGATTGCTCAGGGACAAGGGCAGCCCCTCCAACGCGCCCTTTATGTCATGATCTCTGCTTCCAAAAGATCAGGACTTGCCCGACTCCCTTGAAAGCAGACCCATAACCCCGGTTCCGAGTGCCAGCCAGTCCCAATTGGGACCTTTTGGACCCTGTCCTGGCGCCAGTGGCACCAGGCTCATAAAGATGCCCAGTCCCAGCACTGGATGCGACGGGCTCATAATGCTTGGGTGGACTTACCTGCAGCAGACCATGCTGCTTACTTACCTGCCAGTTGAACCCCTGATCCTCTTCTGTTTGGGACTACTTTTCCTGTTGGGTGGGGCAGGAGCCACTCCCTAGGTTCAGAACACTGGAACTCTTCTGGAAAGCAGGAACTCTTTTCTTACCTAGGCGTGGCTGTGGAAGGAGACACCTAAGCACTACAGGAGGCTATTTAAACCACACCCGATGGATGAATCTTGCTTTGCGTTATTCTGCATTCTCTGCAGCAGAACGCTCATCGTGTTTTCTGCTTTTGATCCTGGGTCTAAGGGAACAAAGGCTTACCATCCTGGAATCCAGTCTTCAGCAGCACCTGTAAAGACAAAGAAAGAACAGGTTAGCACTACGGTCTTCGGTGGCAGCGCATCTCTTACCTGGTCCATCGGCTGTCACCAACGCCTCGCGCTGCATTCCGCCATCTGAAAGACAAAGGCTTACCTACTTTTCGCATGCTCCGCAGGTCTTCGCACTGCATTCCGGCATCTGAAAGACAAAAGCTTACCAGCTCTTCGCACGCTCCGGAGGCCTTCGGCGCTACATCCCGCATCTGAAAGACAAAAGAAGGTGCGTTTAAAGACATTGGGCAACTTCATTACTCACGTGCCATTACTCCTTCCCACGCCGAATCCAGTGGGTATTCCAGCACCCTTCAGCTTCTCTAAAGCTCCGAACTTGTACCTGCAAGATAAAAGGGACAGTTAGTGCGCATCGTGAAGCAGGCTACAAGCGCTTACTTACGTGCTTCCAGGCGCTTCTATTCCTCACGCGGGTTCGATCCTCAACTCTCATCAGCCCGCCATCCGCCATCCGCCATCGCCGGAACCCTGCAAAACAAGAGATATCATTACAAAAGACTTTTAAGACATTTGAAGTGCCCAGAACTTACCGTTCGTGCAGTTAACGACGGACAGCAGTCCTCTGAGGTCAAGAGGCCTGCACCCTTATCCAGTGAAGAAACTGGTTACGGCACCCTGCCCCGAGGCAGATGGAGAGCTCGGCGTTCACTTACCTAAGTTGAGGGCGTTAACCTTTGGGGTTCTACAGGAGAAGAGAAAGGGAAGAGGAGAGAGGCACCCAATAACCCCAGTCCATTAATCCCATATTTTCTATCTGCAGACATCTTACTCTTCGAGTCAGACATACAGTGCACAGAGGTCCAGCCCAAAGAGCCAACCGTGTGTTACACATCACCTTTGAAGATACGGCATTCACCCAGTCAAGACCGGCGCCTCTGCGGGAATCAGGTGAGCGTTACAGAACGCAAAGCCTACCGCAAAACTCCCACCCAGGCGCTATGGAAACCTCGGATACCGACCAGCTAGCCCAGTTACTTGGGGAACTAAGAGCAGAAGTGCATGCAGCCCTTCAGGAAACGAATGCTCTAAGAAGGGAACTGATTATTTCCAAGGAGCGAACAGACGATCTCGCTAGACAATTGCTACAGTCACAAGCCGGACAAACTCTGTTACCCGCATCAGGGGCAAATCTTCCTTCAACATCCTTTACGAACCCAGTGCAGATCAACCTACCTGGGAATGTACCTCTGGCTCCGCCCGAACGATTTTCTGGTGACCCAAAGAGGTTTGCAGTATTTATTAATCAGTGCCGGTTGCACTTCTTATGCCGGCCAGCAGCCTTTCCAACTGATCAAGCTAAGGTAGCTTTCGTGCTTTCGTACCTTAGTGGCAATGCGGCAGCCTGGTCGATCCCTCTAGTTAATCAAGATGAACCGGTTCTCCATGATTTTCAAGCTTTTCAGCTCAGTATGGAAAAACTGTTTGCAAGACATTCACAGGGGCAGGCCTTGGACAATGAGCTCCTTTCATTGCGACAGGGTAATCAAGACCTTTTGGCTTATATTGCGTCTTTCAACAGACTGATAGTGGAAACTCGATGGCCTGAGGACAAAAGGATTACGCTGTTTTATAGAGGTCTACGTGGAGAGCTCAAAGATGTGTTAGCCCAAGTAGTGAATCCCCCGCAAGACTGTTCGGACTATATTGACTTAGTCGTTCAAATTGACCACAGACTGCAGAACAGGAAGGCCGATCGTTCCAAGTTTGATGCTCGAGTATTTTCCAAACCACCAACTCCTACCAAAGGAGTAGACTCCGGGGAACCCATGCAAATAGGGGGCCTGAAAGGACCACTAACACAAAAGGAGCGGGAAAGGAGAAAACAGCTGCAATTATGCCTCTATTGCGGAAACTCGGGGCACTTTCTTCGAGACTGTCCGGTGAAACCAGCCAAGAAGGCAGTAAGAGCTGCAGTTACCAGGGTCACAAACTCTGAGCAGGGAAACGACCTCGCCCGACAAGAATAGAGGTCCTCTTGCCGAGCGTTAAAACCAGTTCCGTGACCTCGCATTTCGTGATACCTATGGTCCTCATTAGCCCTGAACATCCGGATCGATTACATGCGAATGAAGCTTACGTCGACAGCGGTGCCATCGGCAATTATGTGGATCATAAAATGGTTTTGAGGATGAATCTGACTCTTTGTCCAAAGGCTGTAAAGGACGTCATTACTACGGTGGATGGTACGGAGATAGCCTCCGGACCAGTAACGCATACCACCCAAGAAGTGACGCTAGTAAGTCAAGATGGACACCATGAGAAGATCGTGTTCGATGTGATCAAGGCCCCTCAGTTCCAGATTATTCTAGGAATTCCTTGGTTAGAGAAGCACAATCCTCTGATCGATTGGTGAGCAAGAACGGTTCAGTTTCCAGAATGTGTCTCTGCTTGTCACCCTCGACCTGATGTTGCACTGGCAGCAATTTCCTCGGAGGCTCCCCAGTTACCTCCTGAATACCTAGAATTCCAAGATGTTTTCTGGAAGGATCAGGCTAACTCTCTACCTCCTCATAGGTCTTATGACTGCCAGATAGACATGATACCTGGATCTACTCCTCCTTGTAGTAGAATTTATGCCCTCACCGAGCCTGAGAATCTTCACCTCCGGCAATACCTGGATCAATACCTAGCGAATGGGTTTATTCGTCCTTCCAAGTCCCCTGCTTCCTCAGCTTTGTTCTTCGTTCCAAAAAAAGAAGGGGACCTTAGAACTTGTATAGATTATCGCGCCCTGAATCAGATCACCGTTAAGAATAGATATCCGTTACCTTTGATCCCTGAACTCCTGGACCAAGTCAGAAAAGCATGCATATATACAAAGCTGGATCTTAGAGGAGCCTACCACTTGGTACGAGTAAAAGAGGGCGATGAATGGAAGACGGCCTTCCGCACCAAGTATGGGCTATTTGAATATCAAGTCATGCCCTTCGGACTTTGCAATGCCCCGGCCGCCTTTCAATATTTTATGAACGATGTCCTCAGAGAGCTCATAGATGTGTGTGTTGTTGTTTACATTGACGACATCCTCGTTTATTCTTCATCGGAAACTGAACATCGGAAACACGTGAAAATGGTCCTCGAGAGATTGCGTCAACACAAACTTTTCGCTAAGTTGGAAAAATGTGTTTTCAACGTGACTGAAGTTGAATTCTTGGGATTCATATTATCGCCTAGCGGAGTGCGTATGGATTCAAAGAAGGTCGATGCAATTCTCAAATGGCCATCGCCATCCTCCGTAAAAGGTGTTCAAAGCATGTTAGGCTTCGCTAACTTTTACCGCAGGTTTATCCCCGAATTCTCTCGAATAGTCCAGCCCATCACCGCCTTGTTAAAGAAAAACAAACGTTTTGAATGGTCTACCGAGGCGGAACAAGCTTTCCAGAATTTGAAGACTAGATTTATCTCTGCACCGATCTTAAAACATCCTCGCCCAGAGCTCCCCTACATCGTTGAAACTGATGCTTCGAGCCTTGCCATGGGGGCAGTTCTATCACAAAAGGACCTAGTAACCAATCAGTTGCATCCCGTGGCATTTTGGTCCCGCAAATTCTCGCCTCCTGAAATCAATTACACTATTCCTGATAAGGAACTTCTAGCTATCAAGTCCGCCTTTAAGGCTTGGCGGCATTATCTTCTGGGGGCCGACACACCGTTACTGTGATTACAGATCACCGAAACCTGCAATATTTGAAAACCGCAAAAGCTCAATCCTCTAGGCAACTCCGTTGGGCACTATTCTTTGCCGAGTTTGACTTCATAATTACCTATCGACCTGGAACAAAAAACGGTAAAGCTGATGCCCTTTCTCGGATGGGAGTGGAAGAACATTTGATCAATCCTAAACCTGTACCTATCATTCCCGAACAAAGAATTCTAGGTGTAATCGCCACACAATCCATAGAGGAAGTTAAGGATAAAGCCAGGCTACTGGTAACTCCAGCAGACATACAGAATTGGCATCTGCAGGGAAAGGACTTTACGGTGAAGGACAACCTATTACATTTCCAAGAACGGTTATACCTGCCCAGCACAGATTTACAGAAAAAGGTAATCTCTTGTTATCACGATTCTTTAATGGAAGGACATCCCGGTATGACCAAGACCTCGGAAAAGATCAAGCGCTACTTCTGGTGGCCGTCTTGGAAAAAAGATATCAGAGACTTTATAATGTCCTGTGGAGTATGCGCCCAAAACAAGAGTCAAAAGGAAAAACCAGCCGGCCTCTTACGCCCTATTGACATCCCGCCTCGCCCTTGGCATACGCTTTCTATGGACTTCATCACCGATCTACCTCCATGCTCCGGATACAATACGATCCTAGTAATCGTGGACCTATTCTCCAAGATGGCGCATTTCATTCCACTCAAAGGCTTACCAACAGCAGCAACTCTGGCCCGAGAATTTCTCGAAAACATAGTTCGACTGCACGGTTTTCCTTCAGTTCTAATTTCGGATCGAGGTAGTCAATTTATTTCTCATTTTTGGCGAAGTTGCTGTCGGTCGGCTCAAATTGATGTGAGACTTTCGACCAGCCACCACCCTTAAACCGACAGACAAACCGAGAGGACCAATCAAACTCTGGAACAGTATTTGCGCTCCATGCTACAACAAACTGAAAAAACTTGGAAAGATATCCTTTGGATAGCCGAATATGCCTACAATAACTCTGTCCACTCGGGAACTGGGAAGACCCCGTTTTTTCTTTTATACGGTAGTCACCCTCGAACCTCGGAGTTGGATCCACTCCAAGATCTTGGAACACCAGCAGTAGACCACCTGCATTCTACAATCACCCAAGCCTTTAAGGAAGCCGTTTCTCACCTTCAAAGGGCTAAAGAACAATACAAGAAAGGAGCAGACCAACATCGGAAGGAAGCCCCCCAATATCAAGTAGGAGATCAAGTCTGGTTATCCACCAAATATCTACCTCTAAAAGGACCACGCACATTCAACCCAAGATACCTTGGTCCCTATTCCATCACTACCATAGTAAATCCAGTAGCGGTCAAGTTGGACTTGCCCCCTCACATGAAGATACATCCGGTCTTCCACGTCTCTCTATTAAAACTCGTGCAACCTCAAACCCGACTAACTACATCTCCAAAACCTATTCTAGTTGATGGAGAACTCGAGTTTGAAGTCAAAAGCATCCTGGATTCCAAGATCTCCAAATCTAAACTATTTTACCGGATTGACTGGAAAGGCTACGGTCCCCAAGAAAGATCCTGGGAACCTGCAGAATATGTCCACGCGCCTCGTCTAATCAAAACATTTCATCGAACATTTCCTAACAAGCCCAAACCCCCGGAGAAGCCCGGTTTGGGAGGGGCCTTGAGGGGGGGGTGCTGTCATGATCTCTGCTTCCAAAAGATCAGGACTTGCCCGACTCCCTTGGAAGCAGACCCATAACCCCGGTTCCGAGTGCCAGCCAGTCCCAATTGGGACCTTTTGGACCCTGTCCTGGCGCCAGTGGCACCAGGCTCATAAAGATGCCCAGTCCCAGCGCTGGAAGCGCCGGGCTCATAATGCTTGGGTGGACTTACCTGCAGCAGACCATGCTGCTTACTTACCTGCCAGTTGAACCCCTGATCCTCTTCTGTTTGGGACTACTTTTCCTGTTGGGTGGGGCAGGAGCCACTCCCTAGGTTCAGAACACTGGAACTCTTCTGGAAAGCAGGAACTCTTTTCTTACCTAGGCGTGGCTGTGGAAGGAGACACCTAAGCACTACAGGAGGCTATTTAAACCACACCCGATGGATGAATCTTGCTTTGCGTTATTCTGCATTCTCTGCAGCAGAACGCTCATCGTGTCTTCTGCTTCTGATCCTGGGCCTAAGGGAACAAAGGCTTACCATCCTGGAATCCAGTCTTCAGCAGCACCTGTAAAGACAAAGAAAGAACAGGTTAGCACTACGGTCTTCAGTGGCAGCGCATCTCTTACCTGGTCCATCGGCTGTCACCAACGCCTCGCGCTGCATTCTGGCATCTGAAGGACAAAGGCTTACCTACTCTTCGCATGCTCCGGAGGTCTTCGCACTGCATTCCGGCATCTGAAAGACAAAAGCTTACCAGCTCTTCGCACGCTCCGGAGGCCTTCGGCGCTGCATCCCGCATCTGAAAGACAAAAGAAGGTGCGTTTAAAGACATTGGGCAACTTAATTACTCACGTGCCATTACTCCTTCCCACGCCGAATCCAGTGGGTATTCCAGCACCCTTCAGCTTCTCTAAAGCTCCGAACTTGTACCTGCAAGATAAAAGGGACAGTTAGTGTGCATCGTGAAGCAGGCTACAAGCGCTTACTTACTTGCTTCCAGGCGCTTCTATTCCTCACGCGGGTTCGATCCTCAACTCTCATCAGCCCGCCATCCGCCATCGCCGGAACCCTGCAAAACAAGAGATATCATTACAAAAGACTTTTAAGACATTTGAAGTGCCCAGAACTTACCGTTCGTGCAGTTAACGACAGACAGCAGTCCTCTGAGGTCAAGAGGCCTGCACCCTTATCCAGTGAAGAAACTGGTTACGGCACCCTGCCCCGAGGCAGATGGAGAGCTCGGCGTTCACTTACCTAAGGTGAGGGCGTTAACCTTTGGGGTTCTACAGGAGAAGAGAAAGGGAAGAGGAGAGAGGCACCCAATAACCCCGGTCCATTAATCCCATATTTTCTATCTGCAGACATCTTACTCTTCGAGTCAGACATACAGTGCACAGAGGTCCAGCCCAAAGAGCCAACCGTGTGTTACACATCACCTTTGAAGATACGGCATTCACCCAGTCAAGACCGGCGCCTCTGCGGGAATCAGGTGAGCGTTACACTTTATCAATTCCTACGGGTGTACCGCACCACTCCACATGCCTCCACCGGGGTCGCCCCTGTGGAGGCTCTGTTCAGGCGATGCCCCCGGGGTCTACTGTCCGAGGTCCAGGAGAAGGAGCCCGGGGTGATCGACACTCAGCAGGTTGAGGCCGATAGGAGGACCAGGATTGACCAGGAGAACCTGCGAAGGGGTCTTCGCCCCCAGCGGCTGGAACCGGGGGACGAGGTGCTCATTCGAAACAGACACCCCATGGCAAGCTCTCGCTCCCCTACGAACCCGAGCCACTGGACGTGGTGGCTGTGGCATCGGATGGACGATCTGCTGTCACCCGAAACGTCAGCTTCTTCAAGAAGCTGGGTGACTCCCGAAATGAACCACCCCTGGTCCCTGACATGGCGGAGGTGCCTGAGGACGTTGGAATCCCTGTGAGCGCCCAGAGCTCTCCAGTCCGAGAAGCTGTGACTGATGGACTTCCTGTGCCGCAGGTAAGCAGGCGGTACCCCCAGAGGGCTGGGCGAGGGAAACCCACTTATCTCAGCGAATACGTGTTGGGACATGTGGAGAGTCAACCGGAGTGAGGGGATCCGGGCGGCTGACATTAAAGGGGCATGGGCTCATCATATTGGTGTTATTTTGTGTGTGTGGTTTGCAGTGTTTAATAAAAGGAATTGTGTTTCCTCCCGAAAAAGGAGGAGTGTGGCGCTGCCCCATGTGGGACGCGCACGCGGCGGCGTGACGTTGCACGTCGCTGCGTGCAAGTTAAATAAACAGGGCGTTCCCGGACGCCGCAGAGCGACTGGGGAGCCCGAACTAGATAGACGTGTGTCGTGTGTCGTGTGTCGTCTGTCTAGTGTGGGGGCTCACAGGCACGCATGGGGGCAGGGCTCACCCCCAACAACCACTACTGCGTCACTATTATAAATGCACATGCGATTCAGTGTTGACCCTTCTGTGCATTACATTGTAAAGGTGGCGAGAGGGCGGGCAGCAGAGAGGCCCATACTTGCAACCTGCTTTGTGGGACTGGGGATGGGGGGCATCCTTTCCTGTAATGAAGGGAAGCATTAATTCATCCCTTTGCAACAGGGAAATAAACACTTATGAAACTAACCTTCTGGGGGTGGGCGGGTAAACATACTTACCGCCACCCTTTAGGTGGAGGTGAACACTGATGGACTTTCTTAACGGTAGGCGCCCTCCTAATCAGGTGTTAGTTAGAGCAGGCTGGCGGTAAACGAGCAGTATTTGCAAATACCACATTATCGCTGATCTCTTAATGAGACCCAGAGATTGGCAATCTCAGATTTTCCTCCATTACCGCTCTCTTCTCTTCTACCGCTCTGCTTCTCCACTCCACTAATGACCACTTTCCTCCTTCCCGCGTGTGTATGGTTTAGTCTGTGGCCTTTTCCTGGCCGTGGCCTTTGGTTGTCTTCGCTTCTCCTTCCGTTTGCTCTTTATCTCTTCCTTCACTTTGCCTTGATACGGAGACTTCTCGCTAGACCCCTTTCCTGCTGTTGCAACTTCAAAAAGCCCCCCCCCCCAATTCACGAACACACATTACTTGCCCAATGCAACAATCGGTTTGTCTTTCTTCTCCATGGCTACATGTTGTCTGTGAATGCATGTCATATGTGTGCATTGGTTTTCCATAGTTATGTCTAGAAAGCATATTCACTAAACACTCAAATCGAATAAACATTAATTTGATTATCCATTCCCCCATTACTACTTTCTTTCATCTGCCTTTCTGCTGCTTAGCTGCTGGTCCTGGGTGTGTCTGTCTGTATGTATCTATGGGTGCAAGTGTATGTGCAAATATCTAGGTATGTATCTATGCATGAATGCATGTCTGTGATAGGTCTCTTTATAGATGTATAAATGTGTGTGCATATATCTGTGTGTAGGTATGTGGGTATCAATATATCAAAAAAGGGGGTTGGGGTTACCAGTACTATGGGCACTGTGTCAAGAAATTAGAACTAGTACTATATAGTGTTGTCTGCTGCAGATGGTGAGTCACTGGGCGACCCCTGCCTAGCACGTGACTTAGAATGAACAAGTGGGCGAGCCACCATGCAGGCGCTGACACATGTCAAATAAGGAGGAACCTAAATAAATGATGACAGTGCAATCAAATGTGCGTTAATGTTGAGAATGCCATAGAACATAAGTGCTAAGGGCCGCCATGGGTTTCGACCATATAGGTCTTCCTCAAGGCACAAAACAAAATTCTTATTGAAATAATTAAATTAGTATAATGTCAAACATGACAGTATTGTGTTCAACAATCAATGAATTACCAGACAACATTGAGGTAGAGGTTCAGCAAGTAAAATACAATTCAACAAAGAAAATAGCAATTGCCACAAGACCACTGCAATACAGTGCCAAAGAAAATGGAAGAAAAGGAGAGAAAACAATGATGAAATGAACAATTAGGTACATCAAAATGAAATCCTCATGTTCAAAAACAATACAATACACACATTAGTATCAGAAAGATTAGCTAGAAAATACTCGTTCATACAGTATACGAGTACATATAGTCTCATATACCCACCCAAGAAGAAAGAGTAACTCCCCACATTGAATGTCACATGAGGCATTGCATATCGTTACACTAATTGTGTGTTTCAATAATTGTCGCGCTCACCAATTTGAGTTTGATAGATTCCTGGCTGATAAGCCTGAACGAAGCAATATGGCCATTGGTGACGAATGCCGGTCGAATGTCGAAGAGACGGTGCAAAAAGGAGAGAGAAACAAACACAGCCCTGCGTTAAGGCAAGCGCCATGGCTCCATATCCCAAGCCAGAGTCTAAAAATGACTGGTTGCAAGTTGCTGTACTAAAGACACATGTGCGTAATCCAGCAGCTGGATGTGCTCGTGGTTGGTACCACCATTCCTTGGACTAGCACCTCGCGGATAAGAGACGCTATTGTTGGAAGCACCCAAGACTGAGTCCGAAAAACGTGCCACATCACTGGGCAACCCCAATAAGAGTACTGGTGGCCTCGGCGTAATAGCACCAGAAACGTTATTCTTCCATGCTTATATCCAGTCTCCAGTGTTCAATATTAGAGTCCTGAAAGGTGTTCAGTACTTAAGTGCCAAAATTGTGAGAACAGGAATTCTGTATTGCATTTGGCACTGTATAAAACAACACTAAATACATCACGGAATTGTTGCGCCTATGTTTGTTTGCATGTATGCATGCAGCCATGTATTCATGTATGAAGGCAGGGATCCAGATTGAGTTGGCAGGACTTTACTATTTGGAATTAAACATATTTTTCATGGAGTTAAAAGTAGTTCTCTTTTTTTGACGTGGGCATTTAACTGGATCAGGTGCCATCCGCATGCACTGTTGTCAGGCCCCTCCCCATCACCACCCAGTTAATGTATTCATTGTTGCCTCGTGACTTTATAAGGGCTTGTAAAGCACACAGCAGTGTAACCGCTCCAGCCATCAATATAGCCTTTGTAAAGTGCTTCTTGGCAAACATTTTCTTTATTTTCAATACGTAAATACACATGCATATGTTTTGCCTAACCACCTTGTAAATGCAAATACATGTTTTATTATGTATGTTACTTGATATGTTGTAATCTGTTACTGCATCAGATGTGCGTCCCATGTTGGTCGAGCACCTTCTATGTACAGTTCAGAAATCGCTTTTACCCTACGGCAGGGGCCTCTCCTATCTGGTTACACAAGTACTCCCATGGGGCACACATCTTGCTATTACCTTAGTGCCGCTGGGGGATTACCCATCCTCTGGGGCACTTGCCCTCTGTGCGGAGGATGAGAACAGAGTCTGTTGCAAGGTGCCTGGAAGTATACAGCTAGCCTCGCAGCGCTATACTCCTCTTCCCAAACCTCAAACCCAACACCAACCCCTCCCCCATCACTTTCACTACACAACCCACTCTAGGACAGTGTGCCACCCTAATCTCTGATGCAAGAGCACAGAGGAATCTCCTGGGCTCTTATCTATGGGCAACACAGTGGCGGGCAAGTACTTTACAAAGGGATAGGGTAATTGGTCAAAGTCAGCATGTTTAACAAACAAATCCAAACCCACTCAGAGTGGAGTGTGGAATGGGGGTTCACCCCCACAAATCTCATATATATATATTTTTTAAACTTTATTTAGGTTGGCAGGTTACAGGTGCAACAGAAGGAAACAGCACATCAACAATATACACTTACATTAGTATTATCGTTGTCCATAAAGTGGACCACATTCACTTGAGGGCCAGAACAACATTTAGTAACAATGCACAATGGTAGGCTCTGAAGTCCCGGGGCCTGGTTGTGGTTGGGAGGGTTTGAGTGTAGAGTTCCTCGCTCTCTTGCGCCCAGGTCAGCGCTTTTCACCTCTCCCTCTGAGTAGGGGGGATTTTACTTTTCCAAAGGAGGAGTATTGCCCTCTTAGCAATCATGCATGAAATGTTAACAAAGGCTCTGTTACACGTCTAATATTCTGGACCAGAAAGTGCTCAATCGTGGGCAACTCCAAAACATATGTAGGTGGTCTGCCCTGACCTCATTACATCTGGGGCAGCAAAGTTCCAGGGCAGGGGACATTTTGGAAAGCCTGGCGGGGGTATAGTACAGTCGATGTAGTATTTTAAATTGCATGAATTTAACCCTGAAGTTAATGGAAACCTTTCCAGTATGGGCGCACATGTTGGGACCATTGGGAGTCCGTGAGTTCCATTGCCAGTTCCCCAGACCAGCTGGAGCGTGCCTTAGCGGGGGAGGGGTATCAGTTTATCTAGTAGCATTCCGTAAAGTGTGGATAAAGTGTGTCTGGTATTTCCCGAATTAGCTATGTAGCCAAGTATCGGAGTTTTGGTGGGTTTGTTAGGTTAATCAAGCTATATGGATGCCATGGCAGAACAGACACGGTAGTATTAAAACAAATCCCTGCCTGTATTTACATGGCCTTGCTTGCAGGTCTCTGGTAAGATACATTTTCCGTTTGGGAACAGGTCTGCTTGTGCTCTGTAGCCCAGTGTCTCCCAATGGGTTTGAAACGCTTTGTCGCGCAGTGGCAGCAGCCCAGAGTAGTTCCAAATTGGTAGCCACTTATAAAAGTGGCATAAGGCCCCGACGGGAGAAAATATCTGTTGCCAGGCCCTCAGCGGGGACGCAACTGGATCCAACAGGGAATCATCTCTGTACCTCCGGTCTAGCACTAGGGTCTTACGATCAGCGCACCCAGCAGCCAATGATTCAAGTTTAACATGTGGGGGCGGGCGTTCCACAAGATACCAATATGAGTAGAATTGCGCCTGGGAGGCCATCCAATAGAGTTTAGTGTGTGGTGCATGGAAACCACCCTTCTCGTAGGGAGGTGACAATTCAATCCATTTCTTGCGTACTGCCCCAGACATGGACTCCCTGCTCACTGTGCTCAGAGAGACAAAGCTTCACCTCACTGATGAGGCCCAACAAGGCTGAAACACGTGTATGGGGTTGCTGTTGGTACTCTTGTTCAGAGAGGAATTGCCATAGCATTTCGGTGCTGGACTGCTCATGTGGGCGGGACAAAGACTGATATCCAAATGGATATTTCCCATCTGTGAAAGGTACAGTGAGCAAAAAGCGTGTACTGCAAACTCTCATCTCAGAACAGGTTATCACGCCATGTTCTTTCTGGAGAGGAGCACCTACTCCCTTTTTTGAAATACTGCCCCAGAGTGCCAGAGGAACTGTGCAAAAAGAGGATGTAATTTATTGAAGTAGGGTTTGCAGGGCCAGATAGGGACCTTGCTGAAAACATAGACTCATTTGGGTACTAGTGTCATCTTTATGGACAGCGGAAGGTTTTGCCACTTCAGCCACAAAACCAATCAGAGACACTGGGGAAATGCTTAAATGGCCCTGAGATTCATCCCCAAGCGCTGACTTGTGGAACACTTCTCAACTTGAGAATCTCATTGCCTCCATATTGTTACCTCTTTAGGTGGACAAGATCGCCTATATCCGGTTCACTAACAAATAAGGAACCGTGTCAAATCAAGCTCACTAACTAGAAACATAAACAATTGTATTAATCACTATCAAGTGTAAAATCACACAAAATCAAAAACACATTACACATTATTGCATACATGATAATACATGCAAATACATATTATAACGTGCATAGTTATTTAGAAATTAAAACATTCTGACACTTACTGACTCAAAAGGAGTCTAATTGTGCAACTCTTTTTATCTACGTTGGGTATTAAGTAGAGAACTCCTACTAATATAGGTTGCTCTCCTAATACTTGTATCTAAACTTATGGGGCAAATCCTTTTGACATTCACAAAAAAGGTTCTAATAATATTAATAATTTGTTAACGTTACATGCACCCAACATGTTTCGTTCTTTATCCATTTATGTAAATATTATAAGAACTTCTTCAGGGGGACCCAACGTGTAAATCCTAAAATGGAAGCATACTATTCATTTCCAAAACACTGAAAAGTAGGCGATCTCCTCAAAAGCTAAGGGAAACAATATGGAAAATAATAGCTTGCCCCGAAAAGTGAGTTTAAGGCGAGCCGGAAACAACATGGAGTATGGAATGTTCTGGTCCCTGAGCATCTTTTTCACTCTGAGAAATTGGCACCGTTCCTGCTGGGTATTACCCAAATTGACCTTTTACAATTTACCTTTTGCACAATTGACCTAATTATAGTGGTCCTAATTGACCTTCTGCACAATTGACCTTCATATTATTTTAGTTATTTTATATATGTATTGGGTTGGTTTTGGATTATAAATAATATAAGGGGATTGGGTGGGGGTTTGCAGGGGGCTTTGGATTGGGTGGGGGGTTTGTAAGAGGATTCAATTCAGCACTACAGCTAAGTTAACGCCTAGTCTAGAATACTGAATGAAAACCCTTATTGATATATCTTTATGTCCAGTTCATGCGTTCTGGATGACTACCCCTATATAACACCCCTCTCTTGGAATCCCCCTGACCCCACTGAGCCAAGAAGTAGTTCTGTTTTGCAAGTTTAAAAGGTTTATTTGATAATTTAAAATATATATATATCCCACTTTATAATAAATTAATAATTGAATTTCACACTTAATCTGATATGATAAAGATTAACAACGGAGAATCTGGCACTAGCACACTTCTTATAATCACTAATGAGTTGACATGAAATGGATAAGGTAGCACACTGGTAAATAGGAACAAAAGTATAATGTGGTAGAGGATGCTTTATGTAAGCTCAGGTGGATGCAACATTCAATGAATGCAGTACAGAAAATACTCAATATGATTTCAACCAAACAATGTAATCACTTTTCTCTGGCAATCCCCTCCCCCCCTTGATGCAAGGCAAGGAAATGGAAGGAAAACACACAGTTCTCAGAAATGCAATCAATGTAAATCAGTTCACCCCAGCAAGCTTACACGACAGAAGTTTAAAACACAGGCAAATGCTTTGATATGTGCTAGCAATGGATGAGAAATATGCTGGAAATGCTTTTAATTCCCTTTCAGAGGTTCAGGGTGAGTGGTATCTAGTTAATATTAGTCCAGGCTCACACTAGCAATGAGGCAGGGATAGTTAGCAGGTTAAACGAATTTCTGGCAAATGGAAGGCAAGCAGCAGCTGATTTTACATGTGGAGAAATTTGCAAATCGCGGCAAAATTCGCGGATGCGCCGAGCGCTATTACAGAGGAACCACAAGTACTATCTCTATCGTTTTGGGGTCCTAGGAAAGCCTAGGATCTCAGCTTCAAGATGAAAGTTACTGCAAGTCTCTAGCACAAACGGTCGCGGAGATATGAGCGATTAAATAAAGGTCGTTTTTCAGATTTGAAATTTTAAAGTTCAAAAAGACAAGTGCAGCTGGCAACTAGGAAATGACAAGTGACAGCTTTACAAATGACAGGTGACAGTTAGGAGGCAGTTCTACTTAGATTAAATAGATTGAATTATATTATTTTAACTAGGAGATTGGTTCTGCACAGTTTCTAGGTACTCACACTATATTCTTGAGTGAAATGGGCCTCGCCATGGATCTGGTCAGGTTTTAAACTCGCCTCTGGTCTCTGCACTTCACAGTGATCTGGGTCAGCTCTCTCTGCTGGTCTGGGTCTCTCTGGGTACAGCACTGCTTTCTCTCTGGTCTGGTCTCTTAGTTCTGGATAGATTGAAGTCTCTAGTTTGGCTCTCTGGAGGTTTGATGGAGGTAAAGTATGGATTTTTCCGGCAGAGCGTCCCGCTGCAGATGGAATTGAAAAGTCCCTATCTGTCCTGTCTGTCTGCTTTTATGTGTTTAGAATGTGGGTGTGTTCTAGCATCACTGACCCTACCTCTCTCTCAGCTTCTAATTGGTCAAACTTCCATTTATCATTTGATTGGGGAATGAACTGTGAGTCAGAGGGATGTCATTTTATGGCTTGCAGATAGGACACTCCTCTGTCAGATTGCACACATTCTATATTTGATAATAAAAGACATATTTCACAGTTACACAGTTGCTTGAAATTACATATACATGGTGTGGCTGAATTTAGCCATGTCTCTGTCCAAATCTGCTGTTTCTAAGAGCTTGCATTCAGAAATGGCACATAATTGACTTTTTAACTGATTTTTCACTTTCTGACATTGACCCAATTTTACATACATGTGCGCAGGGAGTATGGACATTAACTGATGAAGATTCAGACTTTTAACATGCATACATTTAGAGTAATATCCACTTTTCCGCTAAAACCCCCCTGAACACGCCACCGGGTCGAAAAACCTCTTAAAATGTGGGCAGAAAAATCACAAGAATTATGGTATCATTTATAAAATTTTCACATGTCCGCTCCATGAATGATCCATCTTTTTAAAGTTATGTTCTGGCTCCAAAGGGGTGTGGTTTCCTCTCAGCACAAGGTAGAAATACTGGTCTTTCCAGTTCTGCCAAGCCAGCTTGCTCTCACAGGCAGTGCCCCTTCCCTTTCCTCAGGAGGAAGCCACTTTTTACGACCATTTACGACTCCTGCCAATAAAACCTTTGCCTGAGCCAGGACAGGGCTTTGTTCACTTTCCTGCAGAGCACAGGTAATTCAATTATCAGATAGATGGCATATCCTTAGTTTGAGCAGCAAAAGGGCAGCTAGGCCTGGGAACACAGCTGTGACTCAAGTTTCACTCCTGATGGGGGTAGTTGCCAGGCAGAATTCAGTTCCTTAAGCCAGGTTTCAGATAAAATGTCACTTTTTGTTCCCCAGTTCCTGCATTCAAAATAAAATTAAACATTTTCACATATGCAGCTAGAAGGCTGATTCTAAGTTTAAAACTATGACATTTAAACAATTGCAACCTATGTGACACTCAAAAGTAGGTCACTCAGTCAATTTAAACATTTAGATTTTAGTGTCTTTAAATCCAGTGCAACTTAAACTGCTGCAATCCACAGCTCAGCCAGTCTTGTTATAACCCTTCCAGTCACTTCAGAATATCACTTTACATTGTATCCACCTCTCAGTAAGTCTTGCCTTGGGTTCACTTATTCAGTTTTACACAAAAAAGTAAAATCTGGTGTGGTTTTAAATTGCCGTCTTTTGGATAGTGGTGAGTACTGGTACTGCACCCATTTTTGGGATTTAAGAAAATGAATTCCCAACAATTCTAGGTTGCATTTGGCAATCAGCATTGCCATTCCCAATGGTTTCAGACTACTGTGTGGGTAGTCCAATGGTGGTTTTAGGCAGTTTCCTTCTGTGCCCATAACATCGGCAAAAATGAATGGCAGCCTATTCTTCATGCATTTCCCTGTGCATTTTCTGGGAAGCTCTGGCCATCATGATGTTTTCCATGTCAGTACTGCACAGTTTTGAGGTATGGCTCGGATGCATGGGTAAATACATCCCACAAGCCCCCCTCTTGCGATGGCCATTCTATTTCACGAATGGGACTCGCAAGACCTGGGATGTTTCCTCATCTTCTTCCAATAGATGGCACAGTTCATCATCTTCTTCTCCATCCGGTACTGATCGATCGGTTCTCCTCGCCAGTCCTGATGGGAGTATTGGGCGGTCCACTGGGCCCATTGGATCTTCGTTCCCGGTCTCCGGATCGCCCTCCTTGGCCCGTCTTCAGGTTTTCTTTCTCCTAGGACGACAAAGGAAGAGCGGCAATACCTACTCATAGACTTTTTCCACCACTGTTGAGATGGTGGGACAGCATATGCATTTCATCATGACGAAACATTACATTCTTATTTTGATAAAAACAGTATAACTAAGAGACAGTTTCATACAAATCACAGTATGTTAGAGACTAGATGTGGTATGTTTTATGATTGGAACTGAATTAGTCTGATACAGTACCCGCTAGGATTCCAGAGGATTCCTCCAGTTGTTGCAGAGTGTGCCTGGGATGGCAACATTTCAACTGGTTTATGTGGACCCACTTGTCTTCCCCCGCTGCCAAAGGACCTTTGGGGATGTGGATTTTGTAGGCCACAGGGGAGATCTTATCGACGATCTCCAAGGGTCCCTTCCATGTAGGCAAAAATTTGCGCTGCTTGGCCTGGTTCCTTTGGAAGTTGTATAGATAGACCCGGTCTCCCACCTGATATTCCTTCCTGGAAGTTTTCAGGTCATAATGGGTCTTCATGCTATCAGCTGATCTTTCTAGATTCCGCTGAGCATAAGCAAAAGCATGTTGGAGGTGTTTCCTTAAATTCTCTACATACTCATGAGTAGTGGAGGCATTTATCAGTGTCTGCTCTTGGGTCCTGTAGAGCAAATGCTGAGGAAGTACCATCTTGCGCCCAGTCATCAACTCAAATGGTGACATTTTGGTTGCAGATGAAGGGGTAGATCTGATGGCCATTAGGACCAGAGGTAATCGGATATCCCAACTTGGCCCAGAATCTGCCACAAACTTCTTTAATATGCTCACAATTGTCCGGTTATATCTCTCTACTGCCCCAGAAGAAGCTGGCCGATAAGCAATATGCAACTTCCTTTTGACCCCCAGTATCTCCCACATCTTTGTCATTACTTCACTGGTGAAGTGGCTACCTCTGTCTGACTCAATCCTTTGAGGTAGACCAAAACGGGAAAAGATGTGGTTAATCATCAAGGCAGCTGCAGTTTCTGCCTTGCAGTTTGGGGCTGGGAGACATTCCACCCACTTGGTAAACAAGCATGTCACAGTCAACATGTACTTATTCCCCCTAGCCGAGCGAATCACAGGGCCTACAAAGTCGATTTGTAAATCTGACCATGGCAGTGTCATTCCCCTCTTTTGTAAAGGTGCCCGGTGCGTAAGGGATGATGGCTGAAATTGTGCACACACAAGACACCCCTTCAAGTATTGCTCGAGGTCCTGCCCCATGTGTTGCCAGTATGCAACCTTTCTTAAGATTTCCAATGTTGTGTGAAACCCCCTATGACCGGCGGTGGCCGCATCATGGGCGTGACTTAACATCAGGCTTCGGAATGAGGTAGGAACCACCCACTGATCGTGGCCAGCTTTGGATTTCCTTACCAGCAAACCGTCTTGGATCCGGAACATTTTTGGACATTTCATCAACACTCTTAGGTCCTCTTTCCCAATGTAATCGGTATCCGTCAGGGGAAAGTTCTCAGGGTCCTCAAGGTGCTGGTAAAATTTACCAATAATTGGATCCCCCTTCTGAGCGGTAATCAAATCAGCATCAGGGGTCTCCTTACTCCATTGTGCAATTGAAAGGTCGTTGTGAGCATTTGTCTGGGACCTAGTGATGGCAGTGACCTGGATTTCCCCCAACAGGGACTCAATCTCAATTAGATCCCCTTGGATGGCTCCGGTTTTGGCCAGCTGATCAGCTAAGTCATTTCCAGTTTTGTCTGGTCCCTCTACTTTGGAATGACCCTTAATCTTTTTCCAATAGATGGTCATCTCATTCGATGTGACCAGATCATCAATGTTTTGGATCAACTTCCCATGTTTCAAGGGTTTGTTGTTAGCACATAACATGCCTCTGGTTTTCCAATTAACCAGGTGCTCCACGAACCCGTTCCGTACATAATCCGAATCTGTGATTATGACCAGTTTGTGGAGTTGATGCTGGACAGCAGTGAGGATGTCCTGATGCACAGCCATCAATTCTGCCACCTGACTACTTCGGGGACCAATTTTGTATCCAGCGGAGGGTTCTGGGGACTCATTCACCCATGCATTCCCTACGCCAGCCACCAGTTCTTTCTCCCCGTCGTTGTCAACATGGTAAGAGCATCCATCCACATAGACAGTGGGCATTCCCTCACACTTGTCTTCTTCAAAGACTTTGTGTGGGGAATTAAGGTATGCCTCCATGTTGTCCTTTATTTTTAGACTTTCGTCCTCGAGACAGTTTTCTCTGGCACAATCATGCAAGTCAGCCAGACCTTGCGCGAGGTGACTCTTCTTGTTTTGGCCATATCTGACCTCCACAGGAAAGCCTTGCATTGACAGAATCCAGGAAGTAATTCGGGAATTACTCACATTTCCGGCCCGGATTCTGTCACTTCGGAGGTATTGCAGAGGCTGGTGTGGAGTCTCCACTATGATGTGTTCCCCCTGGATAAACGGGCGGTAATTCTTCAATGCCCACACCGTTGCCAGGAGTGCCTTCTCACAATCGTTGAATTTTTCCTCCACAGAGGATAAAGTTTTGCTCGCATAGGAGATTACTTTATTGACCTTGTCATGCTTTTGATATAATACTGCCGTCAAGCACGTATTAGAGAACCCTGTCTCCAGGAAGAACTCCTTGTTTCTGACCGGGTAAGCTAGGCAAGGCGCTTGTGAGAGGCTTCTTTTGAGTTGTTTTACCGCCTCGGCTTGTTCTGGACCCCATTCCCACTTGACCCCCCCCTTCAGGAGATGAATCAGGGGTCTGGTGATCTCTGCGTAGCCCTCAATGAACTTTCTGCTGTAATTAGTCAGTCCAAGGAGGCTCCTTAGTTCTCGCAGAGTTGTGGGGTCTTTCAGTTTCTGAAGTGCTTCCACTTTCTTTTCCTGGGGACAGAGACCCTGAGGAGTAATCTCATGCCCCAAGAAATTAACACGGGTTCTACACCACTGTGCTTTCTGAAAGGAAAGTTTTGCTCCGGCGGCCCTCAACTGTGTCAGAACATAACGGATCTCCGCTATGTGTTCCTCAACAGTTGAGCTTTTGATGAGGACATCATCTACATAAGCCAGGTTACCCCTTGCACCCAAGTCGGGCATGGCCTTGTGTAGAAAAATGTTGAATTCATTGCCGGAGTTGAGGTATCCGAAGGGAGTCCGGGTCCATGTGTACTGCTGGCCCCCAAAGGTAAAAGCCAGTTTGTATTGGTCCTCCCTGCTGACAGGCACGGTCCAGTATCCATTGGTCAGGTCTATTGCAGTGAATACCTGTGACCCCTGAATCTGGGCCAGCCCTTGGTCAATGTAGGGCAGAGGCCATCGGGAAGTATGGACCCGTTTGTTGAGCTCCCTAAGGTCGGCGCAGAGTCTCCACTGGCCGTTTGGCTTCAATATTCCCAGCACCGGATTATTGAAGGTGCTGTGGACTGGACGGATTATTCCCCGGGACTCAAGGTTCTTAATTATTTCAGTAAGGGACTCCATTGATGCGAGAGGCAAGCGATATTGCTTCACAAACACAGGAGTCATGCCAGGGTCCGTGGGGATTGTTGTTGTGTGGATGTCAGTGCGACCACATGTCATGTTTTGTTCGGCAGATCCGTTTCCCGGGAGGCACTTCAACATGGCCGCCGTGTCTGGCGATTATAGCACACGCAACAGTCTAGATGTTCTTTCCCAGAACACATTGCAGCGCTCTGATGTCACATCCTCCCAAGCAGCTTATCAACAGGATCCTCCAGGAGTCCAGTGCGTTGCTACTCTCTTAGGAGTATACAAGCGCTTCACCGCTACAAAAACACGGGAAAATACTCGTCAGACTTTGGACGACTTTAACCACGCCCCTTTGGAGCGCGGTTCCAGCTCAGTTTCTCTTTGGTTCGGGAATACAGATCCTCGCCCTCCACGAGCACGGATACCTACCTCAACATCCCAGGGTCTCTGCCGAAACTCTTTGAGCAGTCTCCAGGAGACTACCTTTGTTTACGAACTGGTAGGCTTTATATATTCTTATGGTTGTTTCTACTATTGGTAGTGATCGTTAGCTATTTCTCTCTCTCTAACCGTCCTTTTCTATTCTGCTATTTTCCTTAGCCCAGCTATTCAGTACTTCTAGGGACTCCAGGCTATCTCGTCCTTCCTCCACATCGATTTCTCCCTTTCTACTAATTGGGGGTAAGAATTTGAACTAAAAGTTTCTAAGAGGATCTGACCTCTGCTATGCAAAGGAAATTATATTCTAATCTACTTTGTATTCTTCATTAGAACTTAAGATCAATCGCTAAGGAGCTCCCAAACTCTGAAGGTGAATCTTCAGCCTGCGTTGGAACATCCCGGTGATACAACGCTCTCAAGCAGCTCTCCACAGGGTTTTTTCCCCCGTGAGGGTTTCCCTGGGCACCTCTCGGGGATCAAGCCTTTGAGCAGGACTCCGGAGGGGTTTTCAGGGGAATTCCTAATATCTTCAGGGAGAGTCAGCGAGATCCATTACAGGTACCCACCGGGCCATAGGACATTTCCCTTCGTCCATTCTGCCCAGGTAGGTGATTTTCTGTTTTTCCTTCTCTATTTACCTGGAGCAATTGATATGTATATCTAACATTGTATATTTGCTGACAGTTAGCAACGCCCGAAAAGAAAGTAGTCAGATTCTTTGACTAGCTCCAAGTGATTAGAGTCGGTTTCAGAAAAATCCCTTAAAATGGATCCTCAACAGCAGCAGATCCAGCAGCTTATTGCTGCGGTACAGTCTTTAACGACTGAGGTACAACAACTTAAGCAGGAGAATAATTCCCTCCGACAGCACCAACAACAGGCAGCTCAACAGGCTTTAGCCTCTCGCGTACCTCATTGTTCAGAGGTTCCGCCTGGACCATTACCAGGCGGTCAGTTCGATGGGAACCCTCATAAGGTCAAAGAATTCCTAGATTCTTGTTCCGTACAATTTACGTTCAAGGGGGCATTTTTTCATACCGATCGAGACCGTGTGGGTTACATGGTCTCACAAATGACAGGACCAGCCTTAGCCTGGGCAACCCCTTTGATTACTAGTAATAATCCCATTCTGGACTCTCATACTGCCTTTTGTAACAGTATTCGCACCATGTTCGGCCGACAAGAAATCCGGGTGGCCTCCCAAGAACATCTCCTTGATTTCAAACAAGGAAATCTTGATATACTAACCTATATTACTAAATTTAAGCAGATGGCAAGTGAGACCACCTGGTCCGACGATGCCCAGGTTACGATCTTTAGGAGAGGGTTATCGGAAGAACTTAAAGACGAAGTGTCCAGAGTACCGCGGCCCACCGATCTAACAGAATTCATCGCTCTAGTTTTACAGCTAGATTACCGTATGAAGGAGAGACTGTTAGAAAGGAGAAAAGGCCGGATTCCTCGATTCACATCTAACTTTCCCCACTCGCCCCGGACTCAGGTTACAGAAGAACCTATGCAGTTAGGATCAACAGCAAGAGGGCCTTTAACGCCAGAAGAACGGAATCGCAGAAAGACCTTAGGCTTGTGTATGTATTGTGGCGCCAATACTCATACGGTACAAGACTGCCCGATTACACCCCCTAGGCGCTCGGGAAACGCCAGCGCCCGGTCGTAAGAGGAACCACGATCCGGGATTCCACTCTTCAGCCAGGTTCCTCACAGTCTTTTCATTCTTCTATGTGTACTAGCCATTCTGATACCAACATGGTAGTGTTAAGGATTTCATTTTCCTTTGGAGATAGAATCTTACGGGATATCCCAGCACTTATCGATAGCGGAGCTGCAGGGAACTTCATTGATGACCACTGGGCTGCTTCACATGGCATCCCACGCTCCTCAAAGGCAGAATCAATACCAGTGGAAAGCGTTGACGGAAGTCCACTGGTTTCAGGACCTATCAAAGACCAGACCAGCCCTCTGTTGATGTCCATTGCATCTCATCGGGAGAACCTTACCTTGGATATCATCCGAGCAGCTCATCATCCCATCATCTTGGGTATACCCTGGCTCAAAAAGCATAATCCATTCATAAACTGGACCGCGGGCTCTTTTTTCTTAGGGTCTGAATATTGTCTGGCACACTGCATAGAGGATCAACAAAAGGTACTCGTAGACTCCATGTCCACTCTCCAGGATTCACCAAGGGTTACGACCCTAAACCAGATTGCCGGCCTTCCTGAAGCATACCAACAATACCGAGAGGTATTCGCTGCTACTGAATACAATCAATTACCTCCTCACAGAAGAGACGATTGTACTATTGAGCTGATTCCAAATCAACCTTTACCGTTTGGTCGGATGTACATCCTATCTAATAACGAAAAAGAGGTTTTACGAGATTACCTTAGAACCAATTTAATGAATGGATTGATCACAGAGTCAACCTCACCAGCAGCCGCTTCCCTATTCTTTGTTGCAAAGAAAAACACTACAGAACTCCGTCCTTGCATAGACTTTCGGGGACTGAATAAGATCACAGTTCCCGATAAGTATCCGATGCCCTTAATTCCTGACATCTTAGAGGCTGTTAAAGGGGCCACCATCTACTCAAAATTAGACTTAAAAGGAGCTTACCACCTTATCCGAATAAAATCAGGGGATGAATGGAAAACGGCATTTCAAACCCCTTTTGGCCACTTCCAATATAGAGTGATGCCTTTTGGCCTTTCTAATGCTCCTGCTATCTTCCAACGATTTATGGACCATCTGTTCGCCGACCTCCTCCTTCACAATGTCATTGTTTATTTAGATGACATTTTAGTCTACTCCAACACAGCACAGGAACATGTGAAACATGTAGAAGAGGTTCTACGGCGACTCCAGCTGAATCATTTATACTGTAAACTGGAAAAGTGCTCTTTCCATCAGCCCCAGGTTTCTTATTTGGGGTATGTTCTATCCGCCAAAGGAATAGCTATGGACCCAGAGAAGGTGTCTGCTGTTCAGGACTGGCCTACACCTGCCTCCTGTAAAGACATTCAACGTTTTGTGGGGTTTTCGAACTTCTACCGACGATTTATACCTGAATTCTCCAGACTTACACAGCCTTTGACAAATCTTCTGAAGAAAGGGGTTCCTTTTCTTTGGACAGAAACAACGGATAAAGCCTTCAAGAGGCTTAAGGATCTTTTTACCTCAGCTCCAGTGTTGCTAACCCCTGATCAGAACCGTCGGTTCATTGTGGAAAACGACGCCTCTCAATACGCTCTAGGGGCGGTCTTGCTTCAAATAGATAACTCAGATCTTGAACGACCTGTAGCGTATCTGTCTAAAACCCTTGCTCCGGCGGAGCTAAACTATACGGTACTGGAGAAAGAATTATTGGCTATCAAACGAGCATTCGAAGAATGGCGCCATCTACTATTGGGAGCCAAATTTCCAGTGGAAGTCCGGACAGATCATCATAACCTCCGGATCCTACAATATGCCCAAACATGTAACAGCCGTCAAGCCAGATGGGCACATTTCTTTTCTCCATTTCGAATCATATTCACATTTATTCCAGGAAAGGAAAATCTCAAGGCTGATGCTCTATCCCGTAAGGAACAGCTCCCGAACAACCCTTTTAGGTCTGAACCCATCTTCCCTTGTATGGCTCTGGAACTGCATACTGTGCCTGATTTCCTCTCACGTCTGAAATCACAATCCTGTCCTATTGCCAAAAAAGAACTACCACGGTCTACACAACTGGCGTTAACCTTGGAAGACGGTTGCTATTTCTTTGGGCACAGGGCGTATATTCCGACACGAACACTTCAGGAAGAAGTTCTCAATATGTGCCACAGTTCTAAATCAGCTGGACATAGGGGCTTTTTCTCCACCCAAGAATTGGTTTCCCGTTTCTTTTGGTGGCCATCATTAAGAAAGGACATAAAAGAATATGTTAAATCCTGTCCCATATGTCTCCAAACTAAAACGTCTCGACAAGCTCCTCTAGGACTCTTGGTCAAGATGCCCTTGCCTTCACGACCGTGGCAAATAATTTCCACAGATTTCATAGTGGATCTACCACCATCACAAGGATGCTCAGCCATAATGGTTACTATAGATACTTTTACTAAGTTGGCACACTTCATTCCACTTGCCGGAGTGCCGTCTGCTGCCTTGATGGCTCGCCTCTTCATCAACCATATTTTCATCCTACATGGCTTACCAGAGACAATCATTTCGGACAGAGGTTCACAATATACCTCCCAGTATTGGAAACTTGTCTGCCGTCATCTTGGAATCTCACGGGCCCTCAGTTCAGGCTATCACCCCCAATCCAACGGCCAGACAGAAAGACTCAACCAAACCTTGGAAGGATACCTCAGGAGCTATGTCTCCGCGGCTCAGGATGATTGGAAGGATCTATTACCTCTAGCGGAGTTCGCTTATAACAATTCTTTTCACTCGGCAATCAGTACTTCTCCTTTCCATTGTTCCTATGGGTTCAACCCATCGTCATTTCCTACCTTGAAGAAGTCTGAGTCCAAATTTCCTGATGTAGATTTCCTGATGGAGCAAATCCGGCAGGGTCATCGCACAGCTATCACTGCGCTTCGACAATCCCAGGAAAGAACAAAACATTTTGCGGACCGTCACCGGTCCCCAGCCCCGTTAATCAAACCAGGAGACTGGGTTTGGCTGTCATCACGTTTTCTCCCTCGACATCTAGTCCCGTCCAAACTTTCTCCCCGATATTTTGGACCATTTCAGGTGATCGCCACAATAGGATCAGTTTCCTTCAAACTCCGTCTATCGAGTACATGGGCTCGCATCCATCCGGTGTTTCATGTTTCACAATTAAAACCAGACAATCGGAGTTCCTTTCACCCTAAAACCTCTACCCGTCCTCCACCAGTTATGGCTGCTTCCGGACCTGAATTCGAGATCAAAGAGATATGTGATTCACGGTATCACCGGGGTCACTTACAATATCTAATTGACTGGAAAGGCTACACACCCGCGGATAGGAGTTGGGAACCTAAATCAGCTGTACATGCGCCCAAACTAGTAAAAAAGTTTCATCTATTGCATCCTGACAAACCAGGAGGGAGCGGTTCTAAGAAGGGGCATACTGTCATGTTTTGTTCGGCAGATCCGTTTCCCGGGAGGCACTTCAACATGGCCGCCGTGTCTGGCGATTATAGCACACGCAACAGTCTAGATGTTCTTTCCCAGAACACATTGCAGCGCTCTGATGTCACATCCTCCCAAGCAGCTTATCAACAGGATCCTCCAGGAGTCCAGTGCGTTGCTACTCTCTTAGGAGTATACAAGCGCTTCACCGCTACAAAAACACGGGAAAATACTCGTCAGACTTTGGACGACTTTAACCACGCCCCTTTGGAGCGCGGTTCCAGCTCAGTTTCTCTTTGGTTCGGGAATACAGATCCTCGCCCTCCACGAGCACGGATACCTACCTCAACATCCCAGGGTCTCTGCCGAAACTCTTTGAGCAGTCTCCAGGAGACTACCTTTGTTTACGAACTGGTAGGCTTTATATATTCTTATGGTTGTTTCTACTATTGGTAGTGATCGTTAGCTATTTCTCTCTCTCTAACCGTCCTTTTCTATTCTGCTATTTTCCTTAGCCCAGCTATTCAGTACTTCTAGGGACTCCAGGCTATCTCGTCCTTCCTCCACATCGATTTCTCCCTTTCTACTAATTGGGGGTAAGAATTTGAACTAAAAGTTTCTAAGAGGATCTGACCTCTGCTAGGCAAAGGAAATTATATTCTAATCTACTTTGTATTCTTCATTAGAACTTAAGATCAATCGCTAAGGAGCTCCCAAACTCTGAAGGTGAATCTTCAGCCTGCGTTGGAACATCCCGGTGATACAACGCTCTCAAGCAGCTCTCCACAGGGTTTTTTCCCCCGTGAGGGTTTCCCTGGGCACCTCTCGGGGATCAAGCCTTTGAGCAGGACTCCGGAGGGGTTTTCAGGGGAATTCCTAATATCTTCAGGGAGAGTCAGCGAGATCCATTACAGGTACCCACCGGGCCATAGGACATTTCCCTTCGTCCATTCTGCCCAGGTAGGTGATTTTCTGTTTTTCCTTCTCTATTTACCTGGAGCAATTGATATGTATATCTAACATTGTATATTTGCTGACACCACAGTCATATGAGTCTACCGCAAAGAGATCTTGTAAATCCAAGAAAACTTGTTTCAACTTTTGCTTTTGTTCCAGAGTCACACAGGCATCAGCTAGGTTGACTCTCTCTTCCACCATCTGCCTGAAGCCTGGAAAGACTTCTGGTTTGGCTATTTCCGCGGCCTCCTCCAGCTGGGTGGAGAAGTCCCTGGTCAGAGTGCTGATTTGGACCGGAGGCTTCAGGTGGGAAAGGCAGCCCTCATGTACCTGGAAAATCACCTCATCCCTCCTGAAGTCACACGTCACATCTTCCTTACCATAGGGGCAGGAAGTGTACACCAGGAAGTTCCCCCCATGCCGGGTGAAAATCCTGTCTGGTGTTGTATTGTCCTCACTGTCACTGTCAACACAGTCCTTGGGGATTGGTCCTAACAGTTCATTTACAAGATCAATGGAGAAATGTCGGTCATCAACCGCCATTCCAATAATGGTGCCTGCGGCTAGAGTAATACTCTTTAAGTCGCTGTTATCCACCTCTATTAGAATGGTGTCATGTTCTATGTTGACTAATGGAGTTGGGTTTACCCCCAACCCTTGCTGTTGGAAAGAAGCATTTAGATGTATGTAAGCATCAGGGTTTTTCAACTCTTGTCCCCTTTTAAGTTTCACTTTCAGGGAGAATTGTCGGGTCCTTTCTGGGATGGTGACTTCCTCTTTAACCTGAATTTCAACTGCATAAGGTAGCAATTGAGCTGACCTAAATGCTTTTTCTGGATCATCAAAGCCCATGGGATTATCCGCTAATCGGGACCAAGCTTTGAAGTTTATTAGGTCCAAACTAATGGCAAAGCGATTGAGAATGTCACTGCCTAAGTAAAAGGCGGCAGTGACGTCTCGCACGACCCAACAATTATGGACTATGCTCTTGTTGCCAATGGCGATTTTGAGCATACACCTGCTTGGCAGGAGATGTTTTGAATTGGGTGCTTCCAGGTCCATTTCCCACTTGTCTATCAGTTTGAAGGTGGGAATGGCTGGATCTTTTGGGAGTTGGCGAAACATGGCTTCGCTGATGAAGCTCTTACCATTGTTCACACACACTCGAGCGAGAACAGAGTCCTTCCCATCATTTAACTGAACAGGGATGAACAGCTGCTCTCCAATTTGCTGAATATCAGCCAGGCTCTGAGCTGATTTCACATCTTTCTGGACTATAGGAGTGGGAGTTTCTGATTGTGGATTAGTATAGAATTTCAGAGTGTTTCCTTCCAGCGTGGAATACCACCTTAAACTGGAAGGAAGGTTGATTTTCAGAAATAGAGAGGACCCCCCATCACTAGTCTGTTGTCCTACTGCTATGACTGTCACGTCTGGAATTTGGTTGTTCTGGAAGTGAAATTCTACTTGGTCAGATTTTTGTTCAACCATGTGGCAGGTGCCGTTTAAACTAACATGGTTGACACTCTGTTTTAATTTTATTGGTCGGCTAGTCTGGGTCCAGAGGACCTTGTTTACACAATCTATTAGGGGTGACAACCTTCTCAGGAGGTCATTCCCTAGTAAACAAGGGGTGCCCTCTGGGGTCACAACTATGACCGGGTGTTTCAACTTATGTCGCCCAATTTTAATGTCCAAATCTGCCGTCCCCTCGACGGGAATTTCCTTCCCGTCAAAGTTCTGCAGTTGTCCAGGAAGAGAGGTGAGAGGAATTTGGTAATTCTCTCCCCTTCCTGCATTCAGTTCATCAAAGGCCCTTCTGGACAGAAGGGTAGCTTGAGATCCAGTGTCCACCAGTGCCGAGATTGTACCCTGCCCCTGTACTTGTACCGGGGCATAATATCTTCCCTCCTTCTCCTCAAGGGGGCACAGATAATGTACATTTTTGGACAACTGGTGGGCTAATTTTCTGGTCTTGGACATGGCGAGAGAAGAGATTTGGGCAGAATTCGGGGGAGAGCCTTGGGAATCTGAAAGAAAAATTTGGCAACTGGAGATCAGAGCCATTGTGGGTTCCCCTGGCTCCGGTTCTGGGCCGCCCCCCCCTTTTTGGAGGCAGTCACCAGGATGAATTTGAACCAGGGGATTTTCTTGCTGTTGGTTCTGGGATGAGATGGTGGGCGGCGGTAGCTCAGTCTCCACCTCTCCCCAGTCTGGATTTGCATCCCTAGGGACCCATTTTTCTTTGGGAGGAGTTCCCCCCTCTCTGAAGGAGAAGATCCTTTCCCCAGGATCCTCTGAGGATCCCTCTCCCTCAAATTGGAAGATCTGTACCTCCTCCTCAAACTGAGTCTGTTTGGGTCTTTTGTTTCTCCTACTCCCCCTCTGCTCCTTAGGAGGCAGACTTTCCGGGGCAAGAGATTTTGTTTCCGGTTCCTGGGTTTCCAGGGGCTGTTTACAAGTGAGGAAGGAAGCTTCCTCCAAGGCTTTACACCCCCCTTCCCTTTGTGCCTCCTCCCTGGGAACCGGTGTGTTATCGGGGTGCTGCCCCCGTCATTGTTCTGGAGCACCAGGTCCAGAGTTGGGTGCGTTCTGCGCCGGTACGCCCATCTGAGGGTTCTGCTGAGCCCTCAGTATGTGACCCAGGTCCCGCGCCATGTTTTGAACCTGGCGCTCTAACTGGGAAACCCGCTCAGGCTGATACGGGGCCCTGTTTTCTCCCCTGGGCTGATCCCGGGAAGGGCAGCTGTCCCTCCTCTGGTAATACCCCGGGTTGGGAAGATTTGGGTACCCCTCCACCCTTGGCCTCCCCTCTCCCGGATTCAGTGGTCTGGGCTCAGGGAATTGGGGAAAGAAGGATGGATGGTTTTGGGGCTGAAAGTCGGGTGGATATCTGGGGAAAAAGTTCTGCCCAGGGTTTGGTAAATTTCTGCCCTCCTGTGGGAAGTTTGGAGGGAAGTTCCCTGGGTTAGGTGCTTGTCTGGATCCCCCCCCTTGGGCTGGAGGAGTCCACACATAACCCAGGATGGGTCGATTTCCCTTGTAACGGGGACTTACATAATCAGGAGAGCGAGGGACCCCATTTGTGGGGCTGCCTCCTTGGCTCCCTGTCTGTGACTGACCCGAGGACCTCCTGGGCCTAGCATTATTAGGTGCAGGCAGGTTTTTAGGCCCCCCCATCTCCAAATCCAAAACGGGGGTAACCTTTACCTCTGCCACCTTGGCAGCAGCAGGGGTGCTGTTGGCTTTGGGGTTTTTCTGTGCATTACTTTTGCTATCTACCGGTTTCTGCACCTCATAGATCCGGGTAGCCTGTTCAATGACCCAGTCTAAAGATCTTTTCTCGTGAAAATCCCTCACGAGCTGGGTCATGATATATTTGGGCAAGGCATGGAAAAACGTATTTATAAATTCCCTGCTATCCGTGCGCACCCTTCTTGTGGTCTGTGCAAAAGCACGCTTTAACTCCTGCACAAATTCTTGTGGGGCCTGATCCTCCCCACATTGCAAATTGTAGGCTGCCTTGCGAGCCTCTTGAGGATTTCTGTGAACAGAAAAATGTTTCAGGATGGCCGCCTTATATGTGGACCATCTTAAATGATTTTGGTCCTCCAGCCCCGCAAAGAAACTGGAGTATTCCGGGGAGAATGTCCACTTTACATATTGAATACAGCTTTGGCTGTCCTTCAAATGGAAAGTCTCCATCATTTGTTCAAACAACTCTAAGTGCTCCCAAACAGAATACTTAGCGTTCTTATGGTAAGGCGTGATGACGCTCCTGATCGCCTTAATCTGCTTTAAGGGGTCCTTAAGCAAGGCCCTTTTTGCCTTATTGGCCTTTTTGGTTCGGGTAACCCTTGTCCATTCTTCCTCGGACTCAGAGGCACTGCTCCCAGAGGTTCCCGTCTGTTCTTCCAGGTTTTCCCGGATTCTGCGAGCCTGGGAATGGCTGGCAGAATGTGGGGACCTGGTCTCCTGTGTCCTGCGCAGTTCAGAGGAGTCTTCAGATTCCTCCTTGCTGCCAGGATTTGATGGGTACCCCCTCCACTGACCTAACTGGGCAGAGGTTTTCAGGATGCCCTTAATGGGCCTACTCTCCTGGGGTTCCCCATTGAACTGTACTGTACTTGGGTGCCCATACCCGGATGCCCACCCCTCCATTCCTGAGTGGTACTGGCCTATGAGCCCCATACTCTTAGCTGGATAGTAATCTGCCATCCCTGCAGCCCTGTGCTTATGTGCGCCAGGGGACATGGGGGTGGCAGAGTCCAGGGACTGAGAGGTATGAGGGCCTCTGGTACTAGTGCTCCTGAGGTTATGCTCCGGAGTTTCCCTTTCCCAGCGAACCTCATCTCTATCCGCCCCTGCTCCCTGTTGCAATGCAAGAGCCTGCATTTGTGCTTTCAGTTCCTCTGTTAAGGCCTTACTCGACTCTATCAGTCTCTCCTGCATCGCTACCTGTTGTTGGAGCCTATCATTGTGTTGGCAGAGAGCCTCATTCTCTCTCTGTGCTTCCTGATTGGTCCTGGAGTACTGGGCCAGTCTTTGCTGCAGGAGGGTTACCTCCTGAGCTGTGTCCCTATTGGCCTGCTCCTTTCTTGCTAGAGCATCCTCCACCCTCCTGGTGTGCTCTAACAAGTTCTGGTGTTCTTTTTGGAGATCACCCAGTCCCTGGTGGGCCAGGTGATTTTCTTCCATTTTTCTTTTTAAATGGCAGACTTCCTGGCTTAAGGCGTCTCTTTCCTGACTAAGAGCCTGCATTTGTGCCGCCAGGTCGTCCCTTTGCCTTTGGAAGGCACCAGCATTCTGGCGCTCCTGATCAAACTCTGCCTGGGTATCCAGGTCTTTCAGAATTAGTTTGTTGCTCTCTGCCTTCACTCTATCTAGGAGGCCTTGCAGGGTGACTACCTGCTCAGCACATACCCTGTTGAAGTCCAGTTGTTGCTCCAGCTTTTTCTGGCTTTGCAGTAAGGCGTCCAAACCTTCTTGGTGTTCCTTCTGCAAGGCCAGAAATCTGGTATCCTGTTCTGACCTTTCCCTTTGCAGCACATCCATATCCTCCTTTATTTTAGTGATGTACAGTCTGCTGTCATTTTCTGACTCCTGGCTCCTCTGCAGCCTCTGCTCAGAAGAGACCAGGTCAGATTGGACCTTCTCTAACACCATCTGTTGCCTATTTGCCAGATTTTGGCTTTCAGCACATCTATCCTGCATGTCTCCCATATATAGGTACAGGTATGCTGCTATCCTGACAATCTTGTCGTGTTCCTCTTTGGCCTTAGGAGCCATATATAGTTCACTCAGGGCCATATGTAAGGGACCCTGATCTCTATATATATATGACCCTGTTTCAGTGACCTGTTGTGTGATGGCCTGCAACCACACATCCTGGCCCTGTTCGGTCCATTCACCTCTCACAAATAGCTTATGCAAGAGGTGCTCTCTGGCTATTTTCATGTCTACTAAGGTCGTCATTCTAGAGATTGGTCTCTGTCCTGACTTACAGAAGTTAGTATTTTATTTTTGCAGAACAGAACTTTTCTTGGAGTGTCCCATTTGAGGAATGCTTCACAGCGTAATGCAGCGTGGTGATCCGACTGGATGTATGTATCCCGTCAGTTAGCACACTGTATTAAGCTGCACAAGTGGTATTCTAACCCAAACGTCT
Organism: Ambystoma mexicanum; assembly: GCF_040938575.1. Taxonomy (NCBI): domain Eukaryota; kingdom Metazoa; phylum Chordata; class Amphibia; order Caudata; family Ambystomatidae; genus Ambystoma; species Ambystoma mexicanum. Next base: position 1,111,155,946 of record NC_090941.1, read on the forward strand.
CGGCACGAGCCCCCAATTTGTAAGAGGATTCAATTCAGCACTACAGCTAAGTTAACGCCTAGTCTAGAATACTGAATGAAAACCCTTATTGATATATCTTTATGTCCAGTTCATGCGTTCTGGATGACTACCCCTATATAACACCCCTCTCTTGGAATCCCCCTGACCCCACTGAGCCAAGAAGTAGTTCTGTTTTGCAAGTTTAAAAGGTTTATTTGATAATTTAAAATATATATATATCCCACTTTATAATAAATTAATAATTGAATATCACACTTAATCTGATATGATAAAGATTAACAACGGAGAATCTGGCACTAGCACACTTCTTATAATCACTAATGAGTTGACATGAAATGGATAAGGTAGCACACTGGTAAATAGGAACAAAAGTATAATGTGGTAGAGGATGCTTTATGTAAGCTCAGGTGGATGCAACATTCAATGAATGCAGTACAGAAAATACTCAATATGATTTCAACCAAACAATGTAATCACTTTTCTCTGGCAATCCCCTCCCCCCCTTGATGCAAGGCAAGGAAATGGAAGGAAAACACACAGTTCTCAGAAATGCAATCAATGTAAATCAGTTCACCCCAGCAAGCTTACACGACAGAAGTTTAAAACACAGGCAAATGCTTTGATATGTGCTAGCAATGGATGAGAAATATGCTGGAAATGCTTTTAATTCCCTTTCAGAGGTTCAGGGTGAGTGGTATCTAGTTAATATTAGTCCAGGCTCACACTAGCAATGAGGCAGGGATAGTTAGCAGGTTAAACGAATTTCTGGCAAATGGAAGGCAAGCAGCAGCTGATTTTACATGTGGAGAAATTTGCAAATCGCGGCAAAATTCGCGGATGCGCCGAGCGCTATTACAGAGGAACCACAAGGACTATCTCTATCGTTTTGGGGTCCTAGGAAAGCCTAGGATCTCAGCTTCAAAATGAAAGTTACTGCAAGTCTCTAGCACAAACGGTCGCGGAGATATGAGCGATTAAATAAAGGTCGTTTTTCAGATTTGAAATTTTAAAGTTCAAAAAGACAAGTGCAGCTGGCAACTAGGAAATGACAAGTGACAGCTTTACAAATGACAGGTGACAGTTAGGAGGCAGTTCTACTTAGATTAAATAGATTGAATTATATTATTTTAACTAGGAGATTGGTTCTGCACAGTTTCTAGGTACTCACACTATATTCTTGAGTGAAATGGGCCTCGCCATGGATCTGGTCAGGTTTTAAACTCGCCTCTGGTCTCTGCACTTCACAGTGATCTGGGTCAGCTCTCTCTGCTGGTCTGGGTCTCTCTGGGTACAGCACTGCTTTCTCTCTGGTCTGGTCTCTTAGTTCTGGATAGATTGAAGTCTCTAGTTTGGCTCTCTGGAGGTTTGATGGAGGTAAAGTATGGATTTTTCCGGCAGAGCGTCCCGCTGCAGATGGAATTGAAAAGTCCCTATCTGTCCTGTCTGTCTGCTTTTATGTGTTTAGAATGTGGGTGTGTTCTAGCATCACTGACCCTACCTCTCTCTCAGCTTCTAATTGGTCAAACTTCCATTTATCATTTGATTGGGGAATGAACTGTGAGTCAGAGGGATGTCATTTTATGGCTTGCAGATAGGACACTCCTCTGTCAGATTGCACACATTCTATATTTGATAATAAAAGACATATTTCACAGTTACACAGTTGCTTGAAATTACATATACATGGTGTGGCTGAATTTAGCCATGTCTCTGTCCAAATCTGCTGTTTCTAAGAGCTTGCATTCAGAAATGGCACATAATTGACTTTTTAACTGATTTTTCACTTTCTGACATTGACCCAACTTTACATACATGTGCGCAGGGAGTATGGACATTAACTGATGAAGTTTCAGACTTTTAACATGCATACATTTAGAGTAATATCCACTTTTCCGCTAAAACCCCCCTGAACACGCCACCGGGTCGAAAAACCTCTTAAAATGTGGGCAGAAAAATCACAAGAATTATGGTATCATTTATAAAATTTTCACATGTCCGCTCCATGAATGATCCATCTTTTTAAAGTTATGTTCTGGCTCCAAAGGGGTGTGGTTTCCTCTCAGCACAAGGTAGAAATACTGGTCTTTCCAGTTCTGCCAAGCCAGCTTGCTCTCACAGGCAGTGCCCCTTCCCTTTCCTCAGGAGGAAGCCACTTTTTACGACCATTTACGACTCCTGCCAATAAAACCTTTGCCTGAGCCAGGACAGGGCTTTGTTCACTTTCCTGCAGAGCACAGGTAATTCAATTATCAGATAGATGGCATATCCTTAGTGTGAGCAGCAAAAGGGCAGCTAGGCCTGGGAACACAGCTGTGACTCAAGTTTCACTCCTGATGGGGGTAGTTGCCAGGCAGAATTCAGTTCCTTAAGCCAGGTTTCAGATAAAATGTCACTTTTTGTTCCCCAGTTCCTGCATTCAAAATAAAATTAAACATTTTCACATATGCAGCTAGAAGGCTGATTCTAAGTTTAAAACTATGACATTTAAACAATTGCAACCTATGTGACACTCAAAAGTAGGTCACTCAGTCAATTTAAACATTTAGATTTTAGTGTCTTTAAATCCAGTGCAACTTAAACTGCTGCAATCCACAGCTCAGCCAGTCTTGTTATAACCCTTCCAGTCACTTCAGAATATCACTTTACATTGTATCCACCTCTCAGTAAGTCTTTCTTTGGCTTGTCTTGGGTTCACTTATTCAGTTTTACACAAAAAAGTAAAATCTGGTGTGGTTTTAAATTGCCGGCTTTTGGATAGTGGTGAGTACTGGTACTGCACCCATTTTTGGGATTTAAGAAAATGAATTCCCAACAATTCTAGGTTGCATTTGGCAATCAGCATTGCCATTCCCAATGGTTTCAGACTACTGTGTGGGTAGTCCAATGGTGGTTTTAGGCAGTTTCCTTCTGTGCCCATAACATTGGCAAAAATGAATGGCAGCCTATTCTTCATGCATTTCCCTGTGCATTTTCTGGGAAGCTCTGGCCATCATGATGTTTTCCATGTCAGTACTGCACAGTTTTGAGGTATAGCTCGGATGCATGGGTAAATACATCCCACAGGTTGCAGGGGTTTCCCCCCCATATATGTCCTAATTGACCTTCTAAATTAGGTCAATTCTCCCAAGGTCAATTCTCCTGAGGTCAATTGTGAAAAGGTCAATTAGTATACAACCTCCTGCTGTACTACGGTGGAGAAGTCCGGAAAGATCCTGATGGTCTGAGATCCTAAGCTTAATACTTTTTTTCTAACGGGACAGCCGGAGGAGTTCATCTCTGTCTCGAAAGCTCTGAATATTTGCAATGATGAGCATGGGAAAGTCTTCAAGGTCATCACATTTGTTTTTCACAAATTTCATGTCCCGGGAGAGGTCTGAAACAGTTACCTGGAATGCGTGAAGGCCATCCTCGTTGGCTCCGATCCTGGTTTCAGCTTCAGTGATTCTAGCGCCCTCGTGGGCCAACTGGGACCTAAGTGATGCCACATTAGCGTTGATGTCATCTAGTTTCTCGTGGATGGATGCAAAGTTTTTGGCCATATCCTTCATCATGTTGGTAAGATCTGGCGTAGCTGCCGAGGTAGGTAGGGAGGTGTTGCTCTGGTACATGGAGGATTGGCCTGTTCAGGTCTTGGCATCGATTTCGCAAATTTGTCCATGGTACCTGTTTTCTTGCCCCTGTGGGCACCTCTGTTCATGGTAGGTGTAAAGGATTCCCCTGTGGTTCCACGCCAGGGACCGGGCCACGGTTCTCCTATCAGAGTTGGCAGACATAAAGAGAAAACAGCCAGGTGTAGCAGATGGGACACCATAGAGGGGATGGACATTAGTGGCAGGGGGTCTCTCGGGGCTGCTTGCGTGTCTCTTGAGGCCAACAGGACCCGGTCAAAGGGTCATGACCCCAGAAGGGGCCAGGAGTGTCCAGGAGTGTCCCGCAGAGAAGATGCAGCACGGGTTCTTGGAGCTAATAATAAGGGTGGCGGGAAGCCAGAAGGCAGTTGGAGTGGCAGTCCCACTGCGAGGTGCTAGCAGTCCGAGTCACCCACACCTAATATGTGATAGGACCACAGGAAAATGATCAGAAATGCAGTCCACCAGGTGAAGGCACTGCCACTATGCGAAGTGACCCCCAGTCAGCTGAAGGGTTGGGCAGGGGCCATGTTGGGTACTGGGAGGGTGCACCAGTCCATAGTTGTGGGGGGTAGACTCACTGGTGTGATAAGGAGCGAATTTAGGGGGGTCACCAGATAGGACCCTCACACATGTCACCACTTAGTTGCGCTTGGAGGAGAACAAACAAGTCTAGCGATCAAGGGAGGGCCACTGTACCCAGGCAGATCTGAATAGGGGTAGGCCTGGAGAAGCGAGGGAGACCTGTGGCACAGATGTCAGCCCCCCCGTCAAAGATCCGATAACAATTTCCAGGACGTCCCACAGGTCGCAAAGGCTGCGCCTGGCGTTCAGCGGCCCAGATATTCACAGGAGACTATGTGGCCGCCAAGGGGGCACTACCAGGGCACACGTCCAGCCACGCGGGTCCCGAACCCATGCCCCCCCAGTCGCAGTGGGCAATCCTCGCCTCTCGCCTCTCGGAGCGAGTGAGAACATTATTTTTGTGCAGCTAAAGAGCGGGAGATCACTGCAGTTCCCAACTCGCCCGTGGCCCCAAGACAGCATACAAAGGGCCGGAGCTGGCATAGTGTGACAAGGACTGTCCTCCATGGTGCATCAGCAGGTGAGGGGCTGGGATCTCAGGTCTGATCAGAGCAGGGCGGAGGAGCCGCGTTATGGGTCTGTGACCCCCTCACAGTGCACTGCAAGCAGTTCAGGTATAAGTTGGCACCCAATCCGGCAGTCGGTCGGCGGTAGAGGCAGCAGCCTCCCTGCAGCACAGCGCTCTGGCCAGCAGGTAGCAAGAGCTGGCAGTGGGCGGCATATGAGCCGGATGAAATACCAAAGGGACCATGCCGGCCAAGGCATCGTACCACAGCCCCTAGCGCACGCCTACCACCACAGAGATCCAGGTAGGTGAGGGGGTCAGCAGGGACGTATTTCCCAGGCCGCCGGGTCCGGGTGCCAAAAGGTATGCAGGCGAACACCACCCCTCCTCAGCGGGTCCTCACAGTTCGGGGGGGAGAAAGGCGCCGCAGATGGCGCGCGGGTCCGGTGCCTGTCACCCGCCGCTCATCAGGTCGCCAGGAGCCAGATCTCAGCCCCGGGGGGGGGCCAATCACAACAGGAATCAGGCCGATGGAGCCCCCAGATGTCCGCAGGCTGTGGCCGCAACCTGTAGACGAAAGGATCAGAGAAGTGGCCGCCTCGATATGCCTTGATGAGGTGTAGTGCTGAGCTATGAAGCTAAGCAGCCATTTTGCAGGCTGCTCAACAGCGCCCCCAAACATCTCATTTTAAATAGTTTTAAATGTAGTATTTAATAGCTCAATGTGTGTGGGAAATTAGATTGCATTAAAGCCACAGGGCCCACACACAATTCTATTGGTGTTACGCTCACCTGGTCTCTGCGGAGGCATCGGGGCACGGTTGCAGCCCTCCCAGGAGTTAGATCACCCCTCTCCGGTCTTTCCCCCTGCGGATAAGTTGTGAGCGGCGGTAATTGGTGACACTGCTCCTGCATGGATATGAGAAAACGTGAGTGTACAGATTGAGGATTATTGTACCGCTCAAACCCTTCTACCCAAGGTGCGATTTCTATGGGCATGTACCAGCCCATAGGGCTCACCTGTTATTTATTGATGGTAAGCTCTCCGTCCTGCTACTTCTGGCAGGGGCACTTGTCGATGGGATATAGTTCCTTCACTGATCCCTGGTAAGTAATAGCCCAGTCCAGCTGCGACTATGCTTCTCCTCTTGTCTCTTTCTCTTTCCGTTTTCTCTTTGCCTCTTCTCGTTTTCTGTCTTGGTATTATTGTTCTCGATATTGCTGTTAATTTATGAATAACGTTTTCTCTTCTGTTTTCTTCCCAATAGATGGAAATGTGGTTCAAAAGCAGCTGTGGGGGCGCGGCTCAGCCAGGAAGAAGATGGTTGAAACCGCAATGTCCGACAACAGGTGAGTGCAGTGGTCGTACTGTATGAAAAGAAGTCGTAGAAATATGCTCCCTGCTGGCCTGCAAAAACTCCTCACAAACCCTATCATCACGTCCCCTCCCACTCACGATACACACCACCAAACACTTGCACCTGCTGTTTAGGGAAACGTACAGTGCATTGCACTGAAAGGGCAAGTTTCAACTTCTTCCTACACTTTTATTTTAAAACGAAACCATTCCGGAAAGGTTTCCTTTTAAAATAAAAGTATAGGAGCTGTAAAAGGTAATTTAAAATAGTGGAGGAGCACCGCTCCCAACCGCTCCCGCTCACTTTGACCATTGGTCGAGTGATGGTTTAAGGCAACGCGCGAGGTTTGGTGGTAGCACGACCTTAAACTGAATGTCTTTTAAGTGTCTAACCTTGCCTTTCATTTTTACTTGCAGGTGCTGTTGTCGCTGGCGAAGCGTGTCGTATTGCAGTGCCAAGATGAAGATTTCAGCGTCCCAGAAGATTTGAAGATGAGCTGCGGTGCCAGGATGAAGATGTCAGTGTTCCGGAAGGCTTGAAGATGAACTGTGGTGTCAAGAAGATGTCAGCATTCCGGAAGCTTTGGAGAAGAATGTCAGGATCAACAAAGACGCGCACAGGTGAGAGCAGGTTCGCCAGTTGGTAAGTATGAAAGCTGGAAGCAGGATTTCCAAAGGTACATTTAATCCCAGGCGGCGGTGAGAGTTACGCTGCATGGAAGTGCAGAATAACATGAAGCATCTGCCTCAGAGATCGGAGCAGCTTATATAGCTGTGATTGTGGGCACACCCACTAGGCTTGGCTTGCCTACCACACCCTGCCACTCCCAGCGAGTCAGCACGTGCAAGGCAACCCAATAGCAGCAGCCACACCCAAGAGTACACGTGGGACTGCTTTAGTGATGAAAGTTCCCATGTTATGTGCACCTTGCACCCAAAATGAGGTGTTATGTCCCAAAATAAAAGCATTTTTGTCCCAAATAAATGTTCTTGGTTATTGTTATTCCTGAGCCTGGTGCCAAAGGTGCCAGGACTGTGTCCACCCGGGGCCCCTGTGTATGTGACCTTTGAATGTTTGTGTTCTTGGCCCGATGACCATGACAATTGGGGAACACATGACATTGACATAATCATAAAAGTGTTACTCCACCTTCTTACATCCAGAGATCTTCTCTGCCTTCTTCAATAGATATGGCCATACCTATATATATACTATGCTTTACCGACACCTGCTACACTCTTCTTAAGAGAAATGTTATCAGTTTGCAACCACTGCTTCCCTCACAATCTTTCATGTGTAGTCACCTGGGTCCTCTTTCCACTAATAATAATCAAAGACGAGATCCACACACTCCCCGTGTCCACAGGTACCTACCCTTTCTCTATTTATGAATCTCCTCCTTTTATCCCCTAGTATTTACCCTGTCCTATGCTGTTCCTTCCAACTGCATCACTACACTATATTCCACTAAGGCCATATAAAAATCTTCTTGCACTCCAAAATTGACAATGTTTCCATCTATGAACACTTAAATAGATTAAGGAATCCAAAATGTCACTAAAAAAAGTGATATCTCTACCTTATTTGGGGAGGAAATATAACAACAAAGTACAACAGTTCGACCAAAATTCGAATGAATATAGAAAACTGTATCAAATTTTATGAAAGGTAAGGAGATTAAAAAACACAATCAAAATTACAATTTAAAGTGCATATATGTTAAAAAACTATTATAAAAAACAAGTCTTGTGACGATTTATCCTTGATAGTAGAAATCTGAGTAGTAAATAAGCTCAGTGAGTTATGAAACAGCATCAGAGTACATATCTACATTCCACGAATAACAATCTGAATATTGTTCTAGTAGACTTCTAGTCGGACACATATTAGAAATTTTGACTCAACATGTTTCTGTTCTCTAGTTAGGTAAGGAACATTCTTTGTGCGGTTGGTCACATTGACTATGTATAGAGTAAAAACAGAATCTTCTCTTAGTGAAGGTTGTTTTTAATTTGAAGTTGGAGGAACTGCTCCACTGTCTGGGTGCGGTCCTTAGAGGAAGAATGGGTCCTAGTGAATTAGGGCACCATCCATCATGTTAATCTTTTATTCCTGGCTGGATTAGATCTGAAAATGATGAGGTTTTAGTTGAAAGCACTTGCTAATGTTCAGCCAATCCTAACTTGCTACTATCAAGGATAAATCGTCACGAGACTATTGAGAGCACTTTTTGGGCGGCTCATAACTTTGTCCCCCTGAATGAATCTTCACAAAACCTTGCAAAAGAAGTATATTGCCCCATCAGATTGATCCTGCAAAGTTTGGTGAGGTTTCGTCAAGGGGGGAAAAGTCATAGGGTAGTCCCAAAATGTGTGGTTTTTCCCAAAGACGCAATGGGAAAAGAATTTTGTTCAACTCTACAGCCCAAACCGCTGGAGAGATTTTCATCAAATTTGTGGCAAGAGCGGCGGCTTGGACCCGATAGCTTGCTTTTGTAAATTTGGTGTACATCCGTCCAGTAGTTTTTTTTTAATAGGTAAAAAATAATTTGTGACATCTGGATTCGGTCTGCAGACTTACTTCCCTGTTCACTCCATGGACAGGCACCCGATTGGCCCAGAGGGTGGCTTGATGTCCACAGATATTGGGGGCCCCTGCTGATTGGATGGTCAAAAACGTGAAGTGCGTCATATTTCTGGAAACGCCTGCCATGCGGGCAGCGCGGTAAAAGCATATTAAAAAATGCAACATTGGATGGGCTATGGCCTTAAAAAGACAAATAAATAGTGATTTTCTTCTGTGGTGTCTGTGAACAGTCTCAGGCAGTCCTGTGATGTCCGCGAACATCTTAGATGTTCTCGGGCATCTATGCTTATTTGTGCATTACAGGGTTGGTGAAAAGCAGTTTCTGGATGGCTTATAACTTTGGCGCCACTCAATGAAACTGCATGAAATTTGGAATTTCATTTTAGACCTGATTCTAAATGGTTCAGGAAAGTATGGTGCTGTTTTGTCAAGAGGGAACAAATTTAGAGGGGGGGTTCCAAAATATTGTAAGGGCTTACAAATGTGGTGCCATTTGATGAATGTGCACAAAAGTTTGCAGAATGATTTTAGATATCTATATGAATGTTTTCTGAAAGGTCTGGTGGGATTTTGTCGGGAGGGGGCAGAATTAGAGGGGGTGCCTCAGAATATTGTTGAGGCTTATAAATGTGGTGCCATTTGACATATCTGCACAAATGTTTGTAAAACGGTTTTAAATCTAGATACAAATGTTTTTGCAAAGTTTGGTGGAGTTTTGTCAAGAGGGGTCTAAAATGGAGGGAGAGTCTCAAAATGATTAGATGGCTTACAACTTTGTTGCCGTTTAACGAATGTAGACAAACGTTTTCAGAAAGATTAGGGACCCTCTCTTGAATGTGTGTGCAAACTCTGAATGGATTTTGTCAAGTGGGGGCTAAGTTATATGACTGTTCTATGTATGAATAATTTGACACTTTTGAAAAAATAAAAAATGTGTGGATTTCCAGAAAATTCGTGAAAGGATAATTGGCAAGGACCTGAAAGCATGGTTTTGCAAATGTGTCTGTGTTGTAGGTACAAAAAATAGTGATATACCTTTGGTGACTGTGGTATAGGCTGTGGCCATGGGCAGTGGCCGAATTGTCTGGGTCATGGCATAAGGTCATGACCCGGACACTCTGGCTACTGGCCATGACCACGAGGGGCTGTCAATGGGGATAAAGTGGCCATGTCCACCAGGGACCGGGTATGTGGTAAAGTTTTTTGAAATTGGCATAGATTTGAAAGGGAGAAACAATGTGCTGGTGGTACTATGGACATAGGGTTCTCTCTTCGCCTTCTGCAGGCTGTCATGGAAAGGGAAGAGGTTCTCTGTACAGAGCCCAGCCTTCCCTTTCCATGGCGGCCATCTTGGAAAAGGATTTTCCTTCCTACAGCTGAACGCCACGCACGTCCTGGTGTAGGAAGAAAAATCCTTTATTTTTAGCACCCCGGGTTACCACTTTGGCCACCCGGCATGATAATGGCCTTCATCCCCCATTGCAAGGGCTGGAACTGGGGATAACGGTCCAGAGCCCTCTTTATCCGCACTAGCTTTGCTTGGGCCAATAACTTGGACTGGCGGGCCGTTGTCCCCCGTTCCAGTCCCTGAAATGGGGATGACACCACTTTATTCCCATTAGCATAACACAGAATGCTAATGGAAATGTTGGAAAATCTTATTGAGTCTATGTACTGAGAAATGTAAAGTACATGGAGTCTTTAAGAATATTTTTTTTGTTCTATTTTTTAACTGTGAAATGTAACGGTTTATTGAGAAGCCACCCTCAACACGGGGAGGTCCTTCCCTCCCCACTCACATGGTTATGCAACAAACTGTTTAACGGATTCTTTTTTTAGCCCTGTCTCAGACACATCCTATAGTGTGTAGTGCATGGCTGGACCTGATGGAGTGAACAGTTCTGCAGTGTGTCCAGTGGGTGCAGTGTTGAAGTATTGTGTGCATAGAAGTGGATAGGATTGCACTGCATATTTCATAGGCTTAGGACTGTCCATTGCGCGGAGTGCTGACTACTGTACTGTATCATGTAGTATTGGTTTTGTGCACTTAATAGAGTGCTGGGAGCAGGACCACTGTGTGAAGATTTTGTGGTTGGGTTGGCAGTAATACAATGGTGTGTGAATGGAAGTGGGTAGGGGTGCCAGACACTGTGGTATGTTTGTGGATTCTGGTAACTGTTAGATGTGTGCATGTATCGCAGTCTTATGGTGCAGGGGTTGGGTAGAAGTGTTGCTGCCTATGTTACGTTTGTGGTAGCTGACCACATGTTCGCCTGCATGGCTCTGTTATGTTGTACTGAGTGTGGGCAAGGCTTACACTGTTGGGTGCATGGCGAAAGGCCATAGTCCGTAGGCCATGCACCCAAGAGCCTAGGCCTTCAGTATGGCCACCACAACATAATGCAGCTATGTAGTTTTAAGGTGCATCTCTCTGAGGGTGGTGACCTTTAAAGAATGGTTGTGGAGAACATTTTCAATGTGGTCGAACAGCAGAAGTGAGCTCATATGCGTCCATTACCATATGGTGTAGGTAATTGTACGTGTTGCTCATTAGGGAGCCACATGTGACCATTTGCATTTGCTATGGTTTGCGCTTTATAACACCCTTCCTATGTTACGTTTGTTGATTGTAGTACATGACTACATGTTTGCATTCATGGCTCTATTATGTGTGGTGGTTGTGGGCAAGGCCTACACTCTTGGGTGCACAACCAAAGGCTGTAGGCCGAAGGCCATGCACCCAAGAGCCTAGGCCTTGATGATAGCCACCACAACATAATGCAGCCATGAAGGTTTAACTCTCCATCTCTCCGATGGTGGTGACCTTTGAAGAATGGTTGTGGAGGACATTTTATACTTGGTAGAACACCCGAAGTGAGGTGATACGCCTATATTCCCATATGATGTAGGTCATTGCACGTGTTTCACATTAGGGAGCCACATGTGAGCATTTGCGTTTGCTATGGTTTGGCCCTTATAAAACCCTTGCTGTAGGAAGTGCTTTAAGATATTGCACCATGAAAGGAAGTCATCAGCATCATACATTTGAAATATATACAATGTACACAGCCACCCACATACCGTTCACCACACCCAATGCAACGTCATGCAGCCATGCATCCAAACAGGTGGCCAGGGTGAAAGTTGGCAGGCTCAATTGCAGATGGGGAGTGCATTGCACATGACATGAGCATTTAAACATAAGGTGTACTACGGTGTGTTGTGTGTGGTGAGGCCCTGCCATCTTGGATGCATGGCTGGAGCCCTTGCACTGACAACTATGTGGCCTGCTTGCAAGTAGGTTTGCCATTGTTGTGTTCTGTGTGTGCTTTGTGAGCATTGCATACATTGTTGGTTCCATGGGTGTGGTGATTGTTAGCACTTCCTATAGTTTTTAATCCATGGATGGAGTTTATGGCGTGAACACTCCTGTAGGGTTTCCACTGAGTGTGGTGTTGAAATACTGTGTGTAGAGAAGTGGATATGGTTGAACTGGATATTTTATGTGCTTGGTTAGTGTGCATTGCGCAGATTACTGACTACGGTACTGGACTTTGAAGTATTGGTTCTTTGCACGTACTGGAGTGCACAGAAAATATAAAATATTGCTACCTCTACTTAGTGGTGATGAGTGCCGCTCTGGGTGAATCTGGATGCTGAAAGCGTGGATGCGTTTGGAGAACTTTTAATTGGAAGTGCTTTTAAATCACACGAGACGTGTACTCTGAGTGAGTAACAGTACATATGGAGTGCTGTACAGAAATGACAGTGTTTGATGCAGACATCTTGGATGTGATTGCAGCATGCCTGTGTGAATATTGGATAGTACCTAAGGAGGGAGTGCTGCAAAAACAATAGTGCAAAGGGAAGAAGGACTGTCCCTGCTTTACTAGGGTGTGGCCCTTCTCAGCATGGTGGGCATGGAAAAGGAACTGTGGGGAATATCCAATCAGGTGTCGAGGGTGTGCTTCACAGGAATTGGCAGCACTATTTTTTCCAATACTCTGTGTAGTGAGGTTGGCAGAGATGGAGAGACGCAGAGTGCTGATCGTGGGTGATACATTTGTGCAAAATCTGCACAGGTATGCCGCGCAAAGAGGCATTGCTGTTAATTTCGGGTTGGAAGGAGTGGAGGATTTCTGGGGCTCTCTCTATGAGTGCAGTTTCGGCAGTATGGTTGACCTTTGCCGATGTGTGGCCTCTGTCGGTACTGTTGATGTTGTTGTTGTGCATTATGGAGCTGAACATTTGGTGTACATGTCATGTAGATGTTTGCTCCATCGCCTAAAGAAGTTGATGGAAGCAGTGATGCAGATCTTTCCCACTGCCAAGGTGGTTTTCTCTAGAATACCACCAAGAGGAGCATGGGTCCATGCTGGTGTAATTTGTCCCCAGCCAGAGGTCGGAAGGTGTTTTATAAACAGAAGCATGTGTCAGTTCACGTGCAGAGCTGGGATGTTCTCCACCGACTATGACATCATTAATGAGTGAGATCTGCACTGGTTCCATGCAAATGGCATTTCTTTGACCGCCATTGGCAATGTTGTGTTGTTTTACACTGTGCAAGAAGTGTTGAAGAGAGTCCTGTAAACATTTAAAGAGGAAAAGGAAATAATAACTGAGATAAAGAGCAAAAACAAACGAGGTTCTGTGCAAGCACGTAAACATATGTTTTTTTTAAATGCTCTTTTCAGAGCCACCACTGAAGATGAAATCCCCTACCGTGGTTTCAATGTATTCCACCACGCCCGCACACATCACGAAAGCCACATCCGGGGCTTTTGAGGATGACGGGCATGTAAATGGGACTGTTGAGGCTAAGGGATTACGCAATATCATTTCTGGGTGTGGTGTCTGCGCCGAAGAATGTTGTACAGAACTGATAGTGTTACATGGCGAACTCTTTACTTTGATTGGTGGATGCGTGTGTGACTATTTACCAGTACCAAATGAGGGGGTGCTGGAAAGAAGATAGTGGAAAGGGTAGAAGGACTGTTACTGCTTTACTGGGGTGCGGCCCTTGCGGTAATTGGTAAGCACATATGCCACATACTCACATTTTCAGCATGCTTCCCATGTGAATGGGACAGTGTGGATTATCGGTACTGAGGGTGTGGTTCACAGGAAGGGCCGTTAATACTGTTCTCCATCACTGTGCATAGAGAGCTGGGCTGACATGGTTGCCATTACTTACAAAGGTAATGTAACATAGCAGAAATCGTTCCAAAATCAATTACAGCTGAAAGGTATGTGGGCCAGTACTCTGTTCTGTACAGCTCCAAATAGAATGCAGAGCAGTTCTGGGGTGTGGCCTTTTGTAGGGTTGCTGCGGAGACCTTGCTACCAGCAAAGAGGCCTACATTGTTGAACCAAATACATACATGTACAATGGCACATTGTGGGGTGTTTGAGTCACGACCCTCACCCAAAACCCCCTCTGGCAAACCCATTGGCCAGGTGGAGTCAGGACTCGGGCCTCTAGAGCCTGGCATCCTCTTCAAAAGCCCTCATGGGGCCGGTCCTGGCGCCTATAGCGCCAGGCTCATACACCATATAAAACAATGTGCTTGGGAACTACTTTATTGTATTGTCGGCCAATATGGAGGCATCCACATAGCTTGCTTCTTAAGAACCAAGCTATGCGGTCTAGTGTTTTGGGTGTGGTAGTCTAGGGACTACTTTACCTGGACTATTTTGTTGGGGCTATTTAAACCACACCCGAGCAAGACAACACGCTTCGCGTTACTTTGCAGCTTGCAACGTGACGCTCACCGTGTCCAGCTATTCCCTCGAACCTCGGAGAAGCAGAACCTGCAAGGAGACAAAAGGAACATCATTAGCAGCAGCTTCTTACCTGCAGTCTTCTTCTTTAAACACTCGCAGCTACTGAGAACAGCTTCCTCGAATCTGCACGCCTCCCGGACAGAACGACCTGAAAGAGGAAGATAGAGGCAACATTAAAGAAAGCAGTAGAGACATTTACAAATTACAAACTGCTCAAAAGGCTTACCTGGCTGGTCGCCTCTCGGCTGGCATGACTCCGGACAGTCCACTCGTGCTGAAGAACACTGCAACCTACAAGGAAGGAAAACACAAGTTAGCACAAGTTAGCAAAGGCAAGACTTCGCAACGCTGCGCATAGCGCTTACTTATCGCATCATAGCACTCTTAATGCGCCAAAATTTACCAGCGGGGCTCAACCAAGCCAGTTCATCGCACTGAAGCTCTGCATACCTAAGCCTTCTCTAACCAGGCGACTGCCTGGATCCAGTCCTTCCTAGCCAACCAAACCACGCGGGTGTTCTCCACGGTGGCCTCAGCACTCCCTGTCCCCATCACCTGCGGCGTCCCTCAAGGCTTGTGCGTCTTGCCACCCTATACAATATCTTCACTAAGCTATTGTTTGACCGCTTAGATAACCCTATCAGGGTGCTATGATGAGGACTCCACCAAAATCAACAACCTTTATTTGGAGATCCAAGCCTGGATGGCAGAGCACTTCCTATGCCTCAACGACGAGAAAACTGAGCTCCTTCTTGTCGGCTCCCAACCACGGCTAAACAAACTAGACTCCCGCTACGCGTCCATCAACATAGACGGTAATCTAATCACGCTCAAAAGACAGGTGAATGCCACAGCCTCATCCACAGCTTATACAAATAAGCTTATCAATGCCTGCAAGCAAACCTTTCCTATCTCCTTCCAGCTGCATTACTCTAGCCAGAGCGCTAGTGCTCTCAAAAATTGACTACTGCAATACCCTCTTTCTTGGCATAAGAACGCAATCTGAACAAACTACAGGTGCTTCAAAATAACGCCCTCAGAGCCGCCCTCAGTATCCCACGTCACACCCACATCTCCAGCGTCAGGCAAGGCGCTCACTGGCTCCCTGTACGAGACAGAATCACTCTCAGATCCCTCGTCATCGTCCACAAATGCCGCTCCAATGACGCACCCAAATACCTGGCAGACAAGTTCCACAATCACACATCAACTAGACCAACTAGAACGCCATACTCACATTGCCTTTCTGTTCCCAAATTCTCCCTAAAAAAAGCAGGCGGCGCCAGCTTCCCGGTCCTAGCTGCCAAACTATGGAACGCTATGCCACTAAACCTTACAGCAGAACCCTCCTTTTGGACTTTTAGAGCCAAAACAAAAACATGGCTTTCCAGCAAAACTTCTGCTTAATGTACTTCTTCTCCGAATGTCCTTGTCGACCATCTTGTAACCTGGTCTACTACACTTATTGCTATTATTTCAGTCTGTATTGTTTATTTTTGCCATGTTGTAACTGTATCTAAGTCTCCGGCGCCCGGATACCCCAGGGTTCGGCGCGCGGTACAAATAAAGAAACTAAACTAAACTAAGGGAGAAAAAAGAGACATTTTTAAACAAAGAAAGGCATGCAGGATAGCAACAAAACTAAAGAACAGCAATAAGACCCACCTGAACAGTATCAAACTGGTCGGCGTCAGTGAAGTAACTGGACCGCACTCGCCCATGAA
The DNA here is from genome assembly GCF_040938575.1 of Ambystoma mexicanum. NCBI lineage: Eukaryota > Metazoa > Chordata > Amphibia > Caudata > Ambystomatidae > Ambystoma > Ambystoma mexicanum. Next base: position 1,111,172,138 of record NC_090941.1, read on the forward strand.
AGACAACGCGCCCCTGCAAAGAAGGCAGGACGGAGAGCACACCTAATTCTACCACAAGGTGAGGAGAGGGCGCCAGAGGGACTGAAATCATACAGGGGTGGAGGGAGGATACTTACTCCAGTCGGTCAGTCTTGAACACAGTCCTCCTGTATATTCAGGCAGAACCTTCCCCGCAGACCACATCAGGGCAAAGCTGAGAAGCATACCAGCGAGTAACCCGGCTGGGTGGCATCCCTGTGGATACCAGGTGAGCGTAACAGTTTGTAAGTGTGTAATTTCCCAGTAACACTCCATACATCGCAGAACATTGTAGTTTTCCACTGCCTGGGGGTCCGGATAGTGTCCGCGACATAAGGGCCCATGCGCAGCGTGGGTGCAATCCCATGATGATGTCGCGCAAGTTCTCAATTGAGACGGCTGTCCGCAGGACGCGTTTTGGACGGAATACTTTAAGCGCATGCACACCATTGGGATATCTGGACTGATTAATAGTGCGACACACGTGACTGACCATTTTCTGACATGCTGGGTGTTTGTAGGGTATAGTAGGATACATGTTTATGTATACAGCTACCTATAGGATGTGTGTAGGAGCCTCAAACTACTTAAAGTTTGTCACAAGTTTCTTCGTATATGCTGGACAGGAGCGGTGTTACCAGGAGACAGAGGGAGAGATACGCATGCGCGTAATTGTGGAACGGACAAAGGTCCGCTCCCACAACTAGTTATAGGTGGTTAACAAGGTGTGGACATGTGGTTCGTACTGGCGTGGTACGTATGCCTCCATTGTAATTGCGGATAGGCCGGGCAGGTGTGGTGTCCATTGGACACCTCCCTTTTGCTTAATTGCGGTCATTCCCACCAGTACTGTGCGCCGCTGAGTCATACAGGGACTTTCAGAACACAGGAAAAGCCACATATACACTCAGGAACAATTTACATATTAATCTTCATTTGCACACATACATAAATACTATTAGGAAAGGGAAGGGGTAGCAGAAGTGGATCAATATTGTGGGATTTTGGGGATTTGTACCTATTGGTTGTGAGGGCAGGAAGGGAATGAGATATTGTAACGTCTTTGATCACACAGATTTTGAGGGGATGGCGAGCTATGAAATGGGGAAGGGGTACACGTGCAGGTCGGTCAGTGGTATTTTATTTTGCCTATAATATGTCCTTGTATTTAATATTTTAAGGCGGCAACATTGTTCACCCATTGTTCCATTTTGGCTTCCAGGCTGTCCAGTTTGCTATTCACAGAGTTTCTTTCCTTTCCTGTGTGCGGACGTTGTTATGGAAGGGGTGCTGCTTCTGCTGCATTGCTTTCCTTTCCAATATGTTCTCTTATAGAAAACAAAATCTGTTTGGTGTACATGAAGCAATAGATATTAAATATTTCACATTTCAGACTGTGGTGTGTACCAATGGGGTTACTATAGTAAGTGATTTATTCATGAGGGAAATTCTTTTCCAGCCACTCTAAGGTGCTTGCCATTGCAGCGTATGAAAAGAAATGTTATGCTGACCTACCTTTGTATACTGCACCACCTGTGCAATTATCAAACAAACCTTAGCGTGCTTACTACATTGTAGTGATGTTCTGGTTTTAGTACTTTCCAGTCCGTACTGTGCCCGTTCATTCTTAGATCCTATGTAAAGTAGCAGTGCTATAAGATTGTCGAAGGCAGATGTCACTTCTCTTATTGGTGCATTACGTTACGGTGCACTCCTGATGCCTTTGTTCTGTTTATTTCATAAGTACACAGTTTCCAGACCTACTCTATTTTCCCTTGCAATTCACGTACATTGTGCTGGTTGTATATGCCCCTTGTGTTTGCTGAATGGTACCACTATGTACGAGAACCTGTGCTTTTCTAAGCAGGGTGGATTCCACCCGATGTCCGCGACCAGGCACATACTCCGCGACTGCTGCACATTGACATGATGCCAGCGGGTTCAGTATGTTGCACGGTACATGTTTACAAACTACGGGTACCCTGGTAAAAACCTACAAAATTCTGTGAAAAAATGTTGTTTAAGGGACATTATGGTTTAGTTACCCTACTAAAAAGCTATCAAATTCACTGAATAAACATTGTTAAAGGGATGTTATGGTTCAGTTGCCCATTCCGTGCAAAACATTTTGTAACGAGACATTGCAGTTACTCTGTAGTAATACAAACCTATCCATATATATATATTTCCATCCGATTTTTCATCCTTCCTTTTCATTCTTCAGATGGTTCCTCTGCTTGACTTTTATTTGGCTCATCAATCAACCAATAAGCGTGTCTGGGATGACAGCTTTTCAACTGGTTGATGTGGACCCATCTTTCTTCTGTCAGTTCTCCTTTTGGGATGCAGTTCTTGTAAGAAACAGATGATATTTTATCTAGAATTTCAAAGGCACCATGCCAAGATGGGAGGAAATTCCACTCCTTGGCCTGATTCCTTTGAGAATCGTACAGGTAAACGTTGTCACCTATTTCGTACTCTTTCTTGGCGGTCTTTAGATCATAGTAGGTCTTCATTCCTTCAGCCGACTTTTCTAAATTGCACTGAGCAGAAGCAAAAGCATGCTGGAGGTGCTTCCTTAAATGTTCAATGTACTCTTGAGTAGTGGAAGCATTTATCTGTGTCTGCTCCTGAGTCCTATGGAGCAGATGCTGTGGTAACATCATTTTTCATCCGGTCATGAGCTCAAATGGAAACATCTTTGTTGCAGAAGATGGTGTAGACCTAATAGCCATCAGGACAAGTGGCAATCTAGAGTCTGCCACCAACCTCTTTAAGATACTCACAATTGTTTTGTTGTAGCTCTCCACCCCTGCTTGAGGCCAGGCAGTAGGCAATGTGGAGTTTTCTTTTTACCCCTAGAATCTTCCACATCTTTGCCATTACCTCACTGGTAAAATGGCTTCCTCAGTCTGACTGTCATGAACCCTCCCGGCTGGCGATGGTTGCCGTCGTTTCGGCTTCGCCGCCATTAAACACTGCCACCACGTTCTCCACGCCTTCTCCCTTATCGGTCTAGTCTTTTTCTCGTCCTTTTCCCTTTGGCCTATTTACTTCCTGTCTCCCATGATTCCTTGCGTTGCAACCGTCTCCTTTCGTTTTCACGGTGAGACGCTACCAGTGCTTTTCTCTCGCTTGCTTCCTTTTTCCTTCCCTGTTGGAATTCTCTCTCGTTCCTTCCCTCCTCGCTCCTGGCTCTTCTCGCGGCTCCCCTCTTCCGCCGTTTCTCCGCCTACGCTGCACGGCGTTCGCTGCCTTTCCGCCTGCCTTCCTCTCCTTCCTTACCTTGTCTCCTCAGATTGGATTCTCGCATTGCACCAACGAGGACACCTCTGCTACTACTGCTTCTACGCCAGCTAATGCTACGCATCTTGACTCGGCAAACAGTTCTACAACAACACAGAGGTTTTTTCCGCCTTCGGGCTTTTTCCCCTGAACCCGCCTGCATCTGGGACCGGAGCCGAGGTGGAACTTATTCCAAGTTTCACCACGGCTTCGCCCCGTGTCAGAGCTCTAACTTCAAAGAGTAAAAAGGACTACTTAGCTCATCCAGACGGTATCGAAGCGTCAGACTCTGAAGACTCAGGTGAGGAGAGTGGTGCCTCGGGTGGGATAGCAGAATATTCGGAGAATACTCTGACAGAGGCCACAAGTCTTACACAAGGTACTGACACTGACTCAATCCTTTGTGGGAAGCCGAAACGAGAGAAGATGTGGTTGATCATTAGTGCAGCAGCCGTCTCTGCCTTACAATTCGGGGCTGGTAGACATTCTACCCACTTGGTGAACAAGCATGTCACAGCCAACATGTACTTGTTTCCTCTAGAGGAGCAAATCATTGTCCCGATAAAATCAACTTGCAAATCTGACCAAGGCAGTGTCATTCCCTTTTTTGCAGGGGAGCTCTATGTGTGAGTGAACTGGGTTGGAATTGAGGACACACAAGACACCCCTTTAGGTAAATGTCGAGGTCCTAGCCCATGTGTGGCCAGTAGGCAACCTCGCACAAGATTTACAATGTTCTATGAAACCCCCAGTGACTAGCAGTGGCCACGTCATGGGCGTGTTTCAACATCAGGCTTCGGAATGAGGTAGGTACCACCCACTGTTCACTGCCAGATAGGGCTCTCCTTACCAACAAAATGTTTTGGATTCGAAACATCTTGTAAAACTTCATCAACACCCGGAGATCCTTTTTACCGGCATAATCTGACTCTGTTAGAGGAACGCTTAGGGGGTCTTCAATGTGTCGATAACATTTCCCAATGATCGGGCTCTCTTTCTATGCAGTAATCAAATCGGCATCTGGGATATCTTTACTCCACTTAGCTGTGGAGAGTTCGCTGTTAGCCCAATCTTGTGACCTGGTGATGGCTGCCATTTGGATTTCACCCAGCAGGGATTCTGTTTCTATGAAATCCCCTTGCAGAGCTCCAGTTTTAGCCAGCTGGTCAGCCAGGTCATTCCCCGTCTTATCTGACCCCTCTATCTTGGAATGACCTCTTATCTTCTTCCAATAGATGGTGATCTCATTGGAGGTCACCAGGTCGTCAATTGACTGGATCAGTTTTGCATGCTTTAATGGTTTGTTATTGGCACAAAGCATGCCTTGATTCTTCAAGTTAATCAGGTGCTCCACAAACCCATTCCTCATATCCATATCACATCCAATTTGCAAAGTGGTTCCCCAAGGAGCATCCACGTCACCGCTAATTTTCAATTTCTACATACAACCCATCCCCGGAATCATCTGCTGGTACAACCTTACCTGCTACAACTACGCAGATGATACCCAGATCATCCTCAAAATCCCAAATCCCGAAGGACCCGGTCGCATGGACCTGTCATCATGCCTCTCCGAGATTTATCACTGGATGACGACCAACCACCTCATCCTCAACCCTGGGAAAACCAAAATCCTGCTTTGTGGGAAAACGTCTATCATTCCCCAACCAATCCCTTGGCCCGACTCACTAGTACAAGCACCAGCACTCTCTAAAGTGGTCAAAAATTTTGGATGCCAACTAGACTCAGATATATCCCTCGCCCAACACACCACCAGCATATCCAAAACCTGTTTCTTTCACTTACGTATCCTCAGGAGGATTTCCCCCTACCTCACCTATCCCCACCATTTCTCAGGCTTCAACTCCATCATCCTCTTCCGCCTTGACTATGCAAACTGCCTCTACCTAGGAGCCCGTGCATCCCAAATTCGGAAACTCCAAAGAATCCAAAATGCCTTGACTATGCAAACTGCCTCTACCTAGGAGCCCGTGCATCCCAAGTTCGGAAACTCCAAAGAATCCAAAATGCCGCAGCACACCTTCTCATTAACCTGCCAGCCAGAGAGCACATCAGCCCTACCCTGAGAGTCCTCCACTGGCTCGCTATTGCTCGACGCACCACTTTCAAAGCCATGTGCAACACCATTGCGCAATCCACAACACAGGCCCTGAATTCCTGCGAGACAAAATTGTCACTTACCGACCTTCCTAGAATCTCAGATCTTGCAACGCATTTCACCTAGTGATCCCACCACACAACTCGACAAGACTAGCGGCTCCTCCTTCTCTGTCCAACCGCCAATCATCTGGAATTCCCTCCCCCTACACATTCGCAAAATCAAAAACCACCTGGAATTCATGAAGACCCTTAAAACCTGGCCCTTCCCAATACTCTCCTAAGCATCTCCACCCCGTCAATACACCAGTAATACAATCCACCGCTTTCAATCATATTTCAGGTGCCGGAAGCTGTTGCAGCGGTTTTACCTGACACAGCACCACTTAAACGCTCAGCAACACTGCCTGCCTACTAGAACTCCAAGTACGCCACCAGCTTCCGTTGTGACATTCCTGATCCACCATCACACCACCCACAACAACATTCCAACCCATCGAGCACCCGAGCTAAGCCAGCAGCCTTCGCTGTGGCTACACTCGCATCCTACTCTCCTCGACCTTGCCCACCAGACCACATGAGATACATAGGACAATGAGATAAGTGGGCCCCCACGAAACCTATTACCGAAAGCCAGGCTCAACATATCACCGATGACTGTGACATTACGGATACCTACTATAAAATAGGCTGAAACCCACGGCCTATCAAGTGCAGCCCCCTGCACCGACATGAACATAGGGGTAATCCCCTCTGTTTATTCATCATCCAGCAGCAACCAACAAATGGGGAGGGGGGCATGGTTGCGGTGTGGAGAGGTTACTAGGCTCTGGCAAGCCCTGCCACTCTACACTGCCCTACCCCGGAAATGGGACTACCAGCTTGCCCCACATCAGGACAAGAATTATGAACGTTAGCCCCTACTCTCTAAGGTCGCACTATTGTGTGCCCCACACTCCGTCGCATCTAGTTGTTGTGAATGCTGATATGTGCCGCACTTTGAAGTAACAGCAATTATTGTTATGTGCCACACGTGGGCAGAATTATGAACAGGTGCCATCATCACACCCACTCCGCAGCACCCCCAACTCGAGATGTAGCGTCCATCTCCTGATGTTATATGAGTTGAGTCGTGCACTCAGGCTGCTCTGTTGGTGTGCGGTCCTCTCTCGCACTGTACAGGACTCTCGAATCTAGTTGTCTTTGGACGGGTACTCAATTTGCACTGTCGGGTGTAGGCTCTAGCTTTGTTTAGCCTTGTACTCATAGTAACACTGTTTAGGTTTTCGAGCCTTGCATAGTCCTGTACACAAATAGCACTGTCAGTGTCAGGGTCTGCCCTGTCTAGTCATACACTCTGGAGGCCTCTCTCCCACGATACAGGATTCCCAAATTCCAGGTGTAGTCTCTGTCATGGCTTAATATATCCGGATACCTACCACTTTATGAAAGCCAGGCCCCCTGGTATAGACCTGGAGCAATAATCGCAGCCTAAGGTACATATGTCTCACACCACTAGCGTGTACATGGGCCGCAGGCACGGCCAAGCATCCACACATGATAGAGCACGCCTACGGCTAAGCATATCCGGTCTAGTGCACACATAGACGACCAGACAAACATCTGACGTACCTCAACACCTCTGCCACTAGCATACAGCGACCACCACCCGAAAGGAATCTGCTATAGCTGGCCCCACATAGACTCTCTCAACAATAGCAAGCTATATCTAACCCTCACCAGCACCCACCCATGTGTCTGACCTCTCATGGGCTGCTTAGTCGCGCCCTGCCAGCCACCCAAGTCCTAGAACGGCAACATGCACACATGCATCTCTTAAACTAAACCCCCTAGAACTTTCGAACAACATCGACTACGGTCACCAAGGCCGTTCAAATGAAGAAAAAGCACATTGACGCCACACAAGTGGTGAAAGAGCGCTATATAAATACACAATACAATACAAAATCAGAGTCAGTGATTATGACCATTTTATTGAGTTGGTGGTGCAATGCAGTGAGGATGGCTTGATAAACAGCCATCAACTCTGCAACCTGACTACTTCAGGGTCCTATTTTATAACCAGCCATCAACTCTGCAACCTGACTACTTCAGGGTCCTATTTTATAACGAGCAGAGGGTTCCGGGGTATCATTCACCCAGACAATCCCAATGTAAGCCACCAGTTCTTTTCCCCATTGTTATTAAGATGGTAGGAGCACCCATCCACATAAACTGTGTTTATCCCCTGACATGTGTCTTCTTCATAGACTTTGTTTTGGAAATTAAGTAAGCCTCCATGTTGTTGTTAGTCATTAGACTTTCGCCTTCGAGACAGTTTTCTTGAGCACACTCATGCAAGTCTGCCAACCCTTGCGCTAGGGGACTGTTCTTGTTTTGGCCATATCTGACCTCCACAGGAAAGAATTGCAGAGACAGAATGCAGGAAGTAATTCTGGAATTACTAACGTTCCCTGCCCGGATTCTGTCACTTTGTAGATGCAGGGTTGATGCAGAGTTTCGACAATGATGTGCTCCCCATGTATGAATGGGCGGTAGTTTTTCAGTGCCCACGTCGTTGCCAGGAGTACCTTTGTGCAGTCATAGAATTTTTCCTCCAAAGAGGACAAAGTCTTGCTTGGTATAAGATGACCTTGTTAACCTTGTCATGCTTTTGGTACAATACCGCTGTTAGGAAAGTATCTGAGAACCCCGTCTCCAAGAAGAACTCCTTGTTCTTAATAGGGTAAGCCAAACAAGGAGCCTGGGAAAGGCTTCTTTGCAGTTGTTTAACTGCCTTGTATTGTTCTGGACCCCACTCCCACTTGACTCTGGCCTTTAATGAATGGATCAAGGGTCGAGTGACCTCTGTGTAGTCTTCCATGAACTTTTGACTATAATTAGTAAGTCCAAGAAGGCTTCTTAATTCTCACAGATTGGTAGGGTCTTTTAATTTCAACAAGGCTTCCACCTTCTTTGCCTGGGGATTAAGACCCTCAGGTGTGATCTTGTGCCCTAATTCACTCGGGTCTTACACCACTGGGCCTTCTGAAAGGACAGTTTGGCTCGGGCCTTCTGCAAATGGGTTAGAACATAGCGGATTTCTGCTATGTGTACATCCACAGTTGAGCTCTTGATAAAAACATCATCCAGATAGCCAGGTATCCCCTTTCGTCCAAATCGGGCATGGCCTTATGTAGGAAGATGTTGAACTCATAGCCAGAGTTTATGTATCCAAAGGGGGTTCGGGTCCACATGTGTGCTGCCCCCCAAAGGTAAAGGCAAGCTTGTACTGGTCTTCCCTACTCGCGAGTACTGTTCAGTAAACGTTGGTCAGGTCAGTAGCGGTGTACACCTTTGACCCTTGGATCTGGGCCAGTCCCTGAAGGATGTAGGGAAGGGGCCATCTTGACATGTGGACCCATTTGTTATGATATGATATGATAGTTTATTTGTATTGCGCTCGTACACAAGTGTTGCAGAGCGCGCCAAGGCAAGGGAGGGGAACAGGGGAGAATACAACGATCTTACTAGGCCCAGTGACATTGAAAAGGGAAAGGGGGAAAGTGCATGGAAGGGAGAGAGTGGAAAGTGCGGAGGTCTGCACATAGTCTCCATTGGCGGTTTGGTTTGAGGATACCCAGTACTGGGTTGTTGAAGGTACTGTGGATCGGACAAATTATCCCACGTGATTCTAAATTCTTAATAATCTCTGTGAGTGACTCCAGGTAACCGTTATTGTTTCACAAATACGGGAGCCATTTTGGGGTCCATGGGAATGGTGGTTGAATGAATGGATGTGCATCCACAGTCATATGAGTCCACTGAAAAGATATCTTGGAATTCCAGGAAGACCTATTTTAGCTTTTGTCTATGTTCCTCAGTCTCACAAGTATCAGCCGAATTGTTCCTTTCCTCGACCGTCTGATTGAACCTGGAAAGACCTCAGGCGTGGGAATTTCAGCAGTATCCTCCAGTTGGGTGGACAGATCACTTTTGCTGGTGCTGACCTGGACAGGGAAGTCGAGGTAGTGTTCCGTGACTCTGAACACTACATCCTCCCTCCTAATGTCACAGGTCACCTCTTCCACACCGTAGGGGCAGGAAGAGTAGAGCAGGAAATTCCCCCCATGCCTAGTCAAAATCTTTTCTGGAAGAATACCGTTGCTGATGTTGAAAGAGCCCTTTGGGATTGGTCCCATGATTTCATTACCTAAGTCAATAGAATAATGCTGAGCATCAACCGCCATTCCAATAAAAGTGTCTGCGCCCAAAGTGATATTTCGAGGGTCATGGTTATTCACCAATATTCAAATGGTGTTGTGTTCTAGGTCTACTAGAGGAGTCAGATTTAAATATAAACCTTGTTGTTGGAGATGGGAATTTAGATTTATACATGCCACCTGATGTTGGAGGTTCTGTCCTCGCTTAATTTTGAGGGGAAGAGTAAATTGTTGCACCTGTTCTGGCATTGTAACCTCTTCTCGCACTTGAACTTCAACCACATAATGCAGCAATTCAGCTGAACGGAATACTTTTTCAATGTTGTCAAAGCCCATGGTGTTACACCCCAGTCGGGACCAGACTTTATTATTAATTAGGTCCAAATTGATTGCGAATCGGTTGAGAATGTCACTTCCCAGATAAAAGGCAGAAGGGACATCTCTAACGACCCAACAATTATGGTCCATGCTTTTGTTGCCAATGTAAATTATTAGCATATACCTGGAGATGTTTAGAATTTGGGGTTTATAGACCTACTTCCCATTTGTCAATCAATTTAAATATTGGAATGCTCTGATCATTTCGGAGTTTCCTGAATAATTCTTCGCTGATGAAGCTCCTCCCATTATTCAGGCATACTCTGGCGAGCACTGGTTCACCCCTGCCCCATTTAACTGCATGGGGAAAAACAACTGCTCGCCCTTTTTATGAATGTCTGTCAGACTTTGAGCAGACTCTTCTTTGCCTTGTTTCATGGGACTCAAGGTTTCTTTTGAATTTGGACTGGTGGGAAATGTCAGGCTGTCCCCTTCCAGTGTGGGTTGCCACTTAAAACTGGGAGGAAGGTTGATTTTCAAGAATGGAGAAGGGTTCCCATCACCAGTTTGTTCTCCTACAGAGATGACAGTGATTTCTGGGACTTGTTATTTTTTAATGGAACTCTACATTCTCAGAGTGTTGATCAATTACGTGACAGGTACTATTCAGACTTACATCATTGGTACTCATTTTTAATTTGATAGGCTCGGTTAGTGTGAGTCCAGAAGACCTTGTTTGCACAGTCGATCAGAGGTGATAAATCTCCTCAGGAGATCGTTCCCCAGTAAACAAGGTGTGTCCTCTGGAGTCACAACGATCACAGAATGTTTCAGCCCGTGCCGTCCAATTTTTATGTCCAGATCCACAATCCTTGCGACGGAATTATAATTCTCGTCAAAATTTTGGAGTTGTCCGGGAAGTGGTGTGAGAGGAATATGGTGGCCCTCACCCCTTCCAGAGTTTAGTTGCTCAAAGGTCCTTTTTGACAGGAGGGTGGCTTGGGATCCATTATCCACCAGAGCCGATAATTCAAATTGGTCCTGCACCTTGACGGGTGCATACATTCGGCCTTCTTTCTCCTCCAAGGTGCAAAGAAAGTGTGAGTTATTTGACAAACTGGTGGTTATTTTCCTAATTTCGAACTCTGACACTGTGTGATTTTAGGCAATTTTCTGTGTCGGAGTTTGGGAATCTGCAAAAAAAACATTGCAACTCGCAATGGGAGTTGTTGGGGAATCCTCCTTTTCCCCGCCTCCTTGGCTGCCCCCCGTTACCTGGCAACAGTTCTCAGAACCTGTTTGGAGAAAGGACACCCCCTCTGTTTCACTTCTATGTGGCTCACACACTTGGGGTTGAATAGTTTCTGGTTCTTTGTCGGTCTCCATACTTACCCTGTCACACTCAGGGTCTTTTGGGACCCATTTTTCATTGGGAGGTATCCCCCATTTTAAAAAGAGAAGGTCTGCTTACCTGAATCCTCCAGGGATTCTTCTCTTTCAAAAGGGTTAATCCGGAGTTCCTCCACAATGCGGGTTCTTCTTTGGCCTCCCCTACTTACCCTTTGCTCTTTGGGTTCTAACATTTTTGGGGTAGAAGAGACTCTTTCAGGCTGAGAGGTTATTAGGGTTTCTGTTTGGGTGATAAATGAAGCTTCCTCAAGGTCTTGGCATCTCCCCTCTATCTGGGCCCCCTCCTCTGTGGTTTGTTGGAGATTTCCTCCCATCATTTCCCTGCTGGGGCATCAGACCTAGCTGGTGGGGAATTCTGGGAAGCAGGGTTAGGTTGAGAGTTGGACTGAGCCCTCAGCATGCATCCCAGATCACAGGTCAGTTGCTGGACCTGTTACTCCAGTTGCAAGACCTTGTCTGGGTAGTAGGGAGGTCTCAAGTCATAACTCTGCTGTTCCTAAAAGGGTCAACTGTCCCTTCTCCAGGAGTAGCTTGGGTACTGGAAATTCCCCCCATAGTTTTCCATCCTGAATCTCCCTTCTCCTGGGTTCAGGGATCTATTGTCCTGGAACCGGGGAGAGAGAAGAGGATTGTTATGGAAGTTCTGGTTTGTGGGATATCTAAGGAAACATTTCAGATTGGGAGGTGGAGTGATACTTGACTCCTGAGGGAAGTTTGGAGGGAAGTTTCCCGGGGCATTACTTACCTGATTAGTTCCTCCCCTTGGCCCAGGGGAGTGTATACATATCCCAGAATTGGTTTAGTAACCTTGTACCTAGGACTTATATAGGTGGCGGGTCAGAGGAATCATTGTTCTGGGCCCCCGCCTAACTACCATTTGATTGGACCGCGTTGGGGGGGGGTCCATTCTGCTTTCCATTTTTCTAGTTGGCAGGAGGGTTACTTTTAGGCCCCTTGTCTACAGATCCAATGGAGGAGTAGTTTTTACCTCCGCCACCTTTGCAGCAGCTGGGGTGTTTGATGGTTTGGGTTTTTAATAGTATTTTTACTCTTAGCAGGCTTTTGGCCCTCATAAATGCTGGTGGCAAGTCCAATCACCCAATCCAGGGTCTTATGCTCATGAAAGACACACACCAACTGAGTCATTATGTATTTGGGGAGAGCATGGAAATATGTAGTTATGAACTCCCTACTATTGGTGTTCACTCGCCGGTAAGTCTGTGCCAATGCCCGCTTTAACTCATGCACAAACTCTCTAGGCGCCTGATCTTCCCCACACTGCAGGTTAAATACAGCCTTACGGGCCTCTTGTTGGTTCCTATGGGTGGAATTTCTTTTCAATATGGCCGCCTTATAAGTGGACCATTTATGATGATCCTGGTCCTCCATTCCTGCAGGTGAGAACGGCCCTTTAGCAAATGCTACACAATTCACATCATTCCTGATCTGGAATGATGCCATCATCTGCTCCTAAAGTTCTAGGTGCCATACTGAATACTATGCATTCTTGTAGTATGGGGTCAGGAAGCTCTTTATGGCCTTGATTTGTCTTAATGGGTCTTTCACAAATCCCTTGCTCTGCTTCACTGTCTCTTTCCTCCGATGCACCCGAGTCCATTTACCTTCTGACTCAGAACTGCTACCGGTACTCCCTTCTCTGTCCTTTGGCACTCCCTATCTCTATGAGAGTGAGAATATCTCCCAGAAACATGAGGTCTGAACTCCTCCCTCCTTTACCAAAGTGAACTCTCCTGGTCACTCTCCCTGGAGTTCCTTTCAGGTCCAGGATAGAATCCAGCTTCCTCAGCCCTCTTACCTGGCAGTCTGGGGAATTCCCCCCTCCCCTGAATACACAGAGGTTTTTAGAATGCCCTTCCTAGGCTGCGGTCTGGCTTTTCTCCTTCAGCAAAGCAGGCAAGGTGGTTTCTTTGTAATCGCATCTTCAGCTAATCTAACTCCCTGACTTTCTCCTCATAAGAGTTCTCATGGTCTGAAGTACTTACTATACTATTTCTTACTTCCCAGGACACACTGGTCTGGCCGCTTCCCCTTCTATGTGGTAGAGGTGACTACTCACCAATATAAAACAGGGACTGTCCTTCTTGATCATCTGAGCTAGGCCTGGGTATGTCTAACTGCCTCATGTCACCCTGCTCTTGATAGGTGGCATGCATGCGGTCGGTCCCCATTTGTGCACAAGGGGATTGTAAATGACTGGCATGAGGCGCCTGTTGGGAAGGGCGCCTCACCTTGATCAGTGGGCCTTGTCCCATACCCTGATTGGTCAGGGTGCCTCAGGTCCTGTTTATAATTTTTTGATTTCCTTGGGGAAGGTCTCACATCTTTCTCTCTTTATTTATTTACAAAACACGGAAAAAACACTTGCACACCAATGTAGATTGATAATTCAAAAATAGTGGGATGAGATATGGATTAGATAATAATATCTCAATTCTAAGTGCAGGGGAGAGAGACTCAGCCTTGGTATCTAGGCTGGATATATAGAGAAAACAAAGAGATCCAATCTATGGAAAACTGCATCCCCAGCAAACTTTTTAAGGGGCAAAAGCCTCAAGGAAATTATTTGTGAGTTGCAAGAATTCTTTTTTTGATAGAGATATTAGTTATTTATGATCAAAAGATTCAAAAATCAAACTGAATATGACAATTTTTAGCATATAAAGATTCAATCACTCCTTTTTTGTTAAAAGAAACAATCTTTTTCTTTTATTTTTTCTTGTTGGCCCAACACGTTTCGAGTTAGATACATTCTTCATCATGGGCAGATAATTCAAACAAAATTTCACAAATGTCTATAAAAGAGAAAAATAATTACAATTTTGTAGCTATAATACATAATTATTTTTGAAAATCAATTTTTTTTAAGTTTTATATATGTAGTACGACATTACATAGCATGTGTAAGCATGAGTTAACAAAAAAACAATCGTAACAACCCCCCCTCCCCCCGTCCTTCCCCGACCCCCCTACAGTTCAAGATCTCATTAGTTGCTTGTTGCTTGTTTGACGGACTTTCCTGAGACAGATGTATCGTTACACAATGCACTTGTAGCGCCGAAGTCCTGGGTCTGACTGGGAGAAGTTCACGATCAGATGAGTGTACAATGGTCCACTGCCCCTGGGGGAAGACCCCCGGCTCAGGCGCGGAGCGTTAAATTGATCGCCCATATTTGTCAAAAAAGGGGAGCCAGATTTCCTCGATTTTGGACTTGGACTCATCGAGTAAGTGTGTGAGAAACTCCATGTCATATATGGCCCGCACCTTGGTCACCCACGTTTTTTCCCCGGCATTTCCGGGCGTTTCCATTTTTGTGCGAGGCAGCATCTGGCCGCCACCAACATGATTTGGAGCATATGGTCCTGAGTGCCCTCCTGACCTTCCCCAATGTTGATTCCAAACAGGAGGAGCCAAGGGCAGGAAAACCACTCAACCCCGCCCACCCCTTTGATTCAGGCAAGTACCTTTTCCCAATAGTTTTGGACCACTGGGCATCCCCACCACATGTGGATGTAGTCCCCCCTCTCGGTCTCACATTTCCAGCAGTGTGGGTCATACCCTGGTTTTATCCTGGCAATCCTCTGCAGGGGGTAATGCCATCGGTGTAGTATTTTGAGGGCTTGATGGCGATACTGGAGGGAGGCCGTGGATCGGTTGGCCCGCCTGCACATCTCCGCCCACCTCTCGTCATCAATCTCCTCTCTTAGGTCCCTACCCCATCGTGTGCGCGCCGGTGGAGGATCCCTGGGGACAGAGAACAGGAAGAGTTTGTAAAGGCGAGATATTATCCCCTTAGAGCCCCTCGCAGATAGGAGAAGCTTTTCGAACTCTGTGAGATCCCTCCTGAGGATGTCGCCCCAGGATGGCTCGCTGAGGACACCCTTGAGCTGGAGGTAGCGAAAGGGGGACAGGGTACCAATTCCAAGAGCCTCCTCAAGGCCACTTAAGGGCAGAAAAGAACCCTTCACCCAAAGATGGCTGGTCCTGCTAAGGCCTGCCTCGAACCACGACTAATACACCGCTGGTTCTGCTATTTTGGCCAGGAAGGGAGGGGCCCAAATGCAGCTCAACGGGGATGGCCACGTCGTGAGCCACCGATAGTAACCTCCCTCTCCCCACAGGGACCACAGCACCTTCAAGATTGGATGATTCAGGACACTTCTGGGGATATTCTTCCTCGGGACCCAAAGCCATTCCTCTATTGTGACAGGGGCAAGGGGCCTGTTATCCATGGCAACCCATTGTTTTTTCGTATCAGCTGAGAAGCTCTGTGGTACGTTTCCAGGTCAGGATAACCCATTCCTCCATCTTCCTTAGCCCTAGTCAACACTTCGTAGGAGATCCTATGCTTTTTGCCCGACGAGAGGAAGTTGAGCAGGACTCGCTTTGTTTCTATAAAGAAGGTCTTGGGGATTATCACCGGGAGCATTTGGAAGAGAAATAAAAACTTTGGGAGGAGAACCATTTTTATGAGGTTAACGCGCGCCATCCAGGAGAGCCCCGATCCCGCCCACCTCTCTACATCTCTTCTGATTGCGGACCAGAGGGAGGGGGGAGTTGGCTGTGTACAGTTCCTCAAGATCACGCGTAATCTGTACTCCCAAATACCGGAATCCCTCTTCAGTCCGTCTAAAGGGGAGCCCTTTCACAAAGGCCATCTCCGGATCTGACAGGTTCCCACCCATAAACGCCACTGACTTATCCAGATTGACTTTATAACCCGATAACTCTCCATAGCGCGTGAGGCCCTGTAATAACCGGGGGACTGTTTGGGATGGTCTGGTGACGTAGAGTAGGGCGTCGTCCGCGAAGAGGCAGATTTTGCATTGCATGTCTCCCACCTGTACTCCCCTAATAGCCTCGTCATTGCGGACTGGGATTGCCCATGGTTCCATTACTAGTGCGTAAATTAGCGGGGACAGGGGACATCTCTGCCTTGTACCACGTTGGAGGGGGAACTCTCTCGATTCTGTCCCGTTTGCCACCACTCTAGCCGAGGGGGAGGAGTAAAGCACAGCCATCCACCCCAGACACCTAGGACCCATCCCCAGAGATGCGAAAACCTCCCCCATGACAGCTAACCCTGTCGAGGGCTTTCTCTGCATTGAAAGCAAGTAGGAGAGGCCCCTCGTCCCGGACCCCCACTGTGGCAAGTATATGGAGTGTCTTCCGTACGTTATCAGAGCCCTGCCTGTTGTGGATGAATCCTGCTTGGTCAGGGTGTATCAGGCGTGGAAGGCAGATCTCAAGATTCTTGTATCTGGTAAAAGATTCTGGTAAAAATCTTGGCATCTAGGTTAAGGAGTGAGATGGGACTATAGGACCCACATTCAGTCTGGTCTTTACCGGACTTGGGTATGACGGTGATGAGGGCTTGCAGGAAACGTCGGTGGAATTGAGTCTTGGCTCCTAATCTGATTGAACAGTTTGGCCAAGGGCTTCACCAAGATCGATTGGGTCTGTTTATAGAAATCAGCCGTGTAACCATCCCCACCCGGTGCCTTTCCTGCCTTCAGTCTCTTAATGGCGCTCTCCACCTCTTCCTCTGAAATCTCCCCCTCAAGGGCCCCCATGTCTTCGTTGGATAGCTTGGGGAGGGGGTGCTCTGCCAAGTAGGCTGAGATATCTTCCAGTGATTCGCCTGCTTGCCTGGAATAAAGTTTGCTGTAATAGTCGGAAAAGCAGTCCGCTATTTCCTCCCGGCCCCTGTGAATCCTGCCTTCCCCCTCGCTAAGCTGGGCAACCCCCCTTTCCACCCTGCAGCCCCGGGATCTTTGTGCCAAAAGAGTTCCCCACCCTGTCTCCCCGTTCATAGTATCTTTGCTTGGTGTACCGCATTTTCTTAATAACCTCTCCTATAAGAACCGTGTGTAGCTCTTGTCTTTTGCTCTGCATTTCCTCTAGGAGTGCCTCTGTCTATTCCGGGAATGCCCAGTCTGGCCCGCAAGACCCCCAACTCCGCACAGAGTTTGCCCTCAATCAGGCCCTCTCTCGTTTACGACTCGAGCCCTCTGCTATGAGGAGACCCCTAAAAGTGGCTTTTCCGGCTTCCCATACTGTGGACATGTCGGTCTCGCCATTATCATTCATCTCAAAATAAGCCGACATTTCTTGTTTCATAAAATCCCGGAATACGGGGTCCCTAAGAAGCGTGTCGTTGCACCGCCAATGGGAGGATCTTGGGGCGACAGGCAGTGACCAGTCAGCCACAAGCAATTCATGGTCCGACCACGTTATGGCCTCCACCCTTGGCTGTTGAACCACCCCGTTCCCCTCCTCGGAGATTAGCATGAGGTCAATTCTAGTGTAGGTACAGTGTGGGGGAGAGAAAAAGGTGTAACCTCCCTGACCCGGATATGCCCTGCGCCAGACGTTCACCCAATAATGGTCCCTCAAGAGGGCCTGCAGGGCCAGATTATCCTTGGAAATCCCCTTGGGCCCCCCTCCCTTGGCAGACCACCAGTCCAGACGGGGGTCTGCTACCAGGTTGAAATCCCCTCCCAGTATCATGGCCCCTTCTGCCCATTCATCCATGACATTAAAGATTCGAGTGAGGAACTGCACTTGCCCTGAGTTGGGCGCGTATAAGGTGGCCAGGGTGATGCGTTGTCCCTCGCAGAACCCTTTGACGCCTAAGAATCGGCCCCCAAAACCTCTCTTAGTTTCTACCCCCGTGAGATGGAACGCCCTCCCCAGGAGAATACCTACCCCCTCCTTCTTGGAGTTCGCATGTGAGGCCCAGTAATTGGAACCAATGTCCTTCCCCTTAATTCTGGATTCTCTTCCCCGTTTGTAGTGTGTTTCTTGTAGAAAGAGGACTGTTAGATGTTGTTTGCGGAATATATTGCTCGTAAGGGACCTCTTGTTTTGGGAGTTAAGACCCTTGACGTTCAGCGTGTCTATCCTTCCTTCAATCATTATCGTCTTTTAGGTTGTGCACCTTGAACCCCTCGTAACATCTGCGTTTCAGAGCCCGCAGCCAAGCAAGTATCTGTGATGTGAACTGGTTTCCCCCCCTTCCTCCCCGTCTCTTTCGCTAATCATTCCACCCCCGCCCCCCCCAAGCCCAAGCCTCCTCCTCTACCCCCTCCCCCTTCCCCCCTTTCCCTTGTAATGTAGGGCGTTCGTCCATGTCCCCCAACAAGTGTCGGGGTTGGTCAACGAACCACCAAGGACTCTAACCCCAGCCCTGGGATTTTTTGTATTAGGGAATCTCAAGTCTTGGAATCAATATAGGTCTACTCCACCAAATCCTCGGTGCAAATGACCGAGGTGGAATTCTGGAACCGTGAACCCCCGCTTCAGCCTGTAAACTCCAAACTCAGACTTTCTACGTGGGTCACCACAACAAAACAGCTAACATTTAATAAAGTTCTGCCCGCCTTCCAAACCAGCGGGCCGCATGTCGCGCTAACACGGTGCCCAGGCGTGGCCCCCCCGGACTCCAGGACCCCTTACTGTCAGATCCTGGGACTGATGCTCATCATAGGATTTCCTCGACCTCCGGAAGGGCGGTGCTGTTATGGCTTCGGGTGATTCTCAGAGGTCGTTGACGGGTGCCTGGTTTTCCAAAATGTCCGGGCCCCCTTGACTTTAGATTTGCCGCTAAGCTGTCCCAGTCTGTCAGGGCCCCTTGGGGGGTCCCGGGCTCTTCCATCTTGGCCGCTTGAGTGGCCTACCTGGTCGCCGACCAGGTCGTCCGTGGCCCTTTGAATGTCTTCCTCAGACACCAGGCGATGTTTCTCCCCCAGCCATTCAAATTCCAAACAGAAGGGGTGGCCCCAGCGGTATCGGATCCCCTTTCCCTGAAGCCATCTTGTGAGGTTTCCACATTTCCTTCTCAATTACAGGGTGAGAGCCGACAGGTCCTGAAAGATGGACACCCTGGAGTCACCGTATTTAATATTGCCAAGGTTCCTCGCTTTCTCCAGAATTTCGGCTTTGTCCTTGTAATAGTGTAGCCGGGCCAGGACCGAACGCGGGCCTCTGCCCCCTCCTCCTGCCTGATGGACCCTGTCAAACTGAATTGCACCTTCAGCGTCCGCCCCCAAGACAATCCTTATGATGTCATGTACTTTGCCCTCAAGGCCTTGTATGGTTTCTCCCTCGGCCTCCACTAAACCAAAAATACGCAGGTTATTCCTTCTCTCCCTGTTCTCCATATCGTCCACCTTGAGCCGGAGTTCCTTTTCGCGTCTTTCCATGTCCCGGAATCTGATTTCCATTTGGGTCTCAAGCAGAGTAGTGGAGAGCTGATTGTTTTCGACTCCCTCCATTTGATGTTCTAAGGTGGTGTCTTTAGTCGTGAGGTCCGCCAATTTGGCTCCCATATCTGTCCTTATCCCACAGATCTCCTCCAGAATCGTTTGACTATTATTCTGGATAGCACCCAGGTCTGGGGGTGGGTGGAGGGGCCCCCGGTCGCCATGACGTTCTCGCTGGCCACAAATTGGTATTTCGACAGGTTTTCTTTCCAACTCATGGGAGGCTTGTTTTGGCCACCTGCTATTGGCGAGGCGGGGGGGTAGCGTGTTTTCCGTGGTCGTCCCAGTGCGTGTCTGGCCTGTCCGGACCTGTCAGTTCCCCCTGTGGTGGTGGTTTTGCGGCTAGGGGGCTCTGGATCACAAGTGCCCCTGGATGCCCCCCTCTAGTGAGCGTGGGGGAGGGGTGCGTATTGGGGGGGTGCGCTCCCGTGTCAGCCCCCAGGTTCTCGGACCCCACGGGTCGCTTTGCGACGGTGGCCTCCTGGTGGCCTGTAGGTCCGCTCAATGTGGAGAGGGGGCGGGCATCCAATTTCCAGGGCCCCGACACTGCTCTTTTTTACTCGGCTGTGGGGTCCCGGGATCACCCCCGGTTGCCGCCCGGTAGGATCGGAAGAGGGGAGGTCAGGGGGTACGCTCCTGCGTTGGCCCCCTGGCGATGTTGCTGCCCTGTAGGCCGGTGGCCCTCTCTTTTCACCTGGCTCCGGGGTCCCGGGATCACTCTAGGTCGCGGCCCGCGTCGGCCCCCTGGCGGCGTTGCCGTTCCGTGGGCCGTAGGCCATTGGCGTACTCTGATTCCGGCCTCTCCTGCGTTGGGCCGCTTCAGTCGCGCTCTGCCAGAACCATGCCCAGTATCTAGGGCCGGGGCGGGAAGCCCCGATGCGCTGCGGGTGTACGGCCTCAAGTTCTTCCTCCGTGTGGCGCCGCCTCCTCCTCGCCCGTGGCTTCCTCACTCCAACCGAGGCTGCGTATGCGTGGCAGCTGCGGCCTCCTCCAGTGCGCCGCGCCGAGCCGTGGGGGAGGAGCCACGGGAACTTTCAGGCCCGTAGAACTCGGGTCAGGGGTGTCTGATTGGTACCGGAGGTGGGTGTAGCGGGGGGCCACAGGCTCCCACAGTGTATGGTGGGGATCTCGCAGGTCATGGGTCCCTCGTTCTGTGCTAGCACCGTCGTTCTCCCGGGGCTGGGTACGGAGCTCAAAGCTCAGGCGACCATCCTGCCTGCGCCCCCTGGTGGCCTTTAATACATCATTTTAACACAACATCATATTAGTACATTTAAATAGTGTTTTTCAAAGTATATTGTTGCATTTGCAAAAGACATCCCGTCACAAATCTCAACCAACTCCTAATGATGCTTTGGATATTAAGGATATGTACCAGAAGAGATGTCAGCTTATAGAAAACTTAGTACATTGGAAGCACCAGTGGTGCAAGGTGAGGCAAACAAAACTAAGCTTGCTTCATATCTGAAAACCAAATGGCATAACTCCACATCAATGGAGTCCTCTGTGGCCCCATCTAACGCTAACATTGTTATGTACTACTATGAAAAAACTCATGTACTTGACAACCCACTGTGGAAGAACAGAATAATAATTTGGTTGAGATATATCGACAACATATTCGGTATATGGGTGGGCACGGAAACAGAACTCCTGGACTTCTGGAACTATCTAAATACCTGCAACCAGAGAATCGGTTTCACAATTGAAATTGGAAAGCCTACTGTGAACTTTTTTAGATGTTACGGTGAACGCACAGGTGATACTATCAAGACTAAAATTTATAGAAAGCCCACAGTTGTAAATAGTTGTCTACACCATGCAAGTCATCACCCAAAGCACTTGAAGGATAACTTGCTGTACAGTCAGCTCCTGTGCCTTAGAAGAAAAGATTCCTCGATAGAGGGTTTCCTCCTGAATTCATTGACAAAGCTATTGCTCGGACAGAAGCTCAAAACAGGAATACGCTTCTACAAAGTCATCCGAAGAAAGAAGAGAAAAGCTTGATCCACACACTCAAATGCTCAAGTCAGAGCTTCCAAATTAAAAGAATCATACACAAGAACTGGGATGTAATCAAATCCGACACAACCTTGACACACTTATTTCCTGATCCTTATTTCCTGATCCTCCAATAATGGCTTACAAAACGGGAAGGAACTTCCGGGATCAACTCATCAGAGCAGAAAAACCTAAATCAACATCTCAGATGACTTTGAGTAAGCCAAAAGTTGGCACTTTTGCTTGTCTAAATTGCCAACATTGCAATAATTTAATCAAAGGCAACCACATGTGTATCCTCATACAGGCAAAAAGATCATGCTTAAGAACTTTGCAACATATGACACAAAGAATGTTATCTATGCCATACGTTGTCCTTGTGGCAAATACTATGTTGGCAAAACGAACAGAAAAGCCAATGACAGGTGGACAGAACACAAATCATGTATCAGGACACAAAACTGCAAGTCCCCAGTCTTTAGACATTTCCGTGATATGAAACATAATGTATCCCAAATGCGACTGGTAGTGTTAGAAGTCCTACGTCCACTAAATAGGGGAGGGATTTTACCCAAACTATTGGCACAAAAGGAACTGTATTGGATTAACAAATTAGATGCTATGACTCCTTTAGGACTCAATGAAGATTACTACTTGGGTCCATTCTTATAGCACAAGCAGTGATATTCCGACATTGCATCAGATTGACAAAAGTTTACCAAATCATGAGTTGTTATCTTTGAGAAATGCCTGCATTAGGAAATGTACTTGCAACATCTCAATTGAGTACCTAGTGAAATGAATGTTAGATTGTACATTAGGAAATGTATTTGCAATATCTCAATTGACTACCTAGCGAAATGAATATTAGATTGTACACCCATCTTATTGGGGTAGACATCTTTTACAATATCATACAATTTGTAAAAAAATATTTTATGCATATCTTATTGAACTTGTTCAATTGACATGTCACCAGAATGATCTGGCAGCCTAGCTAATTCAGGATAAGGTCTATGTACACGACTCAGGACAACCATAAACCTAATTTCTTAAGTCACCTTCACCAGATTATACGGATAGTCTATCTATGTGTATATTTACACTATGAATAATAAAGGTATTGATATTGCAGTACGGCGATTTTTTCGCCTTAACTGCTACCATGTTAAACAAGTTAATGACTGTTCTTCTAGACAACATGTCATCTGCCTGGACATTATCCACTTAAATTTTAGATAAGGAGTAGCACCATTTTTTCACTTTTGCTCTATCTCTCTCACTTATGTAGACATAAGTGATGTCAAACAAACAAACGTGACACGGCACATCCATGATATACACACGGATGATTTGTGGAAATTATTTGTGTAAGGAATTACAGACAATTCTATATGTGACTACACACATAGATTTAGATTGATATTGGAACCTACCTTCATAGTACAATTACACTACTTACCCATACCAACGTCGTTCGCGCTTGCGCGATTGATGTTGCAACATAGCAATTAACATATAAAAACAGTCCCACGGAGATGAGGTCAGAAAGCTGCGCTTCCTGACCTCGTCTCCAGTGGACCGTGACACAGAATTTTGTCCATGTATTTCATCAAATACAAGTAAGTTCTAGACAGGATATTTCATATTGGGGTTGCACTCCACACATTCTCTTAATCTAAATTGCTGCGCTCTTGCCCAGATCCAGCTTGGGAGACCAGTGACAGCCTAAAACCTAGCAGAATGAGGGACACTTTATCCGGCATCATGCGCCCGCCTAACAAGCCCTGAAATTGGGACCTCTTCCCGTTTATTTCAACTCCTTTCTTCAACTCTCGAGAAGAAGGGTGAGTTCCACTCAGAAATGTTCATTTGTCATTTATTTTAGCAACATCAGTCACCTTTTTTAATTACTGAGAATACTGCCGAAATAAACCAACTATGATTACTTTCATTGCCACATTCTGGCATTATGCCATTTGGTTTTCAGATATAAAGCAAGCTTAGTTTTGTTTGCCTCACCTTGCACCACTGGTGCTTCCAATTTAGTTTTCTATAAACTGACATCTTTTCTGGTACGTATCCTTAATATCCAAAGCATCATTTGGAGCTGGTTGAGATTTGTGACGGGATGTCTTTTGCAAATGCAACAATATACTTGGAAAAACACTATTTAAATGTACTAATATGATGTGGTGTTAAAATGATGTATTATAGCTACAAAATTGTAATTATTTTTCTCTTTTATAGACATTTGTGAAATTTTGTTAGAATTTTCTGCCCCTGATGAAGAGTGTATCTAACTCGAAACGTGTTGGGCCAACAAGAAAAAATACAAGAAAAA
Source organism: Ambystoma mexicanum (assembly GCF_040938575.1). Lineage (NCBI taxonomy): Eukaryota > Metazoa > Chordata > Amphibia > Caudata > Ambystomatidae > Ambystoma > Ambystoma mexicanum. The sequence goes on from NC_090941.1 coordinate 1,111,196,138, forward strand.
GATTGTTTCTTTTAACAAAAAAGGAGTCATTGCATTTTTATATGCTAAGAATTGTCATATTCAGTTTGATTTTTGAATCTTTTGATCATAAATAACTAAATAACTAATATCTCTATAAAAAAAAAGAATTCTTACAACTCACAAATAATTTCCTTGAGGCTTTAGCCCCTTAAAAAGGGACACAGTTTTCCATAGATTGGATCTCTTTTGTTTTCTCTTTATTTATTTGCCGTGGGTAGTCGGAGAGCTGGCTTTTTAATTTTGACACTAAGGCCTGATTAATCTCATGCACCCTGCTCTGAGCTACCAACCGATCCTTTATTTACTGCGCCTCCTGCTGGAGTGAATTATTTTCCCCCGGTGAGCCTTGTACACTGCGTGCATATTGAAGACGATTTTCCTTCAGGAGACTCATTTCTTTCTCTTGTTCATCCCTACATTTTCCTGCCTCTAATATTTCAGCTTCTATTTGCCTCACTCGCTCTACAAGCTCCTTTCTTTCTTCTCTTATTCTGGTCAGTTCCTGAGAACCTGACTGTTCCTTTTCTACCTCCATTTGCAACTAATTTATCCTATGAAAATAGGTCACTGTTATTCTGATTCAAGAGGATCTTTCCTGAGCCAGCTGCGTCCTTGTTTCAGAGTACTTACCTGCTGATGTATCTGATCAAAGTCATTTTGGGAATCAACCCCTTTGATAATTAACTGACTATGTTCAGTTTTCAATTGTTTTATTTCTGATTGGAATGTGATAATGTCCTCTAAAAAGACTCTATTAATAGCAGATTAGTCATTTAGCTTGTGTTGGAGTGCGCTTAGATTTTCTACACAATCTTTTTGTGAATTTTTCAGTACCACAAACTGGGTTACACGCTCGGCCCTCTCTTGCTGCTGTGTTTTTAACTCAGCTTTGAGTTGTTGAACAAGATCCTGGGCCTGTGACAGGTCTCCAGTCTGATTTGTCCTACTAGCCTCACTATGTGGCCAATGCTCTTCTACTAACAGAAAATGAAAATATAACTGAGCAGTTAGCTGAGCCATTTGTATCTGTTCATCATGAGCAGTTGTGCTCATATAAAATGTTTTGTGCAATATTCCGGCTTCAAGCCAAATATCATTGCTTACTGAGGTAACCTCCCGCACAATTCTGGTTTGCCAGTTTCCTGCATCGTCCTCAACCCATTCTCCTAATTTAGTTAGGAGATGCTACCTGGCTTCCCCAATTTGTACAGTAGTCATTTTCACAATTGGCTTTTTGCACATTAATACAACTTAATTCAGGGGCAAAATCAACCTGTTCCTGCTTGATTTCCTCACTAAAGCCCCCAATTTGTAATAGTTTACTGAGAAGCCACCCTCAACACAGGGAGTTCCTTCCCTCCCCACTCACGTGGTTATGCAACAAACTGTTTAACACATTCTTTTTTTTAGCCCTATCTCAGACACATATCATGCATCATGCCCCTTGGATCCCTTTGCCCTGAGCTAAATGAGCCAAGAACTAGGCTGGTGTACGGGAAATATATGGGTATAGAAATTAGCATGAAAATGTCCAAAACCACTTTATCCATGGCATAACAGAATCAACTTCTCTCAGCACAAAAGTGAGTTAACTTTCGGCAAATTTCACTTCACAAAAAATAATAACAAAGGCACTTACGTAATGTGGTGCGATTTTGATTTTCCTGCAGGCTTAAAATGGTGGCAGTAGGATTTCAAGATTGGTAGAAATACATATGGCAACTATAATTACGCCCTCACTTTTGGTTTAAAATAAACACAGACCCCCCTTGCTTTGGTCTAGGTTGGGAAGTGAGACAGAAAAATTGGAATGCTTTGGAGAATTTGGGATTTCAGACCCCCCATACTGAAAGGGCTGTGTTGTGGAAGCTGGATAAAAAAGTTGGACTGATTTAAGACCAAAGACTACCCTATTCCTTAAAGAAGTCTGAGTTTAGCTGGACAACAAAGATTACATAATAAATGTATAGGCTATAGTTATCAGCGCACACTGGGAAGTGAGCTTTGTTAATTTCGAATTTTAACAGAATTCACCCCATAGTGTTCTGCCAAATGGGGAATTAATTAAATTAATATTTTTGGCTACATAGGCTAAGGATCTACACAGTTTTGCCCCCCGAACCCACTATAAAGGGAAAGGATTCAATGTACACAGACTCTGCCACCTTTTGGTTTCCCAAGGCTCAGTTCTACTTACATAGCAATCTTCTATTTAAGGTTCAGGAAAGCCAGCTGCATCTCAGGACACTCTGGAAAGATAGGGCAGGGGTCTGGTCACTCCACTTTCAAAGATGGCCTCCCGCTCTCCACCATATGACCCAGTCAGCTTTGAGGCCTTCCTGGATATAGACAGCTCCACCCAGATGCACTCTCAGCATTCTCCTCTGGTGTCTCCTTACAGCTATCAGATGGTAAGTTTCAGCAGCATTCGTGATGGTCTGTCTATTGTCTGACTGTTCCTGTCTTTCTCCTTTTTCTGTGTTTCTGTCCTAGTGCAGTCCCCCTTATATAGTAGTGATGACACCACCAATTTTACAATTTTGGGGAAGTACCCTGCAATAATCCCTGCCACCAAGATTGGGCAGTTACCTTTCTCTCTCCTACCAAACCCAGCCTCCAAGTCAGGATTGGTTTACGGGGCTGGAGCAACATATGGCAATTCCCATTAGTCATCATCCTTTGTTCTCCTTCCAACTTTTTGGCAAAAACTAGTTATGTATCACAACTTCATAATTTTACTAGCAACTGCCATACTAAACATATTTTCTTTCTCCACTAATCATTGGAAATTAGATAAGCCGACCACCAAATCTGCATCATGTAGCACAGCCATGTGGCACCTTTCTGCCATTCCCATAAAAGCACAACAGTTATGAATATGTAAGTTATTAAGCATATCCCCCATTTCAATTTCTACCCACTCACCAACTCCCACATTTGGAACATGTTCAGATCAGCCAGAAACCTAGTGTAACTGGCCCATACAGTTCCCAGAGACACTGAAAGATGAATTTTATATCTCTAAAATCACCTGGAAATAACATAAAAGATAGTACATAGATGAAATCCATCCGCCTTATGATGGCTGAGAAAAAGGCCTAACTTATAGGTTATAGGTAACTTAAAAGGTTCCTTTTAAATAAACTGTGAACCTTCCTGTGGGATAAATGGTCCTGCTCCTGCTTCCGGCCATTTGTTGTCACTGGGTCAGCCTGTACCTTTATCAGTGTCCTTTGTTTTGAAAGCTTGCTCTTTGAAGTGGGTGCCCCCATTATCACACATATTAATTGTGATCCAGCCAAGGATGACTTTTCCTGAGCCAGCAGGTCTGGAGAATACTGAATTTCAACGCCTTTAGCAGGACATTTTTATATCGGTTGGTCATTAGATGGGAGATGTGACATCCAGACTGGAAGTGGGAGATGTCCTTGTGAAGTTTGCCCACAGCCAGCAAAAGGGTCTGCCTTGGGCTGACATTATTTTCATGAAGGCAAAGCGGCTCTGCAAACGTCACTGGAGTTCTGTGGGTGAAACATAATATACATTGCTCTTTGTCAACCCACATATCATGTTTTGTTTTCCTGACATTTTTCTGTGAGCAGTGATATTTCTTTCACTTTTACTTTTTCAAAAACCGTTTTTATTTGTACACACATATGCAGGCCAGTTTTGTTTTCAATTTTTAAAAATCCTGTTTTCCATGTGACAGGGATCTTTGATTCCTCCTTCTTTTGTAAATTAAAATGCTGCTTATCCTTTGGTAATAACAGGAAGCGCCCTTTCCACATGGCTCTTTAATTTTACTTGAAAAACAAAAACAAATGCCAGGCCGTTTTTGTTTCAGTGTTTAAAATCTTGCTATTCATGTGAAAGGGACTTCTGTTTGGGGCCTTTAAATGCACCCCAAAGAAAGGTGGTTCCAAAAGGAATATTTTTTTTGTTGATTCTTAATTTTGTTGGTGTTTTTGCAGGAGGTTAGACCGTAATGTGGGGAAGGAAATGAGGGAAGAGGCACCAAGCACTCATATGGATGGGCAGGTGGACAGGGGAAGATGTTGCACGTGTGTTACATCTAAGGTAGGGCACAGTGTTTCTCATGGTCCTTGATTACAGTTTCATGCTCCCCCTGTAGAATGGTGTGTTGCAGTATATACAGAGGACTGTAGTCTTTGAAAGTAGGATCAACAGCCTCTTTTATTGCTTGCAAGGTAGCTGGTGGGATTTTGTGTCCTACAGAAGTAGGCTGTGTGGTAGTATTGGTTGAGGAAGATGAGGTGGAGAAAGACAGCCTACTACTTGCTAAAACAGGAAAAGCCTTTCTGAGACCATTGCATTAGTTGGAATGGGTGTGGAGGTGAATGGAGGGGGTCCAGTAGGAGTACTGTCCAGGTAGTCCGGGACTGAGTACAACGTTGCACTCAGTGCATTTTCACTTTGGTAGCTTTAGCCTTTGGTACATTCCCAACAGTGGTAAATAATTGCCACACCCATGATTCTTTTGTGGTGCTAGAGGTAGGCACTTCCTCTACCACATCTTCTTGGTCCTCTTCATTGTCTTTGGAAGTACTTGTGTTGTGTAGGTCTTCCAGCTGGTGGTGGTGGTGGCTCTTGGGGAGGAGGGATGGCAATGGCTGATGCCATTATTAAGATAAATAGCAGTTTTGCTAATATTCTTCCAAGTATGAGCTCTGTACTAGATTGTTAATGGATAATGAGTAAGAAAAGGTGTAGGAGCTGAGCAAGGGGAACATTTTGAGCTTGAAAGTTCCTAGATCAGAAGAAATTGCATTTCTGAACTGTCCGCAAAGCACTGACCCGATCGCGAAGTGCGAATGCATTCATGGACATGTAATCGTGCCTGTGCGGCGCGCGTGCATTCACCTAATACTGTTTGAAAAGTCTGCAATGACATCAGATGTTCGCGGATGTTTTAGAATGCAAAAAGAATGGACAAAGTTGCAAAAAGTGTATTATAGAATTGTTCAAAATGATTCTAGAAGGTTGGAAATAGCAAATGTTTAAGGTGAAACTTTGTAAATTGGACACAAATTTTGTTTTATTGGGGTAGTATGATATTAGTAAGTTGTAGGAAATGATCATGCACTGGTTAAAACCCATGAAATTCACTGAAACAACTTTGTTAAAGTGACGTTATAGTTAAGTTGCATTAATAAAAACCCATGAAATTCAATGAAAAAAACTTTGTTAAAGGGACATTATGGTTACAAGTAAAACCGAAAAACCTCAGAAATTCACCAGTTATGGTAAGCTAAGCAACCATAACTGCATTACCCCACGCATATAACCAGAGAAAGTCTTGCTGCCACTATTGCATTTGTGATATCATCTTTCATGCCCTGGGTGTTAGTCTTAGCAGGGTAGTGGCGTGTGTTACATAACTGGCAAATTTCTGAGGTTTTTCAGTTTTACTTGTAACCATAACGACCCTTTAACAAACTTTTTTCATTGAATTTCATTGGTTTTTATCAGTACAATTTAACCCTAACATCCCATTAGCAAACTTCTTTCAGTGAATTTCATAGGTTTTTATTTGTACAACTTAATCATATCATCCCTTTAAAAAAGTTTTTTCAGTGAATATATATATATATTCAATTCATGTTAATTTCATGACAGCTTTTTCGCATGTGGCAGTTATGCACCTTACGTATTGGTCACTTAGCTATTAGGATGAGTATCCTACTATCTATCAATTTACTTTAGCTATTTTGATTTGGACTGTTTTTAGGATGAGCAACTGATCAAGCATTTTGCAATGGTACTTTATGCATCTGCTGTTACAGGCACTTGCACTTTATTATACATGTGGACGTTATTGAATGTTATCTGCTAGCTTAGCTTATTATGCATTTGCACATTTGAACTTGAGAACGATCAGCAACCCTGTTTATGGGGGGCTATGAGCATGTGTACTTTTCATTCATATGCTTGCACTGTCACTTTATTCAATTGCTGCTCTAGCACTTGCCCTTTAGCATGTGTATCATTGTGGTTGTTCAGTGCCTTTGCCAGCCTTACATGCCTTTTCATATTGTCTATTGGCAGCTATCAGCATTTTCTTTTTGCTTCGCAGTTTCTTTAAATGATGCATGTCCGCCTCACCAGGCTCTTTTGCAGCTATGCCATTTATGCACATGCAGACTATATTCATTGGTCCATCTGCAATGTTGATTTGCATTTATTTAGGTCTGCATATCTGATAACATGAAACAATCTTTTTCGTTTATTCATTTTGGACGTGTACACATATGTGGGGTCATTACGACCCAGGCGGTAAGTACACCAACTTTACCACCATGGTGTAAACTACATTTACACCATGGTGGATGGCGGATTTAGCGCCCCATTCCAAGGTGAGTGGGGCGGTAAATCCCCATTTCCCATTTACCCTTCCCCATTCCCATTTTTGCCCCATAGGGCATAATGGGAGTGGGGAAGGCGCTAATTACGGCACCGTAAATTACGGTGCCGTAATTAGCACCAAGGCGGTTTAGCGCCATGGATTTTAACGGCTGCTAAAAGCAGCCGTTAAAATTGGAATCAGGCGTTAAGGGTTAACGATGGCGTTAACCCTTAACGCCTGGGTTGTAATGATGCCCATGGTCATGTAAGGAAGGCATGGTATCAAGAATAGACAGCTACAAGTGATCACTGCACATGGGTGTTTATTAAACTGTATAGGTAGGTTGGAAAAACGTCTAATCTAAACCTAAATCTAAGATGGGAGCAAGCTACGACCATCATATAATAATAAGGCAGTCCTAGTGGCGTTGTGTCAAATAAAAAGGGCCTATACTAAGAAAAACCTATTCCCAATCCTTACGCTAAATACAAAAGAGTGTGGGATGGGGTTCACAAGAAAGAAAGAAGTGCTCACAAATGAGAAGTCATGTTTTGAGCAGGGTACAAGGCACACTCTCGAGCTTTCCCAGTTCCAGTTCACGTATCAGGACCTTCGGTGGTTAAGTCTCTTTTCTACAAAGGACCTAATGTATTTCAAAAATAACAAACAAAAGAAGTTCTGAGAATCTTTCCCCCAACAGTAGGCGGTGTAAAGGTCTCTAGAGTCATCTATGCTGATGACATTATTTTGCTTGACATGACACCGGTGGGCCTTCAACGGCAAATAAACAACTTGACAAACTACTTGGAGAGAAACAATCTAGAAATAAACAAAACAAAACCAACATTTTTGTCTTTGGAGAAAACAAAAGACAAGGAAATAAGCAGAGATGGACTGCGAATGGTACAGCTCTAGAAAAAGTTGAGGTGTTTAAATACCTAGTCGTGACGCTAAGCACCAGAGCTCTGGAACAACCAATGCAGGAAGTACTTTTTTCAAAAGTACAAATGTTAACATTGCAGGCAAAAGCCATTGATAACAAATATGGCCGATTCTCTCTAATTCCAGAGATTGATTTTTACAAATCGAAAGTAACAACAAGCTTACTATATGGAACCGATGCCATGCCACAACTCCCAGAATATATTTGGGTTAAAATAGAGAGCTATTTTTGGATGAAGATTCTTGGCCTATCAAAAACCCCATCTATAATACTAATCCGGAGAGAACTGTTATCATCATTAATGGCAATGGCGGCGAGAAATAGGCTGATGCTTTTCAGGAAAACACTCACTGAACCAAAAACTAAGATAATGCAAATTATCAAGGCAGAAATGGAGAGTGGAAAGAACGTTGTTTTGAGTAAATGGGCAACAAAAAACAAGCAGATGCTGAGAGACATAAATATTTCAATCGAAGAATTGTCTACAAACCCAAACAAGCCACTAAGAAATTGCTGGAAACTGACTGGATTGCGACCTTGGATCTGGCAGAGCAGAACAAGACTATAAGAGACATTCCAACCATGCAAAAGTGAACACAGTAAGAAACTTTTTGGCTAAATTTCCAGATAAAAAACAAATCAGATTATCCCTGAGGTTCAGACTAAATCAAATTCTGACAAATGAAGTAAAAGCAAGAAGGAACCAAGTAGTTACAAATAACTGCCGGTTTTGTGCAGGAAATGACATAATTGAAACTTCTCGCCATCTGCTATTGGCTTGCCCAGGCACCAACCTACAAAGAGAACAACACATGTCAAAAATTTGGCAAGAAGAGACTCTTACAACTCAGAGACATGGTGGAATACATTGGCAAGTGGGTCGAACACAAGATGGGCAATAAGGGTAGCTCTTTTTTTCCGTTCCCTGATGTTAGATCAACACGATGTACAATGAACAAATGTGAATAAATGAGCTCAAAGTTGGAAAGAACATAAGGAACATATGGAATTTGTTAAAAAACCTTTTTTGTAAAAATTGTAATACAATTAAACAAATAAAAAATAAAAATAAAAAAATAAAAGAAGTTCTGTTCCAAATATACGTTGGGTGATGGTTTTACTCATGGGTCCCCCTCTTCTGGGGGCAGACTCCTCAACAGTTCTTATCAATATCAGGATCTTCGGAGGTTGTCTCTCCTACTTCAGAGGATCTGATAAATTCAAATAACAAACAAAAAGTTATTTCGGATGCCCTTGAGGTGATAATTCTTCACCCCTGGGTCCCCCTCTTCCGGGGCGCAGACCCCTCTCGAATATCAGCCTCCCTCCCGTCTGGTTCACTCGGGCTTATTTCTAAAGATTTCTTATTCTTGTCTTGATGTCGTCGATGGGGTGTTGGTTTTTCACCCCTTGGCACCCCCTTTGTCGGGATCAGACCCTTCTTGAATATTGGCCTCCATCCGTGGGGTTCACTCTGGCTCTCATTCGCAGGCTATCCTCTTTCGCTTTCATAGTTCTATTCCACATGTATGTTGGGTGATGACTTCACCCCTGGGTCCCTCTCTTCCAGGTGCTGACCCCTCACAAATCTCAATCTTCCTCCTTCAGATTCACTATGGAATCCACAAATCTTAATGTCTTTTCAAACAGTTCTCCATGAACATCCCTCTGCCGGGTTCACTTTTGTCAACACACTGTTTCTTGGGACTTTAGACTTAGCCCCTCTTTATTGGAATCCCTCTGCCGGTTTCACTCTTGCCATTTCACAATTCCTTTTACTTTCTTCTGATGCAGGATTTACTTCCCTTGCATGTTCAATGGTTTGTCGTCAAAGACTTTTGACTGTACAGGGATTTTGCTAGACCCCTGTATGACAACTTTGACCTTTGTGGCTTCCCTAGGGCCTTCTCGTATCAGTAGTTTTATTCAAAGTGGCATCAAACAGAGTCTCTTGAGTGAGCACCCATGTGGTGCCGGACCCCTCTGCAGCTGGTCTTCCCCTAACAATTTACAGTTCATTCAACACAGTTCGGTTCCTTTATCGGTTCCCCTTCGACTCACTGGCTGTGATGAACCACTTGGCTTTTCACTCTATCTGAAGTCAAGGCCAGTTCCACGGTAGCAGGTGTCTCCCTCCGTCCTGCTTATCAGCATAGGCATGCTCCATGTGCCATTGACATCTGCTGCAACACACTCAGGCTATTGTTTGCGGTCTTATGTTTCCTTCTGCAGAGGCTTTGTGGGTCTGGGTCAGAAATGGCAAGGGCAAGGGCAAGGTCGCTTCTATCCGTGGCACCCCTTTGATACCCATCGCCTTTCCCCTCCTCTTGAACTGCTGTGCTTGGATATCTCTCATGTCGTATGGTCTGCCTTGCTCGTCCTGTGCTCTCGTGCTCCGCCTTTTATACCTGTGTGGAAAACAAAGGGCCGTCAGGTGTGTGTGATTCTGGTCTATTTCCTGACTCTGCCTGACCCTTGTGTAGGGACATGTCAGGTAAACAGCTCTAGAGTTAGTCGGTTGTCTTTCATGGTGTGCGAAAGTGCTCATGTGGAAAGGAGGGGCAGTGTTTCTGAATGTCCTACATGGTATGATGGGGAAAAGGTGTTGGAAGAAGGTGGATACCGCATCTCACCGTCAGTGTGCCACTTCCACTCCCCGAGCACCCCCCCAGCCAGGTAATCCTCCCTCACTGGTCCACCCCCAGGAACTGGATCCAATAGTGATGGCTGTGTCCTGGCCACCTGGATGACAGATCCCCGGAGACTAGCTAGGGAGACAAGACACCATAAGGTTTCTCACAGTCATCAATTATATACTATTTGTTAATGCGTCTATACCTATTGTGTATGACCATTTTGGTTATGATATTTGTACCACTTTTGTATTTATTGGTACTGGTATTATACTGTGTTGTGCTCCATTCCAAGATGTCCGCCTGCATTGCCTGTTTGTCAGGCACCTTTCACATAGCTGTCAAAAAGGGCGAAGGGACTACTCTATATCTCTGTGACTAGTAGCCACTTGAACCTTTGTGTGAACAAGCACCTTTCTGGTGTGAAACGCGTTACCTGGACTTTCTTTCCCGTTGTACCCTGCAGGTTTTGCTTTTTTAACAATAAAATATTGCTGTCTTACTATACCATGGTATATGGTCATTTTTTTCTCTCCTGCCCTTGGAGTGTTTTCGCACCATTTCTGTCCAGTTTATATATATGTGAATAAGCCGCAAGTGGTGCGAAACGCGTCGACTGTCTTTGGGAGAGCCGGTATTGATGACGGCTACACATATGGTGCTATGATGTGGAACTTATTTTTGAGTTAAATAAAGAAGAAATGTCCAATGAATTTGGAGTGCTGGGCGGAGTTTTTATACGCACGGAAAGGTGAGTGCTCCTCACTGACTAGCGAGGTTGCTAAGTCTTGGAGAAATATATATATATATATATATATATATATATGGTAGTGGCTGTGTAGTTATGGTTAAGTTGAAGTTTCCATAGGAAGAGCACTTTTTGGGCGGCTTATAACTCCGCTCACCCTGGACGAATCCACACCAAAAGTATATGGGCTGCTGTGATTTTTTTTGCAAAGTTTGCTGATGTTTGGTCCAGGGGGGAAAAGTTACAGAGGGGGGGGGCCCAAAACGTCTTTTTTTCCCATAGACTGAATGGGGGAAACACTTTGCGCACGCCTACAGCCCAAACCGCTGGACGGATTTTCACCACATTTGCGGCAGGAGCTTGGTCCCGAAAGTGTGCTTTTGTAATTTTGGTGCCAATCCGTCAAGTAGTTTTCTTTAAATCGACCAGAAAGTGTGTCTCAAAAAATTAGTGATATCTATGTCCGCTCCGCAGACACACTTCCCTATTTGCTCCGCGGACAAGATACCGATTGGCTAATCTGTAGCGTCATGTCCGCGGACATGTGGCGCCTTCACTGATTGGATGTTGAATGGCGTGAAGTGCGCCAGATTCTTTCGCTGCGCCCGCCATCTTTCATTCGTGTTTTGGTGTACGCGGAGATTGCTGCAAACACATACAAAAGAACACACCATTGCACTTGTTAACCTTATGAAATACTGTTTCGGAAGGTGAGGGTTAATGAGGCTGGGATGGGATGTGGCAGCAGGAAATCAAAAAGTGGGGTTTATTGTGACCAAAGTCATATGGTAAATTGGAAGATGCTGCTCAATATAGTGTCCACTAAGTACAGGCAAAGATTTACAGCGTCTGTGTTCCAATGTATTTAAAATAATATTGCAGTCAGACTGGCGTCCTAGAGTTTGAAATCTGAGGCATTGTTTGATGGAAATAGCGGGTCTGCAAGTGTATGGGAGTACCAGTTCTCATGCATGCATTCAGATATGTTGTTGCAAAGTCAGAATGTATTTTCATTCTGAGAGAAGGTCACTTGGTTTGCTTTTTTGGTTGCAAGCTTAGTAGGCCCACGTATCGGACTGAACCCATAAGGGTCAATTGTTTTTTGACCTTGAGCCAGAGGGAAAATTCAGTAAGAATGCAAGGAGTGAAAGTTTGGAAAAAATACTATTTGATAAGGTTATGTATTCAAAGCGGTTGTAAGACTCATGTAATATCACTTCACGAAGAATATTTGGTGCAAGTACATTGCTGTCTGCATTTAACGAAGACAATGGAGACGGTAAATATTGTGTACGTTTATTTTTGACGACTCTACACCGGAACGAGTTTTAATTTTTTATTAACACACTACTAATTTGGCATTGTAACTGAAGTACTATCTTTCTGTGTAGTTGTCATTTTTTTTTCTTACTTATGGAGAGTGCAGATTCTCACCCTTTGTAGACTATCACTTGGTTCCCCCATGTTGAACGCTAATATTTCTTTAAAATGTCATGTATGACCACATCGATTTGTGTATCAGTTTCAACGTTATTTTTGTCCTTTTTGAAATTGTTTGATGAAGGTTGGGTATTGGTATGTATTTTCTGTTATGTTTTCCGAACAGCTACATTCTGCCGTACTGTGATTGCCGTGGATTCCAAATGCAAAGTGATGGTTTCTTTGCACGCCAGATGCACGTACTCGTCACCGGCTGCCTAACCGTTACGGTTTTGTGGGATGACCGTCCCGGACCCATTTGTCCTTACGCTGGAGTGGCCATTCAGAGTAACATAACATGTTTTATGGTGGTGTAGGCCGAGGTTCATGCCGACGTCTTGGAAATCCCTGTGCGACCAAAGTGTTTGCTTTATCAAAAGCAAATACTTTGCGTATGCGAAAAGAACAACGTCTGCATCACGATTAACATTTTCTAAGATGACCCAAGAAACAAAGTTACTATTTTATTGAAAATTGGAACAGTTAGAGGGTCTCCAACAGTTTATTGTTAAATAAAAGTACTTTACAAAATCTAAAATGTTAATGTTTTATTTTACAAAGCAGTTTATTATTTCAAAATGTAATGTGGTATGATGTACATTACTGTGTGTTAATTTTGAGGTTATGCATCACGGCACGTAGTTTTGCTTTTTGCAGGCTGCCATGGAAAGTGAAGAGGGGCCATGTATGGAACAACTGCCTTCCCTTTCTATGGTGGCCACCTTGGAAAAGGATGTTGTTGGATGATAACGTCAAATCCTATTTTAGATTGTTAATGGCAAATCTTATTGCGTCTATGTCCTTTACTGAGAAATATAAAGTAAAGTAGATGGAGTGTATGCAACTTTTTTTTTCAAATATGTTTACACTGTGAAAGGTAGTTCTTAAAGGAACATTTACTTTGTTTCCGGATGGCTTTTTTATTTTTGAAAGACAGCTAATAAGGAAATTTGTGAACGGAAATGAGGAAAGAGGCACCAAACAGTAATATGAGGGGTAGGTGGCCGGCAGAAAATGTTGTGCGTTTGTTATTTGTAAGGAAGGGGCAGTGTTTCTCATGCTCTTTCATTACAGCAGTGGTGCTGTTTCTTGGGGAGGAGGTATGGCCTTAGCTCATGTTGTTTTCAGATAACTAAAACTTTTGCTAAAAGTATGTAATGTGAACTACATTGCTAATGGCTGACTACGAATACGTGTTGGAGTTGTGCAAGGGAAATGTTGAAGGTGGACGTTCCTACATCAATATAAAATTTATTAGCACACTGAACACGAGGCATACATCTTATTGTTAAGTGTGTATGGATTATCGGACACGTCACCATGCTGTACGCCAGCATATGGTCATGTGGCATTCTCCGCAAGGTGTGCAATTAAGACAGAAGTTACTTTACATTATGGTTACGTGCCACTACTACAAACCGATCACCTTTAGCAAAAAAACATTGTTAAAGGGACAATATGGTTAAGTTGCCTACTAAAAACCTGTGAAATTCAGTAAATAAAACTTTGTTAATGGGATGTCATGGTTAAGTTGCACTACTAAAAACCTATGAAATTCACAAAAAAAAACTTTGTTAACGGGACATTATGGTTCAAAGTAAAACCGAAAAACCCCTGAAATTCGCCAGTATGGTAAGCTAAGCAACCATAACTCACGCCACCACCGTGCACTGCAAAGACTAACACCCAGGACATCAAAGATGACATCACGAATGTCATTGATGACATCACTGATGACATCACATGTGCATTTAGTTTTCATGGACAGCCTCCACAAGGGATTGTCATTACAACATTGGCAGAAAAGTGTATGCCACATAGTTCATTAAGCAATGCATTGCTATAAATACCATTGCATTACTGAGTTCTTTTAGTACATGAACAAACTCATGAAGAAACGTAGGCATTGTCTGCTGCATGCACAATAGAGGTGCAATATTCAAAATCTTCCCATGTTGAATATTAAAATGATAAATGCTTCCATTACAGATTTTTGTGAATGCTTCCCTTACTGCACAATTGTACTAACACACACAGAACATAAAGAGACCACAATGCATACAAATAGAACCATATACAGAGAATGTAAAGTAAGCAAAGAAAACTGCACTAATGCCAGAAAGTGTCCATAACCAAACTATTTAACTTCATGCACAGAAAAGATTCTTGTGTTTCAAAATTCCTTTTTCTCCTATATTTATGTATCATATGATGTAACTGTACCCTAAGGATGTGTTGTAAGAACATATGTGAAGGGTAAGGTCCACAAATATATTACTTTTTATTTTTTTTATTCCTGACTGACAGTGAAGAAAGCCACCTGGCTTAGATATGTCAGTAAAGGAAAAAAGAGGGAGCTACACATGTGATGTCATCAATGACTTTTGCGATGTCATCTTTGATGTCCTGGGTGTTAGTCTTAGCAGTGCACAGTGGTGGCGTGAGTTATGGTTGCTTAGCTTACCATAAATGGCGAATTTCAGGGGGTTTTCGGTTTTACTTCGAACCATAACGTCCCGTTAACAAATGTTTTTTTTGTGAATTTCATAGGTTTTTAGTAGTGCAACTTAACCATAACGTCCCTTTAACAAAGTTTTTTTACTGAATATATATGTATACATATATATATATTACATGGCCACTTTAGTGGCCATGTAGTTATGGCTAAATTGCTGTTTCCATAGGAAGAGCACTTTTTGGGCGGCTTATAACTCGGCTCCCCCTGGATGAATCGTTACCAAAGTTTGAAAAAAATGTATATGGGCCACTCTGAATTTTTTTCCAAAGATTGGTAAGGATTCGTCCAGGGAGGCAAAGTTATAGGGGGGGTCCCAAAATGTCTTTTTTTCCCATAGACTGAATGGGGGAAAAACTTTGCGCACGGCTACAGGTCAAACCACTGTATGGACTGTCATCATTTTTGGGGTACGGGCTTGTTCCCAAAGGCGTGCTTTTGTAAATTTTGTGAGAAATCCTACTGTACTTTCCTTTAAAACGATCGAAAAGTAGCACTATAAATTAGTGATATCTATGTCTGCTCTGCGGTCCCACTTCCCTGTTCGCTCAGTGGAGCATATTTCTATTGGCTAATCGATGGCATGCCGTACGGCAACATGTTGCACTTTCACTGATTGGTTCTGCCGCGGCGTCAAGTGCGTAGCGTTCTTTGGATACGGCCACCATGGTCATTTAGTTTTTGTGTTGTACGCCGAAATCCCACCAAACAAACCTTTATGAAACACTGTGTGCGAAGGTAAGCATTACTTAAATGTGGCAGTAAAAAGTGAAACAGTGCTTTGTTCTTGTTACCACTATCGTATCGTGCAGTGAAACTTGGTGGTGACTATACGACAAGTCCTTACTGCGTCTATGTAAGAAACAACCACCAAAAGTACTGCGGTTACACTGACGTCCTATATTTTGGACTCTGAGGCAGCCACCTGCACAGTTTTGTAAATACAGCGCGTCTCTATGTGGTCAGGAGTAACGGTTCTCATGATTGACTGCTGCTATCTTGTTGCAAAATGAGAATGTACTTGCGTTCGGAGTGAAGGTCAGTTCATTTTATTTCATTTTTTCAGTAGGCGCTCAGTGTGGTCGCACATGTAGCAGACCTCATAAGGGTCAATTGTTTTTCGACCTTGAAGTACAGGGAACGGAGACAGAAAGAATGTAGGGAGTCACAGTGTGGAAACAGAGAAATTGATATGAGGCCGGGAAGCCCAAAAGGAAACACACCAACACAGGTTACAAAGGACATACAAAGCGCTTTATTTCAAAGTTACAAAGTTACCAAAGTCAATTGACGTACGAATAGCTATTCGGCCCTCTGACTAACACGCGAACCTTCAACGTAAGGTTCGCACTGAAAGTGGGAGAGACCGATCATCGGGATGCTTGGGTTTTTATACGTTTTGTCCTGCATTGGCCAGCCCTCTCGCAAGTTAACCATTCTTGGAACCGTGGCTAGGGTTCGTAGCCAGGTCGAACACACAATTTACATAATTTGATCAGTTCCGCTGATACAGTTACATATTTACACACAGGTTAAAGAGAGGACAAGGTCTTAGTTCGCGACCCTAACAAGTGGCCTGCGGACATATTATTTATTCACGTGTGCGGAGGTCACCATGGCCGGAGTCTTACTTGGAATGTCGTTCGGCCTCCATTTTGTGATTCAGGGTGACTTCCACACTGCAAGAGTACCTAAAATGGCGGCTAGATCCAAGATGGCGGCTTACACAATACATTAAGGTCAAGACCTTGCCGCGGAACCTATGTACATGGTATTCTTTAGAAAGCTTGGCGTAGGCCAACATACATTTAAACAATGCGATTGGGGTCACAATATTATATCGATTTCCACAGACCCTCCTTTTGGCCTATGCCAAGTGCTAATACATCATTTCCTAATACTTTCGAAAATAACTGATGGCATTATCATCCATGGGTTCCGCATCATTGTCCGAAATGTCAATAGCCATAAAGTTGTTCATAAGAACTTCTTGCAACATGAACTCTTTAGATGCTGTCTTCGGGGTGTATATATTATGCCCTATTGCGCTCATTACCTGAGCACAACATCCCCCCATCATTCCACATATACTCGGGAGGCATTGAAAACAACAGCAAAGAACTAACAGAATCCCTAAAATACCTAAAGATGACAGAAAGCACCTTCCACCCCCAAGATCGTAAAGAATCCCAAAACCAAGTACTAAGGTTCCAGTCTCCTACAGGGATATGGACTTCAGAACTGAGAGTGTGTAAATTCTGAATTGCTTTAAAAATTGTTGGCGAAGAATCTGGTACGAAAACACAACAAGCGGACCCCACTAATTTACATACTCCACCTCGTTCGGCTAAAATGACATCTAATGCCATTCGATTTTGAAGTGCTACCAATCTTATCGCCTTTTGCTCTAAGGTCATATTGTAAAGTATGTCCGTGGTCCGGTTGATCGTTTTCTCCAACACCCTTGCTAATCCCCTAATGTTTTCTGAATTTGCTATTTGTCCCCAAAAGGGCACTACTGATTTGGCTATATCCCCGAACACTTGCCAGGGGTGTCTCCATTACTATCCCGTCGCGGGCGAGCCTTAGATACCTCTAAGGTACTGGCTACAGATACACCTGGTAACAATATCCCTAAATAACAAGTCCCCTGCCAATACTTCGGCAACCAGGGAAAAGCTAAACTACCACAAACAAAATAAACGGGTCCCCCTACATACAAAGGCCTATTTTCCCCAGTCAAGTTTACAGTGTTTACACAAGGCTCAAAGTCTCCCATTGGCCTAGTGCCATTTCTTTGTACACAGAAAGGAACTGAATCAGGACTATGATTCACAGAATAAGAAGGAGGCATGGCATCCTTATTGCCTATCGGAGCCATCTTAAAAGAAACTAGATTTTGGAAAGGGAAAGAAAGTTTATCAGACGGCCTAATAGAAGCGACGTTAGGTTTACTTCTATTTGCGAAAAGCGAGCATCCCAGGGGAGTCAATTCAGGTTTTTCAAATTCATTCAAATTAGTCCCATCAAAGTTCCCTGAGATGCTATCATTCCATCGGCCGAAGAAGAGTGCTCTAAGAGAGGCATAGCAAGAAGTTGTTAAAGGTAAGGGATGTATATACCATCCCAGTCCCTTGTTCCCATGTTGTGGTAAGTGAGTGCAGATCCAACAATTACTCTTATTAAAAATAGCATGCGTAGCATTCATCACTATCATCAAAGTGTTATTATGATATTTCTGTCTATGCCGAAAGTCCCTAGGGGACAGAGTGTGAAGGTGTACAGAGGGAGTCAAAACAGTTGGTACGATTTTGGTCGGTAACAGAGGCTTCAAAGGATAAATTTCTTCAAAATACCAAAGTCCCACAGCAGCAGTTGCAAAAATAACAATAATCAGAACGAGAACACAACAGTACGTTTTCGGGGCCCAGGCACATTGTTCATTGTTCAATTTGGTCACCTCTTTGTCTAATACGGGGAGCAGTGGTGAAGGCGGCAGGCATCATGGTCATCCCGGTCGACGGCCCCAATGTTCGTTGCTGGCGGCACTTCGGCCGCGCGATTTCTTAGTCCTTCCCAACCCTAGCCAACAGAACCCTCCTTTTCTTTGTTCGAAAAAAGAAAGACAACAGTACTTCAATCACTCTTTTCCTTCCAGATGCACGACACTCGTGCGGTGATTTTTTTCCCGCGGTCGAAGGTTGTACCTGATGGTACCCAAGTTTGTTGAATCCAAAAGCAAAGTATCGTCGCTCCCTGAGGGGAGCGTCGTGTCGGTGGCGACGGAAGTCGCAGAGCTCGAAACAAGATTTTCCGGAAGTGATTGATCAAGGGAGTGCGGAGACAAAATGGACGGCTCCCCGAGCTCCTCAGGCTCAGAGAACTTCTCCGACGCACTCACAACGCTGCCTGCTACTCCGAGATCAGAGAGTGTAGCACCAGCGAGGGGTTCTGTTTCTTCTGTAGCGTGTGGCGTCGGGTGAGGGATCTTCTTAACATGCGTTGCATGTATCCAGTTCTTCTTTCCTGCCACCCGCACTGCCGTCCTGGTGACCAACAATACCTGGTAGGGTCCGCGCCAGCGGGGCGCAAGACAAGAAGACCTCTCGTAGGCCTTCACCAGGATCCAGCTACCGGGCAATATATCGTGTCCTGGGCCCGTAAACCGTACAGGTAAGGCAGCATTCACCTGGTGGTAAATGAAATACAGATTTTTAGTCAATTGGTTACAGTAATCTATGAGCAGTACATTATCCACATCCCTCAGGGCTTTAGGTTTAGGGAGACCCCAGATATTAGCAGGCCTTCCCATTACCACCTCAAACGGAGAGAGCCCAGTTCTAGTCTGGGGTGTGGTGCGCATAGCTAACAACACAATAGGTAAAGCGTTGAGCCATTTTAGTTTAGTGTCGGCACATGTTTTTGCAAGTTTGTTTTTCAAAATACCGTTGTGTCTCTCTACCAACCCCGCACTTTGAGGGTGCCTAGCTGAATGAAAACGTTTCTCAATCCCTAGGGCAACACACATTTGCAACATTACGGCTGCGATGAAATGGGGACCGTTGTCCGACCAAATTATCCTCGGGAGCCCAAATCGAGGGAAGTACTCTTTCACCAGGATCTTTGCGGTAGTCATGGCGGTTGCATCTTTGACAGGGAAAGCCTCGACCCATTTGCTAAAAGCACAAATGATGACAAGAACATATTTCAAGTTATTACATCGCTCCATTTCAATAAAATCAAGGTGAATGGTTTCAAAGGGGACAGAGGGGGGCCCGAAACTTCCCCTTGGAGTCACTGTCCCTTTAGCCACATTGTGCTGCAGGCAAATCATGCAATTCTGAACATGTCTCTTTGCAGTTTCCAAAATTTTATCATTCACCCAAACCTGCTGTAATATCTTCGTAATTTGCTGGGCACACACATGTGTTGGACCGTGTGCCATTGTAACCATTGCTAACACATAAGAATCAGGAAGCAACCATTTCCCGTCGGATGCGTCCACCCAACACCCTTCATCATCCAATTTTCCCATGCCTTCAGCCCACTTCCTAGACTCTTCAACGCAGGCATCAGTCTGCATATCTCGCACAGACCCAATGCCTTCATCTATTATACAAACATCTCTCACTTCCCTCGAGGTGTACATGTCTGTGCTAAGGTCTGTAGCTGTTTGTCTAGCTATCAAATCTGCAAAAGCATTTCCTCTTCCCACATTGTCTATGACCTTGCGATGTGCTGCACATTTCATGATTGCTAATTGTTCAGGGAGTGAGAGCGCTGAAAGTAGTTGTACTATTAAGGGACCATGCTGAATCTTGGTCCCATGCGAGGTCAGAAACCCTCTTTCCGACCACAGTTTTCCGAAGTTGTGAGCCACCCCAAAGGCGTACTGGCTATCCGTATAAATATTGACTCTATGCCCTTGGGAGAGTTCACAAGCGCGGGTCAACGCTATAATCTCCGCAGCTTGTGCGGAGTTATGCGGAATCCTTTTGGTTTCAACAATTTTGTTCTAAGTAGTAACTGCATAAGCAGCTGTAGATGTGCCATTCGGAAGTTTGAAGCAGGAGCCATCGCAAAACAGCTCCCCTTCCGCATTCTCCAAAGGAGTATCTGAGAGGTCTATCCTGCCCTTTGTTTCTTGTTCGGTGGCATACAGGCAGTCATGTGATCCTTCATCACCGCAAACAATATTTTGCGGGAGAGGTAAGAGTTCAGCCGGATTGAGAACACAACACCTTTTAATTTGGATATGAGGAGCAAATAGGACTAATTCGTACCTTGTCAACCGGGCAGAGGTAAGGTGTTGCGTTTGAGTTTTATTCAATAGAATATCAACAGAGTGAGGTACCATCAGAATTAAATTGTGGCCTAGGACCATCCCCTCACTCTGCTTTACAGACGCAGCGGCAGCTGCAACAGCGCGCAGACATCGCGGCAAAGCGCATGCAACAGGATCGAGGGCGGAGGAATAATAGCCGCACGGCCTATTCTTCCCTCCATGTTCCTGTGTTAACACAGACAAAGCACATCCATCACATTCATGCACAAACAACACAAAGGCCTTATCGTAATTTGGTGTACCCAGAACCGGTGCTGAACATAGCGTGGTTTTGAGAAGCTCAAATGATCGTTGATATTCCGATTCCCATGGCAGTGGCAGAGAAATGCCCTTCTTCGTAAAAGCCAACATCGGTTTTACCACTAGGGCAAAATTTGGGATCCACAGTCTACAGTAGGACGCCATCCCTATCAGGGCTCTGACTTCCTTCTGTGTTTTTGGGACAGACATGCCAGAAATGGGTTTTATTCGTTCAGATGTCAATCTTCTCCCCTCCTTTGACAGGAGGTAGCCTAAATAGGCAACCTCCTGGCAACAATATTGAAATTTTTTTAGTGAAGCTTTGTGACCATTTTCAGCTAAATGAACAAGCAACAATATAGTGCCTTCCTTACAAGCTTTCTCAGAGTCTGCAGCCAAGAGCAAATCGTCTACATATTGAAGCAGCGTGCAAGTAGGTGGCAATTCAAGGGTGTCGAGCTGCTCCTTTAAGGCTCTACTATAAATACTAGGACTTTCAGTATACCCTTGAGGTGCCCTTGTGAATGTAAACGAGCGTCCCCCCAAGGTGAACGCAAACAAATACCTGCTCTCCTCATGTATCGGAATACTAAAGAAGGCGTTTTTCAAATCTACGACACTAAAGTGTGTAGCCGTAGCAGGGATCATTGTTAAGATCGTTGTTACATCAGGCACGATTGGAAATTGTGGGGCTACCACCCGGTTAATAGCACGAAGATCTATTATAAACCGGTACGGAATTGCATTGTCGCCTTTCTTATATACTGGCAAGATCGGGCTATTACATAAGCTACCTGTTATCTCTTCGATCACTCCACGATGTACAAAATCGGAGACAATGCATTTCAGAGCACGCTCACCTTCAATTGAAATTTTATATTGCGGAATGCGCGGTAGCTTAACCCCATGTTTCAAGACTATCTTAACAGGCTCGATGCGCAATATCCCGACATCATTGTCGTCTATTGCCCACAAACATTCCGGGACAATGTCAAACTCGGGAGGTAGAGGTCGAGTTAAGTACTGGGAGTTGAAGGGTTGCTGTGGTGAAACTGTTAATCTTATTCCGTCAGGGGAACAATGAATCACTGCATTCAGTTTCTTTAACAAATTCAACCCTAGCAAATTTTCTCCGCAGTTCGAAGTAAGAAGAAAAGGGCACTGGTCTGTGAAAGGACCCAAAGAAACAGATACCGGCGCAGAAACCGGACAAACAGTTGGTATACCAGAGAACCCTATAGAAACGTTTGTTTGCCCTGACAGTGGGATGTTTGGAACCCTAGAATGGTCAATGGAGCACTTTTGTGCTCCAGTGTCGATCAAGAACTGATGTTTCCTATTCCCCACCAATAATTCAACGTAGGGGCCCTTCTGAATAACGGGAATAGGTAAAGGTTCCAAACGCTGCTTCGGGCAATCCTAGTAAGGCAGAACTTCGTCAAAGGGAAGTTCTTCAGAAAGATAGGCAGCAGAAGGGTGATCAAATATATTTCTCGAGTCCATACTCGAAGTCTGATTTTCCCGTGAAAAAGGTTGCTGGGGATCTTGTAGAAGCTGACCCCTATCAGGGCCCCCTGCTCCGGGGCGGCCCCTTGGTCGCCTACCCATGCCTCCAAATGTGCCTCCTGACCTCTGACGAAGGGCAGGGCACTGTGCTCGCCAGTGACCTTCCTGGCGGCAATAAGCACACTGATTAATATTTATAGAATTTGGAGGAGTATTTCCTCTTGGAATGTACTGACCTCTAGTCTGTGTCGTACCTCCTCTGGGGTTTCTGACAATTTGCTGCAACAATACCTTAGTCTTTAAGTCACCCCTTCTTTTTTTCGATTTTCTCTTTCTCATTATTAACCCGATTCTCATAATACTGAGCCATATGCAAAACCTCTGACTGAGATTTTGCCTGCCAAGCGCTCTCTGAGGACATAATTTGTGACTGGATGTCGGGCAACAATCCATGTACAAATTTGTCCACAAACAACCTCTTTCCCGACTGTGTGCCCAAATCCTGTCCACTGAAGTCAGAGAACACTTGTTCAAATCTATTAAAGAATTCAGTAGTACCTTCAGTTTTCCCTTGGACGCAGGCCGTAAGCTTGTCCCAAATAATCCTTTTTTCTGGGATTATAGTTTTTAGTTTAGCAACTATTCTATCGGGTAAGGTAAGTATTACCTGGGGTGGTTTCTCACCAGCTGGTCGTTCCCCATCTATTCTAATCAGATTTACCCATGTATCCCCTAGCCCCGGCACATCATCTACTGTCCGTACCTGTTTCCATACATCAACTGGCAAAAGCACTGGAAACAATAAGTCCATGTCACTTAAGGTGAACACAGAAGACTGTAAGACGGATTCTATTTCTTTATAAAACCCTGTCGGGTTTTTCCTAATATCAGGGACTGATTGTCTAATCGTGTTCACTTCCTGTCGAGAGAACGGGACGTGAACAAACTGCGATACGTAATGTGCAGGGATATCCGTCGCGGGAGTACCAGCTGCCGCGTCGGCGGGGATTTCTACTTTTGGGACAAGGGTCGGAGGGACCTCTCTCATAGGCAACTGAGATATAGGGACCTCCGACCGCTTACTGAGCAATAGGGCCAAATCGAGCGCTAAAGCAGCTGTAGAAGTGTCGGGCGAAAAAGCTCTTTTACAAATACCCAATAACTCTATGGGGCAACCAACCTTCTTCCTTATACATTCCTCCTGTAAGTGCTGTACCATCACTTGGATTACCTTTCTTTGCATCTCTACCGTGTATTGACTATATGTGTCATACACCTCATCTGGCGGTATCGATGAATCCGAGATCCATCGATTCGCGTCTTTGGTACAAATTCGTACTTCCTCAGGTGCTGATCTTCGGCACGAAAGAAACCGTTTCTGTACATATATCCTGTCGTCCTCATCATCCTCGTTTTGTAACCTTTCAAAATCCCTCCTAAACTCAAACAATCTATCAACATGCCCATATACTTTCTGCTCTGTATCCCTCGAAAGTGCCAAAGCATTCAGATCTCTCACCCCTTGGGGGAGATCCGAAGTCTGCAATCTACCCCACATTACACCTAAGTGAATCCCCAGTCCTTCAATAAAAACATTTTTCTCGGGAAAATCGTGCAAATTAGATAATGTTGAAAATACATCAGTTTGATCACCTTTTTCCATGCATTGCTTAGCCCAAGCAAATAGTTCCTGTTTCCTGCCCGCAGGAACAGTACTACGAGTTACAATTGTTGACCCTGCACCAGGATCTGTTTTAACGAACACGGGACTCCCCGGAATCGAAAGTGTAGGTGGACTTAACAAGGGTGCAGGGGAGAGAGGCAGTGTAATAGACAGAGGAGCGACAACCAAAGAACTAGGAGCAGTAGGCTGCGCAGGAGGAGTAGGACTAGCAACGGGAACAGTAGCAGGAACGGGCAAGGTGCCCATAACAGGAGCATACGGAGGTGGCGCTGAAGAATCAGGCCTCCGTTCGTTCAATATTTTCTCAATAAACTCCTCGGAAACATGGAAATCTTTAGAGGGGTAAATTTTCTGGACCTCGAGCGAGAAAGCTCTATCCATTTTCTGGGCTTCTTCTAATCGTTTTTCCTTGTCATACAACAATGCCTTTTCGGCATTCGTTTTATGACGACGTGCATGTTTATCCCTACTTTTAAGCTGCTGCAATGCTTCCTTTTTCCAATTTTGTAACACATCAAAGGCTGCTGGCCTAGCCTTTTTCTTAAGCAAAATCGATTCTAAGTACTCAATACGGGGGATCTCAAAACTACCATTGATTGGCCACTGAAATTCGGAGGCATTTCTGGTCTGTCTGTGCCAAATGTCATTAAATACAATACTACCAATGCCATACTTACAGTACATAGTACACGCCGGCGACCCCTCCTGTGGTGCCGGATGGCTAAATTCCAAAGATTGTCGATCGCTGCGGAACAGAGCCCTAAAGCAGCTAGACAATTTCCCAGGCATTTCTCAAAGAATTGGTGTTACCTGGTCCAATAATTGTGTCTGCAGATACAATACGCCAAATTCAAATTGTCAGAGTTAAATTAAGAGCCGGGTCACGACTGCACCTGACCAAACCTAAGGAGGACCGTACGGTTTACAAAGGACTTCAACTAACAAATTTTTACCTGCGTTCGGTGGTTTCGGCAAATCTGCCCGCCTCGGAATTGGACCCTCGTCAAGATGCCGTGTCAGACCGCACGACTATCGCCCAAGGATCGGATCGTGCAGCGCTGCCGAGGTATCGCGTCTCGATCAGTCGGGCCCGCAGAATCACACCGTCCGATCCCGATTCGATAGTCTGCGTCAACCTTCAATGATCCGGCATCAATCTTGAGGGTCCCTATTCGGGCGCCAACTGTGGAAACAGAGAAATTGATATGAGGCCGGGAAGCCCAAAAGGAAACACACCAACACAGGTTACAAAGGACATACAAAGCGCTTTATTTCAAAGTTACAAAGTTACCAAAGTCAATTGACGTACGAATAGCTATTCGGCCCTCTGACTAACACGTGAACCTTCAACGTAAGGTTCGCACTGAAAGTGGGAGAGACCGATCATCGGGATGCTTGGGTTTTTATACGTTTTGTCCTGCATTGGCCAGCCCTCTCGCAAGTTAACCATTCTTGGAACCGTGGCTAGGGTTCGTAGCCAGGTCGAACACACAATTTACATAATTTGATCAGTTCCGCTGATACAGTTACATATTTACACACAGGTTAAAGAGAGGACAAGGTCTTAGTTCGCGACCCTAACAAGTGGCCTGCGGACATATTATTTATTCACGTGTGCGGAGGTCACCATGGCCGGAGTCTTACTTGGAATGTCATTCGGCCTCCATTTTGTGATTCAGGGTGACTTCCACACTGCAAGAGTACCTAAAATGGCGGCTAGATCCAAGATGGCGGCTTACACAATACATTAAGGTCAAGACCTTGCCGCGGAACCTATGTACATGGTATTCTTTAGACAGCTTGGCGTAGGCCAACATACATTTAAACAATGCGATTGGGGTCACAATATTATATCGATTTCCACAACAGTTTGTGAAACATTCCCTTTGATAAGTTTTGCTTCAAAAAGGTTTGTAAAGCACATGAAATATCAGTTCCCAAGGACGTCGTCTTGCAAATAACGACTGTGTGACTGCGGAGGCCGAAGTGGAGCCAGTGCATATCATGTAAGCTTATTTTTCAGGCCTATACACCAATCTGCCATTATTTACTTAGTCTGAAAAAATAAATATTCCCAGTAATGCATTTGAAACTTTGTGTGCCGTTGGAATTTCAGATTGCACATTACCGCCGTCTGTACGATGTCACTACGATTTCTACTATTACCTACGAAATTTATGTGGCATTGATATTTTTTTAACTATTATGCCGATAGTACGTTGTCACCATTTGTAGGGAGTTAGTACTTTCCCCCATATAACATTATTTGTTTATAGAAATATTAAGTGTTACACCTTACATTTCCATAAAGGCTTCGTATTGATACATTTTTCTTTTTTCTCCTCAGTTACTTCCTTCCTTATTGCGAATGTCATGGTTTCCAGCGTCCGAGTGATGGTTTTTTCAATCGTCAAGTGCAGCTATTTGTCACCGGTTGTATGTGCGTCATCATTCAATGGGATGACCGCATCGGACCTCTATGCCCATCGGTCGGTGGTAATGGTGTTGCTTGCACTATTTCTACCGTTAGTGCACTTCGCCTCACAGGGTTTGTTGTGATTTTGTCCACACTTTAGAAGACACACGTTATAATTCATAGAATTCAGCGCAGAGGCAGCGCATGCGAGCAGTGCAGAGAGGGATCGTGCGCCAGCGTGCGCCAGCCGTGTGCGCTAAACAGCATTCTGGCGCACCGCGTTTTCATGGAATTCCAAGGCAAAAAGAGCCCTGGCGCAGAGAACATCCCGTAGTGCCAGTTACGCCCCCAAGAACACCCCTCGCGCAAGGAAAAGCCATCAAAATCCCCAATCCAGCACAAAGGGCTGCGCTAACCCTGGACCAGCTTACAGGGCCGCTACACAGCAAACGCCAAGCGGGGAACGTGTATTCCTGGAGAGCGCTGGAATCATCACACATGGAAGGGCCTGTGCAAGCGGGCTACGTGTATTACTGGGGTTCGTGGGGAGTTTCACATGCGATTGGCCCTGTGCGAGCAGGGTACGTGTATTTGGGTGGTACACAGGGAGTTTCACACGCGATAGGCCCTGTGCGAGCGGGGTACATGTATTTCGGGGGTGCGCGGGAAGTTTCACACGCGGTAGGCCCTGTGCGAGTGGGGTATGGGTATTTTGGGGGTGCGCAGAAAGTTTCACACGTGGTAGGCCCTGTGTGAGCGGGGTACGTGGATTTCGAGGGTGCGCAGGAAGTTTCACACACGATTGGCCCTGTGCGAGCGGGGTACGTGTATTACTGGGGTTCGCGGGGAGTTTCACACGCGATTGGCCCTGTGCGAGCAGGGTACGTGTATTTGGGTGGTATGCGGGGAGTTTCACACGCGGTAGGCCCTGTGTGAGCGGGGTATGTGTATTTCGGGGGTGCACAGGAAGTTTCACACGCGGTAGACCCTGTGCGAGCAGGGTACGTGTATTTCGGGGGTGCGCAGGAAGTTACACATGCGGTAGGCCCTGTGCGAGTGGGGTACGTGTATTTCGGGGGTGCGCGGGAAGTTTCACACGCGATTGGCCCTGTGCGAACGGGGTACGTGTATTACTGGGGTTCGAGGGGAGTTTCACACGCGATTGGCCCTGTGCGAGCAGGGTACGTGTATTTGGATGGTACGTGGGGAGATTCACACGCAATTTCGCAGTCAGAGCGGGGTACATGTATCCAGTGGGGTACGCGGGGAGTCCCACACATGAATTGGCAGTGTGGGTCCTCCCAGGTGTGCCCTCAACCCCCTCCACGGGCCCTACAGGCAGCCCACACCACAGGGGACTACCCTGCACCCCTGGTCATGTCCGCAGGCAGCCCACCCACCATGGGCATGCCCCCCAGCCAGGCCACATGTCACCTTGCACTAGTGATCACCAACTCATGTCCCCCTGCACCCCCACCCACCCAGCATTGAGGGGCACCTGCCAGCAGGCCCCCACTCATGTCCCACTCATGTCCCTCTGTACCCCCACCCCCCGGCAGTGAGGGCACCTGCCAGCAGGCCCCCACTCATGTCCCACTCATGTCTCCCTGCAACCCCACCCACCCAACATTGAGGGGCACCTGCCAGCAGGCCCCCACTCATGTCCCACTCATGTGCCCCTGCACCCCCACCCCCCAACAGTGAGGGGCACCTGCCAGCAGGCCCCCACTCATGTCCCACTCATGTCCCCCTGCACCCCCACCCCCCCAGCAGTGAGGGGCAGCTGCCAGCAGGCCCCCACTCATGTTCCACTCATGTCCCCCTGCACCCCCACCCACCCAGCATTGAGGAGCACCTGCCAGCAGGCCCCCACTCATATCCCCCTGCACCCCCAACCCCCAGCATTGATGGGCACCTGCCAGCAGGCCCCCACTCATGTCCCACTCATGTCCCCCTGCACTCCCACCCCCCAGCATTGAGGGGCACCTGCCAGCAGGCCCCCACTCATGTCCCCATGTACCCCCACCCCCCAGCATTGAGGGGCACCTGCCAGCAGGCCCCCACTCATGTCCCCCCCTACATGACATAAAGATGCACAATCATGGCCCACTTCTACACCAAAATACCACAGCACGCCAGCCCAGTCTTGAGACACTATGATTTCCCAATCCACCCCACACTGACGTGCCTATCTCAAGACACAAACCAAAAGTCATATATGTACATCAGTCCATGTCCATCACACACATACACTGATTGGCATTGATTGTGTAAACCCACATTTTCACATGCATGGACCCAATGAGCGAATTACACACATGGAAGTAAAATATCAAAATGTATTATGGACAAAAATAAAGCAATGAAATGAAAGCATACAAAAATAGCAAACATGAAATGAAAAGCATGTCCAAAAGATGAGTAAATGAAAAGTACAACCAATCCAAAGAAATCTAAAAGAAAAATAATCCAAACTCTCCCTCCACCAAAGGAAATCCAAAGGAAACGTAAAAAGAAAAATACATTAATCCATGGTGAAATCCAAAGAAAAAGTTCAAATAAATCCATTGTCCAACTATGTACAATCCATTGTCAAGGGTCCATGAGCCCAACGAAAGAAATGAAACCTACCTAAGAAACTACGTAAGAAAAAAACTATATACAAATGTGTGGGGCATAGTCCAATCACCCCAAATCAAATGAAAACGAAAATGAACCTAACACTAAAACCTATTTACAATGGCAGCGGGCTAGTCCAACGGCTCACTTTTCGATGTCCCGGGCCAGGGCATCATCGAACTCCCGCTCAATGTCCTGGAGGCGGTCCTCTTCCATGGCCCGAGGGTTCGCAGGGATGATGCCATGTTGGACTGCAACTCCCTGCGAATAGCCTCGAGGCACTCGGCCCGCCTCAGTGCCCTCCGCATGGTGTTCTCCGCCCTGACCATTGTCAGCCGTGTCTCTTCAGCCCGCCGCCGCTACGCACCTATGGCCTGGCCCAACCGCTGCCACACTGAAGACACTTCCAATCCTGGGTCCTCCTGCCCTCTGGCCGATGCCTTCCCCTCTGATGTTGAAGGCCACGAGCCATCATTGCTCCCACCATGTTGCTGCTGCTGCTGTGCCTGCGCCCTGGCTCTTGCTGCCTGCACGTCCTCCTCCGGATGGGGTGCAGTTATCGTGGTGGCCACCCTTGCTGGACGTCCGACTCCCGACTGTGGCAGGGATGTGTCCTCCACCAGCCTGGCTGCTGGGTCAGAGGCAGCTCCACAGGGTACCCAGGTGATACATGGGTGGGAAGGTGGCATGGAAGATGACTGGCGCGTAGGGGGTTCAGGTGAGGAGGGGGTCGCAAGAAGGTCCAGCACACGGAGGAATCCAGCACTGGTGACCCATCCAGTAGGTCAACGCGGTCAAAGAGGCATCCGAGATGACGTGCAGTGTCTTCACGATAACACCGCAGGTCACCTCACATGCCCTGTTGACGCAACGCTATCCCAGGCTCAACCCAGTCCCGGATAGCCACGTCCGCAGGGAGAGGAAGGCCAGTTGTGCACTTATCCCCTCCCTTGAAAACGGGTCTGGACGTAGGCATCCCTGCTGGTGTCGGATGATGCAGTCACAGGATCAGGGACAGGATTACACACAGGCACCTCTGCAGCGGTCTGTGCTGCCTCCTGTCCCTGCCCCTGCACTGCACCACTAGCACCAGTGGAATCCCCACCTCCAACCCCGTGTGTGTCCCTTCCATGGCCTCCTCCTCCACCAAACCCCCCACCAACCTGGATGACTCCATGCCATCTTACTCTGTCAGACCCTGTGAGGTCTCAGCTGCCCCTTCTGCTGCCGAGGAATCCATCTCCGACCTCCGCCTCTTGGACCTACCCTCGGCAGCTGCGGCCTGGGACGCGGCACCAGACTCCTCACTCCCTGACGAGATCACAACTTGAGAGGGTAGCCCGGCCTTGCGTCTCTGGCTGGTGGTGCGATCCCTGCCACTTTGCTCCACAGCACCCTCCCCGCCCTCTTCATCAGTTGACGCTGCAGATAGGGAGAGATAGAACAAAGGCATCTGGGCACTGTACAATGGACTGATACACACATGACAGTTGTACATGAGTGGCAGTGTCAAACTTCAGACATGGCATCACACTCCCCAACAAACATGTCATTTCAGCTCACACACATGAGCAATTCAACAGCAATATTCCACCAGGCAGCACCATCCATAAACAAACAACAGCACGAGCAGCCGAAGGTGAGCCTGACGTCACATGAAACACGGGGAGTGCACAACACATGCACACACGCCACCAGACCTACATGCATGTGTACATCTCCACAAACTTTCGCAGTGATGACATCCCCATCCATGTCACATCTGGCATTCTGCCTTCTACATGTCAGTGTCACATGCATCCATGTTGCATCACAGTTGCACACTTGTCAAATACACACACATGCAAATGTACACAGTGCAGATACATGCAGCAGGAACCACCATCCATGTGTGACACCACAACCATGCTAACATACATACACAGAAATTCAAACTTGTGTGTTCCCACACCTGCATTTGGCCAGCATTCTTACCAACACAAACGTCATCAATGTGTCTCACACATGCGAGGACTCGCATGTGTCAGCCTCACACCCCTGTACATACACATCCATACATGGCCCTACAAAAACACATGTGCAACCTGCACACTACTGTCACACCACAACACGTACAGCGTCCAATCAGTATGCATGTACACTTACCGCTCCACTCCAGACGGGTCTGCCTCTCAAAGACCTGGACGTGGAGCGCTGGGTGTATGCGTTCCAGGACCCTCATTTGGTGGTCTGACAGCTGGCCCCGGCGCCCCTTGGCATCCGCTGCCTTCAAGACCCTTGTCGAGGGTCCTGGACCTGAAGTCCTCCCAGCGCTTCCGGACATGTTTGATGTCACGGACTGCCACCCCCTCCTCGTTGATGGCAGTCACGATGTCCATCCAGATCCTGGTCCGTCCTTCATTGTCGGCGCGCAAACTTCCAAAGAGGGCATGATACTGCCCCAGGACTTGCTCCACCAGGACACCAACTTCCCTGGCATGGAAGCTGGTGGCCCTCTGCCTCTCTGGCTGGGGGTTGCCAGTGGTGCCAGATGGTGTTGTGCCCGACATGGTAACCCCAGAGGAAGGTGTGGGTGGGCAACTGGGTCCTGGGGCTGGGCTGTGGAGCGATGGTATCCCAGTCGGGAAGCCAGTCAGGAGTCTTTGGTTCCAGCAGGGGTGGTCACAGCAACTGTACCCCTGGCTGACGTGCAGGCAGAAAATAGCAGGGTACGTGGGCAGCAGGCAGTCAGGCAGCAGCAGATGGCAGGTGTGAGCGTGCTCAGGGCTCTTGGGGGCAGGCAAATGGCCTTTTGGGCAGGAGCGTGGTCTTCCGTGTGTTTTTGCGTGGCCAGCTTCATACGTAGTGATTTGGCATGTGAAAAAATTGCACGTCAGCGTGTAATTCGAGGAAAAGCCCTTAGCGCGTAAGCGTGTCTGTGACGTGACGCGCAAGGGTGTTTCCCTCAACACAGGTGCATGTTCATTGTACACGTGCAAAAACTGCACGTCTGAGTGTCAGCTTGTATAATTGGAGGAAAGGGCCTTCGCTCGTACACACGTAAGTGACGTTGTACGTGGGGGCCGGTTTAAAAGGTATGTGCAGGACGCCATTTTCTTGTACATGCTTTTCGTGGAGAGCGAGTGGGTGCATTTTGTACTTCTTGTCGGTTCACACGCGATTACTTCACAACGGTTCAAGTTCGTACTCCCTGTTACCTCTGACAGAGTTCAATTTTTATTTTGACCTGTTTCCTCAAACAGCGTTCAATTCTTCTTTTGTCCTGTTTCCTCAGACAGCGTACAATCCTTCTTTTGGCGGGGGTGTTGCCAACGCGCACATGCGCGTCTTTTTCACATTCTTTTTCCAGGCATACGTTGAGTTGCGCACGTATTTACCAACTGTGCTTGCCCCGTGTGTCGCGTACCCCTTCAGAGGTCATTGTAGGCTGATGTATTATGCGTACGCTTATTTTTGTGTTTCTGGGTGCCACAGCGTAGTGCGGGTAAATTTTTCCACGCACTCTACGAGGGGTTGCATGCATGTTCATTTTTGTTTTTGGGGTGCCTGTGCGTTGCGTGACCCGTCATCTTCCCCCAGGGGTCACAGACAGCCTTGCTAGAGCACTAGGGTACAAATTCCATCTAGTACCCTACCCCTTTCACCCCCAATTGCCCAGGACAATAGTTTACTGCAACTCCCATACGCACAAGAACATCAGTGCCATGGTTGGGAGGCGACCAAGCGGTAAGGGAGGCAAAGGTGGCCAACCTCCAAAAGGTGGGTGTGGTGGGCACGGTAGGGGACGTGGCCAGGATTTGTGGGGTGCCCCTAGACCCCCGTGTGTGGAGGACCAATCAGGGACACCCATGCCCCCCCCATGGTTGTGGGAAACGTAGCTGACACCATCCCAGCTCAGCCCTTGTTGGACCGGCCCATTTTGGCACCTGAACCGGATCAGGATGACTCCCAGGCTGACTTCCAGGTCAGCAAGTCTAAGCCACGTGTGGCGGTGCAAGTTGCTGTTGCCAGGCCACGTGGATCTGGGGCAGCAATGTCATCTGCTGCCCCAAGTAGGCAGGGTGGGGAGGCTGCAGGGGCAGCTGCAGCTCTATCCACCCCAGCTCTGAGTCTCCCAGCGGGACAGTGTCGGTCCAGGTTCATCATACCGATGTTGGCCCTGCCAACATCACCTTGCAGCCAATGCCTGCACCAAGACCTATGGTCATTGTACATTCGCACACTCCTAGTAAGCAGTCCACCGGCGCTTCTGCCCCTACTGACCAGAGCGGCGTAAGCCACTCAGGATCCGCACCACCTTTGAAAAAGAAGAAGGGTGCTCTGGCACTACAGGCTGAGATCCCAGACACGGCTACACACTCCGGCACGTCAAGGAAGCCTAGCTTTAATGACGCCGAACTTGATGCACTTGTGGCCTATGTGTCGGCACATAGCCGCAAAATGGTGGTGACTGCAGGGTGCAAGACCACACCTGGTCAACGTAGGGCACACTGGCAGACCATCGTGGACATCATTATTGCCCTTGGATTTGTGAGGCGCACAGTTGATGATTGCTACAAGCGGTGGAATGACCTGAAACGCAGAGCAAAGAACAATCTGGCCTCTAATCATGCCTCTACTCTGGTGACTGGTGGTGGGTCTCCACCAGAGGACAACCAACTCACTGAACATGAGTCTGTTTCTGGAACCTTCATCACAGAGGAACAGATCCAAGGCGTGGGAGACCTACCAGATTACGATGCATTGTCCGGTGAGTGCCCATGCATGTGTGTGTAATCCATGTGTATGTTGTTTGGGTGACAGGTTCTGATTGAGTGCCAGGTGAGGGTGTGTACTCCTGAGTGCTATGGGTCACCCATGTGCTTCCTCCAAAACATTCACTGGCCTTGGATTTGGGTATGACAGTATCCCTTCTGCCCACAGTAGCCAATTAGCGCCACAATACTGCAGTTGCCCTTGAAATGTCATCTTGCAACAACATTGTTCTGAATTTTTCAGTGTTCATTCAGGCTGATTGTTTTTATTGTCCCATTTTTGCAACACATTTTTCAGCCCTAATGCCACATATGTGACATGCTTCTGTCATTGATTTCACCCCACATTGGCCCACATTTGTTACCTTGTTATGTGAATGATTAGACCATTCAGGCTGATTGAGTGTTGGCCTGCTCACATACATTTTTGGGGCCTGTTTGAATGTGGTACATGATAGTTGTTTCCTGTCATGTTGAAGTAACCAACCATTGATGTGTACATTTGCCTGCCATCACTGTATTATTGTACACTGGATGTGTTTCAGTGTGTGGCACATGCATCTTTTGCCACACTATTTAGCATTTGTCATCTCATCATGTCCATCTCACATGGATGGGTGACAGTACTCATTCACTGACACATGGCTGTACTTGTCAAATGTACCATGGCTATGCTACATGCCATCTGTGTGCTGGCATGTGTCATGTATGTGTATTGGACATGCCACTCACAGGCTAATGTGTGATGCCAGTCTTACCCAGCATGCAGCAAATGTGTTGCTTTTCCATCTTGGTGTGCTAAGTGTCTGCTTTTTGCCTCCCCTTCCAACTCATTGACAGTGCATGCATGCCAGGTTTATAGTCATGTGGGACATGTGCAATTCATGTACTGGTTCTCTGGCTTGTCAGGCTTATGTGTGTGCTGTGGTGCTCATGCCTGTTTCCATTTGCTGTCTTTCATGTTTTTGCAGGTGATGACGCACTTGATGCTGTTGAGGTGGAGGAGATGGTGCAGACTCAGGAGGAATCTCAGGCACGACCGGGCACCAGTGGAGGACGTGGTGTGGTAGTGGGTGAAAACCCAATCTTACTGCAGGCCATACTGTCCAGGGGTGTCTCTGGGTGCACATCCCCAGACCTCCATTTAGGTGCTGAATCGGATGATGAGACGTATGTGCTGTTGCAGGTGAGTGTTTCTGGCAGGGATTCTGTTCTCTCCAACCAACCTGCACCAGGGGTAGAACCCTCTATGGGGATGTCAGTGTTGGTAAGTCCACCTTTGCCGGTTACGAATGCAGGGTCACACTCCACAACATCTGATCCTGTTCCTGGGCCAGCAGATCAGAGGGGGAATGCAGTCCTGCAGCCTCAGGCAGTGCCAGCACAGCAAGGTGCAGATCGCCTTGCCCCGAACAGGAGTGGTGCCCGCCGACGCGGTGGCCGTACGCCACCAAGCAATACTGTATGGGAAAGCTCCATGTACGGTATAGCAGCCCAACAGGGAGCATCGGTTGAAATGATGGCTCAGGCAATGGAGAGGGTGGCCACTTCCATTCTCCCCCCTGAAAGGCAGATGGAGCAACAACAGCAGGCAACAGACTCAATTTGCCAATCACACAGGGAAGACATGTTGGCGTCCAACAGGGACCGACGGGTGGCACTGGAGACTCTGCGCGAAGCCATATCTATAGAGTCACAGGGACACAGGGAAGCCCTGAGGGTAGAACTCCATAACCTCAGGGAGACTCTGGGTGAAATCGAGGCTTCACACATTTTTAGGTCAGAACAGCAGCTGGAGCAGCTCACACGTTCGCTCTCAGCTGAGCTTCAGGCAACTCGGGAGGAGATCCAGGCATCACGCGAGGCCATGCATGCAGAATTGCAGGCAACCCGTCAGGTGCTGCATAGGGATCTCCGTACTATCATCCTCCAGAACGAAACCTTCCACACCCGCATGCTTGCTGCCATGGAGGACCATACCAGGGCTTTGCATGGGCTGCCTCCCATAGCACCACCACCTCCTGATGCAGCAGCAGAGGGTCAAGGAAGGGAGCGACAGCAGCAGTTCTCCCACAGTAGCGCAGCCGTGCAGGCCATGAGCCCATGGAGGTATTTTTCTTTCTCGCAACATCCACGCAGGTGGGTGTTGGTTTGCACCCTGTCCTCGAACCTCCTGGGTGGCCTCCCCCCTCCTGGCCCCCACATGGCCATTTTAGATTTTAAATGTTTTTTTTTTTTTTACAGTGTGTTGCCTTGTGTGGCTCCCGTGGGCATCCACTGTGTATTCCGGCTGGGCACATGCAGGCTTGTCCTGTGTTTGGGTTAGATGCTTGGGTTCCTGACATACACACCCCTCCTGCTTCCCATTTCCATGGGCTTGCAAAGGGTGTGACCAAGTAACAGTGATTTACACAGTGACATTGGGCCCCCATGAGCTGTGTGGGCAGTCTGTAGTCATAACTGTGTGGACATCCCTAGTGGGGTTTGTTTTTGTCTTGAACACTGCATGGTGCATTGATATGTCCTTGTGCATCCATGTCTTCCTCCTTATTCGCAGGTACCTTCTTCATGTCTTCACAAGGCCATCTCCTTTGCAGATGCAGTCATGTTGTATGCAGTACACTGACACATTTGCCTGACAGTAACACTCTGCAGTTGGAAGGGGTCGATGTGCTGGCTCATTCAGGTTGCAAGACTTGCACTACTTTGAGTTTGTACTGTCATATTTTGGCAATGTTTCATGCTGTGTTGCTGTATTGTGTTACTGGTAAGTATTTGGTCATGTGTGCTGTTTGTTATTGATTACTGGGAGCATATTGTCTGTGGCCTGTTTCCATTTGGGACAGTGCACTTTGTGACACTTGTGTCATGTGTTGTGCATTACTTTGTTTGCTTTCGCATTGCATGACGTGCCATGGTGTGTTGGGTGGCAGAGATGGGGAGGGGTTGGGTGACATGGCGCTATTTTCATGTTGTATATTGTAAGGGGGTAGTCAATCATGCAGCATAAATGTGTGTCTTTTTGTGACACAGCATTGGTTGTCTTTCGGTAGGTAGGAATGCAACAATGTACCACTTCCAGGTGACCAATCTCAGGCTGGTATGGTTGTGACAGTTCACTGTCCCTTATGTCATCATCATTGATTGTCAGCTGGAATGTGCCAGGGCGGTGTGCACTCCACAGGGGTGTGATTTTAGGTGAAGTAATTAGCCACCAGCTGCGTACGGGCTGCCTCACCACGTGCCCTTTCCCCTCCCATGTGCAGCGGCCGTGCATGTGGTTGGGGATGTGGGGGCACCACCATGTCCACCAGCAGGCCCCGGCGTGTTGCAACGTTGTGCAGGACACATGCTGCCACTATGATCCTGTACACTACTGGGGACGCGTATAGCAGCTGCCCACCAGAGCGGTCAAGGGAGCGAAAGCGTGACTTGAGCACTCCGAATGTGCACTCCACTATGGCCCGGGTTGCAATATGGGCTGTGTTGTATCTTACCTCGGGTGGTGTGGTGGGGTTCCGAATTGGCGTCATCAGGTGGGTGCTCAGAGGGTAGGCACTGTCCCCTGGGGAGGTGATGATGGGTATCATTAGTGGGGTTGTGACATTACTCAGTATCTGACATGCATGCATGTGCAGAGGCATTTATACTCACCAAGCAGCCATGTATCGGCATGCCGCCCAGCTTCTAGGTCCCGGTTTAGGGTTGACATTCTGTAAATGAAACTGTCATGGGTGGTCCCTGGATAGTTGGCACATACTGAGGTGATGATTCCCTTGGCATCACATACTACCTGCACGTTGATGGAATGCCAGTGCTTGCGGTTTCTATAGATGTGCTCAGTTGCCCTGGGAGGACGTAGATCCACATGGGTGCCATCAATGGCACCTAGCACTTTGGGGAAGTGTGCCACAGCGTAAAAATCCTGGACGGCAGCCTGCCTTTCTGCAGGTGTTCTGGGCAGGTATATGTGCCTGCTGACTGATGGGCATGCAGTCATGATGGCCAACACCTGGTGTAGGCAGCGTGACTGCGTGGCCTGTGACACCCCCCCACTATGGCACTTGTCTGCTGAAATGAACCAGTGGCCAAGAAGTGCAGTACATTGAGCACCTTTTCCAAGGGGCTCAGTGCTTGGGAGCACAGGGTGGGTGATGTGACGCCATCCTCCCACTCACTCACCAGGTCGAGTATTATGTGAGGTGGAAACCTGTACCTCCCATACACCTGGTCATCAGGCATCCCAAAAAGGCTGGTCCTGGGTGTAAAAATTCTGGCCCTGACTATCCTCCTCCTCCTGCGGTGTCCC
The DNA here is from genome assembly GCF_040938575.1 of Ambystoma mexicanum. Lineage (NCBI taxonomy): Eukaryota > Metazoa > Chordata > Amphibia > Caudata > Ambystomatidae > Ambystoma > Ambystoma mexicanum. The sequence continues at coordinate 1,111,234,214 of NC_090941.1, forward strand.
ACGACCACTGCTGCGAGGAACCGTATATTCATCCTAGCATCTGAGCTGGTTTGTTGTTTGCGCGCACTTTTATGCTGCGTGGGTCCACGTACGCCTGCTTCCTGCTGGCATACGTGTTTCCGGATTAGCGCGTCTTTTTTGGCACACGCGTTTCCCCTGTTCGATTCCATGAATACGTGTTGTAGGCACGCGTGTGGGCGTTCCGCGCATTTGCCTCCATTACTTCCCGGTAACGCCCACATTTTCACGTGTTGTTCCCCATTCCGTGTGTTACGCCTCATGTTACGCCTACTTTTGTTGTGTGCGCCACACTATGTGCGCTTTCGCTGTGCACGTAGCGCACGCCATTTGATGACATGTGCGCCCGCGTGCGCCACGCAGGATTATGGCACACATCCCAGTATTTACACGCGCACGGACTTCCATGAATAGATGTGTGCGGCTTTCGCACGCTTGCACTGCAATTTTCACACTTGCGCTGCGATTCGCACGCTTTCACACGCTTACGCTGAGATTTTCGGTGCACATTAATTCCATGAATCAGCCTGTAATTCTTTGACTTCTGTATGCACATTTTTGCCAAACATATTCCCTGTATGTTCCACACATTTATGGAAAGGTCATTGCGCATGAACAAACACCTTTGAGTTTTACATGCGGTAGTGTTTTCACACTTCACAAGTGTCGTTATGTACATAAGAAACCAACGGTACGCCTTTCGTCTCTGAAGGGTATGCTGTAGGTATGCTTTGTTATCACAATGTCGGGACGGTACATACTGAAATTTACTGGTTGGGACAAAACATTGCATTGCAGTTGCCATGCGCACCAGGCACTGGCTTTCTGTGAAAGGTGTTGCTAATAACCACACATTTTAAAACAAATACAAATTTTCTTTGCCCTCTACGGGCACACATTTTCCTTTTTTTTTTCTGGCAGCTGTAATGGAAAGCGGAAAAAGACTTTCCATGCAATGGCCATCCTTCCCTTTCAATGGTGGCCATCTTGGAAAAGGATTTGTTTTCTTGAACCGGGTACACCGCAGGCGTTCCGGTTGAAGATAAAAAATCCTTTATTTTTGTTGCATTGGGTTAGTGTCGTAAAATCTGTATAGCTAATGGCATTTAGCCCCCATTCTTTTAGGGTGCAATGGAGTTCACTGATTCAAAGACCTCGGTATGTACTCTTCCTTCTATTGTAGTGCAAACCTCTTTGCCTTCTGTAAGCACATTTTTGCCAAACATATTCCCTCTATTTTCCCCACATTTACGGAAAGGTCATTGCGCACGAACAAACACCTTTGTGTTTTACATGTGGTAGTGTTTTCATACTTCACAAGTGTCGTCATGTACATAAGAAATGAACGGTATGCCTTTCATCTCTAAATGGTACGATGAACGTATGCTTGCTGTCCACATTGTCGGGGAGATACATACTGCCATTTACTGGTTGGGAGAAAACGTAGGATTGCAGCGCCTTGTGCACCAGGCACTGGCTTTCTGTTAAAGGTGTTGCTGATAACCACACGTTTTAGAACTATTACAAATCTTCTTCGCCCAATGCGATCACACGTTTTCCTTTTTTACTTTCTGGCAGCTATAATGGAAATCTGCAAAATACTTTCTATGAAACGGCCGCGTTCCCTTTCCATGGTGGCCATCTTGGAAAAGGCTTTCTTTTATTCAAACGGGAACGCCGGAAGCGTTCCGGTTGAAGATAAAAAAAATGCTTTCTTTGGTGCTATGGGTTAGTGCCCTAAAATCTGTATTGGTAATGACATTTAGCCCCATTCTTTTAGGGTGCTATGGGTTTTACTACTTCAAAGACCTCGGTATGCACTCTTGCTTCTATTGTGGTGCAAACTTGCCCTGTTGAGTTGTGAACGGGAATTGTTTCAATTACAAGTTCGTACACAATATACAATGACCTTCCACACTATCAACAACTCACCCATACTATAGTGAAGTGTATTTGAGTTTTGTGCCATGTGGCCATGCTGTGCTGCAGCATATGCTACTGTGCAATTTGTAGAAAGAAGGGCACTGCAGTGAAATGTTGCTTTACAGTATGCTTATGTGTTACTATTGGAATCCTTCTAAAGACTCAATAAAAACTTTGGTGAACTTATGTTATGGTTAAGTTGCCCTACTAAAAACCTATGCCATTCTGTACAAAAACTTTGTAAAAAGGACCTTATCATTACAAGTAAAATCTAAAAAAACCCTGAAATTCGGGAGTTATGGTAGGCTAATCAGCCATTTTTTCCCATCAGCACTCTCTACTGCTACCACTACCACCCCGACCATCAAAGATGCCACCACTCATGTCATTGATGCCATCACTGACGCCTTCACTTCCTTAGCCCCTTTCTTTTATGCCAGCTAAGCAACCATAACTCGCGCCACCACCGTGCACTGCTAAGACTAACCCCCAAGGATCTCAAAGATGACATGACATAAGATCCTTTTTACAAAGTTTTTATACAGAATGGCATAGGTTTTTAATAGGGCAACTTAATCATAACGTCCCTTCAACAAAGTTTTTTTTGTAGTGAATATATATGTTTAGTGAAAACACTTTGTTAAAGGGACATTATGGTTACAAGTAAAATCGAGACAAAAAATGAAATTCACCAGTTATGGTAGGCTATGCAACCATAACTAGCTCCACCGCCATTCACTGCTAAAACTAACACCCAGGAAATCAAAGATGACATCACAATTGGCATCACTGATGACATCACATATCAAATTACTACTCTGTACCAATGCAAATGTAAGCTCCCTATAAGTGGTCCTACTTAGAGTGTTGCTATTAACTTGTGAAGGGTGATCGGTAGGCCTCTAATGAACTACTGCTCCATGTATCATAAAATGTGCATATTCAAACAAAACTTTCTACTGACATTTTGTTGTTAATACAACAATCTAATAATACATAAACAGGGACAATTGCAGCAACGTGGACCATAGGCATGGAGTACTCCTAATCTGGCATGTTTGGCAAGCAGAATCACAGGTCCACATCCTATTAGAACCCTGGAAGGGTGAATAACCCATCCCCATTGGTCAATTTGAAGGCTATATGAGCCAGTATATGCTCTGAGTATTCTTATAGCCGAGAGTTTTTCGTACAGCCCGCAAATTTGACCTTTGCTTTTTTGTAGCTGGGAGAGTCGAGCACTAACAGTCCTTCACCCCTCTCTAGTGGCCTTCTTTAAAATAACATTTGCCTACAAATACCATGCTTTTTTCGTTTTTGTTTAAATGCATGATGGCTGGGGTTCGCAGTGAAGTCAGAGAGGGACCCCTTTACTTGTCCCTCACTGCTCCCCATTCCGTGATCCCGAGCACTCACCTCAGGCTGTGCTCCCTAACTTACCTTCTCTGTGCCCCCTCCTTCCTCACTGTGCACTCACTCACCACCCTGATCTATCCTTTCTCTGCTATCCCTCACTCTTTCCTAGTCCTCGCTTGCCTTCCCTGTACTCCTTCGGTCATCTCTCTCTGTGCTCTGTCGCACACTCACACCTGCTAAGTCAACCCTCTGTGGGCATGTTTCCAACCCTCCTACGGTACCCCTTTACTGACCCTCTGTGTGCCCACTCACTACTCACTGAGTATCCACTCTCTCATCACCTGACTTGCTTCTTCTCTAACTCGCTCCTCCCTTTGCCCACCCACTCCTCACTCTGTATCCCCCTCCCACCACCTTACTCGCCTCTTTCTGTTCCCACTTAATCCCCACTGTCTCCCCTCACTCCCCCTTTCTCTCGCCCTCCCACCGCTCATGAGCTCCAGGATGAATTAAACGACTTACTTTAAATAAGAATTGAAGTCCCCAAAAAAACAATAGTTAAAAAAAATATATTTTTAAATTAACTCTTTTCTCTTTAGCCATGGGTTCTAATAGCTTTTAGTCATGTTGTTTTTCATGTTTTCTATAAACTTAAATATTCCACGTGGAATATTTAAGAGTTCCCCCCCAAAAAAACGAACATTTCAAAAATATATATTTTTATGTAAACTTTTTGTGTGTTTGCCGATGGGTTCTAATAACTTTATCGACCTCGTCCTCGGGCTGTACCATCGTTATGGGCCCTCATACCTCATTAAAGGCCCTCGGTTCACTAGACCCATTAACTCGGTCTTCCGGGTCCAGAACGCCCGGCACGGCCCTCGCTGCAGATTTATAAAGCTATAATAGAATCTTGACTAATGTTAAACTTGGAATGAACAGCTGACAATACAAGAATTACTACACAAGTACAGAAAATATGTACAAAGGCAATGCTCACAAATCTGAAGCAGATACAAGAAAACCCTTGTTAGGAAGAAACAAATACAATCACCAGAAAATGATCTATCTATAGCCTGCAGATTTTCCATGTATGTCCACCATGAGCTCAGGGCAAATCCTAAGGAAAGTAATTTAAGATTACAGCACAAGGTTAAGATCTACATATGCAGCACCTTTATATGTATCATGTATCATGACGACATGAAGTCATATGCTTAAAATTGTTAGTGTCACTGAAAGAAAATTACTTCCCAAAATATGTAATGTCATCAGTGATTTCATCGATGATGCCATGTGTGATGTCATCTTTGATGTCCTGGATGTTAGTGTTATCAGTGCACAGCAGTGGAGCTAGGTTATGGTTACATAGTTTACCATAACTTTGGAATTTCTTGGGTTTTTTCGATTTTACTTGTAACAATAACAACCCTATAACAACGTTTTTTCACTGGATTTGTTAGATTTGTATTGGCGCAAAGAAGGTATGAGTTAAATAACACTTGCACATCTTCGTACACTCCATGGTCTATTCCTAATGTACTTTGATGCAAACAGAGTCAACGATGACGTTCCTTGCATCCTAGAATACAACTGGCTGTGTACACTGTACACGCACATCTAGATATGTACCCTGTATCTTAAAAAAGAAAACATTTAAAAAGGGAAATAGTTGAAACAAAATCCATACCACATCTCCCCACAATCCCGATAAAGAAAGAACGACTGTAGCACCATCAAAGGAAACAGAGACAAAAATCACTCGTCCTTTTAAATTCAGTAACAGAACTGGAGTCAATTGCTAAGCAAATGTAGCAATCAATCGACTTTTCCAGTTGCCACCATTTGTGGATAGTATTTAATTAAACGGTTCAGACCAGTTGCATTTGCAAATGTTGGTCCTACACAGAAATGCCACTAATAACCCAGACACTACCTACAGTGTCTCAGGAATAAGGCCGGAATTGGACTTCCTGCAGGAATGTTTAAATTCACCATTAACACACAAGAATATCCACAAGAATTCATAATGTACTTATGACAAGCACTACAAATAAAAAACCTATAAATGAAATCACACATGGAAACATACCTTCACTCTGCAACCAAATTTCACAGGAGCAGATCCCTAATGAATGATTTGTGTATGTATACATACCAAATTGTGATTCAATTCCATTCCAACAGCTTCTGAAAAATGCTAATTATGGCATATTATTGCCCTCTTTGCAATTCAGACAACCGATGCAGCATACACATTGATTCACATGCCCAGTATGTAATAATAATGCTGTAAAGGTACAATTCAGGTGGTGCCAAAAATAACTGTAAGCTAACTAACTTTACACACCAGCAAGTTTGTCTTGGCAAGCCACAACAATAGGCATGATATACCTAGTGTCACAACCACTTCAGGCCACTATAGTTCATAGGAGAAAAAAAAAGTGGTTGGTGGAATGTAATAACACTCCCGTTACTTACAAACCCAGGTTGCAAGCAAACCTAAGAAATTACTACTTAATTTTCCTTAAACTCAAATTTAGTCATTAAATTACACTAGCAAATCTTCATTACTGTAGTAATAGCCAGTTCAATACACCAATTGGTGTCTAACTATTTTAAACACAAACAAACACACAAGTATTATCCGTAATTACAATACACTTACAATACTGTAAGATGCAGTTAGAATATGCAAATCATTATATACCTACTTTGCACAAAGACAAACACAAAAGTGTTATCTCTCAATTAAAATACACTTTAAACATGCCATCACAGTTATAAATACATAGTCTATCCATAGTAGTCTAATACATCTTTTACAATCCAACACAGTTAGATTTGCCAATTGGTATCTAACTACTTTAAACATAACCAAATCACTTACCATTCCCATAGTAGTACAATACTACTGTCCAAACAAAAGAAATATATCCCCCTTTCCTAAATGTGCTAGACAAACTTTCCAACAATGTAACTCTCACAAACAGTACAAACTTCCCAACCATGTAGCTCACACAAACTGTACAAACTGTCCGACCATGTAATTCTCACAAACTGTACAAACTGTCCAACCATGTAATGTTCACAAACTGTACAAACTTTACAAACTGTACAAACATGTAGCTCTCACAAACTGTACAAACTGTACAACCATGTAACTCTCACAAACTGTACAAACTTCCCAACCATGTAATGTTCACAAACTGAACAAACTGTACAACCATGTAACTCTCACAAACAGTACAAACATCCCAACCATGTAGCTCGCACAAACTGTACAAACTGTCCAGCCATGTAACTCTCACAAACTGTACACACTTCCCAACCATATAACTCTCACAAACTGTACAAACTGTCCAACCATGTGAAGACACCAACAGTGTACCACACACAAATGTTGTACCAAAGTATAATGCAAATGATGCAAGGTCAGAACAAAGGTAAAAAAAATTAAACATATGTGTATAACTGTAACTAATTGTATTTCATAAAGTATGTTCTCTAAGGTGTGCTGCCTCATTGAAGAGAACTGCTTTTTGAAAACTGACGTTTTCGCTGTGTTTACTGGCACTGCGAGCTATCTTGGTGCTCTTGTCGGCATTAATCTGCTTCCTGGAGGAGGCGGACCACCTTAGGACACGTGCATAATCACGTGACTTGCCTCGCCGCGAAATTACAGAGGCTGCCGCCCGAGCGGTGTGTGCTGCTTCATTGAAGAGAACTGCTTTTTTGAAAACTGACGTTTTCCCTGTGTTTACCGGCACTGCAAGCTAGCTTGGTGCTCTTGTCGGCATCAATCCGCTTCCTGGAGGAGGCGGACCACCTTAGGACACGTGCATAATCACGTGACTTGCCTCGCCGTGAAATTACAGAGGCTGCCATCCTTGCGGCGTTAAGCCCGGCGAAGACAAGCCCTCCGGCTGTTGTGAGGCTGTTGGGCGCTGGTGGACGGGAGACTGCAGAGGTGTTCCCTCTTTGATCCCGGGCGAGTTAAAGACGGGTCTTCTTTTTACATTTTTTTTTTTAAACAAACGAATCTGTTTAAAACGGTCATACCTCGTCGATTTTAGACAATCTTAAGCACAATTTACCGCTCCTACGTGGAGCGTGGTAACTAACAAAAAACGACTTTTACTGTACAAAATGCATGGGTTGATATGTTGTAGATTACATCTTTGACTTTTTTCTTCAACTACTGTTATTTTCCTTGCTGTTATTTTTTCCTGAATACTGTATATTGTTCTCCTTATATTGGAATAGCAAGTAACCCAGTAGTGTAAACTAAACTGAGCATTATGTCGCACACGCCTAAAACCATCATGCCGTCTACGACGGCGACAACAAACACCCCAACGGATGCTGTCGCAACTAGATCTAAAAACAACCTAAAAAAAAAATTGTTGTCATCAACATCGATAACATTGACACCGCGTGCAAAAACACACTTAAAAACTCAGTTGGTAAATAAAGATATCAGGCAATTTTGCCCGCCGTTAAGAAATACTTTACCACCTCTAGTAACGCCCCACCCACAACAAGAAGATCTTAACGTGGAAAGCATACTTAAACCTGCTCACTCAGCACAAATGGAAACTATTACAAGCCCCCTTCGCAGGTGCAATGAAATAAATAGCAAAACCATTCAAAACATACCGATTTTGACACTGGAATTAAATCAATTGGAGCCCTTGAAAATTGATGTCCTGGCAATCAATGCAGACTGTGAAGACCTAAACAACCTGCCAATATCGGATAACACCATGATTCAGTCAACAAAGCAGATTGAACAAAACAAAAATCCTAAAGTACATTTGGAACAAATACCGGAAACCCTAGAGGATGAAAACACGGCTATGAACGAGGATGTCTTTCCGGAGGAAGTAAAACAGATGCAAACTGGAACTGAGATTACATTCCCTACCGCGTCGACTACCGACTATCACCAACGTTGTTTTATGGACTCTACTATCTCAGAATCCGTTTCTTACATACTTCCCACGCCAAGGCATCGCGAATCCTCTCGTGAAAAAGAAAGTGCCTCCGCGAATTCAGGGCTCTTGGAAGTTACCCTTATGGCAGTAAATACAACAATCCAAAGTCTGTTTAAACTTTTTGGAACTCTTGAAAGTAAAATTAATTTACAAACTGTCAAGATCGATCAAATTTCGTCATGGATACAAACCCAAATGACTCGGAAGGAGAAACCCCGTCAAATTGATGAATCATTTAATGACTTATCTGAGAGTTTTGAAATCATGACCATTCCTGCTACACAGTTCTCAAATCTCCCTATGTTTGACCAAATTATCTGTCCAATTGAAGAGGTTGCTCAAGAAAACTCGCACAAAAACACATCATGGATAAGTGTTGAGAGCTCTCCTAAAAAATCAAAACAGCCAAATGATAGAGCGCAATGCAAACTTTTCAACAAACATCAGCGGAGTAAGGTTCGACCTAGACACCTTATAACTGAACCATTCCAGACAACAAAACAAAATAATAAATCAAGTAATCGTATTTTGCGATCACAAACAGTGGACTTGACTGGAGCTGTAAAATCACAGGGTGATCAGGTTTGTGGAGATAATATATCGAGTGACAGGAATTCTGTTGTAATTTCAACATTGAACTAGCCAGAATCACACATTAGTCAGTCCCCATTAAGTCATCTAGTTTCGGTTTTGGAAAATATGAAACCAATTGAACCTCCTCTGATAAATCAAATCTCGACACTCGATACCAACTTAAAATCTAAGTCAACTTACATTATTGAAAGAACATGCTATGCAACTATGTCCACTCCTGTGGGATCCCAAATTGACCAAATCAAAGCAGCGGTGGATTCATATATCCGTCATCGCACATGCGAGATAAGTGACTTGGCTGCAAAAAAAAGCATGTAGAAAAGTGCCTCGAAATGCTCTGTGAATGATGCCTTCCATACTGAACATGATGCTGAAAATGAGAATGTGCAACCCATAGAAACTAGAGGTCAATCTACATCCAGGAGTTGCTTTGTTCCGGAATTAGCAAATGTACTGCAAACTGATGACACATGGAACATTCAAAATGAGAAGATTAAGTCAGTGATTGAATTCTACTTGGCAACTCACTTGGGCTCAGTGCCCATCTCGCAACGCACTAATGAAAAACCAACAAGAGTCGCTATTTACGATGAACTTAATCCTAATAATGACTTTATCTTGTGTCAAAAGGCATCAAGATTGAACAGTGAATTGAATGGCAACCAAATTTCTAAAAATCAAGGACCCCCCCCAAACAACAAAAACAGGATTTAAAAAGAAAAAAGAATTAGCAAAGCATCATACGCTAATCTTAATATGTCGCGCGGCTCCTCATCCTCAATATGATTTATCCCGAGCGAGTGTCCTTAATATCTTCAGCGATGTGCCAGAATTGGGTGATCTCACATCATTTGACATTAATCAAGTTGAATTTATATGTGATGCTAATTTAGGAATCGTGCGGTTATGGATGAAATCAGGGTTAGTTATGAACTCCCTGTGGCAGGCTCAAATGAAACTCTTTGCAATGGGCTTCTTATTAGCCGAAGACCCAGGAAGAAATAATTGTGAATACACCTATGAAAAGCAAGTAGCAACCAACTCTACAACGGATGTATGTCAATGTGCAAAATGCAACATTATTGACTCGGCATTCCTTAATTCTTGCATCTCACAGTCATAACCATCATTGAGTCAAGATCTTCCTGACAAAAAAGATGACCTCGTAACTCTAGTAAGCTGGAATACAAGTGGCTTCTCTCATCTCCTTACTAATGGTAATCCTCAATTGGATGATGCAGACATCATAGCCCTCCAAGAAACTTGGTTAAGCAATGCCACACTATGGGACAACCATGATATTACGATTAATCCTGCCATTACAGCTCAAAAAGGTCGTCCAGTGGCAGGACTGTTGGTTGCTGTTAAACTGGGATCTAATTTACAATTACAGGCATGGGAAAATCCAAACAACTTCATACAAGTTTCGAATGATTCCCATAGGTTGGCACTAATTAATGTCTACAGAAATCCAGCTGCAATCACGGACGACTGTTTCTATAAAGACCTGTCCAAAATGTATGACTTAATCGCACAAACCAAAGGAATAACGGATGTTATTCTGTCTGGGGATCTCAACATAGATCTTGTTAAAAAATGTAGTGAGGAAAAAAACATCAGATTATAAAAAGTGGAGTCATATTATGAAGCAATTCGACATGAGAATGGCCAACGGATCACTCCCGGGAGACATACCACCTCAAGCTACATGGCAAAGAGGAATGTCGACAAGCGTTATTGATTATATATATCTGTCAGTGGGGGTATTTATGGCATCAAAAGAATTCAAAATAATAAACCAATCTAAAAGTGACCATCATATGTTAACACTGACTTGGCCATGCTGTAGACAAGAAGATCACGTAAAATCTCAATGGTTGCCACAAAAGCTGTCAATTAACAATGCTAAATCCCGCTTCAAGTGGTCACCAACTAAACTTACTGCCCTGAATGAAAAGATTATGCAACAAAATGCTCTTCATAACACACTGTCTTATGTTGACATAATGTCTATATACAGAACTTTTTATATTCCATCAGGTCGGTCTCATTAACATATATATGACCAACAATTGTCTCAAAAGAAAAAAGACCACCATAAAGAGCTAAGACAAGCTAAATGTCTCCCATGGCCTAAAAGGAATGAAGTTTGCAAAGTGTTAAAAACTCGTTACAGAGGCTGGATACGCGCACATAAAGGGAAACTATTCCAACAGGATGGAGAGGCCTTTCTTTCAACTATAGCGACCAAGAATTCTGCTCAAATCTGGCAACTACTTAATCTGAACTCAAATTTCAACAACTTACAGTCACAACTTAATGGAGTTTCAGAAAATCAATGGGTTTCGCATTTCTCTCTCTTGTACTCAGATAAAGCCTTTCAAAAGCATGAGTGCAAGAGTCAGTCTCTAGCCCCCTGGAATTTAGAATGTTCAGAGGAATTAATTGAGGCGCTCATTGTAAAATCGTCATCTTCCAGAGCGGCAGGCCCGGATGGCATAACCACTACCAACTTCATGCTAAAGCAACATCCGCAGCTGTGGGCCAAAATCCTGAACAACATTTTCCAGCGCATATTGAAAACTCGGAGTATCCCAGACTCATGGCGCACCTCGGTTATTGTGCCGATCTTCAAAAAAGGGGACCGCAGTCTACCAGCAAATTATCGTCCAATAGCACTCTTGGACTCACCAGGAATAATTTTCAACCGTTTAATCCTAACGGCCTTTAATACTTGGACACACGAAAACAAACGCTGAGACAGTAATCAAACAGGTTTTGTACGCGGGCTGGGGACGTCAATAAATCTTATGATCCTCAATACATTAAAAGCCCAAGCACAACAAACTAAAACATCATTGTATTTTGCATTTATAGATCTAAATGCTGCGTTTGATTCTGTCTCCCGCGTAAAACTTTTTTAAAAATTAACCAAAGATCAGTGCCCACAAGACATCATTGACATCATCATTGCTCTCCACTCAGGCACTTCTATCCAAGTTCGTTTATCTACCGTCGGCCTGTTATCTTCAGTCATCCAAACATCAAGAGGACTAAAACAAGGGTGCATCTTGGCTTCGGCATTATTTAACTTTTTCATTCATGATGTTCAAGAAATCTTCCTCACACTATCCTCTGATTCACCAAAAATGAATGGTTCCATAGTACAAGCGCTTTGGTATGACGATGATTTGGTCTTAATATCTAAAACTACAATGGGCCTCTAGAAGCTAATTAACGCACTATCAATTTATTTTGTAGATAATGAGTTATCAATTAACATCAAAAAATCCCAGATTGTAGCTGCCGTCGCAAAGCGATCACAGAGAACAAAGTTTGTTTGGAGGGTCAAAAACATCACCCTCAACAATGTTTCGAGCTACAAGTATCTGGGAACTCAGTTTGAAGCCAGTACTGTGACAACAGAACATCAGCAACTTCTACGAAGTAAATTCACAACAGCAATATCACAATCCAAATTAATCTTATACAAATACGGCAAATTCTCCATCGAGCCTGTGTTACATTATTGGCAACAGAAAGCAATACCTATAATACTTTATGGGTTAGAATCTCGAGACATCGCTGACGTGAAAGAGCTTTACAGAATCGAGGCTAAATACTGGAGAACCTTTTTACATCTTCCACAATCCATTCCGGTCTCATGTTTCAGATATGAACTAGGACTTATATCGCTCAGGGCAAGATACCATTGGCAGCTTTGTGCATTGCTCAAGAAATGTTTAGTGAACATCGAAGCTGACACAATAATAGCTGTCCTGGCCAAACATCTGTTTAACTCACATCAGCGATTTACAGTGAAATGGTCTACCTATGTATATCAAACAATGCCAATAGCTGACGTTGATATAGAAACCCTGATTCAGAACCCTGATCGTGCAAAAAAAATATATATATTTCCATGATTGGTGGTCGAATCGTGAGCTTTGCCTGAATTACAAAAACTTCAGTTTGCATAGCAATCATGCGAATGCGGCTTAATTTATGGTTGACCAGAGACATCCTGGCACAGCGGAAGCAAATACCTATGTCTGAGAATTTCTGCAGGTTCTGTCTTGATCTGTCTCAGAAAGAAACCTTGGAACACTTATTAGTGGAATGTACGGCATTGTGTACAGTGAGAAATAATGTGTTTGGAAAACATATGCATGTGGTTGCTTGTGTCCTGCCGTCCATGAGATGGTCTTGCCTGCTAAATTCCACCAACATGAGTTTACTCATTGCATCAGTAAACTTTTTTAACAATCTTTGTTTACATAGTCCTTGCTATACCTGAAATGGTCATAAGGTCATAAACCTGTTAAACTGTGCACATGTAAAGTGACAAATATGCCCATCAACTCTATATAAGACAATGTAAATTTGAATGTTTTTAACATCATTTTATACTTGTTACATTCTTTGATAATTGGAAATGCTGGAAATTGTGTCATAAAAATGTTCTTGTAAAAATCTTATGGTTGAAACAAGAAATTAAAAAAAGTATGTTCTCTAACTAATTATATTTTTTTTAATTTACAGACAGAAAAGGGGAAATGATGCTTTTCTCATCATTTCTAGGTGTCCAGACCTAATATGATACTTGCTTCAATGTGTAAGCCCAATAACCACTTTATTCAATTCACAATGTTCATATTCATTAGATAATCACTGTGCAAATAGTACTGTGGGCATGGCCAGTGCACACATTCTTGGGACATTTTTTTTCAAATTATATGTTAGAAGATATTTGTTTTAAAATGTATCAAAAGAGAATGTGATACATTGTGAGGCAGTCAGATTTACATATTTAGGCTGTGCTTTAATAAATTTAGGTCCCTCATTTAAATTGGAGGAACTTTGAATTATTTGGAAAGTTTGTTTAAACCTGATATTAAACACATGAATTGAATTGGAAAAATACGATTGGGTGGCTGGTCAATTAACATTAGATAATGTATCTAAGTCAATGCGCCTAAGCATCCTGAGCATAGAGTAAGTCCACATGTAGGACGAGCACCAAAATGGTAGCCTCTCTGATGGTGTGGGGTCCACAGCTTGATCTACAGCCTGATTCATGAAATTATTTGCGTGAAAAAGGCAGATTTGCGCTCCTATCTGGCTGAAAATCCCTGTGCGAAGTATAGGGATTTTTGGGCAGAAAGTCACGCAAATCTGAGTTTTTCACGCAAATAATTCCATGAATCAGGCTGCTAGTCTCAATTGGACATTTTGAAACCTCTATTGTGTCACCAAGTAGTAGTTGGAGGGAGGGGTTGAATCAACATAATAATGTGGTGGGGTACAAACTGGACTCCTGGTATTTCTGTGCCCTCATCCTCTGTCCCTTCACGCAGCATTCAGGGTTATCTTCCTCCCAGTTTATCTTTCTTGGTCAAGCAATGGGTTGGAAAACCTCACCCCCTGGGTCACGGTCCATTCCCTGCAACTCAAAATGGTATAGGTCTCCAAATCAGTGTCAGAATAGGTTAGAACCAAAACAAATGCTTCTTTTGCAGGACAAACTAACCAAGTCCCAACTCGCTCAAAATCCAAGTCCAAGATTTCATAGCTTCAAATAGAACCGAGGGTCAGGGTTTTAAAGTCCTGTCCGAAGTAGGACCAAGTGACATGTGCCCAGATGTTCCTGTCCCAAATAGGACCTAGAATTCTGAGTTCAAAGGTTCCTGTCACATGTAGGACCGTGTGTTCTGTGTCCACGTGTCCCTGTCCCAAGTAGGATCTGGTGTCTTGCAGTCAAATGTTTCTGCCTCAAGTATGACCACTTGTCCTGGATGCAAATGCTCCTATGCCAAGTAGGACTGAGTGTCCAAAGTCCAAGCATTCCCTTAAAAGTAGGACTGAGTGTCCAAAGTCCAAACATTCCCTTAAAAGTAGGACCTAGTGTCCAATGTCCAAATATTCCCTTAAAAGTAGGACTGGGTGTCCAAAGTCCAAACATTCCCTTAAAAGTCGGACTGAGTGTCCAATGTCCAAACATTCCCTTAAAAGTAGGACTGAGTGTCCAAAGTCCAAACATTCCCTTAAAAGTAGGACCTAGTGTCCAAAGTCCAAACATTCCCTTAAAAGTAGGACTGAGTGTCCAAAGTCCAAACATTCCCTTAAAAGTAGGACTGAGTGTCCAATGTCCAAACATTCACTTAAAAGTAGGACTGAGTGTCCAAAGTCCAAACATTCCCTTAAAAGTAGGACCTAGTGTCCAAAGTCCAAACATTCCCTTAAAAGTAGGACTGAGTGTCCAAAGTCCAAACATTCCCTTAAAAGTAGGACCGAGTGTCCAAAGTCCAAACATTCCCTTAAAAGTAGGACCGAGTCTCCAAAGTCCAAACATTCCCTTAAAAGTAGGACCGAGTGTCCAAAGTCCAAACATTCCCTTAAAAGTAGGACTGAGTGTCCAAAGTCCAAACATTCCCTTAAAGGTAGGACTGAGTGTCCAAAGTCCAAACATTCCCTTAAAAGTAGGACTGAGTGTCCAAAGTCCAAACATTCCCTTAAAAGTAGGACTGAGTGTCCAATGTCCAAACATTCACTTAAAAGTAGGACTGAGTGTCCAAAGTCCAAACATTCCCTTAAAAGTAGGACCTAGTGTCCAAAGTCCAAACATTCCCTTAAAAGTAGGACTGAGTGTCCAAAGTCCAAACATTCCCTTAAAAGTAGGACCGAGTGTCCAAAGTCCAAACATTCCCTTAAAAGTAGGACCGAGTCTCCAAAGTCCAAACATTCCCTTAAAAGTAGGACTGAGTGTCCAAAGTCCAAACATTCCCTTAAAGGTAGGACTGAGTATCCAAAGTCCAAACATTCCCTTAAAAGTGGGACCTAGTGTCCAAAGTCCAAACATTCCCTTAAAAGTAGGACCGAGTGTCCAAAGTCTAAACATTCCCTTAAAAGTAGGACCGAGTGTCCAAAGTCCAAACATTCCCTTAAAAGTAGGACCTAGTGTCCAATGTCCAAACATTCCCTTAAAAGTAGGACTGAGTGTCCAAAGTCCAAACATTCCTTTAAAAGTAGGACCTAGTGTCCAAAGTCCAAACATTCCCTTAAAAGTAGGACTGAGTGTCCAAAGTCCAAACATTCCCTTAAAAGTAGGATTGAGTGTCCAAAGTCCAAACATTCCCTTAAAAGTAGGACCTAGTGTCCGGTGTCCCAAAGTTCCTGTCTGAGGTAAGAGCTACCGTCCTGATTTTAAAGGTTCCTGTCCCATGTATGGTCTAGGGTCCTGAGTCCAAATGTTGCTTGTCTTAAATCTTATTTTTTTAATCAAGCAGCAGCTCCACCGGGTGGTTTCCCGGTTGTAACGTAAGAGTCCTCAGCCCGCAAGTGACCTTGACAGTCCCTGTGAAGGTTGATGCGCTATAGGTCTACCAGAAAGAACTACTATTCTCTCTTGCACAGAGGGATACCATGAAGGATCGGCATCCTTGGGCTAAACCCGCAAAAGGCTCTGTTTTTTTCCTTCTTTACTGTGGAATGTGGTCATTGACTCATTCCAGAGAGTGGCCTATAGCCCCCAGCACCTCTCCAAGTGGTCACTGGCTCTGGCTGTGTTTTGGGCTATGGACCACAGCAGGATCTATGTCATGTGTTTTTCTTGTTGGTTGACTTGTGTCAGTGGCTGATGCAGCTCCCAATCAATTATTGCTCTTTGATTCTTCTTCGCTCCTTCCACTCCTTTAGCACTTCTCTGGAACGCCATACCCAGGCTCCTTTCTGCCGCTTCTTAAACTAGTTCCTCTGTTAAGTGCCTCAACACCACACTGGATTGAGTAAGCCACATCCTTATTGACTGATTAAAAGGACGGATTGGCCAGTGTCTTTATTTTGCCTTTTCGCCTTGCATTTCTCCTCCTTTCATCATTATTACTATGCATAGTAAATTTCCTGAATGTTCTTCAGGACAATGGCTTAAGAAACTCGTCAGCCATCTTTGAGTCAGGCAACACTGTCTTGGAACCAGGGCGGGCCTGTAATGCTACTCCTGGTGTGATTGGGTGCCTGATCTGGCATAACGCTCTTTGTGTGGTCAACTCGCAAGTCCCGCAGTCCACCACTTGTGTTCTGTGCCTGTGTGTTTCTCGCTGCGGGTACTAAATGATATGGTATGAAACTGCCCAATAGGAATCCTCACCGTCACCACACCGCGCTGAATAGGAGGTATTCAGTCTACACTCAATGGCTGAGGACGGTTGGCAGGCTCTGGGGGATGTTCCATGTCAAACCTCCAGGGGTGGCAGCACGTGGTGGCTGGCTCCCACTGGCCCTTAATCTCCTGCTTCCCGCGAGATTAAACATGGGACTCACTTCATCACTGGAAGCCATCAGTCTTCACATTTAGGATAGAATGTGGAAGAAAGCGAGATGAGTGAGAACAGTAGCAAGAAACACAATTGCACTCCAAGTTGAACAGGGAGGAAACAAGAGCGTGCAAGACAAGAGAACAAGAGGGAGCGACACAGAATTAGGTTTAGAGAAGAGATAACAGGATTTCAAAAAAAGAGGGTGAGCAAGCGAAGAGGACAAGATGGTGAGACAGAAAAGTATGTTTCTATGTCTACATCGGCTGGCTTAACCCCATACTTTGGAGGAATACAAATTATTATTTGGGAGGGACAGAATGCCGAGGAAGGACAGAACAGGAAAGAATAGAAAGTGGGGACAGAATAGGATGGAGGGACGGAATAATAAGGAGGTACAGAATAGGACAAAGTTAGTTGGACAGATCAAGGGGTTAGACAGAATAGGAGAGAAAGACGGATGAGAGACAGGCGAGAACAGAAGATGAGGTAGGGACAGACTAGGGTGGAAAGGTAGGAAAGAATAGGAGGGAGAGACAGAATAGGAGGAAGGGAAAATAAGAGGAGAGGCAGATTAGCCCAGAATAGAAGGTAGCGACAAACTAGCTGGGAGGCGCAGAATAGGAGGGGGGAGATGCATGTATAGTAAGAGAGACTGAGCCAAGGACAGACAGAATAGCGTGTATAGTAAACAGATAAGAGAGAGACCGCCAGCATTGCAAAGGAGGGGATGAAGGAGGGCGGACAGAGGGAATCAGTGAAAGGGGGGGGGGAGTTAAAAGTGGACAGAAGATTGAGAGCCAATCAGAATTAATCAAAGTTAAGAGAAAGATACTGTGGGTAATAGTAAGAGACAGAACAAGTAATGAAATACAATAAAATGCAACACAACATGACGTTGCGTAACACAGCATACCATAATCCAGTATAACATACTTCAACATAATGAAACACAATATAGTGTAACACAGTGTTGCAAAAGATCACAAATTGAATACAAAATCATACACTTTGTAGACATTGTAATGTAACAACATTAAACGCGCTAACACGTTGTAAAGCAATGGAACACACCATAATGCGATATCACAAATGTAACATTCCACAATGCAGCACATCTCTATAGTTCACTGCATGCCACAAGGTCGTGCAGAATAATCTAACAAAAGATACCGGAGTTCAGCGTAACGGGAAATGACGTCATGGTACACAAGTAAAAACGTCCATAAAATAACATAACACAAAATAACAACAATAAAAAGTAACGAAGCTTAATTTAACACAAGTACATCATTTATTTTTCATTTTGTGTATTCATTGAGCACGAACGAGCTTCGGGAGTGCGGCCTATCTGCCAGCATATAGTGCTGGGTGAACTAGCTTTGCGATAACTCAAACTACTGGAATTTACGGGGGTTCGCGGACCCGCAAAGTGCTAACTGTTCTGAAGATTCATGTGGAACAGTTGGAATTTCAGAAGTGGGTCAGTCATTTCGAGGCATGGGAGAGAGAGCATGCTGCATGCTGCTGCCACCCCCCACAGGGCCCTATACCACACCAAACTGCCCTACTTAAGCCTGGCAGGCCGCTGCAGGCACATGAAACATGTTTCCATTTCCTGAACTCATGCAATGGAAATAGAAAAAAAGGTCTAACAGGCCTTTGGGTGCTGTGGGAAGTCGCGGACATTGGATCCATTGTGATATGATATTTTATTCGTATCGCGCTCATACACAAGTGATACAGAAGTAAGAGTGATGAAGGGGTTCTTTGGAGTAGGCTCACCCCCCACCCCGCCAACAGCATACCATGTAGGGTAGGCTGTAATAGTTCACATTTACGGTTTCTGGGAAACATGAAATAACATAACACATGTCCGCATCCGTATTCTTGGGGCAAAGTTTGCTTCTGGGTTGATTTTAAGTATTTGTTGCAAATTGTTTCCTTGGGGGTGGAGCGCCTCCTTGTGGTTGCCTGGTGCAGATGAGTTTCTCCTTCGTCTGTTTCTGATCTGTGACAACATGGCGCCCTAGCCGTGACCTATAGCTTAGGGGCTTTCGTATAGACTCTAGGATAGGGTGACCCAATTTAAAAAGTAAAAAAAGGTCAACTGACATAAAAGTGAGACTAACTCTTGAAAGTGTCTGTCAAGGCACCAGTAGCAGTTGGAGAAAAATAGGGCTTAAGTGATACTGTGTAAATAAAGACATATTATAATTGATTTATCACAAACAAACTCTATCTTAAGTTGTAAAATGCAGCATTTCTTCTGTGCCATTGTACATTCCTGTCTGCCGGCTATGAAGACCTACTACCGAAAACCGGGACCACTGCAGTTTCCAATGGGAACATAATCTTGAGAAAGGGGAACAGAGCTCCAAATACTGGGACAGTCCCAGCAACACCACGACGTCTGCTCACTCTACTCTAGGAGCATGGAAAGTTAGGCCCATGTCGTGGAAAGTGGCTTAAACTTCCAGGGTGACAGTCAGGCTCTGAAGCACCTGACTGTGTGATTGGACACTGCCTCAGCAGCAGCCGCCAGCTGATTCCATGCGGAGTAAGTCATGAGATCAGCATAAATGGAGTGTGACTGTATCCACAACCTTTGGCTCTCCAGATCTTTTGGACTACAACTCCCATCAGCACTAGCCACAATATTCAATGGTGAGGGGTGAAGGGATTCATAGTCAACACATCTAGTGGAGGGTGAATAGTCTGGGGAGGGCCACAGAAGAGTTTGCCTTTTCTGCCGAATGCATCCTCCGACCAGCCTGTACCCTTAGGAGGTGAGTCAAGAGATGGTTAGGGGGTGTATCTCCTTTCCGCATCTCCTTGAGTGGCTGGCGGCTGGACAAGCATGTCCACGGGAAACATGAATCAGAATCAGCAAGATGGCAGTAGGCAAGCATATGGGCCACTGTGTGAGCACCTGCAGGTGGGTTCCTTGAGGGAAGACCCCTATTCCTTGTTTTCTCCAGGGCATGTGTATTGACAGGGCAGTCGGGTCCTGGGTTAGGCACATCATCTCTCTATCGTTCTTCCACATCAGGCCTGAGAAGCTTACTACATCCTTCTTCCTTCTTTAAATTCTGCTATTTGGGGTTTTACTTTCCACGGTATGCACCCAGATGCCTGAGGGTTAGGTGTGCCTTACAAATGTAATAATAAATAAATAAATAAATAAATGACTACAAGTTCCAGAATGGAGAGACAAAATACGTGTCTGGAGGTGCTACTCATGCACACCCCTGCAGAAGCTGGGAGCTTGCCACATATTGACCTAATAAATGATAGTGTCATCTTTTCTGAGCCCACCTGCCTTGTTATTGAGAGGGTGGCCTGGCTACTAGTCTTTGCAGCAATGTAGCTTAGGGAATAATGCACTCTGCCCTTACATCTCTGTTCAGACTGCAAGACACAGATTTGAATCACTCCAGGACTGACTCTTTCCTTTATCCTTCTGAGGTGTTAGGTAGCAGCGACAGCATGAAGCACTTTACAAAATGAGGTTATAATAATTACTGATGGGAGACACCATGTTGCCCCAAAAAGAAGTGATTTATCTGGAATTAAAGTGCATACATTTAGCTGTACAACACTTAGAGACAACTCTCTAATGGGCTCAATCTTTCACCCATCATGGGCCCTATACTGCTTTCCCACGTATGGATGCTGGCCACCTATTGTTGTGGGAGGAGAGATGATGTGTAATGACTCCTAATTGTAATTAGTTATTTATAACGTGCTTAATACCCAGAGGTTTCTAAGCGTGGACCCGGGGATCGAACCTG
The DNA here is from genome assembly GCF_040938575.1 of Ambystoma mexicanum. Lineage (NCBI taxonomy): Eukaryota > Metazoa > Chordata > Amphibia > Caudata > Ambystomatidae > Ambystoma > Ambystoma mexicanum. The sequence goes on from NC_090941.1 coordinate 1,111,255,208, forward strand.
CGTAGTACTGCATCATCTTGGTTCCAAGGCCAGCACATTGCCCCTGAGCTATCCTCCCGAGACCACAATGTAGTGTAATGTCAAAGGCATTGGCAATGTGCCTGTGTGACAAAATGCCTCCTGCTCTGCAGTAGTACGTGCATGAGTAGTGACTGCACTGCATACTCAGCCCCAACACTACTACTAAACCAGCAGCGATCCCAATCCTAAACGTGAAGCGACACCGCCCAAGAAGTATACCTCCTTCACAGTTTGGGGTAGGGCAGGCAACCCAGACACTTTAGGAGATTGTGAGCTGGTACAGAAGCAATCCAAACAACAGTACTGGGGTACCAAAATAAAAGAATGTGCACCCAAGGTTATACAAAAATAGGACTAACAAAATGCACGCAACTACTCAAAACACTACTGGCCCACCCCTGCAAGGCAACATACAGAGAAAGCAGACTTTACAATAAAGGGTTTGTAAACCATGGTGCTAAGGCAAATATTTAAGTAGCAAAATGTCAATGTTTTTGGATATGCTGTTCAAAAAGGTAGGGGAAGGGGCTTACTATTCACAATGGTCCTTTAAGGTTCACTAGGGGGCCACAGGCACTTCAAATACTTTATTTTACTTCTTTTGTGGCAGCGTCTAACTGCATCGAGCCAGGCTTACTGGGACTCTGGTTCTTACGCTGCCAATCCGGGGTTAAGCCAGAAAACAGCAGTGACTGGTTCCAATAACACAGTACTGTTCTGCAGGGGCAATGCCTTGACGATGCTGAAAACTGGAGTTGATGTTGGGTCAGCGGTGCTAGAAGACTCAATTTCCTCGGCTGCAGAAAACCTGAGACTTGCCTTTGGTGGTGCGCAAGTTGGACTGTTTCAATATGGGCTCATGGTAAAGCAGTGGTGATGACTTTGAGCTGGAAAGAACTGGTAACCAGGTGGGCGCTGTTAATTTGGGGATGCTAGAAGACTCAGTGTGTCTCAGACTGGGAGAAGGACGAGCTTCGTTATCAAGTGAAACTCAGACATGCCCTGGGTACCAGTGTCCAGTACAGTAGCCCTTGTCTACTGTCTACTGTCTACTGTACAGTAGATGTACAGTAGCCCTTGTCCATCCAGCTTGTCTTCCCAAACAAGCCTTTGGGATGGTTAGGGAGAAGGGGTTTCCTCTTCCTTGCAGCTCCTGGACATCACCTCTCTGGAAAAAGACTTTGGAGTAGATTGTACTCCTAATCAGGTTCATGTGAATCCATCTTCAACCACTGTTTATAGTTGAACCTACTAAGGAGAGGTCTCCCCCCTTTATTTAAGCAAAATGTGACTGCAATTGGTCCAAAACAAGTCTATTGTTAAGGGTCTAATCCTGATTGCAGTAACCAAGTGTCCCATGTGTGGGACATATTGACCCACTCAACAGCATTTCCCCGCATCATTAAGCTGAAGTTGTGCAGAAATCACAAAATGATTGTGCTGGCTCCTGTGAGCACCATGGCTAAAAACTGCGGTTTGCAAGAACAACAAAAATGGCTGCACCGTCCTGACAAGCACACATCGGGTAGGATGGAACAAAGGGGGCACATTGAAGGAGATTGCCAGAGTGTTCCGACATAGACAAAAGGAAGAAGGTGGGGAAAAAAGCGTGGCTTTGCTGTAAAAGCCAAAATCTCCATTGAAAAGAAACCCTTTTTCACCTTTAAAAAAAGAAAATGCTGCTGTGACGCTAATTCCCTCTGTTCCTTAAATCCACTGTGATTAATAAGCCCTACCAACCCCTGTGTGTCTCACTATGCCTCAGCAAAACCAGGCAGGATTCTGAATTGTCAAGCCCTGTCGAACCAACTCTAAAAAAAAAATCAACCAGGAACTTTAGATACACTTACACGGGAAACACAGTCATTTTCTTTGCAAAAGTATCCAAAACTCAGCTGTTCAGAGAGAGACTCTAACTAGCTGAGCCATGTCTGTTTCAGTGTATCTGTGCTGCAGACCAACTCCAGAATTCAAGAGAATAACTATAGCTGCAACGCAGTGTGTGAATCTGCTGGAGATGAAAAGTTTAATTTAAGAAGGAAGGCCTGCTGCACGACGTGTAAAAAAAAAATGGGCTTTTGTAAACTAAAGAAAAACAAATGCCTGTGTGTAGGATCAGTACAATGGTGAATGGAAGCCTGCCAGTCTTTAGCAATATGAAGGGGTTTGTTGCTGGTGAGACTATGTAACATGAATTATTTTATGTAACAGGCTTGTTTTAATTCTGGATCTAAGATCAGGAAATAAAGGTTAAAACTATGGTGGCTGGAGTTGCAAGTTGAAAAACAGGTTTCCTGCTTGGAGGGGTGGCATCAAAAGGAGGGCTCTCTCTCAGCAGATACTGACAAAGCCCTGATAATTATGGGGTTGAACAGACTTTCATCTATGCTGGGACCCTGACAATGAAGCTCCCAGGGAAGGAAGTCTGAAGTGTCAAGGGGCAATACAATTTTAATCAAGGGAGAAACTCCCACCATGCTCTGAAGGAAATGACAGTTGGCAGCAGTGGAAGGAAAAAAAAATGACCCAGGGGCAAAGGGACTGCCATTTGTTCCCAAAGACTAGTTCAGGAATAAACTTTAAAGACTTCTATCTCTGCAGCAAGACTTTGAAAAATTGTAAAAATGTTGCAGTTTAAAAGTGATTTTCTTGTGCTTTCTTTTGAGACATGGTAGAACTCACTGACATGGGGGGACATAAAGGGCAAAGTATTGAGGATAAATAGAAAAGTATCAATGTTGCAAACATACATTCCAGAACATACATCCCTTGGGATAATTCGTATCGGTGTATAAAGTTATGGAATTTTAGACCGAATCTTTCATGCTCAAAATTACCAAAATGTATCAGAAGGGCAAAACAAGGTCCCACAGACTGGAAGATTGGACTGAAATGTGCAGCACATAATATGTAACCTGTGTATATAATTTGCTAAGAGATTGCAATTGTATAAATGTATGTTTTTGGCAAAATCGGATTTTAGTTAAAGGCATTGTAAAGCTCACCTCATAAATCTGACATCATTCCCTTGGAAATCCAACCAGTTGAGAGCAAGGCGGAGACTAGCACCCCTGTCCAATCCAAGTAGTTTAGAGGCGTGCTTAGTAAACACTGCCCAGCCTATACTTTGATGATGTCATTATGCATTATAAATAAGGGTCCCTGACAAGACTCTCGACACACACTCTTTCCGATTTCCTGCACTGCATTCCTTTTCCCATCATCTTCCAGATCCAGACTCCAACTACAAGGCCAACCACTGCTGATCCTACTCCAGGGCCCACTGCAAAACCCAAGCAGTGTAGATCTCATTCCCAGCAAGGCCTCAAATCTAAAAACCCACTAAATTTCCAATTAACAAGGGGAAAGCTGTGGTACCTTTTGCATCCTGATCCGTCCTGGTTTGCTGCCACTCACTGCATGCTGCTGTAATCCTGCTACCCTGATGACCTGTAGTATCCAGTGACCAGAATTGCCCGTCCAGTCCTTGCCAGCCGGTGACCAGAACGGCACAGCTGTTTGCCAGATGCCCTGCCGTGTAGTGACCAGACCCAGTTGACTATCCAAAAAGCCCAAAACTAAAAAGTGGATTGTGAGTATTTCAGCACCCCATAGAAATCCCTAGAATACCTTATCTTGCCTTGTCCTCATCCCAATCTAGGAGTCATTCTATCCTTATCCTGATGACTTGTCCAACTGTCAGAATTCTCTCTGCATTTTGTCATTAATCTCCAAGCATCAGCGCTACTTTTCTCTTCAGTTCTGTCTTGCATAAATCATATGTCATTAGCGATATTTTGATTAAATAAAGTCATTTTCTTAAAAAGAAAAGGGGTACACTGCATGAAGGGTTACATCTGCAGCGTAACCTAGAGAATTCATGGGTGCTGTTATGCTTTTCTTAGTCCTTAAATCTAGTTTAAAGTAAAACTGTTCTTTTCACAAACTGATTTCCTTTCCAATTTCACCCTTCATTTTACTCATTGTGCGCCTCCTTCTATATTGCATAACTCTTTCAATTTACCAGCTAGAGACTAACTTTCTATTCCATTTTGTACCTGTGATATATATCTATCCCCCAACAAACTGCACTCCAAATCAGTGTATTTCACCCGGTTTTATTAAAAACCGTTTGGGTAATTTTAGGCGGGAATTGCAAAAGTGTAAATTTTAAACGTGTTATTTGACTGCAATCTGTTTTAAACTTTCCACTAATTTCTGAACTGTATGCTTTTGTTAATCCATTCTTTTGATTGTTAGTATCTTTGCATTGTTGCTTTAGTAAGGAATTGTATTTGCTTAAAGGTTTTTAACACACATTCATTATTGATTTATCCATTTCCGAGTGTCATTTCACCACATTGCAAGGGGTTTAAAAACTGTTTTCTCTCTTATTTGGGGAGGGAAGGTCAGATTTAGATTCTGTTTTCAGTTTCTTATTCCTGAGTACCTGCTGCCTCATTGTATCCACTCAGAATTGATTATTGGTGGGTTGAGGGGGAAATTCTAACTTGGGTGCTATCTGTCCTAAATCAAATTCTGCTGTGCTGTGTATATGCTCCACTAAAAAGTCAAATCCAGTGCTTTGCTCACATTCTCATTGTAACTATCACCCCATTGGTGATTGCTGCCCCATATTAAAAAGTGTGTTATTTCTTTTGAATTTTAAATAAATAAATAAATATTGCATTTGACCAACCAGCCTGGTTCATGATTCATTGTGACCCGGGCTATTTGAAAAAGGGGTGTGATATGAGTGATGTACCATCCCAAAATTGAATCCACATAAATAAGGAGAAACTAACTGGCCGAGACCAAGGTGTGCGTGCCGCCTGATTAAAATCCTTAAAACTTGATTGCTGATGTCATACACAGAGAGCCTTGTCTACAGGAAGGGGGAGGGGGAGAGGAAGTTTGGGAGCACTAGCAAAACCCAAGATGGTGAGACCCCTCTGTGGACTGAAGCTCCTTCCTGTACTGTTCTAGCTCTGTCCCCTTCCTCTACCTGCCTACATCAAAAGAGCTCAAGTAGTCAGCACGCTATTGTGAGAAGGCCATTGTAATGACTGAATTATTTTTGAAGGACCAGTCCCCAGAGGGCCTGCCAGGGAGAAGTCCTGCTCCCTGGAGAAAGGTGACAACCCTGTTCAAGGGGGTCTAAAGAGAGGGCCTCATGGGCTGAACCCAACATGGTTGCTGTGGGTACACTCCACCCAGACAGCTTAAAACACTGCAGCCACTTTCGAGATTGAGTCATTACCTACCATGTAGACACTAATGTGACATCAATTGCTTGTGGCTATATACTTGTGTCACCTCAGTGGTTACCCTGTCAAAGCAGATGGGAATGATGTTAAAAGGCTACCTTTGTCTGTTGGAACTTTGGATTCCAGCAGCTATGTACAGGAGTGCACGTGTGACCTTTGAACCTGCCCTGATGCCACTTCAAGGAATCAGTAGGGGATGTCAATAGATTGCCACAGCAAGGTACATGGTTGTATTTGCTTTTTGACACAGGAGAATATGAAAGTGGGGTCTTATTAGTAGATCTCACGTTCAGAAACCGAAGTACCTTCATCATTCTATAATTAAAAAACAAATTATTTTAGACTATCCCACCCTCCCCAGATGGCATATTGACACAGCCTATGACCACCGTAGTGTTCGCCCAGAGCTGTATAGGTAATTAACTGTAATCTCCTTGCACAATGTCATACTAGAAGTTGAGTTTGAGCCATGGTGTCTTTAGACATGGGGACGTTCAAGAGCTTAACAATGATCAACCAAACATAATTGATAACGCACTGCACATATACAAAAAACAACACTGTAAAATACAAGATACTAAATTATTATTGCTACATTACATGTGATTATAACAAAATGAGAAATAACAAATGCAATTTTACCGGGAACATTTTTATTTTTGATTTTAAATTGGGATGGTCCCGACAAATCCCCCATTTACCCATGCATCAAACCCTACCCCGAACTACCCCCCACGCCTTTTATCCCCTTACCCCCACCTCTATATATTTCGCATTCAGTATTATTTTCGGTAAATTTGCATTCCATTATTTCCTATTCGATATAATCACTGCATACCATTATTGTTATTTGAACTTGTATACAGTGCTGGCCCTATCCGTGGAGTCTCAGAGACCTTTACAGAGTTCAAATGGGGGAGGTGAAAAAGAAGCAACATTGTTTTCATGACAGTATAGGAAGATCAGAATAGATACATGACAGCAGAGGAGGACTTCTGGCTGAATTAGGTGGTCTAAAGAGGTACATTTTGAGCATTTTGCAGAAGCTGATGAACGGGGTAGATGTGGGTCGTGAGGTCGTTCCAGGCTGTGGGTGCCGGCTGGGCACGGCGCGTTTTCCTGAGCATATTGTATTGCAGAGTTTCACACGTAGGGTATTTTGTTTGGCTTGTCTGCTGTTTGTTCGGGTGATGGGCTTCAAGTTTTTTTTTTAGGGGAAGATGGGGTTTTGAGGTGAGTGGCTTTGTAAATGATTCAGAGTCCAATTCTCTCATGTCTGAGGAGCCAGTCGAGCTGTGAAAGAGCCGCAGGGATATGTGATGTGTGAGCAGAAGGTACAAATTCATCTTTTGTGGCGTCTCAGTCGCACCTGCTTGCATTAGCTGAAAAAGACTGGATAGAAAATGAGTGCATAATTGAATGTACTTTGATCTCATGCGTCAGCACAAAAGCTTCCCCCATCTGATGGGAGCCATTGTGGTGCTTGAGCTCCACGTATGCGCGGGCCTATGCAAGTCCATAGTGTTTACAGTATCTGCAGACAACACACATAGGGTGGCTAACCCTAATGTTTTTTGCGGGTTTGTCTTAATGTAATATACTGGGGGGCCTTGTCCCACACACAGATGGTCCGCGGTGGGATTAATCCTCAGCATTCATCTTTTCCACAGGATCCGCTGTTCAAAGCCTTCACAGCACTTGGAGCTCAAACATTTTTTGTGTAACATTTCAAGTGTATTGGGGCAGTAAGCATTACAAAAGAAGTGATTAGAGGCTGATGGCCCAGACACAGCTGTGATTGGTCCCTTCGGAGGTGCAACTTGTCGGTGGTGAGAAATGGGAGTGATGCATAACGCTGCATGCCCTGCGAAATAATGACTCAGGTTGGTGACCATGTGTTGCATTGCCTTTGTTTCACTGCGTCTTTTGGTCTTGATAATTCAGTTTTAAAATCCAAAAGACGTGTGTTTGGGCTCAGGTCGTTTTGCATTCTTTGGTGTAGCTGGACACACAACGAGGCTCTTGCACTCATGCTCTCTCCTGACCTCCTCTCAGCACCCATCCACATGTCTGACCATCATGGGTAGCTTACTGGGGCTCAGTCATCCTACCCACTCCATCCTATGGTCAAAAGCACACATGCATTATAATGCTCTCCAAATATCTTTCCCATACCTTCGACTCCGGTCTCCTGAGGGAGTTCCACCCAAAAGACCAATGATGCCATACTAATGGAATAAAAGTGCTAGCTACTACTACTGTAAACTTCCATTCCGGATGGGGAAAAGATAAAAATGCAAATGGACTCCTTTTGCTTTACAAGTTTCTATAATGATTTATATTCTGTCAAATTAGTTTATTATGTGCTTTTGTGTACTTTCTCAAGGCTTCCTTATATAACTAATCCTTTTTTAAGCTTGTGAAACCCAAACCTAAACAAATCTTTATTTGAAATAAAGCTGAAATAAATCTGGGAAGCTATGAGGTCACGTGGTTAAATCACAGATAGTTCCAAATCCCGGTTTCAGTACTTAACCAAAGTGTTTGATCCTAGGCAAGTCATTTAATCTCCCTATTTCTTACCAGACAACATGTTGTTATTAAACAAACAAAAAAAAAACAACAACAAAAAAAAACTCCCTTATGGTTTGTTAGACTATTGAGTTGCTCCATATTTAAATAGTGGGCGTTCATATATTGCACACCACAATGTATGTTTGTCCCTTAGCTTAATCATGGTAACTTCTTGTAATGTCACGTCCCAGGAAGCCCTTGAGTGCCAAAGACTGATGACAATAATTGTAATGCCATTTTCTGTGAGGTCACTTCTGATGAGGTCAACCCATTTGCAAATACGCGAGTTTCCATGTGTTTTGCCACATATGGCCTAAGAAATCACAGGACGGGCTCTGGAGAGAAATCTAACAGGCCCGTGCCATGTGTGAAAAGCAATCCCATAGTTTTGTTATTTTGTTGTGCTGTGTATAATGCTCTGATTACTTACTGGTAATCTTCATTATTCCTAGTCCTACTCTTCCTTGTCACCATACTTACATCAAGACACCCCTGCCTCCGACACAGGACCTTCTTCTATTTCTTTAGTTTTGTATAACTTCTCCCCTTAACCCTCAACATCCAGTTTAACATATCCAAGCCGGAGCATGTGACCCCCCCGGACCCTCCCCCCACGGGGAGGGAGAAGTGGGTCGTCAGTACGGTGACGAGGAAGAGTAGGACTAGGAGTAATGAAGATTACCGGTAAGTAATCAGAGCATCACCTCCACATCCACTCTTCCTCGTCCCCGTATTTACTTCATGAGACATACCATAGCAGTAACATGGAGAGGTCCCAATGAGACACAGAGACAGAAAGTGCAGCAACAAAAATGCACACCTTTAATGACTGCAAAATGACATCCCAACAGACAAAACACCAACCCCGAAGGAACCATCCCCGGAGTGGGAGACATTCAACCGATAGTGTTTGACAAAGGTACTCTTATCTGCCCAGGTGGTGGCCCTAGAAATCTGTAGAAAACCCCCTCTAGCATCCACCCAGGAAGCAGCCAAGTCCCTGGTAGAGCGACCCTGAACGTGGGCAGGCACAGGCAGGCCAGAAGCCATATAAGCCATGGAGACAACAGTAGGCATACACCGGCTAATGGAAACCAACAAGGCCTTCCGGCCCACGGGGCCAAATGTAACCAAGAGACTATCAGACTGTCGGAAAGAGGCAGTCCGAGCTAAATATTCCAGAACCGCATATCAATAGCATGCTAAGCTACCCCGTCCGGCGTCTGCAGATCGTGGAAAAACGCAGGGAGAACCAAATCCTGAGAAGTGTGAAACCGAGACACAACTTTAGGAAGAAACTTTGGATAACACCGCAAAACCACAAAGTACGGCAGAACTCTCAAGAAAGGGGGTTGACACAACAGAGCCCCAACCTCCCAAGCGTATGGGCAGACATGATGGCAATCAAGAAAACAGACTTCAGAGTAAGGTGTTTGATATCAATCTCTGACAGAAGCTCAAAGGGAGGCCCCTGAAGGAACCTCAAGACAAGAGGGATATCCCAAGGGGGAAGGCCCTTATAGGTACACGCACGAGAAGTAGAGAGACCCTGAAGAAATGTCCCCACTAAGACCTCCCCCTCCAAGTGGCCATCAGTGTCTCCCAAGAGGATTTTAATGGAGGACCACTGGGAGCGAAGTGTGGAGATTGCCAGGCCCTTGTCAAAACGCTCCTGAAGGAACTGGAGAATAGCGGCCAGACCAAAACGTAGGGGGGATATTAGACCGCCCACACCAAGCTCGAAAAGTGGCCCCAGTGCCTGCCATATGCCTTCAGAGTAGAAGTTGGACGAGCATTAAAGATAGACTCGATCACAGGACCCAAAAGACCCTGGGAGACTAACCGAGACCCTGCAATAGCCAAACCGGCCATTGAATCTGTCTGACCCTGAACCTCAGAACGACCTGCAGGGGCCAAGGCCACCTCGGAATCAAGCAAGGCTCCTGGCACCGTAGTTCCAACAGATAGGCAAACCTGCACCGACGGGGCAAGAATGGAGCAATCAACAGAACAGTTGCCCCGCTTTCCCAGATGCGCTAAACCACCCGGGGAAGACTGGGGAGAGGAGGGAACGCATAAAGAAGACCCCAAGGCCACTCCACAGAGAGGGCATCCACACCCCAACCCTATTTGGCCAGGAACCTGGAGCAGAAGAGAGGAACCTTCACAGAGGCCGAAGAGATCAAGAGATCCAGAAACGGGAGCCCGAACCTGACACAAATCTCTGCAAACACCCTGTCCGACAGAATCAGTTCCAAAGAGGAGTGGAACCGGCGGCTGAGTAGATCCGCCCAAGCATTGTCCAACCCCCTGAGAGGCCACCAGAGACAACAGGTGTGACTCCCCCAGAAACCTATCTGAGTCACCAGAGCATTCAAGGAGCGGCCAGACTCCCCCCCCCTGCGGTTGACATATGCCAAAGCTTTGGTATAGTATGTTCGGACCAACACCGCCCGGCATTCCAGAGACATCCTGAAGTACAACAGGGCCCAGAGAATGGCACACAACTCTCTCCAATTAGATAAGCGACAAACCTCCTCCGGAGCCCATAAGCCCTGAACCGAGAGGACGCCCAATGTGGCACCCCAACCCCTTCCACAGGCGTCTGTAGTAAGAGTGGTCAAAGGAGGCTGGACCAGGTACACCCCCGTCCAGAGATTTTGAACCCACAACCACCACAGCAAATCGGCCCTCAGAGCATGCAACACCAGGATCAAGGCCTTGTAAGCCTGAGAAGCCAGGAGCCAGTGGGCGAGTAGATAAGGTACCATAGGACGTAGACGAAGACGAGCCCAAGGGACCAGGGAGACACAAGATGCCATGTGTCCCTGAAGCAAGAGCAACAGGCGAGTCGTGACACTCTGCTGCCTGAGAACCCGGCCAAGGCCAGAGATCAGGCGCTGGACTCTCCCGGGATAGAAATACCCTACCCTTTCTTGTGCAAATCTGAGCCCCGATGAATACCAGATCCTGAGAGGGCTCCAGTTGAGACTTCTGCCAGTTCACCAGAAACCCCCAGTCCCGCAACGCATCGCAAACCAGTTGGAGATGTACCAGGGCCGTCTGCCGGAGGGTCGCCTTGACCAACCAGTCATCCAGGTAGGAAAAAACCTGAATGCCCCCCAGCTGTAGATGTGCCATCAGGGGAGCCATCAGTTTGGTGAACACCATGGGGGCTGAACGCAACCCAAACGGGAGCACCCAGAACTGAAACTGCCGAGACCCCACAGCAAAATGGAAGAACTTCATCTGGCAGGGGCGTAGAGACATGTGGTAATATGCATCATGGAGATCCAGAGACGCCAGCCAGTTCCCCCTGTGCAACACCGGTAGAATGTTCTGCAAAGTCTCCATCTTGAACCGTTCCTTCCAGATGAAGCAGTTCAGAGCCTGGAGATCCAAAATTAGGTGAAACTTTCCTGAAAGTTTGGGGACCAGAAACACCCAAGAGCAAAATCCCAGACCCAGCTGTGGAAGAGCAACCGGCATGATAGCCACCTTCTGCAACAACTCAGACAGAGCCGTCGACATAGCCAATCTCTTGGCCAGAGAGCGGGGAAAAGAAGTCCGAACCATGCAACCTTGGACAAAGGTAGACAGGAAATCCACATGATAACCCCTCTGGACAGTGTTGAGAGCCCAAGAATCCAAGCACCACCGGCCCCATATTGGAAAAAACTGCTGGTGATGTCCACCCACCGGCCTGCCCAAACCATCAGGACTTCTGAGCCGGGCCTGGAGGGGAACAGCGTGGAGGACCTTGGACCCCTCTGGACCTCCGAATGGAGCGGGAGGTGGAACCAGCGAACGACTGTCCGGTCCTTGCACTCGCACCAGAAGAGGATTTATTGAATGTCGAGGACGGCTTCCGTCATAACTTATCAGCGTGTTTGTCAGCACGAAACACTTTATGCACCTTATCTTTAAGCAAATCACCAAACGGTTTGTAACCGTCAAAAGTAAACTTAATGGCAACCAACTTCTGCAAACACTCTGTTTTCCAATCATGCAGGTGAACAGGCCTTCAGGCCGACACACCAGCACCTATAGCCATGGTCGAGCCATGCACTCCATCAAATGCCAGATTGGACAAGAGCTCAACTTGCCGTTGCATGTCTGCCAGTAGCGGGGCACAGTTACAGCTCCCTTCCACTGCCTTTATCAACTTCTTGAAACCACCCAGCACTGTCTCCGCAGTGTAGGAACCATAGACATTCGCCTTGAGGGCCAGATGTGTACCAGCATGAACCTTCTTCAGGCTGGAATTAACCCTACGGTCCACCGGGTCCCAGACAGCTGCTCATCAGCTGACATAGAGGAGCGACCCACCAGACTAGTGAGGATATCATCAACTTCAACAATGTCCAGAGCAACTTCTCACCCGCCTTCAATGGGTGGAGCTTGGCCATAAAGTGGAGCATGGCAATCTTTTCTGGATCACGCCACTCACAAAGGATCTTTGCACGGATGTCAGAGACCAATGGCCACCCCATCCTCAGTGTATGCTTATACTGTCTAATAGTGGGGTCAGCCCCATACTCCTGCAGCAACGGCTCCGAAACCCCCATACAGTCCCACAGGTGTGTAAGAGCTTCCTCCGCCTCTTCCCTGTCCAGATATTTCCCTTCTGCATCAGCCGATTGGGAACGGGAAGCAGCAGAGAAGGCCTCTGCCCCAGAAGAGGAGGATGATGAAGGTGACCAACACCAGCGCTTGTGCCCATGCGTGTGGCCATAATGCCGAAGGAGCAACTTATTAATGTCCTTCCTAAACGGTGAAAAATGCCTCGACTTCTTCTCCTTCCTCCTGAGGTAGGGGGACCAGATTTCCAAACGAAAACCAGGACGACCAACAACATAAAAGAGGGACTACCCCATCGCAGCCCACACATTACTGCACCCCTCCCCAACACGCACGCACCCACCCAAAACCACCACCCAACCATATTTCCAGCACTTCTCCTTTCTATAAACTGCATATTATCTCATTTGTGCAGTTTTGTCTGTAAATATTGGCATGTTAATTCAAAACAGGCGTTAGCTCTGATTGATATTACATGGCTTGCTGTACACCTATTTCCACGTCAGTCTCTGTGGCACAGTCAGTAAGTGTTGTGGCTTGTACCAGAAAGGTTGGGGGTTCGAGCCAAACCTCTTCCTTCAAAATTCTGTAAGCTTTGTGAAAAAATAATTACGATGTTAATTAATGTAGCCACCCAACCATGAAAACCCCAGACGGGTTTTCTAAAATGAAAAAACTCCGGGGACCCCGGGTGATTTCGGAAAAACAGGGACGTCTAGTCACCCTATCCTGAGATGCCCAGGGGAAGAGGAAGACGAGGAAGAGGAACGAGCAAGGTGCCTGAGCTTTGCAGTGCGCTTTCCTATGGTGTAGTCAGAAGTATAATCACAGCAAAACAGGAACACCAGAAAACACCTGTCGATCCATGACTCTTAACACCAGGACTGTGAGAAATTCACCAGTGGGGGAGAATAACCACTTATTCCCCATGGCAACGGGCTGCTACTGCAGCACCACTCCCAAGCATTAATTAAACCCCTGGAGGCGGGTCCAACCCGCCCCTGGAAGCCACAATCATCTCCTGTCCCATGCGCATGACCACGAGGCAAGAAAGCCTCACACAGCACAGGGCCCCGACCCCCACACAATACCAGGGCAGAGCCCCACAGCAGCCTATTACCTTAGCGCTGGCCTGTAGGACCCTGGGCAACACCTCACACGGTGGCTACGATGCCCCAAAAAAACAGGAGAGGATCCACGCTCAACCGGAGCCCAAGCCCCGCAAGGGAATAGGGAGCACGCCGATCCTGTAGGAGAACTGAGGCTCAGCCCCAACAGGGGGCCAGAAAAAGTTTCCCCCCGGTGCTCTGCACGGGGACAGACAACCTGCCGGAGGCAGGAAAAATTAAACTGGATGCTGAGCATTAAGGAGTTATACAAAAGAAATAGAAGAAGGTCCTGTGTCAGAGGCAGGGGCCTCTAGAAGTAAGTACTGAGACGAGGAAGAGTGTATGAGGAGGTAATGCCATGAGTGGCTAATTTTATGAGAAGGGGACACACAGAGAAAAGGGGCATGGATAATGGCATACAGGCTCCTGATGTGCCATGGCATCGAAAGTGTCATGCTGAAGCGTTCCGTAAAGCGGGCTTCCCTAAGCAGACCCTTCGACTCTTTGGGATAAATGGCTCTCCTGGTTTTAATACTTTTGATATATGTTACCAAGGCTAATGTGAGATTTTCCCCCAAAATGGACCTTGACGTCGTCCCAGGACAGGCGTTGAACTGGAGCCTTGGGAACAAACATCATTGGAGCTTCTCAGCGTCCTTCCAGGACTAGAAGGCGGGGACAGGATAAGTAAGGGCCGCGCTGCGCGCCAGCCATGACGCCTCCGCCACGGTGCATTCTAGCCCCGAGCCCTGTGAAATCCACGCCCTTGAAAAAGCTCCGTGAAATGCACCATTTTACCATGAAGGGCCATCAAAAAGAACGCCTGCTTCACTCTCTTGACAGACAGTGAGGAGTGACAGGTGGCTAAACTGGGGGTAACTAGGCGCCCCTGCGGCCACGGGGCTTTGCGACCGTCGCTTCTGGCTCCCTGAACAGCAACGCACCTCACTTCTGCCTCCCCACTTCCCTTCTAAGTTTATGTTTCTTCCTTTTTAGAGCGCTCACTCCATAATTTAATTGATTCTTGGCGCTTTGACAGAGTCCAGCGGTGGCTCCTCCGAGGCTTCTTGTTACTGTGTACGTTGGCTTGAATATGCTGCGCACCTGTCCGTGGCTAGTTCCGGATGCCGTCTTTATGTGCACATCACTCCCCCCTGAACCCTCGCTCTCTTCTCTCTCTTTGAGAACCAGAAAGCAGGGCCTCTGAAGGGTGTCCTCCAAATGTATAACGCAGACTGGCCACCAGAGGGCGATACTGCGCTGATGCTGCTGCACTGCCCCCGCTTCTCAAACGCAGACGCTTTGCACCCCTTTACCCGAGTGGCTGTTGGGTGTATGGTTCAGATCCTTGGCAAGGAGTCACGTATCTCACCAGCTGACCAGGGACAGGTATTGCAGAGAAAGTATTGCTGACTGGTCAGATATCATGGAAAAGAACACACAGACGTGTTCAGTTGCACAATGCTAGCTACATGTACAACTGATTCCTTTCAGTTCTACATGTAGCGAGCATTCATTTTTTTAGCATTCCAGCATTGTTGGATATGCACTACGAACCCCGCCCCCTCTAGACTACGCCCCCTCAAGCACCGCCTCCCCTCAAACTCCTCCCCCACCCCGGCCCTTGTGTTGTGTGATCCCCCACCACGTTTTCCATTTCCACCCCTCGCCATCACGTGTAGAGGAAGGTAAAAGCCTAAAGGCTGTTGTGTGCTATATAAATGTAAATAAATACATTTTCAAAGCCCTTATTTTAGCCCCCCCAAACACTTGATTCTCCCATTGACACTTTCTGATTTGGAGGGACAGGACTGACCATAGCATGTTTTTTTAATGTTTGTATCATATATGCTGTCCTTTGATTGTTAGGGAGAATTCTCAGAAATGTGCTAATTCCCTTCTACCTTAGAGACCCCCAGTTCTTTTGCTGGACTTCAGGACTTTTAATTTCTAACCTGGAGAGAGTGAGACCTTTTTCTCACACTCTCATGTCATTTCCTGTGATTTAGACTCTGTGTTTCTTTCGACTTTGAAGTCTGACAAACTCCATAGGCATCATCTTTAGAGTGTGACAAACAGCACCTTCAGTGCAGTGGCACAGGGACGTCTCTTAGATTTCCCAAAGGATTAAATACCTTCTTTACTGTTTCCCAGAGCAGTGAAGTGAAATTGACTTTTCTTACGTTTGTAACTTTCTAGACCCAGCACACACTATCTTACCATAGGATGCTGGAGGAGTTACTTAGTATCCCCTTTGTATAGGTTATCAAGCAACATTTTTATGTTACCCTATCTACAATTGATGGCTGGTGGCAGTGGTTTACTTTTTACTGTTTTTACCACATGCTGCGTTCGCAGCTGCAGTAAGGCACCCATTTTATCAAAATGGCCCTGGTCTTCTTTTTTCGCCCTTTCTTGTCGGAAAGGTCCTTCTTGAGATTTACTCTACGTGCCAAACCAGGTCTGGTCCCTTTGTTTGTTTTGCCTTTGGCGGGATTCACGAGTGAAGCCCACCTCTGGCTCCAGTAGTTCTGGCAGGGGCAGGAAGTGAGGGAGGTGCCCGAAACTCCATAAGCTTAATCCCCTTGGTTAGAGAAATGCAGCCAAAGGTGATTGGCCGACTGGCTGTCCGGCAAGGGCAACCACCCTGCTGTGTGATTGACAGGTAGGCTGGAATGAATGGGAGAAACCTGCATAAAAGGCAAGGCTTTTGGCTTGGAAGGCAAAGTCGACCACTGGAAGAAGGAATCCGAAGAAGAACTTGGAAGAGACATGTGAAACTCCTGGCCCGTTGGTTTGCCCGGTGCAGTCCTGCTGCTGTGCTGAAGCTCCACATTTGTGTTGACTAGAGAAGCCCTGCAAGGACAACTTCTCCCCTTCGGTTGGTGGGACCAATCAACCCCAAAGTGAACTTGTTTGGACATCCTCTCTGAGCTGGCTGTACTTCCACTGCTGCCGCTGTTGGAACCAAAGTGGCAGGGAGAGGAACACCAAACCAAGTTTAATCGCTTTTAAGTCTCACCCCGAGCACCAGGAAGATCCTACAAACTTCCCTGAAGCAGGACTGACCAAGCCTGAGCCACCTCAACAGAGTGCTGGACCCCAGAAGCAAGGAAAGTTCGAAGTGGTATCCGAGAACCGCAGTGTTGCTATTTGCTGTCAGACGCAGTCAGGAGCTAAAACCGCAAACTGCCGCTGAAATGAAGTTTGCCCATTGCTGCCGCTGACCTTCCCATTGCAGTGCAGGAGTCCCCAGAGGACTCTTGTCCCCACGACTGAGGCCCAGGAACACCAGGATCTGCAGAGCTGTACAGGAACAGAAGCCAGCTGGAACCATTTCTTCTAACAAAGGTACTGTAAACCTAAGAGAACTTACCTCTTGTTGTGTAGCCTTACTTGCTCTCAGTTGAGACTTGTCTTGGTTGCTTTTGCAGAGTTGCTATAGCTTTGCCCCTCACAAGCCTTCCAGCTTGTGGCCCTTCAAGTGAATCTTATGTCTACAAACATTTCTAAAAACATTGTGCACGACTTTTACTTACCTGCCAGAAGATCTTCAGCTCCCCTAGACTTTGCTCAACTAACATTGGCTGTCCTGGCTCCCTGAGAGACTCTTCTTACCTTTGACTCTGATCCTTTACCTTTTCCCCAGGAAAGGGTTACATTTACTGCACATTGGAAGGTTTTAAAAGTACTTACCTGTTTATGAATTATTTGTTAACCTTTGTTTTATTCCCATATCTAACCTTTGCACCAAACTCAGTATTGCTCTAAATGTACCAGTGATAAATCAATGTCCACAGTGTCCTAACTATTTAAGTCACCTGAGGGTGTAGGAAGTGTCTGTGTGCCATCCCCCATGGGTATCGTGTGATTTAGAGAAACTAAGAGTGTGTTTTCAAGTGTATTATAATTGTTACATGTTTTCCTCCCTTCTGAAGAAGGCTTGTATAACTGACTGTTAAATAAATTAATCATTGTTTAATCAAGAAACCTTGAGTATAAGTGTTTATTTGAATACCTGTCACTGTGAAACTCTGTGTTACAACCATACTGCTCACATTGACCCCTCTTGAGATAAGGTTGGCTGCTCAGCCACACTACCAACCTGTGTAGTACAGACTTATACCAAAGGTTGGGTTCCTATTGCCAGGGCAGGCAGTTTACTGGGTCATGTAACAGCTCCCATGTGCCATCAGTTTGTCTCATACCAAAAGACATTTGAAGTGTCTCCGTGCAGTGGAATAGAGAGCAAACACTGTGTATAGGTGAAATGACAATGTGGTGTCTGTGTTTTGTGAATAATAGTTGACTTGAGTTCTAAACATGTGTGCATTATTTCGATCTGTTATGACGTTGTATTGTTAAAGTCAAAATGTAACTAAAGTGTGCATGTACCAGGCTTTAAATGTAATATGAAAAGAATGTGTTAGAATGTCGAAAGATTAATTATATTCATTTTGAGGTATTCAAGTTGTTTAGAGACAGTAAGCCATAACAGTGTGCATCATAGTAAACAAATACTATGTACATTGTTTACAATAATTGTAACATTTTAGAACCCCTTTACTGCATCTATTTCCCTCATCAGTGTGTGCCATTTTTCTAACCACTGTAATAAGAGGTGTTGTCACTAACACAAGTTGTGACACCCAATGATTTGGCCTCACTAAAGTGAAGGGCAGAGCAATCTGTAATTGAATCCAGACCTCCGATGTCTAGGATACACACATTTGTGCAGCGGACACACAACACACTGAGTTTGGAGGCGCCGCCAGGACCCTACCAGAGCTGCAATCTTAGGGCTGCCTGATGGCCATGGCGTGGACTTTGATGTGGGTAGGGATCTTCCGGGGGCTTCAAGGTGAGGGTCACCCTTACCTGGAATCCAGTGGGTGGACCTATAAAAGGGGACCGAGTGGCGGCAGTGAGGAATTCGACCATCCAGACAATGGATGTGGGATCGCCTGAGCTTTTTTAAAATTTGACATGAAATTGAATGATGGTAGATCAACCTCCGGAAAATGTGTGGGGCTAATCCGCACACATTTTCCTATGCTCACTGCATGACATACACATAGACCTGTGTACTCTGGGTGGACATAGCCTACACATGCAGTTCCCCTGCCATATTTAGTCGGGATATGACTGCCAAGAGTACACCAGGTCATTTCAGGAAGGGGGTGGAAAACCTTCCTCCTGCCATGGCTAGCCTAATTAACTAAGAAATGCTCCATGGATCCGCACTGTCCTTTTATTTAGCCTGTAGATGATAGCTATGATTAACATAATTATCATACTAATAGAATGTACTTGAAACACGCCCACCTGGGGCCTGGCTGCAGAGGCTAACAAAGGAGATAGGAAACCCAATCAACCTTTCAGATGCACTGTGTCAACCCAAAGCCAGTTCCCGACCTCAGTATCGCTTTGACAGTGAAATGTCTGGGACTGCCTGTATTACAGTAGTCATCCCCACAGGGAGACCCCATTTAGAAGGTATGAGTATGTGGATGGACGGTGCCAGAAAGTCTGGTTGCGCAGCAGCTTCAAGGGAGACCTGCTGATTTAATCATGAACCACAGAGAGCTCCTTTAACCAGAGAGACCCTTTGATCCACAACAGACGGGAAGTTGGGTGGGACTTAGTATTACATGTTTTCACCCCTTTACCTTTTCTGTTGCAAAGCACTCTGGTTATGACCTCACACAAACAGGAGATTGTTGGTGGGGACCCATGATTGATTCATTAAGGTAGGCATATCCGATACCAATCCCTGTGGTCCATTTGGCTTAAAAAGAGGGTTGAGCCCCTCTTTTGAGCAGGTCATCTGAAAACCTTGCAAGGAGTAACAAGAAAAACTCAGCATTCACCCTGGCTGAAAGTACAGTCTGCCTTACATCTTCCGCCAGTGAAGGAAGGCCAGGACCTCCAAGAGGGAAGCAAGATCCCTCCCCTAAACATCTCACTGGGAACAGAGGGAGATACTGAATCCAGAGGATCCTCCCGCAGCTCCACAACTGGTACCCAGCCAGCCCACAGCCTGCCCTGCTAGGCTCTGCAGCAAGCTTCCTAGGTGTGACATGCCAGAAAATTTCTGAAGCAAACCAAGGACAAGGCAGCTTCCTGCAACATTCTCCTCAGCTTTGGGCCGTCAGCCTTAAAGGACAAAACAAGCCCAGTTAAGAAGCTAGGGGGAGTGCATCGACAAGCATCTACCGATGTTCGCCTTAAAGGACGTTTTCGAGCCAGTCGAGCCCCTCAAGCTGCAACCGATTGCACTGCTGACTGTTGTTACACCACACTCGCTAAAGCCATCTGGGACACCTCGACCAGTGCTCCAGAACTGCAAAGCAGCACTGAGATGATTCCTGACCCCGAGCCATCGTGTAGGCCAGCAGCTGTATGTCCAGCCTCGCTCGCGGATCTGCCTGCTGCCTGATACGCGCAGCTTTTTCCCGTCCTGAACTCTGTCATAGAAGCTGCAAAGAACCCTGAAACCGACTCGACCCTATCGAACACCAAGAACTTCTACAGCACCAGGTACATTGTGGTTCTCTCCCCCTAGTCCTTCTCTGAAGGCTCCTAGTGACATTTTACGACCTATTGCTCCCTTTGTGTTGAAAGAAAGTATCCTTGAACTATTGCGATGAACTACTATACTGACTACCCCACTGTCAGTATCCAGAGTGCATCCCTTTCCCTTCTTTGAAACTGTCCTCTGCATTCCTTAACAGGGGGGAGGGTTGTATTTCATAGTGTGCTCGACCTGTCTGTTGTGATAATAATAAAGTAGATATGTTTATACAACCTTGACTGGACAGTGCCTTTTTTCATTGGGTAATAATGGTATTTTCTCTGTGGTGCAACTAACCAACGATCAACGACTTTGCAGAGATAAGCCTGCCGTTCCGTCAATGTTACCAAAATTGGACAAGGAGGTTTGTAATTGACTTATATTTACAATCTGTTTGGATCACGTCCGTTGTACTAGAGGTGTGGGGCTGAATGATGGTTTAGAAACCGATATTCATCCCTGGACCACTAGTGCCCCGGAAGTCACAGTGGCCCAGCCTCTTCTCCCTCTGTCCGCGCCACCCAGAAGAAGTTTGACCGCCCACCCAACGCTTTAATGGTTAGAATAGGGCATTTTTTGGCAGTAGCAATATTTCAGGTTCGAGTTGTTCATTGGTTTAAAAAATACTGAGACGGCTACAGAGTCTTGTACACAGGGGTGGAAAAGGTACCATTCGGACTGAGAGAGAAGGGTAGTAATACGTTAATGAGGGATCGAATACTCAGTTTCCCCAGATAATATGCTTAATGCCGGTCCAACTCATTATTTCCATACACCCGGCACTTTGCATGGATAACAGGGCTCGATATTAAGATTGTTTAGAACCCCTTAAGTGCCAGACTATTATGCAAGACTGTGCAGAAAGGATTTGCATACTCATCCTTGGCACTTACGCAGGGGCTGTAAGCAGCTTCTGGGTTTTCCAGCGTTGCCCAGTGACCAGGAGATACAATTGGGGAACGAGGAGTTAGTACATAGTGTTCCCAAAATGTAGCATCCACATACGATGCAAACATAACATTTTGTCCAATTGTAGGACCCCATATGATTTAAATGGTGTATAGTTGTGTCCTAATGTTTCTTTTATAGTTCCAAATGCACTCAGTTAAATTCACTTAGCTGTGCTTGTTCGGCTTACGTGTGCCTGGGGAGCCAAAAGTATCTTCTGGTAGCTGTTGCTGTCTAGCTCACCAGGCTCAGCTAGGCTACAAGCAGGAGCTAAATAGCTCCCAGCACCCCTCAATTTCGAACCCGCTTAGAATCTCATGTTTTTAGTCAAAAGCACCCAGAAACGTGGTGGTAGCACTAATGTGGTAGCATGGCCCTGAGTCTCTATTATTTTAGGAATTAGGAATCATTATTTAATTATTATTTAGGAAGGCTCAGTAAGCGGGCACCTGCACCAGAGCTATCTGTTTTCTTTCAAAGCCGCAAGCAGCGCTTGGACTGGTGTCCCTCCCTGTAGAGGTCAGCCTACGTCTACGATTTACTCAACTCGTCCGCCCATCGAGGTGTACGATCTCGGTATTTTGAAGCCGTTTATGTGTTTTGCAGCCGATCACGGATAGCAGAAGCGTGCAGGTTAAGCACTTCCGGGGCATTTCGGGCACACACCAGTGTCCACTTCTGTATTTGCAGTGTTACAGTCTTGGTATTTACAGGGAGCCCCACTATCCGAATGTTTAGAGCATTGGTGTACCAATGACAAGGTTGCAGGTTCAAGACCGGGCAGTGACTGGAAAATACTAAAATGTGTACAAGGCACAGTACATTGAGAGGAAATAGGAAACATTTTTCATTAAACTTCATGGAAATGTGCAATGGCATCCTATTGGCATTCTTACATGGGAGTAGCCTGCGCAGTCCGAAAGGGAGGGATGAGATTGACGAGCAGATCTGTGTCGAGCTTAGTTCATTTAGTTTACACAACATAACCTGCCTTACATTGTGTCGTGACAAAACCTAAGACTCAGGTCACGTGCAGTCACAACAAGCATCATTCTTATTGTGTCACCTTCGATGTGGCCCACTTGCCACTGCATCAGGTTGAGGAAAGCCTATGACAAAGGTCCTCCCCATTACTGTGAGAAGGTTTTCTAGCACGGCCCTCTATGGGCCCTCTTTCCTCGTCAATTACATTTTGACAGGTGGGAACACCCCCTGATTCCGGCCTTAGTCCCGCCCTCCTTTTGATATGGTTTTGATATAAACTTGATATAAATTTACTATAAAATCGATATGTATTTGGTATTTGGGAATTCATTAGCACTCTCTGGTTACCCCGTATTGGATAATGACTTGGGGGAAGGACCAGGACGGTGATTGGGTCCATGTTATCCCATGTGACCAGTGGACTTTTACACCGTCACCAGGTGGCTAGAGAGAATCCTTATGGGTGTGCCGATCTAGAAGGCGTTACTATAGACCCGGGTTTCAGACGATGTTGGTTGAAAGTTTGTTTGTCCGACAGGGTGTGTTTTGGTTGAGGGTTGTGTCATGGAGTCTAGAAATGCAACTAAGCACTGTCAGATTTAACTTTCTTTTACATTATGGTTACAGAGACGTCAGGAAGTGTCACAGAGTGGACATGTTGCCATGCCGATGAGGTTTGCAGGCGGTGCTTGGTAGGATTTGGGGGTTTTCAGGTTGTGACCTGCCATGGAGGATACCATTTTGCCTCTATTCCTGGTGACGGGGCACGTGCATTTACCCGTCGCATAATGGGCCCAAGTGGTAAATTTAGATCTGGTTATGCTGACCGCAAGGTTACATTGAGGAAATGGTGGGTTTTGAATGTATGGTTGTGGCCGGCGTATCACAGTCATAAGGGACTGTCGGCTTTGTGCCTCACCAGATTGTGGTTGGTAAGCAATCCAGGCAGCAGAAAATGTACATAAAGTTCTTCTTTTTTTCTGGCTGTTGGATGGCCCAGGAGTTGCCACGCCGGATTTTTGTAGCTTCGACAATTGTGGATAGTCGTAACGCTTAGGCACCGCAACAGAATCGGAGGGATGGCGGATGGAACCATCAGGTTTTTTCAGATGTTGGGGGGGCTCACGTTTGCATTGTGTGTATGACCTTACCACCCCTGCCAACGAGAGCAGCATATCGAATAAAGAAATCCAGCTTGAGGAGAGCGGTGTATCATCGATATATCGGGATTACAGAGGTTGTCCACAATCTTATTGTTTTCACAACCGACCTACAGAGGGATGTTCCCAGCTCCTCTTAATGTTCTGATGCTCAAGGAAGGAATTTCCATGAGCATTCTGCACCGCATGAGGATTCCAGCAAGAGACTTGCTTGGAGGGAGTTCCGAGAGAGTGGCCTTATTCTACCTGGAGGTCGCATTACGGTATGCCTATTATGACTCACGGTTGCGTTGTCCAGTGGGTGTCAATGGGAGGGAAGCTACTTGCACCGCCTCCTGTTGTATTATCAATGGAGCCTGCGGAGGTGGTGCACAGGTGTGACTCAAGTTCTGGAGTATGTCTATTGTGGAATGTATCCAGATGCAAGGGATGTTTACGCTAATGCTTAAAGTGCAAGGTTTTTGATTGGAAACGGGGATTGATGGGTATTACGACCCATACAACTCTTCTCAAGTTCGTGGCAATGGGATGGATTCTATTTGGGCCTCTGGTAGTAGCATCGGATTAGCTTGTGACAGTGGGCCTTAAAGTGCAACTCCAGATTCGTGAGTGTCAGAGTTTCAGTGGTATCCTGACGCATCCCACCCAGTGGGTGTGAGTTAGTTGGTTGTACTTGGGGTTCAAGATAATATTGGCAGATGGTAGAAGACCACATAGCTAAGCCATCATTTCCCAGTCTCATTGGTCTGAAGTAGTGGCTTATCTACCATGCAGAGGTATCAGGATATTAAACTCCTGCATTGGGGGTTCGGTTCCTGTGGCCTTTCAAGTATGAGAATCGCTTAAGAGTTCCTTCCTGAATTCCCTCCAGAATGTTGTGGGTGACTCATTTTAGTTTAATTACCATTCAAGTATGGGAATGGTTTAAGAAGTTCTTCCTTTCTTCTGCCACCAGACTGTTATGGTGAGCAGTTATTAGTGTAATTTTGGCAGTTTGTATTGTACCATGTACCGCAATGTCGGGCAGTGTATATCAGAAGAGCCCTGAAGAGCCGCCCATGGGGGACAAGATTGTGGACGATCCTGGTAGCTATCGAAATGGAGCATGTCTATGTAAACAGATGTGGTCTGGAAGCATGCAGAGGGAGTTGACCACTGCTGTATTCTACATTCGGCGGGAATGTTGGCATTTTCTTGTGGAAGGGCTTCCTACCATTAATGGGCATTTCAGCATGATGGGGCAACCCGCTAGTAGGTTGTGGCAAGGTCAGGGTGGCATTTGGTAGGCCATCCGGGCAGCCAAGGGTTGATCCTGTGTTGACTATCCGATCTATGGATTTAACTGCCCTGCAATAGTTGGCCGGCCATCTAGGTGGCCAAGCGTGTTAAGTGGGAAATCATCAGAAGAAGCTGCCCTACAATGAGGGGCGAGTACGAGGAGCAAGTATTGACAGGGCCTGTAGCTTAGGGCTGGGGGAGGGTGGTCGAACAGTAGCCCAATCAGCCCTGTGGTGCTGTTCCCGGGGACCTACACAATGGATTATGAGAAGTTTTTGGACCATGACCAAAGGTCAACTAGATGAATTATGATTTTGCTCCCTGGAGTATGGATTGAGAGGTCGACTCTCGTCCAATAGGCTAAGCAAGCAGGGACAGTGGCCCCTCGGGTTGCCCATTGGGTAGAGTTGTAGCCCAGGCTTGGGCATTGGACTGTCTGGCTGGACATTGACATTTGTATTCTGCAATTAACCCTGGAACAGCTCAGACAGCTACTAGGCCAAACAGGCAGGGTCGGCAGGACTCCTAGGGTCAAGGTCATGGTAACCGATTATGGTGGACGGATTTCTGAGAATTTATCGGTAATAAAGTGCGAACTGTTTACTTCCAAAAAGGATGTGGTACCATTTTTGTATAATGCAATATATGTTTTCTGAATACGCGGTCACTATGAGAGCACCCCTCATCTGTTGCACCACGTGGCCCTGCTGGCAAATCTCTCTCGTTTGCAGAAACATCTCATGAGGTTCTCTGCTGTGGCTAACAGACGACGCAAAGGAATTCCCTGAAAGGTGCAAAGAGGGCTTTTAAACCTAACCTCTCACAAAAGCGCCACCCTCTTGCTAAATAGCTTTTTCGGACATTACCTAAAGCTCCTGGCCATGGAGAACGAGCCAGCGCCAGAGGGCCAGAACATAATTAACACATGAAAATGGGCACAGACACAGTACTTGCTGATATTGTAACATCTCTAAGCTCTGTCAAGTGCAAATGTGGGCTATTTGCCCTATGGGAAAGCAAGGATCATAGCTCAGTGGGTCACAGCACCACCAGCCTAGACATATCACAGGCTTTATATTTTACTGAGGGTGTGGGGGCTCTGAGTCTGCTGCTGCCACAGTCGGTATATTAATTTATTTATTGGGCATTTATAATGTGCCTCTAGGGCAAAAGGTGTTTCAAGGAGCCACAAGACCAAAGGGTGGTGGGGGGCAGGGATGAAGAAGCACAAACATTTTCCTTCTAGGCCTTGTGACATTTTGGATTGTGCAAGTGCAGTAACAGGAAGTGTAGGGGAGGGAGGGAGTAGTGCCGGTCAGGGCAGAATACTCTAATTCTAAGGTGTGAAGGGAACAGTGAAGAGCATGAAAGTGCTGAGGGGGCGGGGTCAGAGGGGGCGAAGGACCCCTGGGCTAGGGGAGTGCTAAAGGGAGGCCAGGTGGACAAGTGCCAGGCTAGTACAAGGAGTAGGAGTTTCGTAAGGCAAGTGCAGGTTTGGGGGGGTCTTAGGGGAGAACAAAGCGCTTGGGTACCCTGGATGACTCAGAAGGAACCAGGCAGCCAGTCAAATGAGGCAGGGGAGGGGGAGAGGGAAGGAAGAAGTGGAAAGAAGGGTCTTGAGAAGCTTCCAGAAATTAAGGAGATCCGGCTCAACCCTGAGAGGGGCAGGGAGGCCTTTCCAGGGGTAGAGTTCTGCAGAAGAGAAATATCTACCTCCCACTCTCTGTTTGGAAAGGTGTCTGACCTGCAGAGAGTTGGAGCTAGAAGACCGAAGGGCTCTAGCAGAGAGGTATTTAGGGGGAGAGGGAGTAGGAGGTAGTGGGGCCCCAGGCCCCAGAAAGGCTTGTGGATGATGCAGAGGGTCTTGAACCTGATCCTCACAGCAACCTGGAGCCAGTGGAGAGATTTTAGGGCTGGAGAGATGCAGTCCCTGAGCTTGAAGCCAAGGATAAGTCTTGCATCCCTGTTCTGGATTAGTTGAAGGGGCAGAGGGAGGATTTAGGCAGATTGAGGAAGAGGCTGTTGCTGTAGTCCAGCCTGGAGAGGACCAGTATGATGGAGGAAGAGACAAGTGGGGCGACACCACTGCCACAGTTGCATTCCAGGGTGTTTGTTTCTCAGGAATTGGCCTGTTCCAGCAACAAGTAGATTCATTTCAAAGAATTAAGATGATTCTATTAATAAACTCACAATTAAAGAGTGTTGCTTAGTTGATGGTTGTCTTTATGTTAATACAGTTCTCAGATGCCACCAAACCCGCCTATTCGCTGACTGGCAATGCTTTCTGGAGTTATGAGAGTTCTCTGATTTTGTGTCGATCCTTGGGAACTGGGACCCGATTATCTTACATTCATAGTCTCCCACCTCCTGAGTCCCCAGACTTATTATTTTATTTTATGATGTTTTATATAGTGCCAACTCACAGCAGAAATTGCTTCACAGCGCAAAGGAGAAAGGAAAACAGGGTAGTGCAATCCAGTCACCCCCACAGAGGAGGGTTATTTCTTATTTGAGAGCAAACATATTGGACAATTTACAAACAAGAATAAAAACACTGCTGGTGCATCATAGTGGGCTAGATTGAAGCTTTGGGGTTCCTGAAGAAGGTGATCTTGAGCCTAATCAAGGGTGGTGTACAGGTGACTCAAGTAAGGGCTCAATGTAGGTTGGCAGGGTAGCAGCGGGATTTTGCTGTAGCTGTTTGGGAAGGCTGCCTTGAAGAAGGTTAGTTTCAGGGCACATTTGAATCTCTTAGAGTTGAATTTGGATCTAACGGACATTGGAGGTTTTCTCCATTGTTTGGGAGTGAATATGACAAAGGTTGTACCCCATGTAATGGTGGACTGGCCTACAGGGAACCCAGAGATTTCCCAGTAGGCCTCAACACCGTGGGCCTCTTTTGTGTGAGGGCCCTTGCTTTCTGCTCCTCTTACCCTCACCCCTGTGAACATGCAGACCCCTGTCCTAGAAGTTATAATGAAGTAGAGTGATGGCATTGCTGGATATATGCGGCTGTGGGGAGGGTGATGAAACTAGCGGGGAGGGTACAGGAGCCTTTCTACATGAATCAGTTATTTCCCGTGGTGAGGTCTTTGCCACGCCGATAGGTTACTGGCCCTAGTATTTTTTTATTTTTCCTTAAATTCCAGTGGACGCTGTTTAGAGTTTAACTGAAGGAAAGGCTTGTACTTGATCATTAAAACTGGGCATGCGTGCCCAGAAATTGTTGAGTTTAGGACTTTTCAAAAAGCTCGAGATTACCGGGGTGAAGGTCACCAGCCCACCATTTTGTTGACTGAACATGTTTAAACTAGTAAAGACAATGAGCTCCACATTGGGGACAGGAAGTACGTCAGGGGCGGAGGGCGAAACGGAAGTTGCCAGATCCATCATCGTGACCCGGAAGTCCATTGCCACCTGATACTGGAGGACCATGGACATAGAAAATTGACTTTCGTGACAATACAATGGGTTCTTTTGTAATGTGGGAGGCTGGAGTTGCATGCTGGAAGGCGTAGATAGGTTTCTTCGAACAAATGGGGTCAGGCGTTTTGAAGGGTACAAGAGGAGCAGAACTGGGGTGTGGAGTGGGTTTGTTTGGTGTCGGGTTAGGTCCGTTTTCTTGCATAAAAGCGCTGTTCATCTAAAGAGAATTAAAACTGCTGTTTCTTCTGCTATGTTAACACCCCTTCCTCCCATATCCCCTCATCCCCCACATTATTCTACAGCAAAGCATGTGTCATAAAACTTCCCATATATTATTGCTCACTCTTAAGAAGTGCTTTTTTTCCCGTGCTTTACCACTGTTTAATCCCTATACGGTGGCAAACTGGATTTAAAAAAATCACTTTTTGGTCCCATTTTCTCCCAAATGTTTTTGGCGGAGGACCCCCTAAACTCTTCTTAGAGGGGTAGGGTTTGCTGGCTATATGTGATATGATATGATATGGCATTGATAACGCGCCTGTACACAAGTGATTGCAAAGTGCAAAATGGGGACACTTTAAAAAACATTTCCAGGCAGTTAACCCCTGCCCCACCTCTTATCCTTTT
This sequence comes from Ambystoma mexicanum, assembly GCF_040938575.1. Lineage (NCBI taxonomy): Eukaryota > Metazoa > Chordata > Amphibia > Caudata > Ambystomatidae > Ambystoma > Ambystoma mexicanum. Next base: position 1,111,283,757 of record NC_090941.1, read on the forward strand.
GTACTTGCAGTAGTTGAAGAGGTTTTTAACCGGATGACTTGAGGTTCCTGACTGGTGACGGTGGAGGTCCGCCGAGCTATGATCCACGCGGGCTCCCGGTCGTGGAGAACTCAGTGTGCCAGGCATAGTATTTTCAGGCGAACTCTGGACCAAAATGGGCACAAGTGTAGTGATTTGACTGCAAGCATGATGGGGTCCCACATGTTAAGACCTCACTGGTGGTTTGTTTTTGGATGAGTCTGAGTTGCAGTTTAGTCCAACTAAGGTAGATGGAAGTGCCACAGGTGAGATTGGATAGGGCTGGGGCTCGGGTCAGCTGGTCTTGACTACCCAACTGCAAGCCACAGCAGGCCTCAGTATATTTTATTTATACATATATATATATATATATATATATCTTTTTTTAAATAATGCGGTTAATACCCAAAGGTTTCTCAGCGCAGACCCGGGGATTGAACCTGTGTTGCTCCACTTTGTCCTGCTTGCAAGGCGAGTGCATTGCCCCCGAGCTATCCTCCCTCCCCAGTACATTTCTCAGAGTTCTGGCTCCCCCGTTCTGCATTGTATCGTGCTCCATTTGGGTTTTGTTGGCTTCAAGCCTATTTAGGGAGTAACAGAGCGCAGTATGGATTGAAGTCACTGCTATAGTTGGGAGGTTTCAGGGAGATCCTGGTGGCAGCTGAAGGTTGGACAGGGAGGTTCTCAAGCAGGGTTTGGGCTGCGGGAAGGAGGGAGGTAGCTAGCTGTTGACGGGTGGATTTCTCTCTGTTGGATGAGGAACTCTTTGATTTTTGCGGTCTTCAGTTTCTTACAGAGCTATAAGGGTTTTACGTAGAGTCCGGTAGTTCTTTATGTTTCTACCGAGATCTTTTTTAACGTGGTCATTTTGGTTATGCACTTATGTTTAAGTAATAATGGGGGGGTCATCCTCATCCTCCCACTCACTACCCTACGCCCCCACCTTCCCTTCCGACCTGGACATCACTCCCCTATAGATTCCTGGACAGGTGTGAAAGAGGCACAGGTCCGTGACGCAGCCAGAGGAACTCTAGCTAGACTGGTGTGGCCTGGTGATCACCTTTCTGGCTGCAAGCAGTGGCAGGTAGGGTTTTGAGAAAGAGAGTTGAGACCAATCGGCCTGGCTTTTCTACGCCACGTGGACCCCGAAGGAGGAACATGTATGATGACGTGTAGGAACTTTGCTCTGGACCAGAGTGGGTCTGCGAATATTTCTAGCTACATCTGAGAGCCAAATGTGGACCTGTGTTTGTTTTGTCTTCTTACCACCCTCGTCATCCTGACTCCAGCGCTCCTGGGGTCAGCCTTCCCACCACAGTGCATGCTGGACTCCCTTACCCTAGGCCGCTTGAGGTCACGGTTCTCGTTAGTGCCCCGCGCTACACCCTGAGTCCTCCACTCCCGGTGGGGTCCAGGGCGCCTCCTCCGCCCAGTCTTTGCGGGGTCGCCCACTGTCCTGCAGAATCATCAGACCGTGCTCCCGGGTCACGCCAGGCTGAGGAGACCTTGCGAGGTCCTCTGAGGGCCGCCAGCCTCCAAGCCCGAGTAGTAAACACACAAAGCCTGCTCTCGTCCCGAATCCTTTGCTGCTTTTGGACCCCTTTCAGCTTGAAAAGGAATGAAACACATTTCATTGCCACGGGATTTCAAATTCAATTTACAGAACAAATAAATTAGAACATTGTTACGGACTCCGGTGGAATTTCTGCTGAACCGGGAACAAAGAGCCGCAGGGCTGTTTACTACACAAGAAAAGCTACGAGTGACGGAAAAAACAACGTGGAAACGAAAACACAACCGTCACATGGAATTCGTTATTCTGAGGAGGGGGGGTTCGGGCCCTGCTTCCGCCCCCGCTCAAGTCTCTCTGATTTGGGATGAAAAAAAATGGGCAGATTAAATCACTTGTGTTGAAAGTCGAGGCCGGTCATAACAAACACGACAGCTTGTTAGGAACAAGGAGGGGTTGGATTTCAGCAGCCGCTATGGCTCATATTTTCCGATGAATATTTCCGCGTGCATGTGGCTTCGCTCCGACTGTTCGCAAGGCCCCGGCATTTTCTGTATCCACGGGGCCTCGTCGCTTTTGCTCCATGTACACACCCTCCTCTGCTTCTGCCCCGTGTTAAAACCTCCCATGTAAAGGTTGCCCCAGGATTCTCCAGCTAAAACAGTCTAGGCCAGTGGTCTTCAAACTTTTTTGTCATGGTCCACTCCTCGGTGAGCAAAATTTGTGCAGGCCGGGCCCCCCCAAAAAATACTAAATGGAGAGTATGTACAAATGACTATGAAATATTGCGTGCCGTCACCGCACCCTACTCCCAGCATAGTCCCTGGGCTCCCCCACCTGCTCCCATCACAGTCGCTGGGCTCCCCCACCTGCCCCCATCACAGTCCCTGGGCTCCCCCACCTGCTCCCATCACAGTCGCTGGGCTCCCTCATCCCACTCCTACCTAATCCCTGGACTCTCCCCATCACAGTCCCTGGGCTCCCCCACCTGCCCCCATCACAGTCGCTGGGCTCCCTCATCCCACTCCTACCTAATCCCTGGACTCTCCCCATCACAGACCCTGGGCTCCCCCACGCTGCTCCCTCCACTATCCCAGTGCTCCCACCCACTCTGCCCCCATCACAGTCCCTGGGCTCCACACCTGCTCCCATCACAGTCGCTGGGCTCCCTCATCCCACTCCTACCTAATCCCTGGACTCTCCCCATCACAGACCCTGGGCTCCCCCACGCTGCTCCCTCCACTATCCCAGTGCTCCCACCCACTCTGCCCCCATCACAGTCCCTGGGCTCCCCCACCTGCACCCATCACAGTCGCTGGGCTCCCTCATCCCACTCCTACCTAATCCCTGGACTCTCCCCATCACAGACCCTGGGCTCCCCCACGCTGCTCCCTCCACTATCCCAGTGCTCCCACCCACTCTGCCCCCATCACAGTCCCTGGGCTCCCCCACCTGCACCCATCACAGTCGCTGGGCTCCCTCATCCCACTCCTACCTAATCCCTGGACTCTCCCCATCACAGTCCATGGGCTCCCCCACGCTGCTCCCTCCACTATCCCAGTGCTCCCACCCACTCTGCCCCCATCACAGTCCCTGGGCTCCCCCACCTGCACCCATCACAGTCGCTGGGCTCCCTCATCCCACTCCTACCTAATCCCTGGACTCTCCCCATCACAGACCCTGGGCTCCCCCACGCTGCTCCCTCCACTATCCCAGTGCTCCCACCCACTCTGCCCCCACCACAGTCCCTGGGCTCCCCACCTGCTCCCATCACAGTCGCTGGGCTCCCTCATCCCACTCCTACCTAATCCCTGGACTCTCCCCATCACAGACCCTGGGCTCCCCCACGCTGCTCCCTCCACTATCCCAGTGCTCCCACCCACTCTGCCCCCATCACAGTCCCTGGGCTCCCCCACCTGCTCCCATCACAGTCGCTGGGCTCCCTCATCCCACTCCTACCTAATCCCTGGACTCTCCCCATCACAGACCCTGGGCTCCCCCACGCTGCTCCCTCCACTATCCCAGTGCTCCCACCCACTCTGCCCCCATCACAGTCCCTGGGCTCCCCACCTGCTCCCATCACAGTCGCTGGGCTCCCTCATCCCACTCCTACCTAATCCCTGGACTCTCCCCATCACAGACCCTGGGCTCCCCCACGCTGCTCCCTCCACTATCCCAGTGCTCCCACCCACTCTGCCCCCATCACAGTCCCTGGGCTCCCCACCTGCTCCCATCACAGTTGCTGGGCTCCCTCATCCCACTCCTACCTAATCCCTGGACTCTCCCCATCACAGACCCTGGGCTCCCCCACGCTGCTCCCTCCACTATCCCAGTGCTCCCACCCACTCTGCCCCCATCACAGTCCCTGGGCTCCCCACCTGCACCCATCACAGTCGCTGGGCTCCCTCATCCCACTCCTACCTAATCCCTGGACTCTCCCCATCACAGTCCCTGGGCTCCCCCACGCTGCTCCCTCCACTATCCCAGTGCTCCCACCCACTCTGCCCCCATCACAGTCCCTGGGCTCCCCCACCTGCACCCATCACAGTCGCTGGGCTCCCTCATCCCACTCCTACCTAATCCCTGGACTCTCCCCATCACAGACCCTGGGCTCCCCCACGCTGCTCCCTCCACTATCCCAGTGCTCCCACCCACTCTGCCCCCATCACAGTCCCTGGGCTCCCCACCTGCTCCCATCACAGTCGCTGGGCTCCCTCATCCCACTCCTACCTAATCCCTGGACTCTCCCCATCACAGACCCTGGGCTCCCCCACGCTGCTCCCTCCACTATCCCAGTGCTCCCACCCACTCTGCCCCCATCACAGTCCCTGGGCTCCCCACCTGCTCCCATCACAGTCGCTGGGCTCCCTCATCCCACTCCTACCTAATCCCTGGACTCTCCCCATCACAGACCCTGGGCTCCCCCACGCTGCTCCCTCCACTATCCCAGTGCTCCCACCCACTCTGCCCCCATCACAGTCCCTGGGCTCCCCACCTGCACCCATCACAGTCGCTGGGCTCCCTCATCCCACTCCTACCTAATCCCTGGACTCTCCCCATCACAGTCCCTGGGCTCCCCCACGGTGCTCCCTCCACTATCCCAGTGCTCCCACCCACTCTGCCCCCACCACAGTCCCTGGGCTCCCCACCTGCTCCCATCACAGTCGCTGGGCTCCCTCATCCCACTCCTACCTAATCCCTGGACTCTCCCCATCACAGACCCTGGGCTCCCCCACGCTGCTCCCTCCACTATCCCAGTGCTCCCACCCACTCTGCCCCCATCACAGTCCCTGGGCTCCCCACCTGCTCCCATCACAGTCGCTGGGCTCCCTCATCCCACTCCTACCTAATCCCTGGACTCTCCCCATCACAGACCCTGGGCTCCCCCACGCTGCTCCCTCCACTATCCCAGTGCTCCCACCCACTCTGCCCCCACCACAGTCCCTGGGATCCCCCCACCCCGTTCACAACACAGTCCGAGGGCCAGTGGGATCTGGTGAGTTTTTTAAGTGGCGGGGCATAAATATTTCCCACAAAAATGGCATAGCGACCGAGCGCAGCGAGGCAGCCCGCACCAATCGGCGCCACTTTCCTGGCCAATTTTGGCCAATGTGGGCCAGTTTGATGAGTTACTTCAGTATGCATCTAGTAGTTTTGACCAGTGTTGCTAAATAAATATTTGTTAAATATCACAGTTTTCTTACATTTTACCAAAAAAAAAAACCTTTGGGTACTATGCAAACAGTCTGTGACTAAAGGAACGAATATCCATTTGCAACAGCTTGAAGACCTCTGGTCTAGGCCTTCAGTAGGCCTAGAGAGCCCTCCATTGATATATAACTGCAACGGTCCCTCCAGGACTTTGCATTTTCAGCAATAATGCTGCATTCCGAGGGCCATTATCAGGTAGTAAATGCCCTTGACCCAAGTTAAAAGGCCTGAGAGAGGCGAGCAGAGAGGGCATTATCATTCTTTCAACATTCAACTCAACATGCAGTTTAAAACAAGGAAAAGCAAAGGAGAAACTTTGGAATGTTAGGGCACGACACTTAGACGAGCCAATATCGCCCTCTGCTAATGCATTCCCTGCAGTTCAATTGGCGACTTTCCAATGTTCTAATTCAGCTATAAACCCTGATGAACGGCTGTCTTAGCGGGTCAGGCAATGCCCCGGGGCCGAGTTTCAGACTCGAGCAAAGCGAGGGCCTTGACTGCATCCCCGGGGCATTACCAGACCCGGTAATGTCCCCGCCCCAAGTGGCTCTATTGCTATTAGCATCCCACAAAGCCTTTCCAATATGCTAATATATTTTTGGAGCTAAGAAATGGTGTGTTTGTCATTTCTCAATTTAAAAAACCTGCAAAACATGATGGCCACCATGGAGAAGGGAACTACACAGAGTCCCTTCTCCCTTTTCATGGCAGCCATTGCTGCGGCAGGGGAAGTGAGGGGAACACTAGGTGTTCCCCATGCTGACAAATGATGAGGAAGCTGCAGGGAACTCGGGAGGAGTTGAAGGGGAGGGTGCGGGTGAGGAATGTGGAAATTGGGGTTGGAGGAAGGGAGTGTGGGGGGATCACTTACCTGCTGTCTCGGTGACAGGGAAAATGGCGGCCTCCCACTTCTGAGGAGGCTCGAGCGTGTGCTTTACCATAAGGTAAAGCCCCTGTTCCAAGCTTCCTGATTGGCTGGGACACTCCCTGCCCCCACCGCCGGGGTGCTAATTAAGTTTTATATACCCGATTGGAGGTCCGTAACAGATATTAGTACCCGGCGAGGTGGCAATCAGAATGAAACAACCATTCTGATTGGCCCTCACGAGGTATTACCCGGCCAGGAATCTCTCGGCCGGGATTCCACAGCCATTGTACCCAGCGGGGGGCGTGGCAGCCCCTCAGCAATGAGGAGGCTTGAAGCAGGGCCATCCCCGCTCCGAGCCTCCCCACGGCTAAGAGGCTGCTTTCGCTCTCCGCCGGGGACTCAGGTAAGGCTTTTCTGCCTCCTTTGTCCCCGGCGGGGGATGATGGCAGCCTCCAGCTGTGTGGAGGCTCGGAGCGGGGCCATCCACCGGGGATACAGGTATGTTTTTTTTTTCTTTTTCTTTATTTTTTTCCCCTCCCTTCTTCCCTCCCAACCCCACTTACCTTCTTCTCCTTTTTTTTCGGGAGCCGACGCGCTAGCATCACTTCTGTTTCCAGCACGTCCGCTCCCGATGACTGCCATGGACTCCGTTTTCCCTTTCCCGGTGGCCATTTTCTTGGACGTTTCAGGACAGAAAAAAATGCTTTTAGTGCCTCGGTCACGCAAATCTTGCAGGCCGGGGTACTAAAAGCAATATGACCCTCGTGGCGGGGGCATTACCGAATCAGGTAATGCCCCAGGGTCTTCGTTAAGGCCCTCGCTTTGCTCAGGCCTATAACTATGGGCCCTGGGGCATTACCTGAATTGGTAATGCCCCCGCCGCTTGGGTCATATTGCTTAATTGTGGGTCCTGATGACTGAGTTAAAGGCCAGAGAGCAGCACGGGTGTTTAATGAGCTTTATGAGCCCACAATCCCCGGTATTGCCTGAGGGTGGCTTTATAAAGCTCTTGAGAATTTGAAGCATATGTTAGCTTATAGAAGTGATTAGTACATAGATGGGTCTAGGTGGATGCAGGTAAGTGGTTACCACTACACCCTCACCGACGGTAGCCTTGCAATGCAATGTTCCAGACAGCCTGCGGGCTCTACAAATCAGCCTGCGGGCTGTACTGGCTAGTATTGCCCGCAGAGTGAACATTCCATGGGCCATAATATGAGATGAAAGACAAATCTACGGTCCCCAAATTCAAAGGGGAACCAGATCATTTATTGGGTAATGGGTTATTTATAACGCGCTTAATACCCAGAGGTTTCTAAGTGCGGACCCGGGGATCGTTATAAGCACACGTACACTTTTAAGTAGAAAGGCTGCTTTACACAACCAAGGACACAATACTGATTTGGTAGTGGTCCTATGTACGTGGCACAGGCTTCAAACATTCTAAACTTGTTATTTTTCTGCCCCTCCCCACTTTGATCAAACTAGCATCAGTGCTGACGCATGAACTTTACCTTTCAAGTTTTTAAACGTTAAGCACTCTGCAACACGCAGTACTATACTGCAGTGATGATAGTTGATAAAGTGGCCATTTGGCCTGGCGAACAGATTAATATGTACGATTTAGTACAATTTGAATTACTGATAAGGGAGAGTAAAATATGTCTCAAAATCAACAGACTTAAATATTTGAAAATCATGTAGGAATGCCTGTATAGATCGCTTTAGTTACACAGGTCCAAGATGGCCGCGATCTTTTATACATTTGAAATGGACATGAGTCACATTAGTCACGTGATGTAGAACTTAAGCACCTCCCTAAAACAGTATAAATGGAAAACGGTTCGCATTTAACAAATTATACACTTCGCCTGAGGAAGTCCCTGTATAGGGGTGGAACGCGTGGTGCACAGATGAGTGATTTTTTTTCATCTGTAATCAACTTTGTAAGTCCACGCTGGCTAGACTTTGACTATGAATTGTTTTTATATGGCAGAACAACAGCTGGATAAATATATATATATATATATATATATATATATATATATTTTTTTTTTTTCTTTTTAGTCACTCTGCCTTCATAAAGAAAATATTTCTGTTTGTAACAGAAATAATTTCTTTATGAAGGCAGAGTGACTACAAAAATAAACTATTTTATTTTAAGTCTGAGGGCTCCCCCAACCCCATGACGTGGAAGCCGCAGAGGCTGGAGGCATCCATGTCATTTGGTGGGGGCGCTCTATGACTACAAAAAGAAATTGTCTCTTTTTGAAGTCACTCTGCCTTCATAAAGAAATAATTTCCATTATGGTTCGGTCCTTAACGGATATAATTTCTTAATGAAGTCAGAGTGACTTCAAAAAGAAACAAGTAATAGAGCTCCCCTCAACCCCATGACGTTAGCATGTGTGAGTGTATAGTGAAATGGTGCACCCTTAAATATATAGTTGGTTGCCTGTGTGAGTGTATGGTGAAAGGGTGCACACTTAAATGAATAAGTGGCTGCATGTGTGAGTGTATAGTGAAAGAGTGCACACTTAAATGTATGGGTGGTGGCTGCCTGGGTGTGGCTGAATGATGAAAGGTTGCACACTCAAAAGTACGGTTGGCGGCCTGGGTGTGCCGGTATGGTGAAAGGCTGCACACTTAAATCTATGGGTGGCTGCCTGGGTGTGCCTATATGCTGAAAGGGTGCACACTTAAATGTATGGGGGGCTGGATGTGCGTGTGTGTGTATGGTGAATGATGTGTGCTTATGTTCAGGGGCGCAACGAAACCTATATTTCAGGGTGGGACACTAACCCTTCAAATTTTGTGTGAGGTGCTAACATCACATGCGGTGGGGGAGGGGCACCTTATTTGTGTGGGGGCATCTAACTTCTGTATGCATTCTAATGAGACTATTCTAGTGCAGCTTCAATGTTGTAAGCAGTTAACTCTCTCCTTTAAGTCTGAAAGCACCCACTTATGGACTGCTGTGAGAATAAGTGTTCTCCTGTCCCCTGTCTACCCTTCCAATCACTTCCCTGGCATGCAAGTACTAAACCCATATCAAGATTTCAATTGCCTAAAAACGTATGCATTTGAATGCAGGCACTTACAGTGAAATGCTTTACGTTAGTAATTGCCGGACCTTTGTTAACAGCGAAACCCAGGTGACGTTTAACATCTGTGTCCTGTTCTGTCAGGCAACGGCTCTGTAGGTCAGCCAGGTCGAGTCAACATAGCCCAAAATTTCAGGGGGCCTGGAGGTCTAAAGCCCAGTCAGTTCAATGGTGTTGCACCACTACTTGTTTTTCATCCCTTGGTTACTTTCCTTGGTTACCTATTGGTAATCTTCATTACTCATAGCCCTTTTCTTCCTTGTCCCAGTACTTGTGTATGAGGCACTTTGCCTCATACACAAGTATTGGGATGAGGTAGAGGGACATGGAGATAATGCCTGTTTTAGTTACCTGTAATCTCCATTACTTCTAGTCCCACTCTTCCTCATCCCAGTACTTGTCTATGATGCAAGGAGCCTCATACATAAGCACGGGGACAAGGAAAGGGCACATAAAAGTAATTCTATGCCGAGAAGCTGATTTTGGGGGTTGGGGCAGGGGGTGGGAGGGAGAGGGGATGTGTGAGGGGTGGGGTGGGACAGAGATTGTGTGATAATGGTAGTAATGGTCATCCATGTCCAGGCTAAGCAGACATGATATGTGGTATTAGTGGCTAGAGAGGCATTTCGGTGCAGCCAGAATAGGCATTTCTTAGTTTAGCTTGACATTTTCTTTTTAACTGGGTATCTCTGATAAAGCAGTCCTGCTAAGTGTAATTACCTGGCTTGACTGGCATTTGTGTGCTGCCAGTCTAGCCATTTCTTACTGTGGCATTGTATATGTTTCTGGGCATCTGTAATAAAATAACCATGATAAGTGTTATTGCTTCAACTGGAATTTTAGTGCAACCAGTCTTGGTATGTCTAAATGTGGCCCGGGATGCTTAAGTGTAATATGTTACTACGTGTCTAGACTGGTCTACATTGTGACGCCCATTGGACATGCTTTAATTATGGCATGGCATTTGTAATAGTAAAGCATTATATTAATTAAAGCATTAAGGTTCCTGTGCACTGTTGGTGACTTGCATGCATTGGATTTTTAGATTGGTGTTACCCTAAAAAACAATTGCAATCGATCTGGCCTTTTAGCCAATTTCTCTCAGAAAGTGTTCTGTATAATGCATTAAAACAAATATTTATATATTTCTCCTAGTGCAGTGTGCGGCATACCCCTGCACCAGCATGCTCATGGGTATTGCGCAAGCATGTCGTCTAGGTCGGCCCAGAGTGTGGCGTGACTCGTGACTTGTTGACAAAATGGGGGGACCCCCAGCATGGCTCGGAGGGGAGCCCCCAAATTTTGTGTTACACCGTGTTGCATAGTTTACATAATGTGTAATTTGTGTAGTTATGAATTCTTTACCCACTCCTCCAATATTTGAAAAATGTGTTGAAAACGTTCTCAATTCAACAATCTTTAAATCTTTATACTTCTGTATTTGTTCATTCTGTTGACTCATGTTTACATCAAAAACATTGTATGTAATGTGTTCGAACACATTGGTCTTCAGCCTGTGGGCTTTAAATATACGAGTAAAGTGTGGAAAATAAATATACAGAATGGAAAGCAAACTAAATAGTCCATACTTTATTAGCAACCCCACCAGTCAGGTTGCTCCAAAGCCGGCCTGAATCTCACGATCCATGCCGGCGTTTAGCAGTTGACGCACCCAGCGGCCATTTTCCCTCCTGCTCCATCCCTCTTCTCGCCATTCCCCTGCCCAATCCGCATTTACCTGATTTGCGGGTGCCATGCAGACCCGCGCCTCACCTCCCCACCCACCATGAAAATGGAAGTGTGGCTCTGCAAGAAGCACTGCCCCCAAGTTCCACGGTGGCCATCTTAGGTGAGGGTAGAATTGGCAGGAACAATGGGTTGCGCGCTTGCTGTGACCGGTTGATCCTGACCAATGTATTGCTGTTCGTACCCCGAGGGTTAGCCACGGGTGCTAATTAAGCAGTAAACACCCGTTCTGGTGGCCTCACCGGGTGGTAACGGGTCGCTTGGGTCTATGACTAGGGCCCGGGCCATCACCACGAGGTGTAGCCATCAGAACAGCTGCTTTTGCTTAATTCCATATCAATATCATTTATTTTATTCTGCTCTCTTTCAATGTTCTTTTACAAAGCCTCAAAGTCTCAGCCCACCGGTTTCTCTGCCAACAGCTACTGCTGTGTGTATGCGCTCTCGCGGTGCTAATTAAAAGGGGATGTCTGAGAGCTTCCTTGCGCCAAAATCCCACCCCGGACTGTGGTTCCAGAAGCCACATGTTTCACTGAAGCCTCGCAATTGATATTGCATTGCATGTCTCGGGAGGATAGCTCAAGGGCAACGTGCTCGCCTGGGAAGCAAGATGACATGGAGCAACACAGGTTCGATCCCTGGGTCCGCACTTAGAAACCTCTGGGTATTAAGCGCGTTACAAATCACCTCTCATATCATATCATGTGCAGGGGTCAAGCTCAGCTGACGTCATATGATCAATAAGAGTCTGCCGCATTCATTTTCAAGGAATTCTGAGGGGTCACATGTGAAATATACTGGGGTGGTCATAATGGTCGTCTCGGTGGTCCATGCATTACATGGAAGCCGCATGATGGGTGGTGAATAAAGGGCCAGCGCTCCACTTCTTCTAAAGTTTTCCAGCTGTCCGTATGCTGCCCCGGTCTGCACAAGTGGAGTAACCTCTCTGGTCCCCAGCGACACCGCAATCGGTGTGATGGGAGAGGGATCTGCCCCGCCTCCACCTGTCCCGGGAGGATAGCTCAGCGGCAACATGCTCACCTTGGAAACAAGATGACACGAAGCAACACAGGTTCGATCCCCGGGTCCACGCTTAGAAACCTCTGGGTATTTAAGCACATTATAAATACTCAACTAAGACGATTACGCAACTAAAAAAACAATTCCTGTAACAGCGCCTCGATGCCTGCGAGCTGTGTGAGCGCTTTAAAAATGCAAAAATTAAAGTAATAATTAAGACTCACAGGATGTGGGGCCCTAAAATGGCATCAATCGGAATCATTCAGAAGCTCACGGTTTCACCTACCAGCACCCTGATCCCCAACCCACATAGTAGCAGACTGGTTGAGAGAGATGGCAATGTTTTCCGGCTTGGGCACTCATTATGTGGCCTTCCAGATGTTTTGGACTTCAACACCCATGATCCCTAGCCAGCCTGGTTAACGATCATGGGAGTTGCAGTCTAAAATATCGGGAGTGCCACATAATGAGTAACCATGGCTTAGGGTGTCAGGTTCTGGTACTGGAGTGCACTGACTAATGCAGCGGCAGCAGTAGGACCGCAGTGCAGAGGCGGGCATTTGCAAGACTTGTTTTATGGTCTTTGCATCGAATTGTTTCCATTGAGGCACATTTCCATTGATTTTTTTTGCATCGAAAAATTTGCATCAAATGCTTTTTTTTTCTTTTTTTGGGGGGGGTTTCCCCACCCAACCCCCTGTTTTCTAACCCTTTAAAATCAACTACAACAAAAATTAACCCTTTACCGCCCAAAAACATGCATTCGATACATATTTTTTGGATGCAAATTCATTCGATGCAAAGTCCAGATAGCGCAAGACCTGTGTGCCAGGTGCTCTGACTTCCCCAAGTTCGGATCTGGTTGCCAGAAGTAGCCTGGATGGACTTCCAGCTGGGCCAGCCCCAGGGATCCCAGAACATGGGGTGCTAGCCTTATCCCAATCCATCCACAGAAACTCTGGGATGCCTGTGGCTCGGAGCCCATAAAAGGGTTGTGATTGGCTAATCCCTACAGCACCCTCCCTCAGAGTTCTTCTGCCTTCCACGCCAACTCCTTGCAGTATTGTGGGATATAAGTGGCAAGGCCCCATTGGAGGAAGGTTACATTCGGTCTGGTTGTCATGGTGTGTTTTACTGTGGACCATTGGGGCAATTTATGCAATACACTAACGTGGCTGAAATTAGACTTTCAGTCGTGAGAGTGATCTGAGTGAGATTTGCAAACTCACCATAACCCTCAATCGTGAGGCAAAAGTGTAACAGAGAAAGCATAAGATCTAGATTGAAGGTTGAAATGAACAAAATCTGCATCTTGGCCCTGGAAAAGGGGACCCCCCACTGGGTGGATTGAGGAGTTTATAGAGAAAGTGTTACCTCCATTGCTGCCCCAGGTTAAGCCCTGGCATCACCTTCTGATTCTGGGCATGGAAGAGGGGACATAAACTGGGAGGATTGATATTGATATTGATAAAGAATTTCTATTGCGCTCATACACAAGTGTTTCAGAGCGCGACAAGGCAAGGGAGGGGAACAGGGGAGAACAAAACAGCAATCTTACTAGGCCCAGTGACATTGAGAACATGCAAGTGCATGGGAGAGGGGGAGGGGAAAGTACATGGAAGGGGGGAGAAGTGGAAAGTGCGAAGCAAAGGAGAAACAGATAAATAATAAATAAATAAATAAATAGGTAACAAACAGTGGTAATACAGCCAGCAATTTCCAAGTACTAGGTTTAAGGCATCAGACAGGGTAGGTTTGACAAGTGCAGGAAGAAAAAGGGGGGCTATATGGGTACAGATACAGGCAGTGCGGGAGGGTGGCAGGGTGAGCAGCTACCTGGGCCTGGAGGACAGAGGGTGGCTAGGTGCACGGTGCCAAGAGAGAACAGATCAGCAGGGGAGAGGGGGAGCGAAGGCAGAAGAAAAGAGGAAGGTCTTGCGGTGCTTCCAGAACCGGAGATGGAGCTCCTCAAGCTTTTAGAGTGGCAGGGAGGCTGTTCCAGAGGAAGGCCCCAGCTGAAGACAGATCTACCCCCAGTTTGTTTCTTTGAAAAACGACTGACGCTGAGGGAGTTAGAGGTAGAGGAGCGAAGAGCTCGAGAGGGGAGGTATTTGCGGAGGTATAGCTGAAGGTATTTTGGACCCAGGCCCCAGAAAGCCTTGTGGACAATGCAGAGGGTTTTGAATTAATTCTTGCATCCACTGGGAGACAATGGAGAGATTTCAGAGCTGGAGAGATACGATACCAGGGCTTGAGGCCAAGGACAAGTCTCGCAGTCCTGTTCTGGATTAGTTGCAGAGAGCGGCGAGTAGAGGCAGGTAATTTTAGAAAGAGGCTGTTACAATAGTCCAAGCTATAGAGAACCATAGCTTTGGATACCATGAGGTTGTGCGGGAAGGAGAGGAAAGGCAGATTGCTGTAGGAAATGTGACCTTTTAGAGACCACAGAGATGTGGGCGGAGAAGGAAAGGGTGGAGTCAAAGATGACCCTGAGGTTTTTAGCCTCGCAGGTGAGGGTAGGAGGGCGGCCAAGGGAAGCCGGCCAGAGAGTGAGGGGAAAGGATGGTGAAGGTGTGCCGATGAGGAGGATCTCCGTCTTGCTGGCATTTAGATAAAGATCATTAGCAGCACATCAATCTTGAAAGGCAGTTAGGCAATCAGAGATGAGAGAGGGAGAGGAGGTGGCCGAGAGCAGCCCGAAAATTAGTTGAGTGTCGTCAGCGTAGCACTGGAATTTTGAGCAGAAAATGGCAATGCAGTGGGCGAAGTTGCCAGGTATTGGTTGAAAAGCCAGTGCGAGAGGTTAGACCCCTGGGGAACACCACAGGTAGAGAGGACGATAGATGATAGGAAGGACCCGAGTTGGACCTGGGAGGTTTGATCAGAGAGGAAATAGGTCAGCCGGGCCAGAGCCTGATCAGTGATACCCAGGTTTTCACAGAGACGGTTGAGCAGGGTGGTATGGTTGACCGTGTCGAAGGCAGAAGAGAGATCGAGCAGGATGAGGACAGAGGGAATGTTAGAGTCAAGGTTGGAGAGCAGATCTTCACAGATGTTCAGGAGAGCAGTCTCCATGCTTCTGGCAGCTCTGAAGCCAGAGTGGTGGTCATGGAGACAGCCCACAGAATTGGAATGAAGGTTAAGCTGAGAGATGGCCAACTTTTCAAGGAGTTTGCCCACAAAGGGAGTAATGGTAATTGGGTGATATTAAGCTGGACAAGAAGGATCAGCTGCGGGTTTCTTGAGAAGAGGATGCACAAGGGAGTGCTTCAGAGGGGAGGGGACGAATCCTGAGGCAAAGGAGTGGTTGCAAAAATCAGCAAGGGCCAGAGTGAGGGTGTCAATGTGGTCCTTGATGGTTTTAGAGGGTTTTCTGGGGAGTGTTGCCTTCATTGCTGCCCCAGGCTAAGCCCTGGACTCACTTTCCAATTCTGGTGATGGACGAGGGGACCCCAACTGGGAGGAGTTATGAGTTTCTAGAGAAAGTGTTGCCTCCATTGCTGCTGCAGGCTAAACCCTGGCCTCACTTTCCATTTCTGGGCATGAAAGTGGGGAGAGACACTGGGAGGATTGAGGAGTTTCTGGAGAAAGCACTACCTCTACTGCTGCCCCATGCTAACCCTTGGCCTCACTTTCTGATTCTGGGCATGGAAGCGGGGACATAAACTGGGAGGATTGAGGATGTTCTGGGGAAAGTGGTGCCTCCATTGCTGCCCCAGGCTAAGCTCTGGCTTCTCTTTCCGATTGAAAGAGCCCACGGGTCACTCGGTCTTGGACAGAACCCGGGCATGCCTCCTCACCAGTGATCACTAGACTACTGAGCTATCAGAACATGGACATTATCCTGAAAGCAGCCACAGGGGCCGAGCATGGTAGGTATGAAAATGATTAACAACAGCTGCTCTGTAACTCCAGCCTCACAATCCAGGGAACCATGAGACAGTTCAACGTAGTGAAGAGGCGGGGGATGGCGGAGGGGCTATTATGTTTTCAAAGCTATTCCCAGTTCAATTCAGAGTTGAGGTGGCTCAGAAGGTGCACTTCTTTTTACCTTGGAACAACAGCAGACTTTATAAAGGTCCCATGTTATGTCTTGTGTTTCCTTGCCTTGGTCCTGCATGAATGCTGTCATGACAGAATGCCTGGTGGAGTGTATGCCTGTGGATTGTTGTGGTGTGAGTACCCCTGGAGATTCTGTGTATGTTGCTAGGAGTGAGGCTGGTCTAGAGTGGTGGATGTTCTCCCTCTATGTAACTGACCGGTACCTGTTATCCTGAACTTGTACCTTCAACTTAAGTAAGGTCTTACCTGCAAAGTGGCTCCTGGCTCATCTGTCCCAGATCAGATCCTATCACCACACCAGTGGCATGGTCCCCAAGGAGGACCGCTACTATAGAAAATGGAGACTGAGCCGCTTGACAATGATCACGATTTTGTTGCCACAGTGCTTGGCAGACACCGTGGAACAACTAATGACCAAGGGATGAATGTTATGTTGTGAAAATATTGTCGAGAATGTCCTAGAGAGCAGCGGAGGAACCCACAAAGTTATTTGCAACTAAAATCTTTATGTAGATATAAGATAATTTCGTGTGTGGGTTTGAAAGTACATCCGTGCACTTGCAACCACTTCTATTGAGACAAATTCTTACACCCCTCCACAAAACCCACCCACCCGGGGTTTTGGAATGGTAAAAGCAACAATTGGTCGGAAAAGGGTGACTCGTGCTCTGACGTTCTATTAGTTGGGAATTGTTTTCAAGATTTTTAAGTAAAATATAAAATCTTAAAAAATGTTGCATAAAATTCAATGTATTCCTGCTATGGAGAGCCGACACGTGTTTCAACCTTGGTCGGTCATTTTCAAGGCACCTCTCCTATGCAATGGTTGTTAACCTGTATTGGTCTGCCATCACTTGAAGGGTGATCAATTATAGAGAGGAAAGTAGGAGCCTTAAATGGTACGTATGCACCTTACATCCGGCACATCTTGTTAATGGTCTGTCAAGTTGCATCTATTATAAGGTAACGTAATGTTAAAAGGTAACTCGAAGCAATCCGATTGTAGCAAGAAAGTCTGCCTCAAATGGCAATGAATACGGTCCTGGGGTCGAGGGATTCGACATCGCAGCATTTTTTGCGATTTCGTGTTTTACTTAAAAATCTTTTAAACAATTCCCAATTAATAGAAAGTCAGAGCGCGAGTCACCCTTTTCCGAACAATTGTTGCTAGATATAAGATAATATGTGTTATTTATCCAAAACCCTGTGCATAGAATATGATATGATATGATAGAGCATTTATAACGCGCCTATACACAAGTGTTTCAAAGCGCGAATATTTCAACAGACAGTTGTTATGACTCAGTGGAAGTTGGTACTTATTCAGGAACCTTGGAAGGATGAAAGGCTGAGTTGGCAATGCCAGGATTTGAGCCTGCAACCCTGCAGATGGTACTTAGATCTCAGCAGCAGGCGCGCCACCTTCTGATCTATCAAGACATGCCTATTTCATGGACATGTTGTGTCATCTTGCTGGCCTTGTTATGACTGCACTTGATTAGCACTTGTTTTCTTAATTGCATGCTCCCCCCACCCCCCCACTACCAATGAGACCCTTTTCAGCCTCGATAGGCAGGCCAGGGCTGTACGGTGAGCTGGAACAGTTTGCAGGTGTGTTCTCTCTTGGCTGAGACTCACAACAAACATGCCCATGTCCAATGGTCAGGTGTTGACATGTTAATGTGAGAACCTGTCTGGTGCTGCATTGTGACAGCTGCCAAGTAAAACAGCAGGCAACTCAGTTGCACAATTCCATGCTGCTAGGAAGCCCCAGAGATGACTTTTCATACAGGAAGAGAGAACATGGGAGATTGTCCCGCAGGCAATCAGGGCTGCGGAACAGTCATGTGACTGTGTGGGTACATGGCACATGGCTCCGCTGCTTCGGACTGAAATCTTCCAAAAGGTTTTCCGCTATATAAATATTATAATAATAATAATAATAATAATACTGGGACTTTCCCGGCTGTAGTGGTTTGTTCAAGGGGCTGGTAGGCGGGGGCTGCCACGAGCCTGCTGACCAGTCTAGGTGCTAATGATATGATATGGCATTTATAACGCGCCTATACAGAAGTGTTTCAAGGCGCAATTTAGCTAAAATATTCTGCGACTCTGATGTCACAAATTATAGTAGATTGCGTCTATGTATTCTACAGTGCATTTTACGATGTTAAACATACAGCCACATTTTGTTTATTTATTTAATTGGTATTTTATAACGCGCCTAGAGTCCGGTGTCTAAGCGCGGAGTCCGGTGTCCAAGCGCGGATCCGGGTTTCGAACCTCTGTTGCTCTGAGTGTTAACCCTGTGCTATCTCCTGTTCACAGTATGATTGCGTAAAAATGAGACATGTTAAGACCACCATCCAAGGAAGCGCTAGATGTAGCACCGTGCACGTCCCAGCTTCCCACATTAATGAGAAATGTACCAATGCTATGTTCGACGTCTCATAACTCCCTCTGAACATTGAACTTCTTTCTGCCAATATCGTCTGTGTTTAGAACAATTCCCTTTAAACATGTTATCTTTCCTGATCTCTGAGTTTGATTAATTAGTATAAAATGATGTCTCCACTTGTCAGGAACAACCAATCGGCCAAGTTAAGGGACCGAGCGAAGCGAGAGTCCCTTAACGCAGGAGGCTGTGCCATTTACCGCCCGCCTCTGAGTGGCGCATCGCCTTTTCCACCCGCGAGTAACTAACACGCAGTGCTAAAAGTGATGTTAAATACTGAAGAAAGACTCCTGTTGCTGACGCGTGTCGCAGGATGAATAAAGGTGAGTTTTTCCTTTTTTAAAGTTTAACTTTCCATTAGCATCCACGTATAGTTACTCGCGGGTTCTATAGGTGATATGTGGGAGGTACGAGGAAGCAAGGCAGGGCTGGGCGAGGGTCGCACCGCCATGGAGGAGCTGCAAAACCGGTCTTATACCAAAGGATTCAGCCCACTTTCCGAGCTTCCTGAGTGGCTGATCCCCCCCCCCAACCCGCCCCCCAGGGAGCCAATGCGGGTTCTGGCCTTCCTTCAGTACTATCATTGTAATGGCGGCATATAGAAGTGGTCTTAGGAGGGGAAGAGCTCAAAGGCATTCGAAAAACCGCAGGATCGCACTAGAGTCCAACAGTAGAGCGGGACTCCATTAGTCATTACCAGGCATCACACAGAGGAGCTGAACAGGTGCGGTCCACCTCCATCTTGTTACAGGATGCTTATATATTAAGCATCAGTCACTGAGGGAAGAGGGTGCACAAGCATTCGGCTAGGAAGGGGCAGGGAAACTCCATGCTCATCCATCAGCCCAGATGCTTTGAGATGGGAACAACCTCAGCTAGACGGACATCTTGATGCGTAAGTCCTCCTTCCAGTGACTAACATGCCTCAACCTCATGCGCTACCATGATGGGCATTTTGAAATGACAGAGGTGTACTCGACGACAGGTGAGCTATATCCATCCTTTATTGCCCTTGGTCTGCTACACGTTCAGGCTCCATGAGATCGTAGGAAAGGGTAGGTAGACGGAGACACAAGAAGGTTGGACACTGGATTCCCCCCACACCCACCCAGCCAGCCTCCCTCACTCAACTCCCAACGGTACCTTTCAGAACCCAGGAACCCCCACGTTCCACACAGAACCAGAAGCTCTGACCATCATCCCACTTGCACACACATGTCATTTTACAACACTTCTCCCTCCGTTACAGATTACACAAAACTGAAAACGCAAAGGAAGCAGTGACCCGCACAGCCAACACTACATCACATACACACGCCGATCCCCAACCTTTTCCAGAAAGTGGCCAACAGTGCAGAAAAGAGCAAGAGTAAATGGGAGAACACAAAGGTGAGGACCACCCACCAGACCAAACCCGGACCATGAAAAATGCCCGAACACCACTCTAAATTTGGGGCGCAGGACAGATGGAACACAGATGAACTAACACTGGAATGCTGAGCCATCCACTCCACTCCCTCCTTACACAAACTCAAGGCCGAAAAGACAAAACGCTCACCAATGTGGAAAAAGGACATTAATGCTCCGTGTGAGGTCAACAAACCAACAGAAACACAACCAAGAACATTTTTTTTAAAAACGCACAACCACCTGCCCTCAGCTGCATCTCATGGCCTCAGGCCTGCCACGCCTGAGCGCAACCTTTCTCATAAAAGGATTGGGAAGGACAACGGTGCAACCCAATCCTATTCAAAGTCAGGTCCCCAAAAGAACAAAGGGAAGTCCCAAAACTCTAGTTCAGATGAGCACACCGAAAAGAAGAGCGCAGGCACCCGTAACACTGGGATACCTGCGTTCTCACCACCCAAAGGTAGTTTTGTGTGTAAGTAGCTGGGCCATTGGAAAGGGGATCCTGCTTCCAAGGTCTTACCCAAGCAAGCCAAATTGAATGTTGGAATCATGGAAGAGGCCAACATTAGTCTGGGCCTCTTAGAGGAGAACTTCCCACTATGCCAGGGAGTGGCCGAATGTGGATTGGTTACACTGATTGGGAACAGTACCGGGTCTCCAGAAAAGATCCCAGTTCCCAATAATACTCACATGTGTATATCAATGGACACAAAACATCTGTGGTCCGAGACACAGCGGCTAGCGTCACTGCTGTCACCCGCAGTGGGTACAGCCAGGCCAGTATATTGATGGGCCAGAATGTAGCGTAAGTGTATGTGATAGAAAGAGTAAGTACCCCTTGGCGATAGTAAAGTTCAGCTAGCGAGGTGAAATGGCCCAGCGCCGTGTAGCAGTGAAATACTCCATCCCAGTCCCATGTTTCTTGAGTAATGATCTTCCTGATCTCGAGATAGTCGCAGAGGCTACCCGATCATGGGCCAAAGAGATGGCCACATTAAACACTCTCAGAGCCTTAGTGCCTGGAGTGCCTCCAGAGGACTTATTGGAAGGACTGGCGTGGCCATTAACCCCTAGTCCAGTTCCACAGACTACTGAGTCACCTACTCCTGCATGAGAGGGGCCAGTAGCCCTTGAGGACCCTACTTTGGTGGCAGGGGACACAGTGACTTCAGAGTTTCCTGCCGTAGTGCAGGAACCTGAGGTGGGGGACCAGGTGGGCTCAGATCTGAAGGGTGTCACGACCCTCGCCCAAAACCCCTCTGGCAAACCCATTGGCCAAGTGGAGTCAGGACTCGGGCCTCTAGAGCCTGGCATCCTCTTCAAAAGCCCTCATGGGGCCAGTACTGGTGCCTATGGCATCAGGCTCATACACCATGAAAAACAATGTGCTTGGGAACTACATTATTGTATTGTCAGTCAACATGGAGGCATCCACATAGCTTGGTTCCCCAAGAACCAAGCTATGCGGTCTAGTGTTTTGGGTGTGGCAGGCCTGGAATTACTTTCTCTGGTACTACTTTCCCTGGGCTATATAAACCACACCCTGACTGCAGAACATGCTTTGTGTTACTTTGCAGCTTGCAACGTGACGCTCACCGTGTCCAGCTATTCCCTCGAACCTCAGAGAAGCAGAACCTGCAAGGAGACAAAAGGAACATCATTAGCAGCAGCATCTTACCTGCAGTCTTCATCTTTAAACACTTGCAGCTACTGAGAACAGCTTCCTCGAATCTGCACGCCTCCCGGACAGAACAACCTGAAAGAGGAAGATAGAGGCAACATTAAAGAAAGCTGTAGAGATATTTACAAATTACGAACTCCTGAAAAGGCTTACCTGGCTGGTCGCCTCTCGGCTGGCACCACTCTGGACATTCCACTTGTGCTGAAGAACACCGCGACCTACAAGGAAGGAAAACACAGGTTAGCAAAGGCAAGACTTCGCAGCGCTGTGCATAGCACTTACTTACCGCATCATAGCGCTCTTAATGCGCCATCATTTACCAGCGGGGCTCAACCAAGCCAGTTCGCCGCGCTGAAGCTCTGCATACCTAAGGGCGAAAAAAGAGACATTTTAAATAAAAAAAGGCTTGCAGGATAGCAACAAAACTAAAGAACAGCAACAAGACCTACCTGAACAATATCAAACGGGCCAGCGTCAGTGAAGTAACTGGACCGCACTCGCCCATGAAAGACAACGCACCCCTGCAAAGAAGGCAGGACGGAGAGCACGCCCAATTCTACCACAAGGTGAGGAGAGGGCGCCAGAGGGACTGAAAGCATACGGGGGTGGAGGGAGGATACTTACCCCAGTTGGTCAGTCTTGAACATAGTCCTCCTGTATTTTCAGGCAGAACCTTCCCCGCAGACCACATCAGGGCAAAGCTGAGAAGCATACCAGCGAGTAATCCAGCTGGGTGGCGTCCCTGTGGATACCAGGTGAGTGTAACAAGGGCCTGCCCAAACTGGATGAGTTCACATCTGCTGGAGGCCCAGGTCAGACTGACTTCTTCACAGCCTAGAAAGAGTTTCCCACTCTGGCGAGTCTGCGGAAGCAGGCAGAGGAGCAGGGTAAGGGCGAGGCCCCTGGTCTGTTCAAAGTGTCCAGGGAAGATGGACTCCTGTACAGTGAGACAAAACGCTCTGAGGCTGCGGGCATGAGGAGGTTGGTGATTCTCCAATGCCACAGAAAGTTCTTTTTGGATTTGGCTCACCAAATTCCTTGAGCGGGCCACTTGGGAGTGACTAAGACATCAGACCAATTGTCTGTGCACTTTCACTGGCCACAGTTCGGCGTAAAGGTTAAGGAATTTGTCCGGTCCTGTCCAACTTGTCAAGCGTCTGGCAAGTCAGGTGGTGCCACAAAGGCCCGCTTAATTCCACTACCTGTGGTTGTGCGGCCTTTCAAGAGAATAGGCATGGATATTGTCGGTCCTTTTGAACCTCAAACCAGCTTAGGAAACAGATATATCTTGGTGGTGGTAGACCATGCTACAAGATACCCTGAGGCTGTACCTCTGAGGAGCAACAAAGTCCACATGGTTATGAAGGTTCTGATTGGGACATTCTCCTGTGTTGGATTCCCCAAGGAAGTTGTTTCTGACAGGGGTCAAACTTCATATCAGCATATATGAAGGCTATGTAGGAAGAGTGCGGAGTCACCTACCGGTTCCCTGCATACTTCCGTCCACAAACCAATGGGCTTGTTGAGCGGTTCAACAAGACACTGAAAGTCATGATAGGTGGCTTGGAAGAGCACATGAGGAGAAAATGGGATTTTCTCCTGCCATGCCTTCTGTTCGCTTACATGGAGGTGCCACTGAATGGAGTAGGGTATAGCCGAGTCACACGATGTGGTGGACTATGTACTCGGCCTTCGGTCTAGAATGGCCACGTACATGGAACAGGCGACAAATAACCTAACGGCCAGTCAGGAGATGATGAAGCACTGGCACGACCAGAAGGCAACAGTGACGGTTTATTCTCCAGGCCATTGTGTGTGGATTATGGAGCCTGCCAAGCCCAGTGCCCTTCAGGACAAGTGGACTGGGCCTTACTGTGTGCTTGAAAAGGTCAGTGAGGTGAATTATCTCATTGATGTGAAAGGACCTAAACAGATGTGCAGGGTCTTTCACGTCAATCGGCTAAAACCCCATTATACCTGGGATGACTTGGTCATGGCATTAGTGACTGATAGAGAAACTGCGGAGGAGACCGATCCCCTCCCAAACCTCTTGCACACTGAAGCCACAGATGGGTCATTTGAAGGTGTCAACCACTCAACAGAGCTGTCAGAACAGCAACTGACAGACTGTGGCTGGTTACTGGGACAGTTTGCCAGTCTGTTTTTGCCGACTCCCAGTCACGCAGATTGGTGCACCCATGATGTGGACACTGGTGATAGTAAGCCGGTGAAGAGTAGGATTCATTGGATCTCTTGTAAGGTCAGGGACACCATCAAGAAGAAGTTATCAAGATTCTGTCCCTTCGAGTGATAGATCCATCCCACGTCCCCTGGGCTTGCACAGTGGTACTGGTCCCTAAAAAGACCAGTAGTGGGAAGACTGGAGTTCGCTTTTGTGTGTACTACAGGGGGCTCAATTCTGTCTTGAAGACAGATGCTCAACCCATTCCTCAGGCAGATGAGCTCATGGACAAGCTTGGCTCTGCCAAGTACATGAGTATTTTTGACCTCACGACAGGGTACTGGCAGGTCAGCTGGACAGATGGAGCGTGAGAGAGGTCAGCATTGAAGAATGTCCCTGACACCTTTCAGCGGATGGTTAACCAGTTTTTGTCGGATCTGGAAAACCTCTGTGTCACCTATTTAGGCGGTATTGCTGTCTTCAGCCACACCTGGGAGGATCACTTATCTCACCTGAAAAAAGAGCTTCAGGTGCTGCAGCGCAGGACACCGTCACTTACCTAGTCCACCTGGTTGGTGGAGGTAAGAAACAACCTCTCGAAGCAAAGGTACAGGCTGTGAAGGATTGTGACATCCTCACAACAGAGACGCAGGTGAGAGCGTTTCCTAGTCTCACATGGTACTACTGGTCGTTCATCAGAGGGTATGGGGCCATTGCCTTGCCCCAAAATTATGTCACTTCCAAGAAGATGCTGAAGAAGGTAACTTGGGCCCCCGCCTTTCAAACCTCCTTTTATGATTTAAAGGATGGATGGTGCAAGGACCCAGTTCTGAAAGTGCCAGACTATGGTCAGAAGTTCATTAACCAGACAGATGCCTGTGATTTTGGGATTGGAGCAGTGTTAGTGCAGCTGAACTCTGAAGGGGTAGAGCAACCTGTCAGCTACATTAGCACGCGTTTGACAAAAAGGAAAGGAACTGGGCTGTCATAGAAAAAGAGGCATATGCGGTCATGTGGGCCGCAAAGAAGCTGAAACCCTACATCTTTGGGTCTCACTTCACGATCCAGACGGACCACAGGCCTCTGCGATGGTTAATGGACATGTAAGGGGAGAACCCTAAGCTTTTCCGTTGGGCCATATACCTACAGGGATTCGATGTGGACATCCAGTACAAGCCAGACTCACTGCACGGAAATGCAAATGGCCCCTTTCACCTTAATGACGAACCAGACCCTCAGTAGGGTGGTAGTTCACATGTTGCGGCTGGCGGGCATGTGAGGGATTCGATCATCCACATGGGGAGTGTGCGCACGCCTGGGCTTTTTTTTGATGATCTCATAGGAAATGGAATGATGGGAGATAAACTTCCGAAAATGTGTGGGGCTAACCTGCACACTTTTCTAATGCTCACCGCACAACAAACACATAATCCAGTGTACTTGGGGACACACAGACTACAGGCACAGTCCTCCATGCCACATTTATTTTTTGTTTAAGTTCTTTGTGGTGGCAGTGCATACTGATGAGAGTTAATTGAAGCAGGTCTACAAATAGGCCTGGTGACAGAACTTAACAATGGGTAGGAAAGCTAACACCTCTTTGATATGCAATGTGTCAAATTGAAGCTAGTTCACACCCCTCTGTATGAAGGATAGTGAATGACATTTCTGAGTCTACTATTTACAGTATGTAACTCCTGAAGAGCAGACCCCTTTCAGAGAAGTATGTGGTTTAAGGAGGATAAAAAGTCTGCTCTCGTCACAAACTTCAAGGAAGAGTTGCGCTTTGATCAAGAGTCAGAGAGAGCTCAGTTAACCAGAGAGACACTATGATCTACAATAGACAGGAAGATGGATGGGACTTAGGAGTACATGGTGTCACCCCTTACCTTTCCTGTGCAAAGCACTCTGGTCTGGACCTGGCGCATAACAGAAGATTATTGGTGGGGACCCCGGGTTAGCCTGCACCAATCACTGCGGCCCATTTGGCTTTAAAAGAGGGCTGAGCCCCTCAGATCATCCGATGACTCCGAAAGGAATAAGAAGAAGGACTCATTTGGACCATGGCTGAAGGTACAGTCTTCCTTACAGCTTCCGCTAGTGAAGGAAGCCCAGGACATTCAAGAGGTAAGCAAGATCCCTCCCCTAAACATCTCCCAGGGAACAGAGGGAGATACCACACTCAGAAGACCTGCCCAGCAGCTCCAGAACCGTTACCCAGCCAGCACACAGCATGCCCTGCTAGGTTCTGCCAGCAAGCTCTCTAGGTGGGAAGTGCCAGAGAGTCTCCGAACAAAGGACAAGGCGGTTGCCTGCAAACACTCTCCTCAGCTTTGGGCTGTCCACCTTGAAAGGACGACACAAGTCCTGCAAAGAGTGCCATACAAACTTCAACCGACGTCCATCTTTTAAGGCCATTTTGGAGGCAGTCGAGCCATCGAACCGCGACCGGCCACACCACTGACTGTTGTGACGCTGCAGTCAGTAAAGTCGTCCCAGACGCCCGACCAGTGTTCCAGATCCGCCAACCAGCACAGAGTCAACGATTCATGACCCTGAGCCACCGTGTAGGCCAGCCTGCAGCCGTCCATCCAGCCTTGCTTGCTGAACTGCCTGCTGCCTGATACCTGCAGCTGTCTCCGGTCTTGAACTCTGTCACAGTGTCCTGGGACCGACTTGACGCTTTTGAGCATCAAGAACATCTCAAGCACCAAGTACATTGTGGTTCTGTCCCCCTGATCCTTCTCCGATTGCCCCTAGTGACATTTACGACCCTTTGCTCCCTTGGTGCTGAAACCAAATGACCTTGAACAGAGTATTCCTTCCCGAAACTGTCTGTCCTCTGTGTTCCTTTACAGGGTGGGTTGTATTTTGTAGTGTGCTTGAATTGGTGTAATAATAATAAATTAGATATTTGTATACAACCTTGACTGGAGAGTCCCTTTTACCATTGGGTAATAATTGTATTTTTGCTGAGTTGCAACTAACAAACTATCCATGACATTGCAGAGATAAGCCTGCCATTCCGTCCACGTTACCAAAATTGGACAAGAAGGTTTATAATTTACTTGTGTTCCAATCTGTTCGGATCCCTTCTGCTGTACTAGAGGTGTTAGGCTGATTGATGGTTTAGAAACTGATATTCATCCCTGGACCACTGGTGCCCGGAAGTTGTTTTGTCACACCCCACACTGAGCCGGATACCAGCTGGCATAAGGCCTACCCTGACTGTCCCAGACGCCATACTGACTCAACATGCACAGACACCCTGTTGCTCCCAAAGCCCAGGTATAACGGGCCACTACAAACACTTCCCAACTGGTTTGATTTCTACAGGGAGTGTTCCCTCCCTACAGTCCCAACATTAATGTCGCCCAGGGTGTTTTCAAGACCTAGCAACACCTCTGATTGCCACCCAAGACAGCCCACAACAAGCTTGCACCCTGCACCCCACCGCTTTGGGTACTAGCAGTGCTTTAAGTGAGCTGGGGCCAGCCGGGTCCGGGCCTCGGAAATCTCCAAAAAGTGGAGCTGAGCTGGGGCCACCCAGTCCTACCACAACATTGGCGGGACACATTATCCCGCCCCAGCCGCAATGTAAGATGCACCCGCCATTAAGTCAGGCAAGCTGACAGAAGTGCCAGCCAGCCACAGCGTTGCTGTGCCTGGTAGGCACTTCTGTCAATCACTGTCAATTCCTCTGGTAAACCCTCACGTGAGGGGTCCCCAGAGGAAGTTAGAGTCCCTTTGTTTCCCCACCCCCTGCCCAGGTCACCGAGGCATCTTTAACTATCGTTCGAACCTGGGGAATCCTTGACATATTTTGAGGTTTATAAAAGATGGCTTGAAAAGCACACAATTTAAGCCATCTTTTGTAAAGCTTTGCCAATGGACAAAGTCCCCTCGGGCTTTGTCCGTTGTCAAAGCTTTATAAAAGCTGGATTGAATTGTGTACTTTTCAAGCCATCTTTTATGAACATAAAAATGTTTTAAAAGGATGGCTTGAAAAGTTTGCAAGCCTTAAGGTATGCACACAAATATTTAAATGTAATATATTTGTGTGTGTACTTTACTATGGTTTCTGTACTTTACAAGCCATCTTTTATAAACATAGAAACATGTTCCATATTTCTATGTTCATAAAAGATGGCTTGCATACTACACAAACCATAGTAAGGTATGCATACAAATATATAAATGTAATCATTTATATATTTATTCACTGAAACATTTTTGTTAAATGGATCTTATGGTTAAGTTGCACTCATATAAACCTGTGAAATTCATTGAAAAAATGTTGTTACAGGGACGTCATGGTTACAAGTAAAACTGAAAAAACTCAGACATTCGCGCCACCACCATGCACTGCTAAGGCTAACACCCAGGACATCAAAGATGACATCACAAATGTCTTCTTATGGCCATATCCCATCTCATCCTCATCACCCCTCAACTCCCCAGAGATTGTTTGATAAGTTTCCAACATGGTGGGCGTTTCCAAAAATCTGACAGACTTCACGTATTTCACCATCCAATCAGTGGGCGTGTACCCATATATTACTAATTTCTTTTGATCTACTTTTGTGCCATTTAAAAAGAAAACACTGGACGGATTTACACCAAATTTATAAAAGCACCCCACTTTGCACCCTCATGATGAAACCTCACCAAACTTGCCCAATTCAGATGGGGCCATTTACATGTTTTGCAAAGTTTGTGAAGGATTGGTCCAGGAGGAGCAAAGTTATTAGCCGCCCAAAAAGTGCTCTTCCTATGAGTTGAGCAACTTACTTAACCATAGCTGCAGGGCCGCTACCGCTACACATATGTAAGTATGCAACATATTTCTATGCTTATAAAAGATGGCTTGCATACTACACAAACCATAGTAAGGTAAGCATACAAATATATAAATGCTTACATGCGTTTATATATTTGCTTGCGTACCTTACTATGGTTTGTGTACTTTTTAGGCCATGCCCATCCCACAAGCCATTCCCCCAACTGAGTGCCTCCCCTCAATTTCTTACCCCACTTAAAGCCCTGGGCACTAGTGAGAAGGAGGGGCAAGGGGGCATACTATATGCATGGCTCTGAACTACAACTGACTCCAATGTTGTGCATGGCCTACCCGTCCTGCTCTCGCCTCTGCTCTGCTCAACTTCACTGAATGGCAAAAGCCGAGGAGAGAAGGAATAGCTCAACCTTCACAAGAACTTTAAGATTTACAACAAATATTTTCAACTTTGGCACAAGTGGAGAATAAGTAGCTAGAAGACTGAATGAATTGACTTTGCAGGCTACCCAGGCTTTTCAACCCACTGAGGTTAGAATGTGTATGTGTTTCCATCAGTAATGTCTACCAGCCAATCATAGGCTACTGTGGACTCACTGACGTCTGGAGAGTACACTCCTGTTTTACAGTGCAGCTATTTCTACCTACATAGGCAAAGAAGACTCCTTCAACTTTTCCAGCTCACCCACTGGTAGCGGGGATGAGCACGGTAGTCTGGCTTTCAGGAGTGGAGTAGGCTGCTTAGAAGTACATGATAACACAGGATCACACTGAATAAAGGGAATGTCTAGACAGGAGTTGGTTTTGAATACGTTGTGCAGGCTAAATGCAACCACACGGTGGTATATTTACAGGGCAGGGTAGCGCCAAAGGAGAGCATTCCAGGCGTCTAGATCTAGAGATTCATGCAGTCACTATTGGGCATCGGATCAGCTGTGCGGTCCCATTGGTATCGAGGCTTGGTGCAGGTCTTCCAGTCCATGAACAATCACAGAGGTGTCCCACCTACTCAATGCTGGGATCACAGTCCAGCCACCATGATGGTGATGGGCCAGCTCAGGAGTCAAGCAATAGCTGAATGGTTCAGTGGTGGACGACAATGGCACTGAGTGCAGCTGGAATGGGTGTTAATAGGATGGGACGTGGTTCCTGACAACTGTGTGCCTGCGGGTATTCTGTGGTCCTGTTTCTCCTGATTATCTCCGTCAATGAGGACCATACCCCAGAATGAAGAGTTTAAGCTCAATGCTGGCACAATGATGTAGCTGCTCCTGTCTGATCCAGCTTTCAAATCTTCACTCATGTGTTCCATAGCTTCTAGGGCTTGTGACTTTGGGGGACAGATCTCTGATTCTTTTGTGCTCATGTTTTGGTGCCGGAGGGTTCCCCCGGCTCTACACCACTGGCAAGCGACAAAGCTGCTCAGAGGCCCCGGAGTGCAGTCAAAGTTGCTAGGTTGCAGTGCAGACCCTCCGGTGTGTTGGAGACTTCGCTCCAATGGTGGTAGAAGGCCAACCAGCGACCAAGTCCAATAAGATACCTACTTGTAGTTAGGTGTAGGCTTTGCAGTTTCGGGCATCATGCTTTGTCAACTGTGGGGTGTTCCGGTTTTTACAGGCCCTTCTCTTAGCAATCAGCTCATGTCTCATGTCTGGGAATGGTTGGTAAACATCTCGCCTAGGTGGTCCCACATTCATGGGGGATGGGTGTCAGAGTTGGGGGCTGAAGACCCAATTCATAGCTGTATCAATTCATATATTTTAGTGGCAAATAAATTGGTGGCGGTCGCCACATTTTACCTCATCAGGCCGCTTCCTGGGTAAAATCACAGGATGGTGGCTTCATGCCCCTTTGTAATTTATGTATAGTGGCAGCATTGTCTTTGTTCTTAGTCTATGTTTTGTTTTGGGCACCACTTGGTGGCAGGTAGTGGGATCCATTGTTTCCTTCCTTAACATACTTTGACATTCACAACATTCAGGAACTCTTGAGCACATCTCTAGGCAATCACCCAGCCATAACATCCAGGAACTCCTGGGAACATCTCAAGGACATCAAACATCCATATCATCCGGGAACCCTGAGCACATATCTAGGCAATCACACATCCCTAACATCCAGAAACTCTGAGCACATCTCTAGGCAATCACCCAGCCATAACATCCAGGAACTCTTGAGCACATCTCAAGGCCATCACACATCCACAAAATCCAGGAACTCTTGAGCACATATCAAGGCCATCACACAGCCATAATATCCAGGCACTCTTGAGCACATCTCAAGGCCATCACACATCTATAACATCCAGGAACTCTTGAGCACATATCAAGGCCATCACACATCCTTAACCTTACGTATGGTTAAAACCACAGGACATTGCATTCCTCAATGACAAGATAATGGATTTGCCCATTAAGGACAGTGCCTGATTCTTTTCACGACCGCGTTGGTATAAACCTATACTACGGCAGATGCATCCCAGCTCATTTGCACCACGCGTTCCTCATGGTATCTTCCCCTCTCCTTGTCACCTTTCTCAACTATTCTCTTACTGACTGTCTCCCGCTGTTCCCTATTCCCGCCCACCTTCATTTTCATTTCTTTTTCACCCCACAGATCACAGTCGGCTTTGCACCCGGGGTGGGGTCACAGATCACCCACACGGACAAGGTTTTGGCACTCTTAAACCACTACGGTGGTGAGGTGCACAGGATAAAAGCCAATTAACATAACATAACATAACACGGCTTCAGTAAGCATTCTTATTGAACAGCGCTTGGACCTGCAGTGAGGCGTCGCTTCCCTGTAGAGAGCAGCGCTACCTGGGGTCATATTATGTAGGAGCACCGTTTGTAGGAGGACCCTTTTGAGATCGAGAGAAGAACTGTCCAATGGGAGAAGAACATTTGGAAAATTTGGAGCAGACACAATGTTGAGTGCTGAGAAGGCTTTGAGTGACGGGAAACGGAAGGAGGCAAAAGCTTTTGTGAAATTAATTAATCCTAACGCCCCAGGGCTAAGAGTTGTATTTCCTAAACTCCCAGTGTACCCTGCCCTTACCCCTGGGGGGCTAGGGTGGCGCTAACCTTTATGTCTCTAGAAATAACTTGTGAAGGGGGGGTATGAATATCCTTAGAGGGGGGTGTATCCAGGGAACCTTTTTAGTTTTGGATATTCGGTGGCGCTGTGAGCACTGCCTATAAAGCAAAACTATTGTCACATAAAGTGAAGGTAGAAGGGAGATGGGGTATGAGGAGGAAAAGACAGCTTGTGGGTGCTGCTTGGATCTGTACCCACCAATTGACTGCCCATGGCCATGAGAGTCCCTATGGCCATTCTCATCCGCTTCCTGCCCCTCTGTTGCAGCCCAAAACAGACACCCGTGGAATCTTTTTGCACTAGCTCTGTGCTTTTAAGTGGATTTTAATGTTATTTATAAACAATCCTCTGACAATAGTGGCTTAATTGAAGCTGTAAAACAGCTCCTGTTGTAATAATAATGATTTAATCAAGTGTGCCTTTAGCCACTTGACTTTTGAGAAATATGTGTGTCATTGCTTGTGTTCCTTGCACTAAATTCTTGTTAACCACAAAAGCAATGTCAGGCAAAGTCAACAATTTCTGCTCTCGCACAGGTCTTCATTAGGCGATTTCCAGGCAGTGCCATGATATGCCCAGGTACTAAGACCATTGCCAGCTGTTTCCATATTATGGACCGATTATAGTACCATTATAGCGGTGCCTGGAAAATGCCCACACAGAAGCCAAAACTGTTGGCTCCCTTCCGCCACCTCTTGTCCTTCTCTCATCTCTGACTGTCTGTCCGCTATCCAGGAGTGGTGTCCCGCCAATGATCTCTGCCTTGATGCCAGTCAGACTGCGATTCTCCTCATCAGCACAACTGCTCCTTCCTTTCCAATCACTCTCTGGCCGGCCTCTCTTGGCCCTCTTCCTTCTTCCACCTGTGAGGCTGAAAACCTCGGGGTCATCTTCGACTCCACACTCTCCATCTCTCCTCACATCTCTAACGTCTTCAAGAAGTCACACTACCAGCTGCACCTCTTCAGAGGTATTCTCCCTTTCCTTTCCTTCCCCCAGAAGCTCACTGTCTCCAGAGCTCTGGTTCTCTCTAGGCTCGACTATTGCAACAGCTTTTTTCTAAATCTGCCTGCTTCTACTCTCCGCCCTCTGCAACTCATCCAGAACAGGACTGCAAGACGTGTCCTTGGCCTCAAGCCCACAGATCGTATCTCTTCAGGACTGAAATCTCTAAACTGGCTCCCAGTGGTTGCGAGGATTAAGTTCAAAACCCTCTGTATTGTCCACAAGGCCTTCTGGGGCCTGGGACCTCAATACCTTCAACTTTCTCTTCCTAAATATCTTTCTTCTCAAGCTCTTCGCTCATCCGCCTCCAACTCCCTCAGGGTCAATCGTTTCTCTAAGCAACGAGTTGGTGGTCGATCTCTTTCTTCAGCTGTGGCCTCCCTGTGGAAGAGACTCCCTGCCTCCCAGAAAGTTGAGGAGAACCATCTCCGGTTCCGAAAGCACCTCAAGACCTTCCTCTTTGCTTCTGCTCTCTCCCCTCCTCTCCCCTGCTGATCTCCTGACTGAAACGGCACTGTTCACCTGGCTACCCTCTGATCTCGGGCCCAGGTCCTCTCCCCCAGCAGCTGCACAATGCACTGGCTCCCAGGCCACCCCTGCACTTGGGGGCTGTTTCTGTATCCCTACAGTACCCATCAGCTCTTGACATTTGATGTCTGCACTTACCCCTGCACTTGCCACTAGCTGGCTGCACTTTTACCTACTGTTTTTATTTATTCTATTTATTGTTTGCTCTTGATCCTACCGGCACTTTCCCTTTCCCCCCTCCCATGCACTTGCGCAATCACAATGTCACCTTGCCTAGTAAGATCGTTGTCTCTGTCTTCCCTCTGTTCCCCTCCCTTGCCTCGTCGCGCTTTGAAACACTTGTGTATAGGTGTGTTATAAATGCCATAGCATATCATATCAAGGCTTGTTAGGTTCGAATTGAGTCTGGAGGATCGTGAAAGGTGCCTCCAGAAATACATTGCCTGCCTGCAAGGAGAAGGACTCAAGGTGTCCATTGACGAGGGACTTCCTGCAAAAGTAAGAACATAAACGCCCTGCACCTTGTTTCTGAGTGCAGTACTACTGAAAATTCAAGACACACTGGATGCTCAAAAGACTGGTGGAGCACAAGAAAGGCTCCCATAGCCTAATTGGGTTTTTCAAGTGCTACAGGGAATCAATCAGGCGTGTGGGATTGTCTAAAATAAGCAAACTTTCAGGGGACGATGGCATCGGCTGTTCTCCAACACAAGACTGAGGAGGGACTACATTGTCTAGGAGTGATGGACAGGCGTCTTCAAGAGAACTTCGCTAGCTGATCTGCTACAAGACCCTGATCTAGGGCTGACCCTTCCTACAAAATCAGCATAGTTGGGTCATTGCGCAGCACAGTGGCGCTCGATACAAGTTTGGCGGTGGGGTAACAAATGCAGGTAAGGTGGTGGTTATGGAATAAATACCTCTTTACTGACTCTTTCCCACACAAGGGGGCAAGTTACATTCAACATATGGCTGGGAGTCTTTCTTCCACTTTACCGCCAAATATTGGAGGAATTATCGCAGGCGAAATTTCAACCTACGATAATTCCTCAAACTCCCCAATGAAGTCGGTATGGACTTCAGAAAGGGGGATTAACTCCCCATTACCCCACTCATAATCTGGCAGCGAATCCACTAAGCCTAGTTGCCTTAATTGTAACAGGGCTATAATGCATTGATTGTGTCATGTAGGCGGTGCTCCTTTGATACGAAACTGCACCAACTGAAACTTCTTGTGCCCCAAAAAATATATTTACAATTTTTCCCGCCTTTTTGCATTTGAAACCCTTGAACTATCAGAGGAATGCATTTGTGCTGTTTTCCCAGCTGTAGGTGTAGGAAAAAGCCAGGGGATGTGAAACCAAGTGTAAGAGAGAGCCTGGGGAATGGAGGCAGTCCCCCTGGCGTTGTGATCTGTGAAACCAAGTGTACGAGAGAGCCAGGGGAATGGAGGCAGTCCCCCCTGGCGTTGTGAACTGTGAAACCAAGTGTAAGAGAGAGCCTGGGGAATGGAGGCAGTCCCCCTGGCGTTGTGAACTGTGAAACCAAGTGTAAGAGAGAGCCTGGGGAAGGGAGGCAGTCCCCCCTGGCGTTGTGAACTGTGAAACCAAGTGTAAGAGAAAGCCTGGGGAAGGGAGGCAGTCCCCCTGGTGTTGTGAACTGTGAAACCAAGTGTAAGAGAACGCCTGGGGAAGGGAGGCAGTCCCCCTGGCGTTGTGAACTGTGAAACCAAGTGTAAGAGAAAGACAGGGAAAGGGAGGCAGTACCCCTGGTGTTGTGAACTGTGAAACCAAGTGTAAGAGAAAGCCTGGGAATGGAGGCAATCCCCCTGGTATTGTGAACTGTGAAACCAAGTGTAAGAGAAAGCCTGAGGAAGGGAGGCAATCCCCCTGGTATTGTGAACTGTGAATCCAAGTGTAAGAGATGCCAGGGGCAGGAAGGCAGTCCCCCTGGTATTGTGAACTGTGAAACCAAGTCTAAGAGAAAGCCTGAGGAAGGGAGGCGATGCCAGGGGCTGGGAGGATACAACAGGACCCCAAACTTCATTTTGAAATGCCCCCTGGATATCTCCTGTTGGCCCTGGTGAAGGTTCACGGGAGTCATAGTCGGAAACATCCAGACGGCCCAGATGACAGTCCCTGGTAAAGGGACTGGCGGCAAATGCTGGGCAGTCAACACTGGTTTAGAGGCAGAGGGAAGCTGGGCAGACAGGCGAGTAGGGCTCAAAGAGAGCAGAAAGCACCCTTGAGAAGGATTTCTGGGGCACACTGTTCCCAAAGATAGACAGCAGTGTCTGAAGAGGTCTTAAAGGAGATTCTTTTTGGCACAACTTGTGAGTTTCGAGGGAGGCAAATGGCTGCTTAGAAAGGCGTTATTACACCGGCAGGCTTTTTTTTCGCTGTGTTTTTTGCAGAAAATGTTGGGCCGAAAAACGAATCGACAAATATAGGGGGTGGGTGGGCAAGGGCATATAAGGGGTATGGGGTGTGGGGTCTAGGGACTACAGAATAGGGAAAGGGGTTTGGGGGGACCCCCCAAATATATTAAAAAAATCGACAAGTTTCATTTGGCCGAAAATGTTTGGCAAAAAGCTATGCACAAAAAAAGCCTGGTGTTCTTAGAACATAGAACCGACTGCTTGCGGGTCCCCGCTTCTTAGAAGGATTCCTCTAGAAGGGCGTGCCATTGAGCACATCACAAGATGGGGGTGATATCTGCAATTAGGCGTGCCTGAGTGTTTAATGAAGGGTTGGAGAGCAGGATACCTTGGAGTGGAAGATGGGTAGAGGACCAGAGGAATTGAACTGCACACGTTCTTAAATGTTGGACATGTCTCGTTCTAAGCAAGGAAAGTAATCCTTTCTAGTTTTCATCCCCCCCACTGTGCACAGAGGAGATGCTTGTTGCTATGGCCACAGAGCCCACAATGTTTCATGTAAACCCTGGAAGTCTGTGCAGAGGTTCCGGTCATGGTGCTTGCCCGTCTCCAACTTTCTGTCTTCCTCTCCCGGTGAATTTAGCAAGGCCACTGGAGTGACACACTTGAGACAGTTCCAGGAAGAATTAAATTTGCCGAAGCTGTATCAACAGTGGAAGACCACTCATCACCCCGCCGCCCCGATAGGAATCTATTGGCCAAGGGCAACCATTGGCAGGCCCATGATGGGTGGAAGTGAAGGACTGTATTTGTGAACAGATCATCAAGGAGAATTCAGCGTTGTCTCCTTGGCACACCGCTCCAAAAATACATCCCACTCCCCATGTTATCGACTCGTCTCCAGTTCCAGCTGTACTTAGCCTTGTGACTGGTCCATGCAGTTCTGGTTACCATGGCCACCGTCCAGTTGGAGGGAAACTCACCTTCCCTGCGCTTTGCAGAACTAAATTAAAACCACAACCCCTGGTGATGTTGGGAGAGAGGTTACCGGGAGATCAGCCCCCGTGATGAACATGCAGACCGCACAGCAAATCTTCACATCTGTCTGGTGATGGGTCGCGAATCAGGAACCTCCTATGGAATCTTCTCGTTTAATTGGGGAATTCACCGCCTATCCAGGTGGACAGGTTTGTCATTATGGGAAAGGACATTGGCATCAAACCCAACCTCTATATCCCTGTCATTCAAACTAGATCCGATCGAGTGGATTCAATTTCCACTTTTTACTTGTTAGCCAAGCATGAGTTTATACTACAGAACAGCCTGTACTTTGCCCTTCAAATCCACCCAGGCGAACTTATATGTGACATTTAATACGGCAGTGACCTGGGTTCACCTTCACAAGTATATGATCGTGCGCTGCCTTGAAGCAACCTCATGGCACCCTAATCCCACATATGTCTGAGAGCAACCAAGCGCCCGCACATGAGCGCAACCTGACGGCCATCTGATCTAGACTCACACAAGCTTACCCTGACACCAACTGAGCACACATTCACACCATCTAACCATACACTGAACTCATTTCACCTTCACTCTCGTCTAATCTATCACTCTCCTACACTCACATTCCCATCAGTTTACCCTGCACTGCCTTGAGCGCACCCTCACCCCGTTCTACAATCAGTCGTGCTCATCGTAATATAATGCTGATCCTACCCGCACAGGCTCGCTCTCGCTGATCTGCACTCACTTGAGATCCTCTTAACTGCATCCTAATGCTGCACTCGCTCAAGCCCACCTTCCCCTTAGCTATTGTCTAAGTCAACACTCAGTCAACACTCACCTGAGTTCACTTCTACAGCAATCTCATTGTACGCTCACTGTTGCTCCAGCGAATCCATTACTCATATGAGATTGCTATCACGATCAGTGTACCCCAAACTCATCTGATTCTCCTCCAAGCAAGCCTGAACCTACTCTAGCCTGAGATAACCTCCGCACCCATGCACTCATACCTTGAGGAAGCTCTGTTCTGAGCTGAAACGTGACATGGCTGGCGAGAAGACCCAGCGGTGAAGATATGACACTTTGATTAGATTTGAATTACAATAACTGGCTGTTAATTCTTGGCAACTTTGGGAGTGCGCGTCATCGCTGACACCCATCTGTACTGGCTTGAAATATATGTCAAAAAGCAGTGGCAAAGTGCAAGATCCTTGGGGTACTCGGCAGGTGAACAGCTCTGGATCCCAGCAACTTTCACCCACTTCAACTCTCCAAGTTCTATTTGAGAGGAACGATTTAAACCATCTCTCAGCCTGTTTAGTGCGCTGACCTCCTCCAAATGTTGGAGCAAAATGGAGTGGTCTGTGGTGACCTAGGGTGGCCTAGGCGAGTCTAGGGTGGCCTAGGCGACTCTAGGGTGACTTAGGGTGGCATAGGCGGCTCTAGGGTGACCTAGGGTGGCCTAGGCCGGTCTAGGGTGACCTATGGTGGCCTAGGCTGCTCTAGGGTGACCTAGGGTGGCCTAGGCTGCTCTAGGGTGACCTAGGGTGGGTTAGAGTGACCTAGGGTGGCCTAGGCTGCTTTAGGGTGCCCTAGGGTGGCCTAGGCTGTGTCTAGGGGGACCTAGAGTGGCCTAGGCCGCTCTAGGGTGACCTAGGGTGGCCTAGGATGGTCTAGGGTGACCTAGGGTGGCCTAGGCTGGTCTGGGGTGACCCAGGGTGGCCTAGGTTGGTCTAGGGTGACCCAGGGTGCCCTAGGATGGTCTAGGGTGACCTAGGGTGGCCTAGGCTGGTCTAGGGTGACCCAGGGTGCCCTAGGCTGCTCTAGGGTGACGTAGGGTGGCCTAGGCTGCTCTAGGATGCCCTAGGGTGGCCTAGACTTGTCTAGGGTGACCTAGGCTGCTCTAGGCTGCTCTAGGATGACCTAGGGTGGCCTAGACTTGTCTAGGGTGCCATAGGCTGCTGCTCTAGGGTGACCTAGGGTGGCCTAGGATGGTCTAGGGTGACCTAGGGTGGCATAGGCTGCTCTAGGATTATCTAGGGTGGCCTAGACTTGTCTAGGGTGGCCTAGGCTGCTCTAGGGTGACATAGGGTGGCCTAGGATGGTCTAGGGTGACCTAGGGTGGCATAGGCTGCTCTAGGGTGACCTAGGGTGGCCTAGGCTGGTCTAGGGTGGCCTAGGGTAGCCCAGGCTGCTCTAGGCTGGTCTAGGGTGGCCTAGGCTTGGTCTAGGGTGACCTAGGGTGGCATAGGCTGCTCTAGGATGACCTAGGGTGGCCTAGACTTGTCTAGGGTGGCCTAGGCTGCTCTAGGGTGACCTAGGGTGGCCTAGGATGGTCTAGGGTGACCTAGGGTGGCATAGGCTGCTCTAGGGTGACCAAGGGTGGCCTAGGCTGCTCTAGGATGACCTAGGGTGGCCTAGACTTATCTAGGGTGACCTAGGCTGCTCTAGGCTGCTCTAGGATGACCTAGGGTGGCCTAGACTTGTCTAGGGTGACCTAGGCTGCTCTAGGGTGACCTAGGGTGGCCTAGGATGGTCTAGGGTGAGCTAGGGTGGCATAGGCTGCTCTAGGATGATCTAGGGTGGCCTAGGCTGCTCTAGGGTGACATAGGGTGGCCTAGGCCGGTCTAGGGTGACCTATGGTGGCCTAGGCTGCTCTAGGGTGACCTAGGGTGGCCTAGGCTGCTCTAGGGTGACCTAGGGTGGGTTAGAGTGACCTAGGGTGGCCTAGGCTGCTTTAGGGTGCCCTAGGGTGGCCTAGGCTGTGTCTAGGGGGACCTAGAGTGGCCTAGGCCGCTCTAGGGTGACCTAGGGTGGCCTAGGATGGTCTAGGGTGACCTAGGGTGGCCTAGGCTGGTCTGGGGTGACCCAGGGTGGCCTAGGCTGGTCTAGGGTGACCCAGGGTGCCCTAGGATGGTCTAGGGTGACCTAGGGTGGCCTAGGCTGGTCTAGGGTGACCCAGGGTGCCCTAGGCTGCTCTAGGGTGACCTAGGGTGGCCTAGGCTGCTCTAGGATGCCCTAGGGTGGCCTAGACTTGTCTAGGGTGACCTAGGCTGCTCTAGGCTGCTCTAGGATGACCTAGGGTGGCCTAGACTTGTCTAGGGTGCCATAGGCTGCTGCTCTAGGGTGACCTAGGGTGGCCTAGGATGGTCTAGGGTGACCTAGGGTGGCATAGGCTGCTCTAGGATTATCTAGGGTGGCCTAGACTTGTCTAGGGTGGCCTAGGCTGCTCTAGGGTGACATAGGGTGGCCTAGGATGGTCTAGGGTGACCTAGGGTGGCATAGGCTGCTCTAGGGTGACCTAGGGTGGCCTAGGCTGGTCTAGGGTGGCCTAGGGTAGCCCAGGCTGCTCTAGGCTGGTCTAGGGTGGCCTAGGCTTGGTCTAGGGTGACCTAGGGTGGCCTAGACTTGTCTAGGGTGGCCTAGGCTGCTCTAGGGTGACCTAGGGTGGCCTAGGATGGTCTAGGGTGACCTAGGGTGGCATAGGCTGCTCTAGGGTGACCAAGGGTGGCCTAGGCTGCTCTAGGATGACCTAGGGTGGCCTAGACATATCTAGGGTGACCTAGGCTGCTCTAGGCTGCTCTAGGATGACCTAGGGTGGCCTAGACTTGTCTAGGGTGACCTAGGCTGCTCTAGGGTGACCTAGGGTGGCCTAGGATGGTCTAGGGTGACCTAGGGTGGCATAGGCTGCTCTAGGATGATCTAGGGTGGCCTAGGCTGCTCTAGGGTGACATAGGGTGGCCTAGGCTGCTCTAGGATGCCCTAGGGTGGCCTAGACTTGTCTAGGGTGGCCTAGGCTGCTCTAGGCTGCTCTAGGATGACCTAGGGTGGCCTAGACTTGTCTAGGGTGCCCTAGGCTGCTGCTCTAGGGTGACCTAGGGTGGCCTAGGATGGTCTAGGGTGACCTAGGGTGGCATAGGCTGCTCTAGGATTATCTAGGGTGGCCTAGACTTGTCTAGGGTGGCCTAGGCTGCTCTAGGGTGACATAGGGTGGCCTAGGATGGTCTAGGGTGACCTAGGGTGGCATAGGCTGCTCTAGGGTGACCTAGGGTGGCCTAGACTTGTCTAGGGTGACCTAGGCTGCTCTAGGCTGCTCTAGGATGACCTAGGGTGGCCTAGACTTGTCTAGGGTGCCATAGGCTGCTGCTCTAGGGTGACCTAGGGTGGCCTAGGATGGTCTAGGGTGACCTAGGGTGGCATAGGCTGCTCTAGGATTATCTAGGGTGGCCTAGACTTGTCTAGGGTGGCCTAGGCTGCTCTAGGGTGACATAGGGTGGCCTAGGATGGTCTAGGGTGACCTAGGGTGGCATAGGCTGCTCTAGGGTGACCTAGGGTGGCCTAGGCTGGTCTAGGGTGGCCTAGGGTAGCCCAGGCTGCTCTAGGCTGGTCTAGGGTGGCCTAGGCTTGGTCTAGGGTGACCTAGGGTGGCATAGGCTGCTCTAGGATGACCTAGGGTGGCCTAGACTTGTCTAGGGTGGCCTAGGCTGCTCTAGGGTGACCTAGGGTGGCCTAGGATGGTCTAGGGTGACCTAGGGTGGCATAGGCTGCTCTAGGGTGACCAAGGGTGGCCTAGGCTGCTCTAGGATGACCTAGGGTGGCCTAGACTTATCTAGGGTGACCTAGGCTGCTCTAGGCTGCTCTAGGATGACCTAGGGTGGCCTAGACTTGTCTAGGGTGACCTAGGCTGCTCTAGGGTGACCTAGGGTGGCCTAGGATGGTCTAGGGTGACCTAGGGTGGCATAGGCTGCTCTAGGATGATCTAGGGTGGCCTAGGCTGCTCTAGGGTGACATAGGGTGGCCTAGGCTGCTCTAGGATGCCCTAGGGTGGCCTAGACTTGTCTAGGGTGGCCTAGGCTGCTCTAGGCTGCTCTAGGATGACCTAGGGTGGCCTAGACTTGTCTAGGGTGCCCTAGGCTGCTGCTCTAGGGTGACCTAGGGTGGCCTAGGATGGTCTAGGGTGACCTAGGGTGGCATAGGCTGCTCTAGGATTATCTCGGGTGGCCTAGACTTGTCTAGGGTGGCCTAGGCTGCTCTAGGGTGACCTAGGGTGGCCTAGGATGGTCTAGGGTGACCTAGGGTGGCATAGGCTGCTCTAGGGTGACCAAGGGTGGCCTAGGCTGCTCTAGGATGACCTAGGGTGGCCTAGACTTATCTAGGGTGACCTAGGCTGCTCTAGGCTGCTCTAGGATGACCTAGGGTGGCCTAGACTTGTCTAGGGTGACCTAGGCTGCTCTAGGGTGACCTAGGGTGGCCTAGGATGGTCTAGGGTGACCTAGGGTGGCATAGGCTGCTCTAGGATGATCTAGGGTGGCCTAGGCTGCTCTAGGGTGACATAGGGTGGCCTAGGCTGCTCTAGGATGCCCTAGGGTGGCCTAGACTTGTCTAGGGTGACCTAGGCTGCTCTAGGCTGCTCTAGGATGACCTAGGGTGGCCTAGACTTGTCTAGGGTGCCCTAGGCTGCTGCTCTAGGGTGACCTAGGGTGGCCTAGGATGTCTAGGGTGACCTAGGGTGGCATAGGCTGCTCTAGGATTATCTAGGGTGGCCTAGACTTGTCTAGGGTGGCCTAGTCTGCTCTAGGGTGACATAGGGTGGCCTAGGATGGTCTAGGGTGACCTAGGGTGGCATAGGCTGCTCTAGGGTGACCTAGGGTGGCCTAGGCTGGTCTAGGGTGGCCTAGGGTAGCACAGGCTGCTCTAGGCTGGTCTAGGGTGGCCTAGGCTTGGTCTAGGGTGACCTAGGGTGGCATAGGCTGCTCTAGGATGACCTAGGGTGGCCTAGACTTGTCTAGGGTGGCCTAGGCTGCTCTAGGGTGACCTAGGGTGGCCTAGGATGGTCTAGGGTGACCTAGGGTGGCATAGGCTGCTCTAGGGTGACCAAGGGTGGCCTAGGCTGCTCTAGGATGACCTAGGGTGGCCTAGACTTATCTAGGGTGACCTAGGCTGCTCTAGGCTGCTCTAGGATGACCTAGGGTGGCCTAGACTTGTCTAGGGTGGCCTAGGCTGCTCTAGGGTGACCTAGGGTGGCCTAGGATGGTCTAGGGTGACCTAGGGTGGCATAGGCTGCTCTAGGGTGACCTAGGGTGGCATAGGCTGGTCTAAGCTGGTCTTGGGTGGCCGAGGCTGGGTCTAGGGGGACCTAGAGTGGCCTAGGCTGCTCTAGGGTGACCTAGAATGGACTAGGCTGCTCTAGGGTGACCTAGGGTGGCCTAGGATGGTCTAGGGTGACCTAGGGTGGCATAGGCTGCTCTAGGATGGCCTAGGGTGGCCTAGACTTGTCTAGGGTGGTATAAGCTGCTCTAGGGTGGCCTAGGCAGGTCTAGGCTGGTCTGGGGTAGCCAAGGCTAGTCTAGGGTGGCCTAGGTTAGCCCAGGCTTCTCTAGGCTGGTCTAGGGTGGCCTAGGCTGGGTCTAGGGGGACCTAGGATGGCCTAGGCTGCTCTAGGGTGACCTAGGGTGGCCTGCGCTGGGTCTAGGGTGACCTAGGGTGGCCTAGGCTGCTCTAGGGTGACCTAGGGTGGCCTACGCTGGGTCTAGGGTGACCTAGGGTGCCCTAGGCTGGTCTAGGGTGACCTAGAGTGGCCTAGACTTGTCTAGGGTGGCCTAGGCTGGTCTAGGGTGACCTAGGGTGGCCTAGGATGGTCTAGGGTGACCTAGGGTGGCATAGGCTGCTCTAGGGTGACCAAGGGTGGCCTAGGCTGCTCTAGGATGACCTAGGGTGGCCTAGACTTATCTAGGGTGACCTAGGCTGCTCTAGGCTGCTCTAGGATGACCTAGGGTGGCCTTGACTTGTCTAGGGTGACCTAGGCTGCTCTAGGGTGACCTAGGGTGGCCTAGGATGGTCTAGGGTGACCTAGGGTGGCATAGGCTGCTCTAGGATGATCTAGGGTGGCCTAGGCTGCTCTAGGGTGACATAGGGTGGCCTAGGCTGCTCTAGGATGCCCTAGGGTGGCCTAGACTTGTCTAGGGTGACCTAGGCTGCTCTAGGCTGCTCTAGGATGACCTAGGGTGGCCTAGACTTGTCTAGGGTACCCTAGGCTGCTGCTCTAGGGTGACCTAGGGTGGCCTAGGATGGTCTAGGGTGACCTAGGGTGGCATAGGCTGCTCTAGGATTATCTAGGGTGGCCTAGACTTGTCTAGGGTGGCCTAGGCTGCTCTAGGGTGACATAGGGTGGCCTAGGATGGTCTAGGGTGACCTAGGGTGGCATAGGCTGCTCTAGGGTGACCTAGGGTGGCCTAGGCTGGTCTAGGGTGGCCTAGGGTAGCCCAGGATGCTCTAGGCTGGTCTAGGGTGG
Source organism: Ambystoma mexicanum (assembly GCF_040938575.1). Classification (NCBI taxonomy): domain Eukaryota; kingdom Metazoa; phylum Chordata; class Amphibia; order Caudata; family Ambystomatidae; genus Ambystoma; species Ambystoma mexicanum. The sequence goes on from NC_090941.1 coordinate 1,111,327,630, forward strand.
CCTAGGCTTGGTCTAGGGTGACCTAGGGTGGCATAGGCTGCTCTAGGATGACCTAGGGTGGCCTAGACTTGTCTAGGGTGGCCTAGGCTGCTCTAGGGTGACCTAGGGTGGCCTAGGATGGTCTAGGGTGACCTAGGGTGGCATAGGGTGACCTAGGGTGGCATAGGCTGCTCTAGGGTGACCAAGGGTGGCCTAGGCTGCTCTAGGATGACCTAGGGTGGCCTAGGCTGCTCTAGGATGACCTAGGGTGGCCTAGACTTATCTAGGGTGACCTAGGCTGCTCTAGGCTGCTCTAGGATGACCTAGGGTGGCCTAGACTTGTCTAGGGTGGCCTAGGCTGCTCTAGGGTGACCTAGGGTGGCCTAGGATGGTCTAGGGTGACCTAGGGTGGCATAGGCTGCTCTAGGGTGACCTAGGGTGGCATAGGCTGGTCTAAGCTGGTCTAGGGTGGCCGAGGCTGGGTCTAGGGGGACCTAGAGTGGCCTAGGCTGCTCTAGGGTGACCTAGAATGGACTAGGCTGCTCTAGGGTGACCTAGGGTGGCCTAGGATGGTCTAGGGTGACCTAGGGTGGCATAGGCTGCTCTAGGATGGCCTAGGGTGGCCTAGACTTGTCTAGGGTGGCCTAGGCGTCTCTAGGGTGGCCTAGGCTGGTCTGGGGTAGCCTAGGCTAGTCTAGGGTGGCCTAGGTTAGCCCAGGCTTCTCTAGGCTGGTCTAGGGTGGCCTAGGCTGGGTCTAGGGGGACCTAGGATGGCCTAGGCTGCTCTAGGGTGACCTAGGGTGGCCTGCGCTGGGTCTAGGGTGACCTAGGGTGGCCTAGGCTGCTCTAGGGTGACCTAGGGTGGCCTACGCTGGGTCTAGGGTGACCTAGGGTGCCCTAGGCTGGTCTAGGGTGACCTAGAGTGGCCTAGACTTGTCCAGGGTGGCCTAGCCTGGTCTAGGGTGACCTAGGGTGGCCTAGGCTGGTCTAGGGTGACCTAGGGTGGCCTAGGCTGGTCTAGGGTGACCTAGGGTGGCCTAGGCTGCTCTAGGGTGACCTAGGGTGGCATAGGCTGCTCTAGGATGACCTAGGATGGCCTAGGCTTGTCTAGGATGGCCTAGGCTGCTCTAGGGTGACCTAGGGTGGCCTAGGCTGGTCTAGGGTGGCCTAGGCTGCTCTAGGCTGGTCTAGGGTGGCATAGGCTGGTCTAGGGTGGCCTAGGCTGCTCTATGCTGGTCTAGGGTGCCCTGGGCTGCTCTAGGGTGACCTAGGGTGGCCTAGGCTGCTCTAGGGTGACCTAGGGTGGCCTAGGCTGGTCTAGGTTGGCCTAGGGTGGCCTAGGCTTGTCTAGGATGGCCTAGGCTGCTCTAGGGTGACCTAGGGTGGCCTAGGCTGGTCTAGGGTGGCCTAGGGTAGCCTAGGCTGCTCTAGGCTGGTCTAGGGTGACCTAGGGTGGCCTACGCTGCTCTAGGGTGTCATACGCTTCAGGGAAATTTGGCCGGATCAATATGCCTGCATCCCCTGCACCAGGAATCTGTAGCAAACGCTCTTGGACATCAAGTAGCGGCATTCCTGTCCCCATTGGGGCCTAGAATCGACTTGTTTTCCAGGTGGTCTCGCAGTTGGATTTTAGTGGCCGCATTTATACAAGAGAAATGAAGGAAAATGGCACCTTGGAAATGGGTCTATAACTCCCCAAGGTGTCTGGGTGGAGGGATGGCTTGTCGAGCAAAGGTGTCACTCTGATTTGTGTTAAGGCTTCACGAATGTTGGAGTCAGGAAAGGAATTGTTCAGAATGTTAGTGATCACAGGAGCCAGTGCCTCAACACAAGACTTGATCATCTGCGATTTGCAGGGATCTCCTGTGCAGCTCGAGTCGCAGGGATCTCTTGTGCAGCTCGAGTTGCAGGGATCTTCTATGCAGCTCGAGTTGCAGGGATCTCCTGTGCAGCTCGAGTTGCAGGGATCTCCTATGCAGCTCGAGTTGCGGGGATCTCCTATGCAGCTCGAGTTGCGGGATCTCTAATGCAGCTCGAGTTGTGGGGATCTCCTATACAGCTCGAGTTGCAGTGATCTCCTGTGCAGCTCGAGTCGCAGGGATCTCTTGTGCAGCTCGAGTTGCAGGGATCTCTTGTGCAGCTCGAGTTGCAGGGATCTCCTGTGCAGCTCGAGTTGCAGGGATCTCCTGTGCAGCTCGAGTTGCAGGGATCTCCTATGCAGCTCGACTTGTAGGGATCTCCTGTGCAGCTCGAGTTGCATGGATCTCCTGTGCAGCTCGAGTTGCAGGGATCTCCTATGCAGCTCGAGTTGTGGGGATCTCATGTGCAGCTTGTGGGGTTCAGATGTTGTTGTGGGGCGCGGGACCTCCGGGGCCCCCGCAGCTATTCACACGTGCGCGCACACACATGCACCAAGGACCCACACAGGATGCATGTTGCTTGCTTAGGTCCCGGCGGCAACTGCTGGCCGGGACCGTCTTTATTTAACAGGCGCATGCGTGAGCCTCGCTATGGGCCGTGCATGCGTATAAGGCGTAATCACTACGCAACATCCCTCCTTTTTCCCCAAACAAGAAACAACTGTAACAGATGTGACACTATATCCTTTGTCTCCATTAGACGATATGTCCCTAAGGACCACATCCTTAGGGCATGTGCTTCTATCTGCCAACGTTTCGATTAAGTCCCTGGTTGCATCAGGCTACTGAATTTTATCAAGTAGATTAAAGTGGTGGTCTTTAGAGGGACCTATGCATGATTCAGTTTGAGTGAGGGGAGGGCAGATGCAGCTGCTTATGTCCTTGACTTATTTGCTGAAAACATGTTGCATCTGATTAGACCAGTTTTCGTTTCTCACATCGTTTGATATCCCGCAAGAATTCGGAAATGGCCCTCGTGGACTTGGAGGCTCTCGATTTCTGCTCTGCAATAAACTTCTTTATTGCCATAATGAGAGCAGACTCATGTTTTGCTCTACAGCATTTCACCAGTCTAGCGTGTTGTGGGGTTGGGTCACGCCTCCATTTATGTCCTAGCCTTCTGATATCTTTTTTTGGTACTAAGTGAATTTCCCAATTTTTTATTCATACCCACAATTGTGATTGATTTAGAAAGACTGATTACATTCGGTTATTCAGTCTTTCTAAATCGATCACACAAACCCCGTTCACCCACCTCGCTAGACCATAACCAAACCCCAAACTCCCCTTGAAACACTTGTGTATAGGCGCGTTATAAATGCTATATCATATCATATCATATCTGCTCCCCTCCCCTCATTTACCTTGCTCGGTCCACAGGAGTGCGTGCAGGGGCAGACAGGCGCGGTCAGGCCAGGGAAGTTGTGGGAGTTAGGCAAGTGTATTTTGTGGGTGTGCATGTGTGTGTGCTTGTGTGTGAGTGAGCGAGTGAGTGTATCTGAGGGAGAGGTGGTTGAATGTTTCTGCGCAAGGGAAAGGGGCAGGGGTGCAGGTAAAAGTGTGTTTTAGGTGAGTAGGGGAGGATGAGGGGGAATGCATTGTGTTGGGCAGGGAAGGGGGTAGCAGGGGATGAAACAGGGTTTGGGGGGTGAAACCCCTGATTTACTTGAAATCCTGCCAGCATCGGAGAGGGTGGGGTCAGGTTTCAATAGGTAATATCATTGGTTTTTTTGTGTGTTTGGTTTTCAAAATGCAGAAATATCACATAGAACTCCTTTTTTAGTCCGACCAGCATTCCCAATCATGCCCAGGTCAGGGCCCCTTCCCTCCCGACCCTCCTGCCCCTTTTCCCTGCTGATAAATGTAAAATCCGGCCCCCAGCCCTGCTGTGCGTCCCCCGCTTTCCCCCTCCCCGGTTTGTATTCTTTGTCCCGCCTCTCCTGCCCTCCCTCAGCCCGCGATTGGTGCAAGATTGTTTTTGACACACCTTACCAGGCTAAGGGCCCCAAGGCAATGGGCGGTTCCATCAGCGGCGGCTCCAGAAAGTGTCAGCAAGTGTCCAAAGGAGAAGCGAGAAGCCAGTAGCCTGCCGTCAACCAGCACCAACCACTAAAGTAAGTGTGGCACGGGTGGGGACTGAAGCAATCATTTCACTCCAGAAAGCCCTGCCACTCTTAATTAAAGTTTACCTCTGTTGAATTCTGCATCTAGATATTATGGTCAAGCGATACTGAGTGCGCCTAAACGTTTAGTTTGTAGTTCTCCACCCCTAGATAAGGTTTCCAAACAACATTAAATGTGCCCTAAACATTGTTACTATGTTGAATTCTGCCTCTACAAATTACGATAAAGCGATATTAAGTGTGACCCAAAAGCTTCACTGTGTTGAACTCTGCATCTAGATAGCGTGGCCAAACAACTTTGAGTGTGCACTAAAAGCTACACTGTGTTGAATTCTGCATCTTGATATTATGGTCAAGCTATATTGAGTGTGCCATAAAAGTTGAATGTGTAGTTCTCGGCCTCTAGACAGTGTGTCCAAACAACATTGATTGTGCCCTAAAACCTTCACTGTGTTGAATTCTGCATCTTGATATTATGGTCAAGCTATATTGAGTGTGCCATAAAAGTTGAATGTGTAGTTCTCGGCCTCTAGATAGTGTGTCCAAATAACATTGAGTGTGCCCTAAACATTGTCACTGTGTTGAACTCTGCATGTAGATAGTGTGTCCAAACAACATTGAGTGCGCCCTAAACATTGTCACTGTGTTGAACTCTGCATCTAGACAGTGGGCCTCATCACGAGTTGGACGGTAACGCCGGCGGTATTACTGCCGGCGGTATTGGCCCTACCGCCAAACCCCCTGGCGCTATTAGCGCCGGATCACGGGTTTGGCGGTAATGGAATTCCCCATTCCTCACTGAGCCCATTCGGGAATGCCCCATTCCCCATTGGGCTCAATGGGGAATTTTCACGCTCTTGCCGCCTGCGGGTTTCCCGCCGGCAGTAATAGCACAAATTTTCAGCGGATTTCCCCCCAGCTCAGAGCTGGGGAGAAATCCGCCGAAGCCCTGATTTGGCGGACCCTTAAATCCGGCGGTAATAGCGCGACCGCCGGATTTAAGGGTTACCGCCAAACGCGTGATGAGGCCTAGTGTGTCTAAACAACATTGAGTGTGCCCTAAACATTGTCACAGTGTTGAACTCTGCATCTAGATAGCAAGGCCAAACAACTTTGAGTGTGCACTAAAAGTTTTACTTTGTTGAATCCTGCATCTATATAGTGTGGCCAAACAACATTGAGGGCACCCTAAAAGATTGGGCGAAACGAAAAGAGTGGAATGACATGAACGAGTGCAATAAATGGAGTAAAGTAGATGGACTACAAAGAATAAGTGAGCAGAGGAGTGGGTGGAGTTGTCGGAATCGTTGGAGTAGGTGGAACGGATGGAGCAGGTGAAACCGATGGAGTGGGTAGAACGGATAAAAATGATTGAACACATAGAGTTGGTGGAGCTGATGAGTAGGTAGAATGGATGAGTAGGTAGAATGGATGAGTGGCTGGAATGGATGGAGTGGGTGGAACAGGTGGAGTGGGTAGAAGGGATGGAGTGGGTGGAACAGATAGAGTGGGTGGAACGGATAGAGTGGATGGAGCGGGTTGAGTGGATGGAACGGATAGAGTGGATGGAACAGATGGAACGGACGGAACAGACGGAACAGACGGAACGGACGGAACAGACAGAGTGGATGGAACGGATATAGAGTGGATGGAACGGATAGAGCGGATTGAACGGATGTTGCGGCTGGTGTGGATGTTGCGGCTGGTGCGAATGTTGCGGATGTTATTGTTAGGAAAGATTTCGTAATTGTAGGGAATTTTCCTTCCATGTGGCAACCCCTAAACTTTTTGCTATTGTTTTTAACCTTGTTCTTGACTTTGCCAGAGAAGTACAGCCTTCTGCCGCACTTCTCTGGGCTTTCGCTCCTTTCTTACGGGGAAACTGACATGCCCTTAAGACAGTCAGTACCGGGGAACGTGGTTTCCCGTAGTTTCTTTTATCGTGTCGCAGCTTTAGTGCAACACGACACAAGAGGGCACTGTAAGCTAAGTTACAGCTCTCTTGGGTCTCTAGCCTTCTACAGGCCCTAGATACTCTTTTAGGATGGTATTTGATCGGTGCAAGTCATTCAGGGACTGGAATGGTGGCAGCGATCGTTTTGTTTATTTTGAGCTCCTTTTGGCGTTCTGAGCACGTTTTTGCACTGAACCCAAAATGGTGGCCTGGCTCCCAAAATGGCCAGGCCGCGAGGCTCCTTTGTCCTGTCCACTGTCCGTCTTGCTCCCTTCACCTTCCCCAGGTCCGGCGACCCGGGGCCTTCCTTATTTGGGCATGTACTTTCCCGCGAAACGTGGTTGCTTTCGCGGGCTTCTACATGTCGTTTGTGTGCCTCCAGGGTGTGGGCTGGGATGTCTGGTCCCAATACACATCCTGGGTGCCAGAGAGTCTAGGGTGGTGTGAATGCCTGGGACCACCGTGGTCCGTGATTGGTCCACGTATGGTATGTGTTTTGATGAGCGGATCTCCCATTGGCTCCCCTCCGTTTTGGCGCGAAGGGAACCGTGGATAAGAGGGGGCTGGAAACACCACTACCATGTCGATCTCCTGAGTTCTCACGAACGAAGGAATACAGGAGCCAAGTATCCTGCAACTACGAGGCTGGACCGAGGAATCGCTGGTGACCCGCTGAAGGAATCCTCCTTTGCACTGCTGTCGTCCGGAGAGCCCCTGTCCTCCTTTGATCGAACCAGAAGGCCTGTACTGGTGCTTCGACCTTTGGAATAGCAGGAACAGCTATTCCCGGCATCTTCAACCATCTCCTGCCAAGTAAGCCTTCGGAAGCGTCTCTGGGCCATCCAGTTGACTGACCAGCTTACAAAGGAGGTTGGCTCTGCAACCGCCGCCAGGTTGTGTTGTATTGCGAGTCCTTCTCCCTCTCCCACGCTTCGTACGCTTGGCGTCCCCAGGTCTGAAGGGAGGAGGGTTCATTTGGCTCGAATACACACGGCCGCTCCGTTGTCCTGTGCGGCAACAAAACTGTGCTGGTTTCGTCGATTGGGACGTCTTTTTGCTCTACACGACTACGAGGCGTTCCCTGCTCTTCTGAACCTGCCAGCTGCTGAAACTAACGTGGAGAAGCCTGGGCCTGCTTGCTTCGGGGACCGGTGAGTAGTTTAGCTAGGATCTGGTCGCCCTCCTGCAGTATCCCATTGCTTTTCCCTGCTGTGTAAAAACAGCACCCTTTTGGCCGTACTCGCGCTCTGCTTCTGCCCGCTGTGGAGGCTGCGCTTGAGTTGCGGAACCTGTTCTCCTTCTGCTGTGCACTAACCCGAACTGCCTGACTTCCTCCGAAGAGCTTCCCCTTTTGCCCGTTGGCACCGGCGTGGCAGGTACTTTGAGCACAAGGCTCCACTCTTCGCAGGGCTCGGACTTCCATCTAGTTAGGTGCCTCTAAAGGCGAACTGAGTCAAAAGCGTTATCGCACTGCCTGTTTTCCTTTCCTTTCAGGGGGACTACATATTTCGTGCTTTAAACGCTTGCGACTGTGTATTTGTATATATATTGTGTTGATATGGTATGTGTTGGTTTAATATTGTGATATTGTGATTTTCTTGCTACGGTCATTGTTTTAAAGGCCTTAAAATAAATGTGTTTATATTTTTGATATAACACCTGTTTGGAGTAGTTTGTAAGCGCTCTTGCTTTGTGTGCTCATTGCGGGCTTCCAGTCACCCTCACCCCTCTTGAGACCTAGTCTTGACCGCCGCGATCGCTACCTTGATTGGTCTGGCTTGTCCAGAGGTTACCCTGTTCCAAGTAATTAGGTTGGCCTTCTGAACTTCTGCGCCACCAGGACAGAGTTCAGAAATCCGTCTTAACAAATTGGTGTACAGCGGTGGGATACGACTGAAGGTATCCAGTGTTGCGCTCGAACTAGGGCATTTCGGGTTATTCCAAACAGTACACGTAGTGAATTGTTATAGTATAACTTTAAAAAGGCCATAGTCCTATCAAACAGTATGGAAACAAGTACGTTGTTAACTTTAAATGCTTCCAAATCAGAAACGCTGAAAAAGATGTGCGGAGAGAGGTGTTTCCTCTCAAGGCACGAAATTGGAAATGATCCAAAGAATCGTGGCATGGCAAGAAGCGCAGCTTGACGCTATTACTTCTGAGGACAGTGCGGAAGGTGGTGGGGCTGCTCTCACTGGTAGAACCGACGGTTCTGCCGCCGCACTGTTCCACCGCGACCACGAGGACAGGGAGGACGAGCTGTCTAATGTTTCCTCTGCCAGTGCTGATGGGGAGGCTATGCTTGAATTCAAGAAGCAAGAGCTGCGGTTTAGGCAGCAGAAGCTTGAATTCAGCATAGCCAAACTAAAAATCGAACAGGCAGAAAAACAGAAAGACAGGGATCACCAGTTGGAACTGGCCAAGCTTCAGGTTGCAAATGGGTCCAAGGGTGCTGGACATGGGTCTGGGGCTTCCTCTCATCCACGGTTTCCAAAAGATCTGCTCAGTGTGTATGAAGAAAGGAATGACATTATGGACTGGCTGAATGCGTTTGAGTATGCATGCGAGGTTCAAAAAGTTGACAGTGCTGATAAGATTGCGTGGTTGCTCAGTAGACTGCCCCATTCTGGCTGTAGTGCCATTATGGAAATGTCGAAGGCTGAGCGGGCTGATTTCGCAATGTTAAAGCAAACTCTCATTTTAAAGTTTGGGAAGACTCCGGCCCAATATTTAAAGCGTTTTCGAGAGTATAAGAAAAAGGAAGGTGGTACTTGGGTATCTTATGTCGCTGAATCTTTGAAAAACTTAACTGGCTGGGTCGAAGGTTATAAGGTTTCTACCTTCGAAGGCATGATAAATCTTGTCATGCTGGAACATATTTTTGCTTCTTCTTCCCCGGAGCTTAAGCAGCATTTGGCCGATTCGAAGGAGATAGATCCTAAGAAGCTGGCCATTGCAGCAGACTTATGGGTGTCACATCGAGTGTCCCATAAGGACAAAACTCATCCTGGTAAGCAGGAGGAAGGGGAAAAGTCCAAAGATATGGAGGGTGGGGAATCTGCTAAATCTTCTTCCCAAAAGGGCCACAAAAAGAAAAACAAGGGTAAGACACAAGAGAACTCACAGGGTAGTGGAGGTGCGCCTCCGAAACAGAACTCTGGTTACAATAAGCCTCCCTACGTAAACAGACCCACTGGGGCTTGTTTTTCTTGTGGAGCAACTGACCATGTGAAGGGGGATCCCCGTTGTAAGGTTAGACCTTTGGGGGTCCACTCCGCTAATCTGGCCTTCTCCTCCTACGAGGAAGAAGAGATTACAGGAGCATCCTTCTCCTCAGACTCGTTTCCCAGCGGAATAGAGGCTGAGGTAGTTTTAGTGTCCCTGGGTTCCTGGGAGCCTAAAGTCGCAGAGGCGTATGCTAGGATTCCGGATAATACCAAGCACTACTTTAAAGACAGTGTGCTGATCAATGGAGTGGATACTCCAGCTCTTAGGGATAGTGGGTGCAGTCGAACTGTAGTGGATTCTACCTTGGTAGACTCAGAGGAAGTTGCCAGAGCTACTCTGATGCCCACTAAATTGGCTGACGGCCCCCTCCGTATGTTTCCCGTGATCCCTGTTAATCTAACTTTAAATGGTACAGCTGTCAGGATTCCAGTGAGCATTCAGAGAAACGTCCCGGGAAAGGTCTTATTAGGTAATGATCTCAGAGCTTTAGGGCTCGTAGGAGACACTGCCGAACGACCCTACACACGGTCTCAAGCACGGGCAGCATTGGCCAAGTCCAATACGCCGCCCCAGCCGAAGGGGAAACCCAAGGCGAAAGGAGTCTACAAGTCAAGACGGGGGAAAGAGAATATTCCCCCGAGCTCGCCTACCACTGCGGTGGAGGAAGTTGGTCAATCGCCCGAGCCTGACGAGGAGGTGGCGATGCCTGAAGTATTCGACCCCAACGATCATCCTGAACTAAAAGACTTGTTAGTTGAAGGAGGTCCTGATAGGGACGAATTCAGTAAAGGCCAACGTGAGTGCCCATCTCTGGAAGGCCTAAGGAGACAGGCCTGCTCCCAGCTTGAGGGTGAACCTCCTGGGAAGCATAGGATTTATTGGGAAGGTGGACTCCTGTATAGTGAGCCCACAGAGTCTACAGAAGGAGACCATAGGAGGTTGGTGGTTCCCCTTGCTGTTAGGCCCTTCCTCCTGCAGTTGGCGCATGAAGTTCCCCTTGCTGGTCACCTTGGTATGAAGAGGACCAAGCAAAGGTTATCCATGCACTTCTACTGGCCCAAGATGGGGGAGCAAGTAGAAAGTCACTGCAGGAGTTGTGCCGCCTGCCAGATGCCTGGTAAGGTTGGCGCGACAATCCAAGCTCCGTTGGTACCGCTCCCAGTTGTGGGGGTACCATTTGAAAGGGTAGGGATCGACATGGTTGGTCCCCTTGACCCGCAAACATCCTCAGGCAATAGGTTTATCCTGGTGCTGGTCGACCATGCAACCAGGTATCCTGAGGCCGTCCCATTTACAACTGTAACTGCCAAGCCAGTTGCAGAAGCTTTACTCGGCATGTTTACTAGGGTTGGCTTCCCTAAAGAAGTTGTGCCGGGTGATGGCAGCAACTTTATGTCGAAGTATAGGCAGGCTATGTGGAAAGAATGTGGGGTCACCTACAGGTTCTCTTCTGCATACCGCCCCCAGACCGATGGTCTGGGGGGGCGTTTCAACAGGACGTTAACGAGCATGATTGGGGCTCTGGAGGAGCCTCAGAGAAGAAAATGGGATCTTCTTGTTTCATGCTTACTGTTTGCCTACCGAGAGGTACCACAGGAGGGTGTTGGCTTCAGCCCCTTCGAACTTCTGTTCGGTCATCCCGTACGGGGACCCTTAGCCATCGTCAAAGAGGGATGGGAGATGCCCACTCCCCCTGTTACTACCAATGTAGTTGATTATGTGCTAGGGCTCAGAAAACGGATGGTACTTCTGATGGGCTTGGCCAGTGATAAATTGAAGGCAGGGCAAGCGCTGGTGAAGCATTGGTACGACCAGAAAGCTTCCCTCATCAACTTTACACTTGGTCAGCAAGTCCTGATCATGAATCTCATAAGGCCTCGAGCTTTACAGGATAAATGGTCAGGTCCTTGCCCAGTGGTGGAGCCCCTGGGTGAGGTTAACTATTCAGTGGACCTTGGAAGGCCTGGACAGGCTCCAAAAGTGCTTCCCGTGAATAGGCTGAAGGCTTTCGGCCCAAGCGTCGAAATCGCAGCACTGCTACTGGCTTCAGATGTTGGGGAAGAGGAGTCTGAACCTCTCCCCGACCTGTTCCCAAGCAGTCCTTCAGTTAGCTCTTTTGAGGGTGTCCGAGTGGCCCCTCACCAAAATGGACAAGGCTCAGTGGTTTACCTTGGACATGAAGTAGTTGGAGGGAGGAGACAGCCTCTACTCAGTCAGGTACAAGCAGTACAAGACTGGCCTACCCCCACTATGCAAACCCAAGTGAGAGCCTTCTTAGGACTCACGGGTTATTACCGCAATTTTGTGGCAGACTATGGCACCATAGCTGCTCCTCTGACTGCCCTCACAACTCCGAAGAAACCCAAGAAGGTAACTTGGACCGACGAGTGTGAGAAGGCCTTCAATGGCTTAAAAGACTCCTTGTGCCAGGCCCCTGTGCTCAGGGCCCCTGATTATCAAAGACCTTTTATCGTGCAGACGGATGCCTCTGACACTGGGATAGGAGCTGTACTATCACAAGTAGATGAGAAGGGTAAGGAACACCCTATCGGTTTTATTAGTCGCCAGCTTAAGGACAGAGAGCTCAGGTGGTCCACGGTAGAGAAAGAATGTTTCTCTGTTGTGTGGGCCCTAAGGAAGCTGAGGCCCTACCTCTATGGGACCCACTTCACTGTGCAGACTGACCATAAGCCGTTAAAGTGGCTAATGAACATGAAGGGGGAGAATCCAAAGTTGCTTAGGTGGTCCATAAGTCTTCAAGGCTTCGACTTCACTATTGAGCATAGGCCAGGTGTCCAACATAGCAATGCTGATGGGTTGTCCAGAATGTTTAACCGACCTGAACAAGAGACTCATCCAGGGGTGGATTAGTTCCCCCTGTCCATAGTCTGGAAGGGGCGAGTGTTAGGAAAGATTTCGTAATTGTAGGGAATTTTCCTTCCATGTGGCAACCCCTAAACTTTTTGCTATTGTTTTTAACCTTGTTCTTGACTTTGCCAGAGAAGTACAGCCTTCTGCCGCACTTCTCTGGGCTTTCGCTCCTTTCTTACGGGGAAACTGACATGCCCTTAAGACAGTCAGTACCGGGGAACGTGGTTTCCCGTAGTTTCTTTTATCGTGTCGCAGCTTTAGTGCAACACGACACAAGAGGGCACTGTAAGCTAAGTTACAGCTCTCTTGGGTCTCTAGCCTTCTACAGGCCCTAGATACTCTTTTAGGATGGTATTTGATCGGTGCAAGTCATTCAGGGACTGGAATGGTGGCAGCGATCGTTTTGTTTATTTTGAGCTCCTTTTGGCGTTCTGAGCACGTTTTTGCACTGAACCCAAAATGGTGGCCTGGCTCCCAAAATGGCCAGGCCGCGAGGCTCCTTTGTCCTGTCCACTGTCCGTCTTGCTCCCTTCACCTTCCCCAGGTCCGGCGACCCGGGGCCTTCCTTATTTGGGCATGTACTTTCCCGCGAAACGTGGTTGCTTTCGCGGGCTTCTACATGTCGTTTGTGTGCCTCCAGGGTGTGGGCTGGGATGTCTGGTCCCAATACACATCCTGGGTGCCAGAGAGTCTAGGGTGGTGTGAATGCCTGGGACCACCGTGGTCCGTGATTGGTCCACGTATGGTATGTGTTTTGATGAGCGGATCTCCCATTGGCTCCCCTCCGTTTTGGCGCGAAGGGAACCGTGGATAAGAGGGGGCTGGAAACACCACTACCATGTCGATCTCCTGAGTTCTCACGAACGAAGGAATACAGGAGCCAAGTATCCTGCAACTACGAGGCTGGACCGAGGAATCGCTGGTGACCCGCTGAAGGAATCCTCCTTTGCACTGCTGTCGTCCGGAGAGCCCCTGTCCTCCTTTGATCGAACCAGAAGGCCTGTACTGGTGCTTCGACCTTTGGAATAGCAGGAACAGCTATTCCCGGCATCTTCAACCATCTCCTGCCAAGTAAGCCTTCGGAAGCGTCTCTGGGCCATCCAGTTGACTGACCAGCTTACAAAGGAGGTTGGCTCTGCAACCGCCGCCAGGTTGTGTTGTATTGCGAGTCCTTGTCCCTCTCCCACGCTTCGTACGCTTGGCGTCCCCAGGTCTGAAGGGAGGAGGGTTCATTTGGCTCGAATACACACGGCCGCTCCGTTGTCCTGTGCGGCAACAAAACTGTGCTGGTTTCGTCGATTGGGACGTCTTTTTGCTCTACACGACTACGAGGCGTTCCCTGCTCTTCTGAACCTGCCAGCTGCTGAAACTAACGTGGAGAAGCCTGGGCCTGCTTGCTTCGGGGACCGGTGAGTAGTTTAGCTAGGATCTGGTCGCCCTCCTGCAGTATCCCATTGCTTTTCCCTGCTGTGTAAAAACAGCACCCTTTTGGCCGTACTCGCGCTCTGCTTCTGCCCGCTGTGGAGGCTGCGCTTGAGTTGCGGAACCTGTTCTCCTTCTGCTGTGCACTAACCCGAACTGCCTGACTTCCTCCGAAGAGCTTCCCCTTTTGCCCGTTGGCACCGGCGTGGCAGGTACTTTGAGCACAAGGCTCCACTCTTCGCAGGGCTCGGACTTCCATCTAGTTAGGTGCCTCTAAAGGCGAACTGAGTCAAAAGCGTTATCGCACTGCCTGTTTTCCTTTCCTTTCAGGGGGACTACATGTTTCGTGCTTTAAACGCTTGCGACTGTGTATTTGTATATATATTGTGTTGATATGGTATGTGTTGGTTTAATATTGTGATATTGTGATTTTCTTGCTACGGTCATTGTTTTAAAGGCCTTAAAATAAATGTGTTTATATTTTTGATATAACACCTGTTTGGAGTAGTTTGTAAGCGCTCTTGCTTTGTGTGCTCATTGCGGGCTTCCAGTCACCCTCACCCCTCTTGAGACCTAGTCTTGACCGCCGCGATCGCTACCTTGATTGGTCTGGCTTGTCCAGAGGTTACCCTGTTCCAAGTAATTAGGTTGGCCTTCTGAACTTCTGCGCCACCAGGACAGAGTTCAGAAATCCGTCTTAACAGTTATGGATGGTGCAAACGTTGCGGATGTTATGGATGGTGCGGATGATGCGGATATGGCGGATGGTGCGGATGTCGCGGATGGTGCGGATTGTACGGATGTGACGGATGGTGCGGATGCCACGGATGGTGCGGATGCCACGGATGGTGCAGATGCCACGGATTGGTGCGGATGTTACGGATGGTGCGGTTGTTGCAGATGCCACAAATGGTGCGGATGCCACGGATGGTGCAGATGCCACAGATGGTGCGGATGTTATAGATGCCACGGATGTTACGGATGGTGCATATGGTGCGGATGGTGTGGCTTTGGCGGACGTTGCGAATGATGCAGATGGTGCGGATGTTACAGATGTTTCCAATACTACGGATGGTGCGGATAGAGGCAACACTTGTTCACCATGATGTTACCAAATATCTGTATCCCCTATATATGCTACGTACCTGTATCCCCATATATATCTGTATCCCATATCCATCCTGTCGCTTTACATATGTATGTCGCTATGTACGTCCCCACCGTCCTGCTCACGTACCTTGTCTCAGGCGTTTTTACTAATAAACACCATTTCACACCACTACGCTCACTCTCTTCTATACACCATCATTCAACTAGAACATAGCTATACCCCTGATAATTCGGCCTAGCTGTTCACATACAAACACAACCCCACAAACACTTCATCACCCTAATGAAACACTGCTAGCTGAAGCACATTCCGGCTAGCATAGGCGTTCCTATGGCCTAACACAGCCAGAACCCAGTCTGGGTGTCCACCCACCAGACAGAACACATCCAACCGATTTCCTCAACACACCTATCGCTAAGAAGCAGCTATCATCTAACAACTACACCAGCTGTACACATATCCGGTGCACCCACGCACCATATGACACTCTCTCTCTCTACTGACTTGAACTGCAGTTCCCGAGGGTGTTCAACCTACCAGCGCTTTGAGGTCATACCAATGATATATAAGGCGCTATATAAATGCCAAGTAACATAACATACCATTTAATTATACCATTTGTTTCCATAATGTTTGGACTTAATACCTTTGTGTCTAATAGGAGCTAGTTCCTCAATAGTTTGAGTGATGGTCAGATCATACGATTGCACAATATCCTCTGACACTCTTCCTTCCGGGGGATCTGCCTAAATATTGGATTTCCAGAAAAATAGGATTGTGCACTTATGCAGATAATACGTGTTTTTTTTCTGTATTCGATGACCAGCTTCACGTTATTCAAAGAGGTTTTAACAACTTTACAAGGGCATGTAAATGTCATTATGGCCTGATCAGTCCAATCCAGCCCTAACCACGGGCAATTCTCTGTGTTAATTGCCAGACCAGTGCTCCCCCTTAATGTGGGTTTTGGGCAAATCTAAATATGTAAAACCCATATCAACAAAATCCCGTTCTGGTTGTAGTGCCCATGGTGTCTTGAAAGTCCCCATTACAGCCCGGCCGGCATCAACCATGTTGAGGTCTTAGTGTGTGATAATGGCATATCCTCCACTAGACTTTTTCCAAATTGAATATCCGGTTTCGGTGGATGATAGCAATTGAACGCTATAAGAGCTGTCAACCTGTACAGTGGTTTCTAGAATTTTCCACATTGATTTAAGAAATCCTGGTAGAGTCTTCATGGCTAACATTTCTTTATAAATCAATGCTATGCCCTCTGCCCTTCCAGCCACCCTACTAGAGTTGACTGCGGTGAGGCCATCTGGTAACGCTGCCTTGATGGCAGGACCTGAATCATCTTTTTTTTTTTTATTTGGTTTTATTGATTTTTACATACAAAAAACAATTCTCTCGTATTCGAGAGTAATCCAACAATGAGTGTTCATACATGCTTATCTGTGCATCAAAAATGACAAAGAAACGATAAATAAAGAATTAAACAGTGAGAGAACAGGAAAATATTGTCCCTATTGGTACCATAACAGTTTCATGCTTTCACAGTTCGATCTAGCAATTAAGTTTGACACAACACAACAAGTTACTTCTCTCATTCCCCTTTTGTCAGTTCCCCCTCTCCCTTCCGCCCTCTCCCCCGGGCTAGGTAACTCACTGTAGTGGCGTGGGTCTGCGCATTCATTCTTGATTCTATATGTCAACAGGTTCTTACTTGGTGTTTTGGTTTATCTGGGGTCTCCTATGTTGGGGGGCGCTCCTATGTCTTTCATTCAATTTCTTTGGTCTTTCTCTGAATCATCTGGTATGTATTGTTAGGGTCTGAGAAGGTGTTATTACTTCACTGTGAGTGTATGTATTTTAAACTAAGCTTGGGTAATGTCTTCCTCATGCGCTACGTCGGGTGCGTATTTGTTCAGGAAATCTGCCCATAGAGTATCGCATTGTGTCAATTTACCATGTAATGATGCCGTTATTTTCTCCATGGTGCATATATTCATTGCCACGTTGACCCATTCTTTTTCGGAAGGGATTGCGGCGAATTTCCATTTTATTGTTAGGAGCGCTCGGGCAGCAAGCAAAAGGTGTGGGGCCAAGCCCTGTACTTTTCTCCATTCATCCTCTTCTTTTTCAAACCCAAACAAGAGAAGGTGAGGATCAACGAGTCTCTGGACACCATCTATGTTTCTGATCCATCCCAGGACTTCGTCCCAGTAGACCCTGATTCGTGGACATTCCCACCACATGTGCCAATAGTCGGCGATTGCTCCACATTCATGCCAACACAGGGGGTTAGTTGTTTGATACATTCTGGATAGCCTACTTGGGTCATATTGCCACCTATGTAGAAGTTTAACGGCATGCATTTTATATTGAGATGATATCGATGTTTTGAATGTTGCACGGCACATTTTGTCCCATGTGTCCTCATCAATGTCTGTCCCCAGGTCCCTCTCCCATCTTACTCTGAGATGTTCTGTATTACCTTTTCCCGCTTCTATTAATGTTTTGTACATGACGGATATTAGGCCCTTCATGCTTGTTCTGGAATTGAGTAACTTTTCAAAGGGGGTAAGTTCCCTGCTCAATGTATCCTTTCATTCTTGTTTGGTCAGTACTCCTTTTATCTGTAAAAAGTGGAATGTAGACAGGACTCTTAATCCAAGCTCTTCTGTCAGATCCGGTAACGTTATGAAGGATTCGCTCCGCACAAGCTGACCTACTCTTTCCAGCCCCGCCTCGTACCAGGTCTGGAATCTCTCAACACTGGGGAAATGATTGTTTATACCCGGGGAGCATAGTGGCTTAGTGGTGATGGCCATGTGGTAATCTTTCTCGTCTCTGTGCCTTCTTTCCATATGGCCCAAATAGTCGCCAGGATTGGATTCGCCTTGGACCTGGTCAGAATTCTCTTTCTTGGGGCCCATAACCACTCTGAGACCGTTGCCAGGTGGAAATAATGGTTATCCATTGCCATCCATTGTGGTTCACTCTGGTTTCGTAGGTGGGGGATGAGTACCTGTAATTGGGCTGCTTCATACTATCGCTTGAGGTCCGGGAGGCCTACCCCCCCCTTTGTCTTTGGGCAGTGTTAGTGTGTCTTATGCTATTCTAGCCTTTTTCCCTTGCCACAGGAATTGTAGGATTGCCCTCTTAACCTCCAGGAAATAGCCTTTTGGGATTGTAATGGGTAGCATTTGAAAGCGGTGCAGAAATCTAGGGAGGCAGACCATTTTTATCGCGTTGAGGCGCCCTAACCAGGAAATTGTCAATTTGCTCCATCTAGCCAGGTCCGCATGGAAGTTTTCAAGGAGTTTAGGGAAGTTGGCCTCGTATAAGGTTTCTATACGCTTTGTAATTTGTATCCCTAAGTATTGCAACTTGTTATGCTCGATACATAGGCCAAGGGAGGAATATTTGGCTTCGTTTTCTTCTGCGGACCCTTTCAGAGGGAACAAGATTGACTTGGTTCGGTTAATCTTGAAACCGGAAATGCAGCAATATTCTTCAAGGAGGGATATGGCTCTGGGGACGGACGTTTCTGGATTGGTCATGTGGAGGAGAATATCATCAGCATAAAGTGCCACTTTGTATTCTGCCTGGCCTAAGTGCATTCCCTCTATCTGTGTATCTGTTCTCATCCTCTGCGCCAGTTTTTCAAGTGAAAGAGCAAGCAGAATGGCTGACAGGGGACATCCCTGCCTGGTACCTCGCTTTAGTTCGAACCACCTGGAGTATTCTCCATTGACGGACACCGAGACTCTAGGTGTCGAATATACCGCCTGGATTCCCTTCCTGAGTCTGGGTCCTATGCCGCTCTTGCGTAGGAGGTACATTAGGAAGTCCCAGTTGACCCTGTCAAAGGCCTTTTCTGCATCGATCGAGAGCAAGGCTGGATCTCTGTTCATGTTCACAGAGGCTTGTATTAGGTGTAGGGTCTTGCGCATAGTGTCGGCTCCCTGTCGGCCTAAAATGAAGCCCACTTGATCAGGATGGATAAGATGGGGCATATACGATTCAATTCTGGCAGCAAGGACTCTTGTGTAGATTTTGGCGTCTACGTTTAGTAAGGATATGGGGCGATAAGATCCACATTTTTTGGGGTCCTTTCCTTCCTTTGGAATCACTGTAATAAGGGCTCTAATGAAGGAGTCTGGTGGTTTTCCTGTTTCCAGGATTTCATTAAATAGCTCAATCAGGAAGGGGGTGAGTTGGGTACTGAATGACTTGTAAAAGCCAGCCGTGTATCCATCCTCTCCTGGGGATTTACCTAGAGTTAATCTTTTTATCGCGTTTTGTATCTCTTCTCCTGTTATGGGGGTTTCCAGGGAGGCTGACTCAGTGGGGGTTATTTTGGGCATTGCAATATTATCTAAATATGACTCAATGTCGCGCGGGTCTGGGACTGTCTCCGGGTGTATAACGCTTCATAGAAATCTGCGAAAGCTTCTGGGATAGTAGTTTCACTTATATCTGTATCAGGTCCCCCGTCTACTATCTCTTGGACTCTGCGTTCTGCTCGCTGTTCCCTCAATCTGGCCGCCATATTGCGTACGCTTTATCTCCTTTCTCATAGAACCTTTGTTTTAATAACAGGAGTTTGCGGGTTATTTGGTCGTGCTCTAGGAGGTGGAGCTCTTCTCTTTTTTTCCTTGCCTCATCTGTCTTGACAGGGTCTGGGGGTTCTGCTTCTCTTGCCTCTTTATCTAGCTGGTGGATTTCCTGCCTAATTCTGTTTTCGATCAGGGTTCTCTCCCTCTTTTTCTGAGCTCCCTCTCTTATGAGAATCCCCATCCAAGTTGCCTTTCCCGCATCCCAGACTCCATGCTTGGAGACCTCTCCCGTATTATTAATTCTAAAGTATTCAGTTATTTCGGTTTCCATCTCCGTCTTAAAGACGGGGTCTTTCCACAGAGTTTCGTTACACCTCCATTTCCCACTTTTGTGCTGTAAGTGCTCCCATTGGACATCGGTGATGACCATGTCATGGTCAGACCATGTGATTGGGGTGATCTCTGAGTGTTTTGATTGGTGGTGTATTTCTTTAGTGAGATAAATGTAATCAATGCGGATAAAGGTGTTATGTGGAGCTGAGAAGAACGTATAGGCTTTCTCATTGGGGTGCATTCGTCTCCATACATCATTCATTCCATACAGGTCCTTCATTTCCACAAAACCTGTGTGTGCTTCTCTGGTGTTGTCTCATGTTGTATGATTGGCAGTTTTGCGGTCTAGTGTGGGGTCGGCCCATATATTGAAATCCCCTCCTAGGATGACATGGCAGGGGGATTCTAGTATGATTTTGGGGATTGTTTTGGAGAGGAATCTCGTCTGATTCACATTGGGGGTGTAGATTGTGGCAATTGTGATAGGCACATTTCCAATGGATCCCGTCACTAGTAAGGCCAGACCTTCCATGTCTGACCAGGTCTTAGTATTTTTTAAGTCATTTCCTTTCCTAATAAGGATTCCCACTCCTCCCTTTCTTAGTGGGCCTGAGCCCCAGAACTCTCTTCCACTTTGTGTCCCCAATATGGGCCTCTCATCACCTCTCATGTACTTAGTCTCTTGTAAAAGAAGAATGTCAATTTTGGTGCGACGGAATTCTCTATACACCAGCGATCTCTTGGTTGGTGAATTAAGACCCTTGACATTAAGCGTTCCCACCCTTATGGAGCCCCTGCTACGGGATTCAGTGGTCGCCATCATCATGTGATCTGAGGGTATTCACATCATTCATTTGTTTCGGCCGGTTTGTTCTAATTTCAAGTAACCACGTTACATTTTTGTTCATCAGGTATTCTGCACTAGCCCGACTTTTCCCCTAGCTCATGTTCCCCCCCTCTCCTCCCCTCCCTCCCTCCATGTGGTGGCATCCGATCGGGTTCAGTTGATGGGACTGTCCCAGTATTGAACCATGAGTGGGGAATGTTACCTCACGGTCCCTGTACAAAAATAATACATCAAATTACTAAATGAGCCCCACTAGTCCTTCTTTGGAATCGCAATGGAGTTTCAGTTCGAGCATCAGTCATTGACATCTTACCTCAGACAATGTTCGTGTTCGTTATTATCAGGCAGCATAAATGTTAAGAATACCATGATTGTCGAAGATTAGCTGTCGCCATCTGGTGATACGTTGCCTCTGCGATATTTCCTCAAACCTTTCACCTTTTTTATGCCTTGGGCCTTGAATATGCCATGGCCTCCCTCCCCTTGCGGGTTCCTGACGATCTTCTCCATGATTCTGTGTTCCAAGCAAGTCCGATATGCATGCTTTGATGTCTTTCTCTGAGTTCAGTCTGATTCTTGTGCCGTCGTATAAAAAGGAGAGGGAGAAGGGGTATCCCCATCAGTATCGGGTATCTCATTCTTTGAGCCACTTTGTGAGGGCTCTACACATTTTCCTGAGCGCTAAAGTCAAGGAGGAGAGATCCTGATATATCGCTATTTGTGCTCCCCCTAGGGTGGTGGTACCTCTACTCCTCGCCTTCTCCAATATTCTGGTCTTATCTTGATATCGGTGGAATCGCGCAAGCACTGTCCTCTGACCCCCAGGCAGGCCACCTGCTCTGTGGATGCACTCCGTTTTGGGTTCATCAATAGCATCATCTGCTACGAGGTGTTTGATGATATTATGAAGTGTTGCTTTGAGGTCCTCCTCCGTCTCCCCTTCTCGCTCTGGAATTCCGAAAATGCGCAAGTTGTTTCTTCTCTCCCGATTTTCCAAGTCATCCATCTTAAGATTGACCTTCTCTTCTCTCTCCTCCAGACTCGTTATACTATGGGCTAACTGTTTTTCTAAGGTGTCTATTGAGGCCTGGTTATTCTCCACTCCTTCGACCCTGTCTTCTATGTTATCCAGCCGCTGCGTGAGTTTGGCGATTTTGCTGCCAATACTGGCGCTCAAGTTTTTTATTTCTGTCAATAGTGCCGCTATATCCCCTTTTGTGGCAGCAGTTTCTGCACTCGGAGTCGGTGCAGATGCCATCTTGGGATCGGCAGAAGGTGGAGTAGTTGGATTGTATGCGTATGTGGCCAGTTTCTGTTGCGCATTCATGCACCTGATTCAAGGCGTCCGGTGCCGTCTTCTGAATTTTGGTTTGAGGTGGCACCACCACCGAGAGAGTATGTGAGGAGGCACACGCCACAGGTATGGGGGCCCAACCCTCAGTCTTGACGATGTGTCCTATGTTGTTGTCTTTGCAGAGGTGCCTCCGACGTCTCATTGAGTAGTGGCCTTTTGGGGAGAGTACTTTAATAAGGGGCCCACCTTTGTTTTAAGACTTTTCTGTGTCCCAGTTAGATCATTGGCGGTGGATGGTTCAGTTTTTAGCCCGTTTCGTTTCTGCATCATGTCAGGGGGTCGTTCACCCATATCCTGGTCTTCTCCCCTCCTGTCGTACTCCTTGCCTCTGATTGTCCTGAGATAAGCACCTCAGGATTAAGAGTAGTGGCTTCTAGGGTACGGGGAGTGATTGCACACTTTGTTTCTTCTGATGTGTCCTCTTCTCCTTTCGCTGTTTTCCCTAGGCTCCGTGGAGTGTCACTTCTTATGGGTGGGTTCAGCCCAGTTACTCATGACTATAACTGTGGTTTTGTTTTCGAATTTGTTCGGGGTCCCTTAACTGGACATGCCTCCCTTCTTTCGTCTCTGACTGATGTAGGTGGTCCGCCGTGTACTTATTATGTATCTTGCACCTCTTACCGTATGTTTTATGTGCCACTGCGTATGGGGTCTCTTTTTTCCATACAGGCATAGGGCTCGGCGACTAATGGAGTGAAACGTTCTTTATATTGGGCATGAAGGCGTTGGCTGGACCAGGAGTGCGTGTGACCGTTGAGGATATTTTCTTTGCGGTCCACGGGATACACGTTGGCTTCTCGCGCTGGTTCTCCCATCCGATTCTACTCGCCCTGTGATGAGGAAGTCTCTCCCACTCCGCGCAGCCCAGGCCCAGGGGTGCAGTCTCTCGGCCTCCATGGCCACCTCGTTCACGTTGGTCCCGCTTGGGAGGTACTCGGGCGCTTATTCGAGCACTGGGTGCAGTTGAGCGCTTTGGGCTCTCCGAGCATGTGCGGCGGATGTATTTGACGGCCCCCCCTGGGTGGTCCGGGGCTAAGGGGGCCGGGGCCGCGGTTCGTTTCGGTCTTGGGCTGAGTGCGACTCACCGCTTAGGCACGTTGAGACGTGCGTGCCGTCGGTCGCTTGTGATTGTCCTTCTCAGATCAGCCCTGGTGCTTCTGACAATGCGTTCAATGCCCTCTCTCCACGGCATATCTCAGCTCTCCTCCGAGCTGTTCCTGTCTCCGTGCAGGTTGCCAGTCACCTCCGGTGTCGCTGAATTTCATGTATGTGTTATGCGGCTGGGTAGGCGAAAAGCAACATCAGTGTTTCTCCACGATTCCTTGCCCGATTATTGTCGGGTTTTTCTTCATGTCAGGCTAGACATCATCCCCTTCCATATTCCGTCGAGTATACTTGAGGGGGGGGGGCTGAAGTGGGGGCTCAATCCACTTTTCCAGGACCTCAGGATAGAGCTCACACAGAGGAGTTATTCATCTATGCGCCCCCTGGTGGCCAACCCTGAAACATCTTTTAACCAAGTTTTCATGATCACCGGAAGATCAAATTCTAAATCCTGAATGAGATCCAATATTTCCAATAAATGGGCTAGAATGGAGCAGGTATTTGTTAAGGCCCATTTAAGATTATTACAATAATGATTGATCATTGATTATATTGGTATGGTTAATAACACCATGTTAGATAATGTTTTTGGGCTGCCCGGGGACCCCTATTGGACCTGTAAGACTGGCATTTAGATTAGACCAGAGTTTCCTTCCGGCTTGGGCATTTTCTGGGTTTTGGCAGTAATCCGAGTCCTGACACCAAAGCAGAACCATCAGCTGCGAATCTGGATATTTCATTGGCTGTAGATAATTCCCACACGATACTTTAAGATTTGATATTTTTGTGAGCTGTATTTTAAATTTAGGTTTCCGGCTTGTTAATAACATTAGCAAGAACAGTGCACCACAGCGCGATATATTCCTGAATAATATTCACCACATGTGATGCATGGAAAGACATCCTTCCCTAAAAAAGCCCACTGAAAAATACAAAGTGAGTTCAACTTTAACTTGAAAGAAATTAGCCCCAGCAGGCCCACCTGGACCAGTTAGCCCACTGGCTTACCTGCAAGGAAGGCCCGCAACTCTATACTAGAGAGTGAGTAGCAACAGAATGGGCCGTAACAGTTCACTGCTCACAGTCTCACTTGAAACACTTGTGTATAGGCGCGCTATAAATAAAATATCATATCATATCAGCACCCCTTGCAACTCTGGTAGTTGGAGTTCCCCGTGAGGCGTGCTAGCCGAATTAATGAAGTGCAAGTACTATTCGAAGACGTTAAAACTGTTGAAGTAAAAAGAGCATAATAGAATACCTCTTAGTATACAGTCTCCTGTTAAAAAATGTTTCATGTATAAAGTGTGAACGGAATAATTCCCGAATACCAAATTACAAATCGTACAGAGTACTAAAAAACAAAAATGTTATTCACTGCTGCTTCTAAGCAGAAAAACTATAACAATAACTTCAATAGTATATCAATTGAAATGAGACAAAGTAGTGGGCTGATCACGCTGATGCAAGTCAGTTATGCTTCGTGGCGTTGCATCATACCCAGTGTGCCTTATTCCGTAAGAACCCGAGGGGACAAGAATGAAAGAAAGACTCACAGAAAACCAAGGTGGGGAAGCCCTTCTCTCAGGTCCAGTTCCCTCTCTTGCTATGCCCCTTACCTTGCCTAGAACATCAAAGGCCCTTTGGTGTGCATCTTCCTAGTGTGAGGCTGACCTTTTGTTAAGTGGGTGCTCCTTTGAAAGCAAGGTTCCCAGGAGATCTCCTGGTGAGGGCTGCTTTGCCTGAAGGGAGGCATTGCTTTCCTCCAGGGCAGCCTCCTGGCTATAATCTCACTGTGAGCAGTACCAACAGTCATGAATATACATTGCAAACACCAGCATTGGACTCTGGCACCAATGAACATGTGACCCACAGTCGCAGATGGCAATTCATTCCTTTTGACTGTATGAGGAGTATCCAAGGGGGGTGTTTTGATCAAATATGATGCAGATTGTGCATCTCATAGACTATGTATTCATTACCATTAGTCAAAACTACTACCTGTGTGTGAAGGAACTTATCAAACCAAAGAAGTGACCGACTTTGACCAATAAAACTGACCCACACTAACATTTTGCATTTTTGGTTCAGCACATTGCCCTGTTGCCCGGCCAGTCCGAGCCTGGCCTTAAATAGCTGGTCTGGGCTTGCAAGGTTTGCTCTTTTATGATCTCAAATTGGTGTAGCTTTAATAATTGTTTGCTCTTATCAGTCACTATACCATAACCAGGTGTAGCTCATTCTTAGAGTTTACCCTGCCACCAGATGGATAAGGGCAACAATTATTATATTATGGATCAGAGGTGCAGAAGTGAAATGCAAATGCTTCCTCTGTCTGCAGTGACTCGGGTTCACAATAGCTGTTAGGAATGCACATGTGACCTCTGAAGCTGCCTTGTGCCACTAGATAGAAGGTGTTGGAGTTGTCAAGGAATGGGTGCAGCAAGATCATGTGAATTCCCTGTGCTTTTGGCATAGAGCTTTATGAAAGAGGGACTAATTAGCAAGGATCTTTGTACTCATTCAGAGAATTTTAATGTTCTCTTGACTATGCAATGAGGCTACACGGCAGAAAGAAATTAAAGGCCAAACGTGGCCTCATAGATCTCCAGGCGTAGAGCGGTGCAGGCGCTTCTGGAAATGCCACACAATTGTGACATTTCCAGTTTCAGTGGAGTCTTCATAACTGTCCAGTAGACAGCGGTCTAGACATGGTGTATCCCCAGAGCGTGGTGAATATGTGGCATGAGGGACACACCACTTCCAGACCCTGTGAGAAATGGGCGGATGGAAAAAGAAAGCACAGAGAGCTTTTTTACCCCCCTTTGCATCTGTCAGTTATGGAAATGCGCCTAGAAAATGGGCCCACAGTCACTAGCCTCCAGCCCTAGTGCCCAGCCAACCGACCCAGCCCGCAGTCACTAGCCTCCAGCCCTAGTGCCTAGCCAACCGAACCAGTCCACAGTCGCTAGTCTCCAGCCCTAGTGCCTAGCCAACCGAACCAGTCCACAGTCGCTAGTCTCCAGCCCTAGTGCCCAGCAAACCGATAACCGCGGGTTGGCAGTGAGGGGGCGTTCTCCCCATTAGCTGCCCCCCATGAGTCAGGGCAACGTTCCGGGAGGAGCCGGGCCTTCAGTTCCTTCCCGAATGTATTGTCCACCAAGTCCATCCAACACCTGCCTACCTACCATCCTTGGTCTCCAGCTTTACCCTTTCTCACCCTGTATAGTTTCTTCCCGCTATCAGGAAAGGTACAATTTGATGGACATTTTTTAATGAAAAATATAAATGTTCTCATTTATTTTGTTTTTTTAGAGACGGTGATCAAGGCCCAACAGTTGTAAATGCGCTGCACAGAAGTAGTTGGAGGGAGGGTGGGGGAAGGGTGATGTAGAGAACAGCGTGTAGGCGATACGCACACAGCCCGGCTTATAAAGCGTGGCCTTGCAGTACTTCGTGGTCAGTTAGACAGCACTTAGCCAAAAAGTAGCATACATTAAAAGAGCACTTACATGGCGAAAGCTTAAGCAGGTGGGAGTTCGGGGATAGTAGTCTTGAGGCACTAGGGGGCAGTCTTGCGCCAAAGGAGCGTGGTTATCAGATTAGCTCCTGTGCAGGGCAGCCAGGGAGACAGGAGGGCAGCTCTTCCAGGTCTCCGAGTGCACTGGAAAAAAGCGGTCTGTGAGGGGGATGAGTGGGGCTAGTAAGACTAGGACGACCAACCCGAGTACGAGTAAATGTGCAAAGTTCATTGTGCATTTGGGAAGCTGTGAAGGGGAACTAGAGGGTGTTTGTGTTTAAGAACAGGGTGTCATTTCGAAGAGAAATGACTTATAGAGACAGCAGACATAGAGAGCGGTGGCAGTCCTATTTCCCAAGAGCATTGCTGGACTGAAGCGGGCGTGGCAAGTGGTCGGGGACAGGAACTGGAGGACATTTAAATATTGTTGATCTTTGAGAACCATGAGCCAGTGTTTCCAAACGATAGACAGTAGTGCTGCAGTCAGAATAGAAGGGTAGGGGTGGGGTGGGGTTCTTCCTCTACTGAGGGTCGTTCTCTTCAAAGGGCAGGCTGTGAGACTCACCCACAATGTATACTGGTGCACTGGAAAGGGCTGGAACTTCAGAGAGAGAGTAATCTGTGGGGGGGGGGGGGGGGTATGAAAGAAGACACTTAAATGTGGGCAGCTGAGGGTGAAATGCATTTTGGAGGGGGGGGGTCACAGAAATCTGCAGCGTTGGAGCAGTGGTTTCCAAAATGCCAGCCCCGCAGTTGGAAGACCGCTGGGTTCGAGGGGTGTGCAGTAAGCAGTATGGATTTGATAGAGTTAGGAGGGCTGCAGTGGTGCACTGACTTATCAG
This sequence comes from Ambystoma mexicanum, assembly GCF_040938575.1. Lineage (NCBI taxonomy): Eukaryota > Metazoa > Chordata > Amphibia > Caudata > Ambystomatidae > Ambystoma > Ambystoma mexicanum. The sequence continues at coordinate 1,111,354,802 of NC_090941.1, forward strand.
GTGTTTGGGTAGTTCCAGAGATGCTGATCCCTCCGCAGGTCTGCCGGGGGCCACTCTCCTGAGACCCCGGCCGATTGGTGCTACAATTGTTTGCCGACTGTGCCTTGCTTTGCCATTATAACTATTTTCGAACATATTGGTTAAGGACCAACCGATTGCCCATTGCATGTGCATAGTTCTCAAATAGGTGCTAATGTTTCAGTGATGGAAGCATCCATGTGAATATCAGCATCATAGCCCTAGTTGGCATCACGGAATTCGTACAAGGCAACTTTAAGCCTGCGTCATGGCCTGCGTCATGGCTTGTTCATTTTGTACATCATTAAGTATTCTTTCATCATTCAGCACAAGAGTCATTTGTTTATATGTAGATTACCTTAACAATCATTTTCTTTTTGTTAGCTGTGTTTATGTCATTAACATACACTATGTGAAACCTTAAACCTATAAAACGTTGGTTAGGCTCACACCAAAATGTATTCTTCCATTCAGGATCGGAAGAAAATCGCATATATTACCGGGCTGGTTGATTGTGTGATTTGTATACTTGGTATAAAATAAAATAAACGCATTCTTTTTTTCCTTACAAAATTGGCAGTCCATACAAGGGAATTAGCTCAACATGCACACTACTGAAAAAAGCCTAACTCCATAAATATGAATAGTGCCTATGCATGTTAGGCCACCCCACATGTGTGTTATATGGAGAGGTGGCATGGAACGGA